>NC_091271.1:20861875-21467500 GCF_042477335.2 Ovis canadensis
CTCTCAGGGATGTTACTGAGTACACGTGCATGTTTGTGCACATGTGCGTGCAGAAATTTGAGTGCTTACCAAAATTTATGTTCCTGGAAAAGAAAGCTTGTACTTCTGCATATGGACAGGTTTCCTCTCAGCGATGTAACTGTATCCACCAATATATTTGCGCACATGTGTGCGTAGAAATTTGAGCGCTTACCAAAATTCATGTTCCTGGAAAAGAAAGCTGTACTTCTGCATATGGACAGGTTTCCCCTCAGCGATGTTACCGTGTACACATGTATGTTTCTGCACATGTGCGTGTAGAAATCCCTGCCAGTTCGCTTGTGAGTATGAGCTACTGCAACTGACCTAGCCAGGTGATAGAAGTTGGACAGCGAAACCATGAAGTTCTTAGGGAACGGTACAGAGTCTCTGGCCAGCAGAAGCACTGAAGCCAGGGACTCGCTCCCCGTTTGCTCACTGAGCAAACACGTTCTAGGCGGAATCACAGTCGTGCACCTAGGATGCTTGGCAGAAAGGAGAGGCAGGAGGAGAGAGCCTGGGGAATGTGAAGACGAAAGTCCACTACATCTGCAGTTTATGAAAAGTAGAAAATGTATCTAATGAGCTGGGAGGACAAACTGTACTTAATTAATTGAGTTATCTAAGAGGATTTCCATCCAAACAGCCAAAAGTGCTTCCTGGTTTCTTCTTGCTGCCTGTAGTAAAACATGAAGGGAATTTTTTTTTTTAATGTTTAATATAAAGATTATTAAAACAGGGGACAAAACTTGCTGATTTGGGAACTTTCCAGTCATTTAAGATGACAGAAGTTGTTAAAATTAATGACTCTCAAGCAAGATCATATCCAGGGCATTGAGATTAGGTGGTCTAAATACAACATTTTACACCACCGATAGGTCAGTTCTTCTTCATATTATTTTTTATAAACAAAGGTGTTCTAAAGACGAGTGTGACTGTAAAATTCTTTGTTAAGCCTCAGAAAGCTGGAAGGGGATGCCTCATGGCATTATTTAGTCAGGCCAATACCCTCCAAAGAGTTTAGGGGTGTCACTCAGAGATCCTTTCAGTCACACAATAAGACTTCTACCAAGGTTCAGGGTGTTATCCCTCAGCTATCTCAGCAGAAAACCAAGACAGAGTAAGCCTTATTATGAAGACGTGTGTGATTGTGGCTTTGGAGTGGGGTGCTTTGCCTTGAACACCAGTAAGAGTATCAGGAGACACACCAAGGTTTTCAGATAACATATTTAAGTTCAGCTCGGACTGAAAGGACCAGCAATAGTACAAAATAGGAGCTCTGGACTTCTACCTTCTACAAGCAGGAAGCAGGCTAGGGAGACTGTTTCATGTAACCATATACTAGCCACCTTTCATGCAATGGCATCATGTCAGGGGGTAGAATGAAAAAATCAGAGACTGAAGCCTAGGAAGTGTCCAGGCCTTAAATACTAATCAAAGTACTGCCCGCAAGAACCCATGGGATTTCACAACTGCTACTATTGACTCCCATCTCCCCTCCCCTTTCTGGAACAGGAGTGTCTATGAAGGTTATCTATGCCTGAACCACCACTGTATGTTGGCTGTGAAAGGGAGCAGATTAACTCATCTCTTTTGTTCACACATCCTCAAGTCTAGAGGAACTACACTTCTATAATTTGAACTGATGTGTTGCAGACTTGAGAGGCTCTCGGACTGCAAGGAGATCAAACCAGTCAATCCTAAAGTAAATCTCTCCTGCATATTCATTCGAAGGACTGATGCTGAAGCTGAAGCTCCAGTACTTGGGCTATGTGATGGGAATAACCGTCTCATTGGAAAAGACCGTGATGCGGAAAAAGATGAAGGTAGGAGAAGGGGACAGCAGAGGATGGGATTGTTGGATAGCATCATCGACTCAATGGACTTGAGTTTGAGCAAGCTCCTGGAGTTGATGGACAGGGAAGCCTGCAGCGCTGCAGCCCATGGGGTCGCCAAGAATACGACACAACTGAGCAACAGAACACGAGATACTGTACACGTGGACCCTGATCCATAGCTGGACCTGACTTAGATGACAAGGTCCTGAACTTCAAGTTAATGCTGTAACAGATAAATTGTTTAAAAGCATTGGCAGGAAAAGGCATTTTGGACATACACGCATGTGAACAATTTCTGGCCATGTGTGTACAACGTGGTTTTAAATTATGTCCACGGTTCCTTCCTCCGCCCCTTCACATGTGTGGTGGGCTTAGTGGCTCACTTCTCATGTTAGAATACGGTAGACGAACAATGAAGCGTCTGAGACTAGGTCATAAAAGGCACTGCAGCCTCCTTGCTCATCCTCTTGGATCACTCACTCTAGAAGCCAGCTTAGTCATATCTCGAGAACACTCAGGTAGCCCTTTAGAGGCCCATGTGAAAGAACTGAGGCTTTCTCCCAACAGCCAGCAAGCAAACTGGTTTCATCAGCTATGTAAGTAAGCCATCTTGGAAGGAAATCCACCAGCGCATGTCAAGGCTTCAGAGGATGGCAATCTCATGAGACACTGAGCCACAACACTCAGCTGAATTACACCTGGATTCCCAACTTTCAGCAGCAGTATGGAATAATATTGTTTTAAGCTGCTAGTTTTGGCTAACTGCTTATGCAGCACTAGTGTATTAATGCACTGCCAACTTTGGGCAATGTCTTTATTCAGGGCTGCCTGTCCATCTAGTCCAATCTAATCCAGAATCTGCTACTTCAGTTTAGAAAACATAGCCCACCCTTGATCTGACCACCCTCAGTATCAGATCAAATATCATTTCACTCACCTGAATATCTTATCAGCCTTGCCTAGCCTCAGCAATGATCCTCTCAGTTGAGCCAGAGTCCACCCTCACGCTTATAGTCCTCATTTTAATACGTTTCCATCCACTGACACCCATTCTGTTATTGTTGTCCATTGCTTTTCAGTCTCCCATCTCTGTCTGCAATCCCATGGGCCCACCCTGTTCCTTAGCTATAAATCCCAGCTGCACCCCTCCTGGAGTCACACATAAGCTCAATCTCTCTCCCATGTTATAATACGCCACTGTAGTACTCTTACCTTGAATAAAGTTTTTCTTGCAACCTTTCGTAAGTGTTATGAGTACTTTTTGAACATTCCCAAGTTCTGTTAGTAAGGATTACTCTCAAAGGAATCTAGTTTTATATCTTTATTCTTTATACTATATTCATTTGGGGGAACAAATTTCTAGAATTAAAACATTTCATGTTTTTACCATACAAACAGAAAATATCTTTGAAAATACATTTACATGTCTTAAAACATGTAGTAATCTGAAAAGGATGCGTATATAGACATGTCAGTGTATATACACACATACCCTCAGAGCTCCAATGAAAACTTAATTCTCAGTAAACAATAAATGAAAACATTCAGCCTGAAAATAGTGAACTCTTTGGATTCAACTTGCCAAAAATCTTAGACAATGAAATTTTAATTAAAAAACATGGATACATAAAAATATTTGGGATTCAGACAAAATTGCTAAATAAAGATAGGTTAACCCCTAAATCATCTATGGAAAAAAAAAGAAAAGAAATCCTCAGTATCATGTATAACCTATAATGGAAAAGGACCTACAAAAGAATAGATACATATCTGCATAACTAAATCACTCTGATATACATATGAAATTCAACATTGTAAATCTAACATATTTACAGGAAAAAAATTCTGAAGAAACTTCTAAAATACAACGTTATAAAGAAAAAAAAATCCTAAAGAATGTAGAAAGTAGCTATGAATTGAAACAAAAATAGAAAACAAAAATAAAGCTTGTTGGGATAAGACGACAAGAGCTGCTTCTTGGAAAAAGAAAATCAGAAACATTGATACAACTGTGGCAAATCTAATAATAGGACAGGGAGGTTAATTCCAATACTAGAAATGAGGAACGAAATGGGATTCTGAGAGGATAACATTCAACTCTGAGTGGAATTCCTTTTGTTTCAGGAAAGGTCCAGTCAAGCAACAACCTGGGGAAAGAAAGGGAAGGAAAGAAAGAGGAAGAGAGACAAGGGAAGAAAGCAAGAAAAAGAAAGGAGAGGAGAAGGAAGGGACAGTAAATGTCTCAACAAATGTTGTAAACTATCCAATAAAACAATTCTCTTCAAGATCTAAAAGCAGAAACGGAAATTTATTAAGCCAGATACTCATTGCTTTTGATGGTACTCAGAACAAGAAAGCCCACTTACACATCACTGTTTAGAAGTTTAGAACTGGCCAACACAATACGATTATTTAAAAAACATAAAAATATGCCATGTTATTTGTAAAAAGACAGTAGAAATAATTTTTAAAACATTATTTCTACAAATACTAATTTTACTTACAATGTTTTGGCAACATTAATAAAATAATAAATTTTACCTGAAACAACAAGCAAGGCAGACAAGGGAATTCACAAAGGGCAGTAACAAAATAATAATCTTGACACATCTTCAATAATTTGTAAAGAAAACAAAGTGTCATTGTGTGAACAAAATATAGAGGTATCAAAAGAAAAACAGAGGAAGCTCCTGAAAGAATTCAACTCACTATTAACTATCTTTGATTTGCAGGCACAGAAACTGACTCAAGTTAATTCTAAGAAGCAAAGCCCTGATGTTATTATCTCTTCTCTTTTTCATTTTTCTTTTTCTTTTTTTTTTTTCTTTTCTTGTGAAAATTTAGGAAATTTAGGCTGGAGAGGGAAGAAGAGGATAGAGACTACAAGTGCCTTTAAGGAGGAGGAGGAAAGAGAGGGGGTTGGAGATTTGATTGTGTTATTTGAACAGCATTGGTGAAGCTCAAACAAGGGAGCCATGCAGGCTTACGGGAAGAGTATTTCCCGAAAAACAGCACTTGCAGGCTGGATCGGGAAGAAACAGAATTTGATGGAGGAAAACCAAGGCCTGTGTTGTCAAAAAGAGTACATTAGTGGGGAAAATAGTAGAGTAGAAGACAGAGAATGGAAGACAGGAAGCAGTCAGGGACCATATTGTGGGAACCTTTTAATTTGGCAATAAATACAACTTGTACTCCTTAGGGGCATACTTCACAGCAACTAACAGCAACAGTGTTGATAATACTAAGCAACAGTAAAAACACGTAACTAAAACATTTCGTATTTTTTACTATAGAAATCGAAGAAAGCAGATACAAATGCAATAGTCTGCATATTTATTTATACAGAGAGTTTTCACCTGAGACCAGAACACACACACACTCTTTATACAACTAAAAGTGGTTTCAGCTGACACTTAGCAAAGCGCTTTGGCCCAAGTAAACTAACCAGAAAGGCCTAGTAAAATATTCAAAGTGCAAATAAATCAATCAAGCTTTGAATAAATAAACACAATTTATTTGAATTTGAATTTACACTCACGAAATTACCTAAAATGGAGACAACAGATTCACTACAGCTTCATCATCTGTAGTCCTTCCTCTTCAGTTCTGAGAAGGATGCTAACCGCTTGGTGATGATCTCTTTCCAGCATTTTGTGAAAGCTTAGAGGACTTAAAGAAATTGAGGACTGGGGAGAGTGGCGAGAGACAAAGAGGAGGAGAAAGGAAGAGGAAACGGAGAGATTGCTCCTGGCATAGGTCTACAGACAGGATCCCAGCTTCCTGGAATGGTGCACAGAGATTGCTAGGTATCCATGCCAGAAGTGGAGAAGGGGTGACATTCAACTCCAGGAGGAGACTCAACTCCAAGAACCTACAGAGGCAGCCAAGTGCGCTGATGTTCAGGCACCAATAATTAGAGGGTACCCCACAGGTCTGTGAAAGAGCCCTTGGAGACCGCAAGAAAGAAGGTTTCCACAAGTATAATCACAGATTAGATGGTTGGATACATTAGAGGAAGAGTAATTCTATGACCTGATAATTACTGAAATACATGAGACAATTCTTGCACATCAGACTGTGTCAAGAAAGACGGAAACTCAATAAGTTTGATACAATGGGAAATTAAAGACGCAAAGAATTAGCTGTTAACTGTACTACATTTGTGTCCAAGGCAAAATAAGATACAGAACCGAAATCTTCACATGGTCAACTCGGGTAAGACACATGTAACTGGAAAATGGAAGGAAGAGTTCCAAAAAGGCTTTAATCACCCTGGACTATTTTTGTCCAATATATTTACGATTCTTGGACAACTCCATTGTAGCTTAAGGGTAAGAGAACTCAATTTAGCCCAATTCAAAAGCTGAACAGATTTCCTGTGTTTGATCCTTTTCACTTACATCTATGGGTCCAGCGCAAATCAAAGTGGACGTCAAGGCTCTTTTTCCTTTGGGAATTTTAACTTGCTTTGCTACTGTGTCTGACACTGATATGCCGACCTCACTGTGACTACAGGCCAGCCAAATGGGAAAGGGGACAGAATGAATCAAATCCCCCTTTTGCTCACTCAACAGGAGGTCCACAGGCACCAGGTCTCATTCTATTAACTATCTCTGCTTCTCCAACTGCAGTCAGTGCTACACAGGGCCTGCTTCATCCCTCCAGCGTCTCTCACCAAACACAGGCATTTTAGCGGCTTGCATCCTTGAGATGTCCCTGGGCTAGGTGAAAGCACTCTGAGACAGTGTTCCTTCTCCCTTGGCTCTGTGCCTGCAGTGAATGTATGCCTCTTGCTCAGCTGGGACAAGAAGCCACAGCTCTTCACTGATTAAATCCCGTGTCTGGTCCAAACTCACATCGTAGCTTCTCCATCAACCTCCACTGCACGCTTTCACAGCCAGGTTATCTTAGATCAGCCCAAGAGGCACTTCAGAGAGTGACATTCAAATCTGGCTATATAGCTGATACTGAGATCTGCAAGGCATGAAAACAGTTCAAAATTACGTTGCTAAAACACGCTACAGATTATATGTATAGGAGAGATTTCGAACTTACAAGTAACATCAAATACCAAAATAGGTTCTTACTTTTCCTTTCTCCACTTCTCTCATTCTCTCTCTCTCACACACACATGCACACATCCTTTTTACATGTTAAGACAATTACACGAAAAACAGATCATAGATTTTTAAATAACATCTCAATATGCAGATCAAACAAAACTGTACTTCCTCTATTTAAAACAAAATCACATAAATTACCCATCAGTTTCCCTATATTTGATATTACTGAATAATGCTATAAGTTGATCTTTTTGTTTTTAATGGGGTTTTTAACTTTGACTGAAATACTTGCTTCAGACTTACTGAAGGCAGAATTAACTATTTTTTTTTCTTTTTTTGACCTCCTCCTTTTAGATTTGGGGGGTGATGATTCAAAATCAGATGTGTTCACAGTAATGGATGCTACTTCCACCAATCCTGGCTGAAGGGGTTCCAGTGATACATGAATAACAATTTTTGTTTCAGGAGACAATCCTTCTATCTGCTTAGGCTTCTTAAACATTTGATGACACTGGGTCTTGTGCTCCCTTTCCTCTTTGGAAGTTAAAAACTGTAGCCGACATTTGGAACACTGGTGAAAACTCTTTTCCCAGTGCGCTCGATGATGACGTCTGTATGCTGTTGCAGTTTTAAAAATTTTGAGCCAAAACGGGCAAAGTAAATTCTTACTGTTACCATGGTATGCTCTGAAATGTGCATCCACATCTGCAAAAAATGATGATCTGTAACTGCAAACCTGGCATACATAGGGCATTTCACCAGGCTTATGATTGTCTTTCATGTGCTCTAAGAGAACCTGATCTGTCTCAAAGGACAACTCACAGATGTGACAGACTGCGGAGGGCTCCTGGGCCGTGTGGACACTTTCAATGTGACACTGCAGCTGGAAGGGAGTCGGAAACTGGCGGAGGCAGTGCTGGCAGGTGGTGTGGGTTTTCCAGCTGTCACCTCTCTGCCTCTCAAGTTCCAAATGGTGCTTCATGTGATTCATAAACTTGACATTTTTTAGAACTTTCAAGCAGCTGAGGCATTTAAACGCCGTGTGGGTCTTTGCTTCTGGCTGCCCAACTCCTCTAGCTCGCCATAGTAGAAGTCGCGAAGTAACACAATCAGATTTCCTTCTGTGGGATCACCAATTTTGTTTGGACTTGCCAAACTTGGAAAATCAGTTTTTGTCCGTCCACTTTCCCCTAAAGGTCTTACAGGCTTGCAATGAACACTGTCCTTTGGAAAAGGTGTTGGACAAGGTTCTCCATTCTGAACATGGCTTAGTGAGGTATGGACACGGTCTGGTGTGCTTTGCTGAGTGGTCTCTGTATGAAAAAAACCTGACGGGGAAAAACCTAAAGAATGTTCCCCTACAATGCCATCGCTGAGTTTAGGCCTTCTGGGATTTCTGCGATTTGTTTCACAAGGGGAAACTCGCTTTGATACATGAGGACTTTTATTCATATCTCCTGCAGAAACTGCTGTTTCTACTGGATGCTGCAATGAACCTGTGAAGGTAATCAAAGAAGAACATAACTCCTTCGAAAAGCAATCAGGCACTATTTGTGGTGAAATATTTTTATAATCAGCTTGAGACGGAGGTTCAATAATAATAGGACTACCTGTTGATCTTGAGTCAGAGTCAGACACTGGCAAGACAGTCTTTGCTTCTGATGTAGGAGTCACATGACTAACAGGCTGTAATCTGTGAGCGTTACCTCTCCTGAAGTGACCATACCTTTTTCTCCTTGAATAAGAACCTGGGGTATCTCTGTTCAGTATGTTTGAAACGACTGGTTTTGAAGCTGAGCTCATCCCAACAAAGATCACGTCAGCATCTTCATTTACATGTTCCACTCCAACCAGGATCACTTCATCGTCATCATCATCATCATCCACTTGTTTCGTCTCTCCCTCCCTTTTCCGTACTTCTGGCTCTTGTTCTTCTTCACGTAACATACATGGGAGTTCCATATTTTTAATACTTTTTTATTCTTAGAGGGTGCGGCCACAAGTCCCAGTGCTTCCTTTATACAAACTGCCACCTAAGTGTAAACATACTACAGATTAGTTAAGTACAGAAAAATGGGCTATTTGATTATCTCCAAAACTCTAGAGTACTTATACACACCCTTATCTTACAAAGACACTGAGTGTCAACCAGACTCAATGACAGCTAAAAAATCTACGACTACAAGTCTACATGGCTCTAGAATCATAGCTTTGTCGCATGTTCACTTTAACCTCTTCTACTTAAAAAAATAAAGAGGGGAAAAAAAACCAAAACGCCACACTGATCATTACGTGAAATCACATGTAAAGGATGAGTATTTTTACAAAAGCATTGTTCTACAGCGTTTCGAAGCATGGACTTTGGAGTCATAGGAGATTAAGTTGGAATTCTAACTTAACCACACACCAGTTGCGTCTTCTTGGGTAAATTTGTAACTTTTAAATGTGTTTCTGTATCTTAAAGACAAACATGCTTATTTCTTAGACTTAAGGTTAACAGCTTTTTTAAAAGGCATCAGCTATTCAATGGCATCTTGTTTTGTAGTAAAAATGGAAGAAAATGTATCTTAAATGCACATTACAACCGATCCACAAATTCTAATTTCGTAAATGTTAACAAACAAAATAGGTAGCAAATTCAAAGTATAATCTATCTATACCTAGTTAACAAACAGCATAATTCAATGTCAAGCACTTAACAGAGGCCTAGGAAAAGGAGAATGGGCTCTCTTTGATAATCTCACCCCAATTCCACACTGCTATATCCTAAATTTCTCCCTCTAATCCTGGCTAAACTTCAATCCAACAATGCTTCATCCTTTATGCCACATGTCTCTTCACCACATAGCAGGCAAAGTGATGCCAGTCTTTCTCTCATACCAATATCAGACAGAGATATCACTCACACACACACACACACACACACACACAAACACACACACACCTGATATCCCTCATGAATACAGGTGAAAGAGTCCTCAACAAAATACTGGCAAACAAAATTCAACAGCATATAAACAAGACTGTACACCATGATCACATGGGATTTAGGGAGGTATGCAAAGTTGGTTCATGATAGGAAAGTCAACCAACATTATGCCATTTTAAAACAATAAAACTAATAACACATCTGCCTGAAGAAAAAGCATTTCCTTGAATCTAGCACCTTTTCATAACCAGGGTTAGAAGAACACTTAATAATTAAGAAGAGAAGAGAACTTTCTCAATCAAAGGGCACCTGTAAAAAGACCCACAGCTAACATCATACTTAAGAATGAAAAACTGAAAGCTTTCCCTATAAGACTGGAAACAACACAAGGAAGTCTATTACACACTTTGGCTCAACATTATACTGGCAGTTTTACAACCAGAGCAATCAGGTAACAAAAGAGAATTGTTGCTGTAGTTTAAAAAAAAAAACAACACAATGAAAAAACAAAAAACCGCTTTCAGAATGGAAAGGAAAAATCAAAATATTGGAGATAACATACCTTTGTATATAGAAAATCTTGAAGAAAACACAAGTATTAGAATTAATATAAAGCTTGCAGAATAGAAGACAAATATTTTAAAAGTCAACCACATTTTACACTGTAGCAACAAATGTTGTTGAGTAAATACTTGAATCTACACTAGCATTCAAAAGAATACTTAGGAAGTCAGAAAGAGGAAGACAATATATTCTTTCGAATGGCTGAGTAATACTCCATTGTGTATATGTACCACAGCTTTCTGATCCATTTATCTGTTGATGGACATCAGGGTTGTTCCATGTCCTGGCTATTATAAACAGTGCTGCGATGAACACCGGGGTACATGTGTCTCTTTCAATTCTGGTTTCCTCAGTGTGTATGCCCAGCGGTGGGATTGCTGGGTCATATGGCAGTTCTATTTGCCATTTTTTAAGGAATCTCCACACTGTTCTCCATAGTGGCTGCACTAGATTGCATTCCCACCAACAGTGTAAGAGGGTTCCCTTTTCTCCACACCCTCTCCAGCATTTATTGCTTCCAGACTTTATAGGAATCAATTCTAATGAGACGGAGGAAAATGGAGCCGATTATAAACAGTGAAGTAAGCCAGAAAGAAAAACACCAATACAGTATACTAACACATATATACGGAATTTAGAAAGATGGTAATGATAACCCTGCATGAGAGACAGCAGAAGAGACACAGATGTATAGAACAGATTTTTGGACTCTGAGGGAGCGGGAGAGGGTGGGATAATTTGGGAGAATAGCACTGAAACATGTACACTATCATGTAAGGTAGTCGCCAGTCTATGTTTGATGCAGGATACAGGATGTTTGGGGCGGTGCACAGGGATGATCCAGAGAGATGATATGGGGTGGGAGGTGGGAGGGGGGTCAGGATTGGGAACTTATGTACACCTGTAGTGGATTCATGTCAATGTATGGCAAAACCAACACAGTGTTGTAAAATAAAATAAAGTAAAAATAAAAATAATAAAAAGGAGAGAAAGACAAATATCATATGGTATCACTTCCATGGACTCTAAAATATGACACAAATGAACTTATCTATGAAACAGAAACAGACTCACAGACATAGAGAGCACACTATGTGATTCCCAAGAGGGGAAAGTTGGGGTAGGCACAGATTGGGAGCTGGTGATTAGCAGATGCAAACTATAATATATACAAGAGAGAAATAAGAGCGTACTGTATAGCACAAGGAACTATATTCATAATTTGTGATAAACAATTATGGAACAGGGTATGAAAAAATTGTATGTGCATATGTGTGTGTTTACATATGAAGGAAAGGAAAGGACAACTGTTGGCAAGCACATACAGAAATTGGATCCTTGTGTGTTATAGATAGATTTTAAAATGGTGCAACTGCTACAGAAAACAGTTTAAAGGCTTCTCAAAAAACTAAAAAACTAGACCCGATACATGATTCAGCAGTTCCACTTCCGGATATAAAATCAAAAGAAGTTAACATGGGGTCTTGGGATATCTGCAGAGCCGTGCTCACAGCAGCACGAAGCACAACAACTAAGAGGTGGAAGCATCGAAATGTCCATTAAATGTGATATATACACACAATGAAATAATATTTAGCCATATAGGAAAATTCTGTCACATGCTACAACATGCATGATCATTTCAGACATCAAGCCAAATGCAATAAGCCAGTCGTACAAAAAGACAAATACTGTAAGTTTCTACTTGCAAGAAATAGCTAACACAGTCAAGCAATAGAAAGGAAACAAAAAAGAACGATGGAGTCCATGGTAGGTCAATGGGCAAGAAAAGAGGAGTTGCTGTTTAATGGGACAGGTGATGGGTACAGAGTTTCGATTTTGCAAGCTGTAAAGGTGTAGAGATCTGCTTCATAACAATGTAATAAGGAATTCCCTGGTAGTTCAGAGGTTAGGACTCCACAGTGTCCTATCAGGGGCCTGGGTATGATCCTCAACCAGGGAACTGTCATTCAAGCTGCACAACACAGCTAAAACAATGACAACAACAACAAATCAACACTGTGACTAAGTGTGTGTATATGTCTTAGTCACTCAGTTGTGCCCAACTTTGCATCCCCAGGGACTAAAGCTCACCACGTTCCCTTCTCCATCAGATTTGCAGTGGGTTGCCATTTCTTTCTCCAAAAGCCTGATGAAAGTGTGCAAAATACTTAGCATGCAAAAATGGTTAAAATGGTAACAATTTAACTTAGATGTTTTCTACAACAATTAAAAATAGAAAAGCATTTAACAACCAGGAAAAGAATTTGAATAGACATTTCCGACTCTTTGAAACCCCATGGACTGTAGTCTACCAGACTCCTCCATTCATGGGATTTTCCAGGCAAGAATGCTGGAGTGGATTACCATTTCCTTCTCAAGGCGATCTTCCCCACCCAGGAATTGATGCCAGGTCTCCTACCTTGCAGGCAGACACTTTCTCTTCTGAGCCACCAGGGAAGCCCTGAGCAAAATGTCAATCAGTCTCACTGAGATACTACTTCACACCCATACTACTTCACACCCAATCAAAAGGACGAATTAGAACAAGTGCTGCAGAGGATGTGGAGAAAAGGAATCTTCATGATATTGTTGAGGTAATTGCTGTAAAATGGTACAACCACTCTTGCAAAAGTGGTTGGTCAGTACCTCAAAAATTAAATGTAGAGTAGAGATATGATCCAGGAATTTCCCTCTTTTGTATATATGTACCAACACTGAAAATGTTCAGTCCATGCAAAATCAGTGTTCACAGCAACATTACTCGCAATAGCCACAAAGAGTACACCATCCACGTATTATCCATTCATTGACGAATGGATAAACAAACTGTGGTATATGCTCAAAATGGACTGCATGGAAGCCATTTACCATATTCATATACCATATTCAGCCATAAAAATGAAACAAAAACATTCACTGCTATACAAGCATGAACATGATGAATCTTGAAAGTACACAAACGAGGGGACTTTCCTGGAGATCCAGGGTTTAAGACTCTCCACAGGTGCCATCCCTGGGCTGGGAACTAAGATCACACATGCCACATAGCTAAATAAATAAATATTTAAAAAGAAAATACAACATCTGAATAAAGCCAAACACAAAGGTCACACATTGTATGTGGGAGAACTGTAGGTGGAAGACAAGCAGGAAAGAGAAGCACTCTGTAATCGAAGTGAAACATTTTTTTCAGGGAGGAGGAAATGAACTACACTGATAAAGGCTGCCAACAAATTAAATAAAATAACAATTAAAAATTCACCACTGAGTTAAACATTTGAATTCACCTGTGGCCTTGACAAGAGTGGCTTTATGGGAAAATGAGAGAACTCGAGATAACAAAGTCTAGGAACAACTCTGCAGAGGTCTATAACAAGCAAATATGAAATAAAAGCAGCAGAAGCAGGAGGTGTCACCAAAAGATGGATTTTTAACGACAGGTCACATTATAGTCCGTCTGTTTGCTGATGGGAACCATCCAGAGAAACAGAAATCTTAATCCAGGAGGACAAAGAGGAGACTTGCTAGAATATCAAGAAATGAGTAGGTCTAGAAATGAGCAGATCAGGAATTGAGTACATCAAACCACAAGAGCACACAAGCTGGAGAAGGCAATGGAAACCCAAACCAGTACTCTTGCCTGGAATATCCCACAGACGGAGGAGCCTGGTAGGCCGCAGTCCATGGGGTTTCGAAGGGTTGGACATGACTGGGCGACTTCACTCTCATGCACTGGAGAAGGAAATGGCAACCCACTCCAGCGTTCTTGCCTGGAGAATCCCAGAAAAGGGGGAGCCTTGTGGGTGGCTGTCCATGAGACTGCAGAGTCAGACACGACTGAAGCGGCTTAGCAGCAGTAGCAGCACACAAGAAGGGTACACAAGCCAAATAATTTGCTCACATTGACAGAGCTGAGATCATATAAAAAAAAGGCTGGCATAGTGGATTAATGGGTATGGTAACCAGCCTTCAAGTGAATTCAATCTCCTGATATACCCACCCCTGTGTAGTTCTCTCTCAATCTATCACAGGGTAGACCTGTGAGACTAAGCAAATACACAAGTGCAGATGTGTAACATCTCAAAAAAACTCTGCACTTTATCATGGGTGCAAGTACTTTCCTGAATCACTCATTCTGAGTAAAGACAGCAGCCTCCACAAGAGAAGCCCCTTGGAGAGGCCCACAGAAGGAGGAACTGAGGCTTCAAGAGTACAGACAAGTGAGAGAGCTTAGATTCAACTAGCTAAGTCTTCAGAGGTTGCCAAGCCAGACAAAAGCTTGACTACTACCTCAGGAGAGATGCTAGGCCAAGAGATAACAAGTGGTAAGTTCTTTCAAACTATTCCATTTTGAGATCATATGTACAACACAAACATTTCAAGTTCTAATACCATTCACATCATACTTACACACAGAACAGTTCTCCTATAAATATAGCAAAAATCAAAACACACACAGACACACACACACACACACACACAGAGACACACACACACACACCCCTATCCACAGCACCGAAACACAGGAGTTGCCTGGCAGTACAGTGGTTTGGTTAGGACTCAGCCCTCTCACTGCCAGGATCCTGTGTTCGATCCCTGGCTGGGGAACTAATATCCTATGAAGCCACATGTTGTGACCAAAACAAAACATGCAGTGAAGTTCAAAGCTGTACCAGCAAGATAAGTATACAACACAGCTGTAGGCACAAGTTGCTGGGCATAGAGCTCCTATGATCTTGTTTACGCGCATGAAATGAACTCAGATGGTGCCTCACCCCCATCCAGTGGAGTTCACTTACTTAATGAAGAAAAGCCCTTAAGGGTACAGAAATGAGCAAGTAATCTCACGTGAACATGTTAAATCACAGGATAATTTCTCTGAATGAACCACCGAATTCATTCCTTCATTTGGCCATGCTGTTTGGCTTGTGGGGTCACAGTTCCCTGACCAGAGACTGAATCCAGACCACTGCAGTGAAAGCCCAAAATCCTAATCACCAGGCCACCAGGGAACCCCACACCTGCATTGCTTTGCTTTCCTAGCTAAAACCTTAGGATATATGCATTGCCCCATTTTAGCCTCACCAAGTGGTAGGAGTCAGCTCTACACAGCTTAAGACCCATGGTGCTCTTACTTTTTTTCTTTCAAGAAGGCAGGAGAAAGCAAGTCACCCTGCCTGTTTTTAAGCTTGCCACTCAGAAAGCTGCAAACGTGAAACCATGATGGCCCTGAAGTCAGCACCCGCAATCAGGGTCAGGTAATCCCCAATCAGGAATACTCTCTCTCAACAGCACCGTGTTAGCCGACGAATGAAAGGAGAAAAACACAAAGTAAGAAAGCCACAACTTTGTCCCTTGTTGTAAAGATGTCTGTCACCTTACCTCAGGGGCCCACTGAAATCCTGAGCGCTTGAGACCTCCCAGGCAGCACACGGTCACATCCTGGGGACAAGCAGAGGAAACGGCCAGGGTGAGTCCCCTGTTCCGGGAACATTTTATCCCCCCAGGCCCTACCTGGTCCTACCCTATGGATGCTGACCAGGCGTCTCACACTCAACCAGACCAAGTGATTGAACTCCTTTGCCCTGAGCTTCTTCCTCACACCTCCCTTCTCTCAGTAACAAACAAATACCTCATCTGCCAACTTCCCGAACCAAAGGCCTGAATCTCAGGGCCCCCAGGGATGGGGCAGCCCTGGAGTCTGAGGAGAGGCCGAGGAAACAGGAAAACGACCAAAGCACCAGGGCAGTGAAGAGGCCACTAGATCGATTTTTTTTCTTTTTTTTTGCTGCGCTCGCCTGACTATGCCTGGGTGCAGGATGGGGTTGGGCCGTGAAGATTTGTGTTTGTGTGTGTTTAAATCATTAGGTTCCACAGGAGAGCTGGGGGTGGTGCCCGGAGCCAGGGGCCTAAGAGGCCCTTTCCTGGAGCTGGCTTGTCCCACCCGCCTCCCGGGCCGGAAAGCTGCTGGAGAGCTGAGCCCGCCCAGACTAGAGAGGAGAGAGGGCGAAAGGCACCTGAGGTCTGTGGGTCCTGCCGCACGCTCCCTCTTGAGGGCCCGCGGGCCCTCACCAGCCGCCCCACCGAGCAAGGCCTCGTGAGAGTGGGGACCCGAGAAACCCTCCCTTTAGCCGTCAGGCACCTCTTTGGCTGAACCACGCTCCAGTCCTTACCAGCCCCCGTTGACGGAGGAGACAGAACTGCCTGCGGCTCACCTGCCTTAGGCAGTTCCCGGATCAAGCCTGAGGAGGCGAGCCCGAGGGGATGAGGCCTCCTCAGGTCAGGGGCGCCGCCTCAGCTCCCCCTATAGGCGAGCGGGCTGCCTCCGATGATTGGCTGCCAGGTGTCGGCTCCTGCAATCTGATTGGCCGCGAGGCCGAGTTGGGCGCATGCGCGCAAGATAGACACCCCACCCCCTCCCCCCACCCCATAAAAGCACCCCCTGTGGGCGTGGTCAGGCTGAATCTGAATCTCAAGAGTATTGGGTCAAGATTGCTCAGCTCACCAAACGCGAAGAAAGAAAAAACAGATGGCACAGTCGCCAGGGCACAGGGCTGAGAACGGCCTCCGAGTCTACCAGGGGAGTCCAGTGATGGTGTCCGGCACTCACAGCCCTCAGGGGTGACCTCCCTTAAGCCAGTTCTTTGCTTAAGTAACTTGACCTTACAGTGCATCTTGGCGCCCCTCCTCTTGGAATTACATTTCAATCAAGGCAGGGCAGCCTGCCCCTGTTTTTGCACTGTCTATTGTGAGCTGAGAATGAGCTTTACTTTTTCTTCTTCTTCTTTTTAATTTTAGAGCTTTACGCTTTTAATGGCTGAGGAAAACCGAAAAGAATTTTATTTTCTGATGTGGAAATTGTGTGAAATTCAGTTTTCGGAGTCCTTAAATTTGGAACAGGGACTTGCCAGTTTCCTTCGTTGTTGTCTATGGCTGAAAACTTAATCGCCAATGATCATATTTGCAAAGCCTAAAATATTTCTTTTTTGGCCCTTCACAGAGTCTTTTTTAAATGCCCTGTGCTGCTGGAAGTCTCCTAGTAGACCGTTGAGATCTCCTATGGGAGGATAAAGTTTTGGTTTTGTTACATTATTTTCTTCTCTAATATATTCATTTTTCATTCTTTACTAATTTCATTCCTTCACATCGCTATAAGTTTGTTCTGTTGCTCATCTTTACAACTTTTTGAGATAACTGTTTGTAACTCTCATTTCTCTTGTATCTAATGCTATAAATTTACCTTAATTTGTTGTTGTTGTTCAGTCCCTCAGTCATGTTGGACTCTTTGCAACGCCATGGACTGCATGCAGCACACCAGGCTTTCCTGTCCTTCACTGTCTCCTGGAGTTTGCTCAAACTCATGTCCATTGAGTTGGTGATACCATCCGAACATCTCATCCATCGCCGCCCACTTCTTCTCCTGCCCTCAGTCGTTGCCAGCATCAAGGTGGTTTCCAATGAGTTGGCTTTTCCCATCGGGTGGCCAAACTATTGGATCGTCAGATTCAGCATCAGTCCTTCCAGTGAATATTCAGAGTTGATTTCCCTTAGGATTGACTGGTTGAATCTTGCTGTCCAAGGGACTCTCGAGAGTCTTCAACACCACAGTTCAAAAGCATCAGTTCTTCGGCACTCCACCTTCTTTACGGTCCAGCTGTCACATCCATACATGACTGTGGGGAAAACCATAGCTGTGACTAGATGGACTTTGTCAGCAAAGAAATGTCTCTGCTTTTTAATAGGCTGTCTAGGCTTGTCATAGCTTTTCTTCCAAGGGCCACATATCTTTTAAGCTCATGGCTGCATTCACCATCCACAATCATTTTGGACCCCAAGAAAATAAAGTCTGTTACTCTTTCCATTGTTTCTCCGTACAACTTTAACTGTGTCCCGCAATTTTTGCGAATAGACTGTTCATTATCATTCACGTCCGAGTATATCCTAATATTCTCTTCTGAAGACAAGCCTAAATATTGCATGGGCTTCCCTGGTCACTCAACTGGTAAATCGCTTTCCAGCCAATGCAGGAGACACAAAAGGCCTGGGTTCGATCCCGGGTCAGGAGGATCCCCTGGAGAAAATAATGACAATCTGCTCCAGGATTCTTGCATGAAAATTCCATAGAGATATGTGTTAAGATAGTTATTTCTATTTTCCAAGTGAATGGCATTTTCAAAGATGTTTCTTGGTCAATTTCTCATTATTGCATTATAGTCAGATGACACAGTCTAAATATTATTGATCCTTTGTATTCGAAGATTTCCGTTAAGTATGCCGTACTTCAGATTTCCATCTCGGTGAAGTCAAAATGAAGTGGGTGTTGTGTAGAGAAAACACTTGCAATGTCTGAAATGTATGTATGTGAAATGACTTCCTTTATGCTTCACAATTATTCCAGCATCTTTCAGTAGGGTACCTTTAACTAAGTTCCAGGGTTTTCTCAAATTTTACCAGTTTTTCCACAAATGTTCTTTCCTAGTTTCATAGTCCCATATAGGATACTGAACTGCATGAGAATATAGAGCAAAAAGCTACAGATACCTCCCTTAGCTTACTCTGGTCTATAGCAGTTTCTTAAACTTTCCTTGTTTTTCAAGACTTTTGACAGTTTTCAGGAGTCCTTCAGGGACAGGCATTTTGCAGAATGACTCTCTATATGGGTTTGGGATGTTTCTCCTGATTGCCCTGGGGTTTATATAATTTTAGAACTATACCTCCAAGGCAAAATATCTTTCTCATCATCTCCCATCAAGGATTCATACTATCAATATGACCTACCACTAGTTCGTCTGCTATAAAGTTTTCTCCTTCCTGCTGACATATTCTGTTCTTGGAAACAAGCCGCTACACACAGCCTACATTTAGGGAGGGGCATGGAATCTCATCTTGAGGAAAATATCGAAGACATGCACAAATTACTGAGTATACAAGTTAATTGAAACTCCTTTGTAAGGAAGATCTGGTCCTTCTAGCCATATCTTTTAATGTTAAATTAATTAAAGTAAAGATTTAATAGGTTTCCAGTTGGTGCTAGTGGTAAAGTACCTGCCTGCCAATACAGGAGATGTAAAAGATGTGGGTTCAGAGGAGTCTGGTGCGCTACACTGATGGGGTCGCAAAGAGTTGGACAGACTGAAGCCGCTGAACACACACAAAGATTTAATACCGCAGTCACACTGGCTACATTTTAACATTTGCAAAGTGGCATATTAGACACGGACATAGAAAATATCTTTTACTGAGAATTCCTTAATGATCGGGTTGTTAGAGATTTGTGCTTCCACTGCAGGGGGCAGAGAGTCAATCCCTGGTTGAAGATCTAAGATCCCTTAATCCTCACCGCCAGGCAAAAAAAAAAAAAAAGAAAGAAAGAAAACAAACCCTGCCGGATGAACACTCCATCTGAATATACAGATAAAGGATATAAACAGAACACCTCACAGAAAAGAAAAAAAAAACATAAGCATTTATATATGTGAAAAGCTGATCACCCTTATGAGGGAATACATGTAACAATTATGAAAATGTTTTCTATTGCTGCAGAAAGGTCTGTGAATAGCACTGACTTAGGTCATTGTTTTTCCAACCTTTCTTCTTTTCAAATGTGATGCATATTAACACATGAAACTGCTTTAGCTCTGTCTCAAAAATTTGCTATTTTCACTATCATTCAGTTCAAATAATGTTTTTCCCATAACAATTTCTCTTAGGAGCAATAAGTTATTTAGGTTCAGAAGCAGGAGAAGGAGAAGCCTAAACCACAACATTAAAGAGGCTTGTGAATTACAGAGGTGCCGCTTTTGCACTTTGGGTTCCTGGCAATCCTTACTCTATCCTCAGCCTGTGTGCAGTGCCATTGCTTCATTTTCAAACTTTGGGAGTTCTGTACTCCTCAGTTATCTTTCTGGGGTTTTGTTTGGTCATGCCACAGAAGCTGTGGGATCTTAGTTCCACAACCAGGTGTTGAACCCTGGCCATTGACAGTGAAAGCATCAAGTCCGAACCACTGAAGCAACAGGGAATTCTCATACCTCTTTCTTTCTTTCTTTCAAAGATTTGTTCATTTACTTGGCTGTGCTTGTTTTTAGTTCCAGCACAAGGACCCTTCAATCTTCATTGTAGCATGTGGGAGCAGGAATTTTAATTGTCACATGTGGTATTTTTAGTTGCAGTATGTGGGATCTAATGCCCTGACCAAGGAATGAACTTGGACGCCCTAATCTGGGAGCACCGAGTATTTCCACCGGACTACAGGGATGTCCTTCCCATGAATGAACCCAGGTCTCCCACATTGCAAGTGAATTCCTTACTGTCTGAACCACCATAGCTTTGACTATAAGAATTTTGGTCAGCAGAGTGATGCCTTAGCTTTTTTTTTTTCTTTTTTAATGCTGTCTATGTTTGCCATAGCTTTCTTCCAAGGAGCTAGCTTCCTTTGATTTTGTGGCTACATTCACCATCCACAGTGATTTTGGAGTCCAAGAAAATGAAACGTGCTGTTATTTTCAGTTGTTCACCATTTCTTTGCCATAAAGTGATGGGAACAGACGTTGTGATCTTCGTCTTTTGAAATTTGGGTTTTAAGCCAGCCTTTCACTCTCCTCTTTTGCCACCATCAAGAGGCTCTTCACTTTCTGCCCTTAGGGTGACATCATCTGCATATCTGAGGTTGTCGCTGTTTCTCCAGCAATCTTGATTCCAGATTGTGCTTCATCCGGCCCAGTGTTTTTCATGATGTACTCTGCGTTTAAGTTAAATAAGCAGGGCAACAGTATATAATCCTGACGTGCTCCTTTCCCTATTTGGAAACAGTCGCTTGTTCCATGTCCAGTTCTAAGTGTTGCTTCTTGACCTGCATACAGATTTCTCAGGAGGCAGGTCAGATGGTCTGGTATTCCCATCTCTTTAAGAATTTTCCAGAGTTTGTTGTGGTTCACACAGGCAAAGGCCTCATCACTTCATGGAAAATAGATGAAGAAACAATGGAAACAGTGACAGAATTTATTTTCTTGAGCTCCAAAATCACTGCAGATGGTGACTGCAGCCACGAAATTAAAAGATGCTCACTGCTTGGAAGAAAAGTTGTGACAAAGCTAGGCAGTGTTTTAAAAGAAAGAGACATTACTTTCCCAACAAACGTCCATAAAGTCAAAGCTATGGTTTTTCCAGGAGTCAGGTACAGATGGAGGAGCTGCACCATAAAGAAGGCTGAGTGCTGAAGAATGGATCCTTTCAAACTGTGGTGCTGGAGAATGGAGAAGACTCTTGAGAGTCCCTTGGACTGCAAGGAGATCCAACCAGTCAATCCGAAGGGAAATCAACCCTGAATCTTCAGTGGAAAAACTGATGCTGAAGCTCCAATACTTTGGCCTCCTGAAGGGAAGAGTCAACTCATTGGGAAAACAAAACAAAACCCTTGATCCTGGGAACTATTGAAGGCAGCAGCAGAAGGCATGACAGAGAATGAGATGATTGGGTGGCATCAGCAACCCAACGGAATGAGTTTGAGCAAGCTTCAGGGGATGATGATGGACATGGAAGCCTGGCATACAGAAGTTCATGGGGTCACAGGGAGTCAGACACGACTGAGCAACTGAACAACAAAAGCCAGGCAGGGTCTTTATGTACAGCTGGCTGAACCTCAATGGGGCTTTTCTGAATTTCTGGAGGTGGGTAGAACATAATTTTTTAGCCAGATCCCATGCTGCAGCATGTCTGGAATATTTTGTGCTCGTAGTCAATCTTTTTTGTGTGTTTTCTGGGTGGCACCTGGGAGTCAGTGTTCCTCACAATGATGGATGCTGTCTCTCTCAGTCCCAGCTGAACTGAACTTTGGATCATGACCTCTGTATCAGGAGGCAACCCTGGCAAGTTCTCTGGCTGTTTGAATGACTGATGATTCTTGGTTTGGTGCTCGGTCTTTTCCTTCACGTTCAAACTTTGTAGCCAGCACTTGCAACATGGAAAGACCCTCCTGTTGCAGTTCCTCTGAGCATGATTTACAAAGGATGTCACCTATTTGAACATTTTGAGGCAAACCAGACAAACAAATTGTTCATGTTTCCATGCCATGTTCTAATATACGCCTCTACATTGGCAAAAGCTGACAATCTGTAACTGCAAACACGGCAGACATAGGGCATTTTGCCAGGTTTGTGACTGTCCTTCAGGTACTGTAAGAGAACCTGATCTGTTTTGAAGGACAATTCACAGATATTACAGACCGTGGAGGGCTCCCAGGAAGCAGGGACACTTTCCATGCGACACTGCAGCTGGAACGAGGTGGGAAACTGGCGGTGGCAGTGCTGGCAGGTAGTGTGGGTTTCCCAGCTGTCACCCTTCTGCCTCTCAAGCTCCAGATGGTTCCTCAGGTGGGTCATAAACTTGACATATTTTAGAAGACTCAAGCAGCTGAGGCATTTGAAGGCTGTGTGAGTCTTCTGTTCTGGTGCCGTCTCTTGTATGCTCCAAAGTAAAAGCCATCAAATAACATTTACTCTCATCAGTGAATTTGATCCCAGATTTACTTTCATGGGATCAACAGTCTTGCTCTGATGTGCAAGAGTCAGAAAGTCCATTTTCTCCAGGCCTGACAAACTACATGTTCCTTCTGGATCCATAAGACGGAAGCATGCCTGGCCATTGGTGCGAGTCCGTGAAAATGATGCCCCACCATGCACACGGCTCGGTGAGGTCGGGGAATCTTCCAAGGTCATAACCATGTTTTTCCAGGAGAGATACCTGGAGGGGCCATGGTGGAGGCAGGTCCCCCTGGGATTCCATCGCTGAGTTTGGGTCTTTTGGGATTCCCACTGTTAAAATTCACATCTGAAGTGGGACACCGCTTTGAATTAAGAGGGCTTTCATCCTTGCCTCCTAATGAGAGAACGGCTCCAGAGAGACAGGGTGGCCGCAGAGAGAACAATTCTGAATTGTGAAGGACAGTTTCCGGCGAGCTCGTTTTCTAATCAGGTTTAGATGAAGGCTCCGAAATAATAGAACTGCCTCTTCCTCCCCATACACAATGAGAAACTGGTGATATGGCAGCTGGCTCTGATGCTGGGGTCCTAAGATTTGCAGGTTGCCACCTGCAGGAGGGATCCGGATTCACGTGGTCCTTCATTCTTCTTGAAGATGAGTCCCTGGTCACTCTGTTCAAAACATTAGAAATGACTGGCTTTGAAGTTGAAATCACTCTGACAAAGAAGGTTTCAGCATCCTCCTTGACGTGCTCCACTCCAACAAAGATGACCTCAGCATCGTCATTGTCCTCACCTCTGGATTTGGACACGGCGGTCTTTTTCTCGGGTTGTGGTGGTGCTTGTGCTTCCTCACACGGGAAGAGATGGGCCATTTTGCAACCACTTGTGGCTTCAAGTGGCCCCTTCTAGTGTTTTTCTCCCCCTAAAAGCAATCACCAGGCAAGGTCATCCCCTCTGATCTCAGGTGTCAGTCTCTGTGGTTTCAGGTCACCCTCAGTTGGTCACCGAGAATATTAAATGGAAAACTCCAGAAATATACAACTTATGCATTTTAATCTGCAGGTAATTCTGAGGAGAGTGATTGGAATCTCACACCATCCTGCTTCCTCCTGCCCAGAATGTGAATCGTTCCTTAGTCCTGAACATCCCACGCGTCTGTCACTCGGTTACCACAATGACTGTTGAGATGCCACAGGGCTTGTGACCAAGTTATCCTTACTTTACTCAATAATGGCCCCAAACCGTAAGTGGAGGGATGCTGTCCATTGACATATGCCAGAGAAAATCCATTAAGTGCTACCTTTCAGTGAAAAGATCGAAGTTCTCAATTTGATATAAAAGAGAAAGAAACAATGTATGCTGAGGTTGCTAATATCTGTGGTGAATGTGAAGAAGAGAAAATAAATCTGGGTTAGTTTTGCTGTCAAACCTCCAACTGCAAAAGGTATGGACACAGAGCGTAGTAAGTGCTTAGTTAGGGTGAAAAAAAATCGCTCAATTAGTACAGTAGTATATTTTACATAGCGACTAGACTCACAACACTTTTATAAAAGTATATTGCTATAATTGTTCTATGTTATTATTACACCTTCCCTGGTGGCTCAGATGGTAAAGTGTCTGCCTACAATTCGGGAGAGCCAGGTTCAATGCCTGGGTCAGGAAGATCCTGTGAAGAAGGAAATGGCAATCCAGCCCAGAATTCTTGCCTGGGAAATCCCATGGACAGAGGAGCGTAATAAGCGGCAGTCCATGGGGTCGCAAAGAGTTGCACACGACTGAGCGACTTCACTTTCACTTTCCTGTTATTTTTAGGCAGTAGCTATCTCTTACTGTGCCTCTATACAGTAGACTGCATCACAGGTATGTTTGTATAGAAGAACCATTGTGTATATAGAGTTTGATACTGTGTGAGGTTACCGATGTCCCCTGGGGGTCTTGAAACTTACTCTCTGCCGATAAGTGGTGATGATTATATTTCTTTCAAAAGACAAAATTAGTACCTGGTTTAATCACTGGCTGAAACATTGAGATAACTATTAGCACCCTTAGACATAAGGAAACATCTCAAACTCAGTGAAATGACATGACCCTTTTAAACTTCCTTCTCCAGCCACCACTTTTGCCTTGACTCCCCATGGTGGCCCCCGTGCTCCTGTTAAACTCTGCAGGAGAGCTGGTAGGCACCATTTTGCTTACAGATCTACAATCTCACTCAGAAATGCTGACCGACAGAAAATGTCCAAAAGAGCCCCCAGCTGTCCCTTGGGGGTGCCTCTCACTCCCTCCACTCTCCGAGTCCAGAAGGCACCATAGTCTATACATGGATCCAAAATATTTGTTTTAAATCCCAGCCATTTCTAATAGCAGGACTTGAACCTGCCTCATCCTGGCAATTCTCTCTCTCTCTCTCCCTCCCTCCCTCCCTCCTTCTCTCTCTCCCTTCCTCCCTCTCTCTCTCTCTCTCTCTCTCTCCCCCCCCCTCTATTTCTCTCTCTCTCTCTCTCTCTCAGAGAGGGAGAGCATTTACACTGTACTTGAAACTACTTCCACAGCATCACCATTGTATTAGGTATTATAAGGAATGTGGAGATGATTTAAAACATGTGGGAGTATCCCCTTACGTTACATGCAAAGACTGCACCATTTTATGTAATGGACTTGATCACCCATTAATTTTGGTGTCTCCAGGTGCAGGGCTCCCAGACCCAATCTCCCAATGGTACCGAGGAGGGAGGGACGGGACTTCTCAAGACTTCTACTGCTCCCCCTGCCTTGGATGCTGTCTCAATTACCAGCACCCAACTCCTGAGCTGCCTCGGTCCACAGTTTCTCTGCCAGGCTTTCCTGACCATGATGTCAGAAATCACAGCCTCCCCCAACTCACATGCCATTTTCCCCTCCAGAGCTATTGGGCTGCTGTATTTTGGTTTCTAGAACAACATGGGGTGTCTGTCAGTGCTACATGCCTGCTGCAGAAATAAACAGTAACTGTTATTAAACAATCATTTACCTGTACCTCAAGCTCGGCCCACTCATTCCTGGCTCCCCAGGTACTTACACTTGATCTTAGCCAAAAGGCTGAGAAGCAATTTCTCCAAGCATTTGATGACTTCCAAATCGGAATGGATTAAAACTATCAGGCAAGAGAGAAAGTCAGCCAGTATGTAGCTGGATGCTGACAGGGGCAGTGGTGCTCCTTGAAATTAAAGGTTTGTAACACAGTTTCTCTCCATATAATACATTTGTTGATAGCTTCCATGCCATTAACACGTTTCATAGACATTAAAGGACATTCTAAAGTTTACATTTGGCCATTTGTGATACCAGATCACATTTCATCAGTAGCATATCATAGTTTGTTTGCTTGTGTGTAAATGATGTCCCTAGCGGTAAAGGTCCCTCCTGCCAATGCAGAAGACCTAAGAGATGCAGGTTCCATCTCTGGGTCAGGAAGACCCCCTGGAGGAGGGCATGGCCACCCACTGCAGTATTCCTGCCTGAAGAATCGTATGGACAGAGAAGAATCGTGGGCGACAGTCCATAGGGTTGCAGAAAGTCAAGCATCACTGAAGCAACTGAACACACACGCAGACATATGTATATAAATATATATTTTATAGTGGTATGAAAAATAGTGCTGTGGGACCTCCCTGGTATTCCAGTATTTAAGACTTCTCACTTCCAGGCCAGGGACACAGCTTCAATCCCTGGTCAGGGACCTGTGATCCCACATGCCACTGGGTGTGGCCAAGGTAAATGGAATAATGTATCTTACAGCTGATGTCATCTTAGATTTATTGAAGATTTCTATTTTTCATAAGCAGAATCCAGCCTACTACATTCATGTCACAAGTCACTAATGGCATGCTAGCTGCATTATATAGGCAAGTGGTTTAGACAGGGATTGACAAATCGGCTTGCTTCCCGATTGTTTTTTTTTTTCTTTTAATTTTTAAAAACGTTTAATATTTTTTACATTGAGGTTTAATTTCGGGAAAAAGAAAGGAAAGGTTTGTGACATGTGAACATTATATGATATCTAAATTTCAGTGTCACAAAGAAAGTTTTATTGGAACACAGATGTGATCATTTGCCTCTGCCTGAGGCTATTTCACCCTGCTAATGGGAGAGACCTCATGGCCCTTAATGCCTGGTTACTCTCTAGCCCTTAGCAGAGAAATTTTGCAGACTCATGGCTGCAGAGAACAAAAGGAAGCATTCCAAACCCCATGGCTCACCAGCTCCTGAAGTCCAGTTGACTCAGTGCAGCTAAACACTTCCTACTCTGAGACCAAGTGGAGGGTGAAGCTGGAGTGTCTTTGTCTCCACGTCCCAGAAAGATTTCTCTGGGAATAGCAGCACCGCTTCCTGTGTCCAGTGTCCGTGAAACTCCTACCTGGCTCTCCAAAAGCCTTTTCCCAGTGAGGCGGCATCAGGAGATTCCACGCCTTTTAAAGCCCATTCTAGTCCAATCCATAGTACCCAAACCAGGCTCCAATCAGGTTTCTGAACCAGTTTTTCCCCATAGGATCTTTCAACTAGAAACCTTTCTAGCAAAATGTTGGAGAGGGGAAAGAATCTGAGTGGGGCTTCAGGGCCCCTCCCAGGGGCTATTTTCCAGGTCTCAGTGTGGTGAGTCCCCACTTGCATCTCCGGCATCCAGAGGCCCACCACCTTATCTCCAGTTTATCTGAGTCTTTAGATATTTGGGGTTCAATAGCTCAAGGGCAAGGGAAGGTGGTCCACACAGCTATTCCAACAGGGCATGGGCTGATGTCAGGAACCTAAAAAGTCAGGAGTTCTCTTCCAATGGCAAAAAATTCTCCAGCTGCAAACAGCGAACCCCTGTCCTCTTCCGAGGGCAAGGGGGTGGGTTGGGGAGGAGGCAGGGTGAGGAGGGCAGGAAGCAAGCTTACTCCCAAGTGATCTGCACTTGAAGGCTCAGCACCCGCTGGATTCCCAGGGTCCTCACTGTGAATCTACATGCTGAACCCCAGGAGCTTTTTCTAGGCGGGGGCTCATGCGTTCTTAAACCACGTCAGGGGTGTCAGGTCACACCCTCACCGCCCTCCTGCACCCTTCCCCCCTGACTCGCCCTCTTCTCTGTCCTCCTTTGCAGCACCTAGATTATATCTCAAGCTTTCCCTCCCACTGCCTTTACAGCCCTGTGCACACAGATTCGTGGGTTTCAGAGAGGGTTTCAGAGAAGAAACACGTGTATTTCCATTCATTATAAGGTAATAGAGTCACTGAATTAGAACAAAAATGATGTCCACTCATGAACGTGATCTCAAATGCTGTGATCAGATACAACATCAAAGACACCATTATCATCAAATCAACATGTTCTCCCCTTAAACTTACAGAAGGTATGTCCATTACATCTCAATGAACCAGGGAAAAAAGAAGAAAAACTGACCATTAGAAAGAGCTCGTTTTAGACTCTTTTAAGAAGCATGATGGCCGGTGCTGTGCCTAGGAGCTCAGCTGTGTCTGACTTTTTGCGACCCCATGGACTGCAGCCAGCCAGCCTCCTCTACCCGTGAGTGCACCAGGGAAAAATGCTGGAGTGGGTTGCCATGTCCTCCAATGTGGGTGAGTATCAGAATCCAGGGCTAGGGATTTCCTGGCGGTCCAGTGGTTGAGGATCTGCCTTCCAATGCTGGGAATGTGAGTTTAATAGGTGGTGGGTAAGATCCCACATGCCAGAGGGCCGTAGAACGGACAAAGGATCCTGCATGACACGGCTAAGCCCCGAAGAAGCCAAATAAGTGAATAAAACTGAATATTTTTAAAACTCTATGCTCTTTACATTCTTCTGGATATGTTTGAAAGCACGATATTAACAGTTTTATTTATTTATGGACACACCATGAGACTTCCTGCAGGAGCTTAGTTTCCTGACCAGGGGCTGAACCCCGGTCACCAGACTGAAAGCATTGAACACGAAGTGCTGGCTTGCCAGGGAATTCCTAGTTTGATGTACTTAAAACGGTTTATTTTGATTGTCTGCCATAAGGTACATCCTTTGCAGTGTTTACACTTACAACAGAAACATTTTGGGTGTCAGTTTTAAAATGTTTGCAAAAACTTAGGAGAGAGGAAGAAACATTTTGACTACCGATTTATGCTTCTAGGCATCCCTGATGGCTCAGAGAGTAAAACATCTGCCTGCAGTACAGGAGACCAGGGTTTAATCCCTGTGTCAGGAAGATCTCCCGGAGAAGGAAATGGCTCTCCACTCAAGTATGCTTGCCTGGGGAATTCCATGGACAGAGGAGCCTGGTGAGCTACTATCCATGGTTTTGCAAAGTGTCAGACACAACTGGATAACTAACACTTTCACTTTCATATGCTTCTGAAGATTGCTCAAATCTCAGAATCACCTGGCACATTAATAAACACAGAGATTCCAGGGCTGCATATCACACCTAAGAAATTCAAATTGCCCTAGGAGAGGGCCTGCAAACCTGAAAATTCAAAGCTCACCTCACTTGATTCTGAACTGAAGTGAATCCCACGGTGTAAAGTCATCCAACACTTTGGGAAAGATTGATCTCTGGTGGCTCAGCAGTAAAGAATCCACCTCTTAATGCAGGAGACCTGGGTACAGTCTCTGGGTCGGAAAGCTCTCCTGGAAGGAGAAATGGCAACCACGCCAGGATTCTTGCCTGAGAAATCGCATGAACAGAGGAGCCTGGCAGGCTACAGTCTATGGGGTCACAAAAGACTCAGACACACAACTTAGCAACTCTGCCGCAACAGTGAAAGTGAGAGGTGCTCAGTTGTGTCCAACCCTTTGTGACCGCGTGGACCATATGCAGTCCATGGAATCTTGCAGGCTAGAATACTGGTGTGGGTAGCCTTTCCTGTCTCCAGGGGATCTTCCCAACCCAGGGATCAAACCCAGGTCTCCCGCATTGCAGGCAGATTCTTTACCAGATGGGGCGCAATGGGAGCCCAAGCAACAATAAGAACAAGCTTAAAATGCCCAAGAATATACGCCTTCAGGAGACCCTAAGGGTTGAGGGTCAGGAATGCATTTTTTCCTTCATGTGACACACTGAGCACCTGCCTTGGGAGGAGCAGGTTATTGGCAATTCAATAAACTAAAGAGATGTAGCTTGAGCTGGGAGCTTCATCCTCCCCACCACCCTTCAGAGATTCTAGGAGCTCCACACCCTCTTTGGGGGCTTCTGGAGGTCCTTCGTATTGAAGGAAGTTAGGATATAATCAAAGCTGAGAGATCTGGATGCAAACATCTCCGTTTGGGCCACACTTTCAAATCTCCTGGGCTGTGCTTCTTCACCGTCAGTGAATCTAAGGAATTGCCTATGTGTCTTGTGCAAAAACACATTCTCATCCAACAGTTGTGGGTGGGGCCTGAGAGTCTGAGTTTCTCCCAAGCTCCAGGTGTTGCCCAGGCTGCTTAAGGTGTCCATATTAAACAGTGAGTACTAGAGAGCTTTTGAAAACTACGGACGTTCTGATTGATTCTGTCAAGCTGACTCCCTGCCCACAGACTCAGTGTCTCCAGGAATGGGACCAGGGAGTCAACGTTATTAAAGGTCTCAGGTATTTCTAAGGAGCAGATAGGGTGCAAATGTGTAGCCAGGCAAATCACCCTACCATCAACCCTGTTTTGGGCTTCATTGTGTCCTGCAAAATCCATATGTTGCAGGGACTTTCCCAAAGGTCCAGTGGCTACAACTCTCCACTCCCAGTGCAGGGGGCTGGGCTTCTGTCCGTGGTCAGGGAACTAGATCCCACGTGCTGCCAGGAAGACCGAAGACCCCACGTACCACAACTAACACCTGGTGCCGTCAAATAAATTAATTCATTAAAAAAATCTGTAGAATATCTAAGCCCCAACACTTTGGAATGTAATCCTCTTTGTAGATTCTGCCTTTAATGAGGTGATTAAGTTACAACGAGGTCACTAGGGTGGGCCCTAGTCCAAGCTGATGGTTCTCTATATAAAAAGAAAGAGGGAAATTCCCTGGAAGGCCAGTGGTTAGGGCTCAGATCTTTCACTGCCAAGGGCCCAACTTCAATCCCTGGTCTGGAAACTAAGACCCAGAAGAAAAGCAGCATGGCTGGAAAATAAAGAGGAAATTAGGACACACAAGACATCAAGGATGCATGGACATAAAGGGACAGGAGGACACGAGAATGCGGGTGCCTGCTCATCAAGGAAAGAGACCTCCAGAGACACCACACTGTCAACACCTTAATCCTGGATTTCTAGCCTCCAGAACTGGGAGAAAACAATTTCCTGTTCTTTAACTCTCATGTATTTCTGGTGGCCACCTGAGAACATTAACGTGTTCTTTAGATCAGGAGTCCCTAGAGAGGGTTCACCTCAAGGACAGTAGGGGGTATGCAGGTGATGACTCGGCTTCCAGCTGACTCCCAAACATCAACAAATGCCGCCCACCCAGATCTTCCAGGACGCAGCCTGCTCCTGTGGACCCCATCTTGCAGACCACTACTGCTAAACGTCCCCACACAAATCTCTTTCTGCCCCGCCCCCTTTGTTTGTTTCTTTGTTTGTTTGACTTCTCTCCTAGACTCTGAGGGACAGAACCTTGAGAACAGAGTGAGGCCTGTGCTCACACCATCCTGGATGTGAAGGAGAGTATGTGTTTTAACCGCCCCCCCCCAAAAAAAAAAAAAAAAACAACAACAACAAAAGGAAGAAAACCCAAAGCTGTCAAGCAGAAGCTTGTCACCAAGTGTACAGAAAAGCCTTCACATGATAGGTTAGGAAGAAGCAGAGGACATGATTTCAACCTCTTCTTCAGGGAAGGTTTCCAGGAAGGAGGATAGCATGCTTTCTGTAGATGGACTGAGGGCAGATGAATTTATTGGAAGGCATTGGGTAGCCAGGAAAGGAATATGAGTGGAGAGGGGTATGTCATCCATTCTGTCAAGTTCCAGAAGTTTCTATGATACGGGCCACGGTCACAGGTCTCCCAGAGGTCAGGGAGAAAGGAACGTTTGGTGACCTCATCAAAGCCTGGCCCATAGAAGCCTGGCTCTCGGCAGCCAACATCAGGCTTCCAGGGCATCCACCAGGCTCAGGAAATGACCTACTGGGAACTCTCTGGTAGTCCTGGGGTGGTTAGGACTCTGCACTTTCACTGCTGAGGGCATGGATTCTATCCTTAGTTGGGGAACTAAGATCCTGCAAGCTGTTTTGGCTGGCCAACAAAAGAAACCAAAAAAGAAAGACAGACATGACCTATTCCTGCCTTTCGTTCCGCGGACAACCCCAAGGCCAACTCCGGTCCAGGTTCATTGCTGTGGTCAAGGAGGAAGCTCCCTGGGGCTTGTGGCCGTGGAGTGATATGTGGTCAGCCTGAGTGTCCACCAACAAGGCTGATCATCTCACACCAACTGAGAAGCTGGTACCCAGGAGGAGATCAGGCCCCTGGGACAGGGCCGTGTGAGAAGTGGGCTCTACAAGGTGTCCAAAGGGCACACCTTTCAAGACAGCACTAATCCAGGTGGCTAGCCTCTATCCACTTCCTCCATCTCTAGGGGAGAGCTTGGCCCTTCCATTGTTCTCACAAATCTTTTCCTCTTCTACTCTCCCTGGAACAGCTTCATCTTAAGAAATTGTTGTTGTTCTTTTGCTCGGTTATATCTGCAACCCCAGGGACTTTAGCGCACCAGACCTCCCTGTCCCTCACCGTTTCCTGAAGTTTGCTCCACTTCATGTCTAGTGCATTGGTGATGCCATCCAGCCATCTTATTCTCTGTTGCCCTCTTCTTCTGCCCTCAATCTTGTCCAGCATCAGGGACTTTCCCAGTGAATCAGCGGCTTATACCACATGACCAATATAGTGGACCTTCAGCTTCAGCATCAACCCTTCTAACAAGTACTCAGGGTTGATCTCCCTTAAGATTGACTGGTTTGAACTCCTTGCTGTCCAAAGGACTTCCAGGAGTGTTCAGCAGCACCGCAACTCGAAGGCAACAATTCTTTGGCGCTCTGCCTTCTTTGTGGTCCAGCTCTCACAACCGTACATGACCACTTGGAAGACCATAGCCTTGACTCTACAGACCTTTGTTGGCAGAGTAACGTCTCTGCGTTTCAACACACTGTCTAGGTTTGTCATAGCTTTCCTGCCAAGAAGCAACCGTCTTTTGATCTCATGGTTGCAATCACCATTGCAGTGATTGTACAGCCCAAGAAGAGGAAATCTGTCAGTACTTCCACCTTTTTGCTTCTATTTACCATGGAGTAATGGGGCTAGATGCCATGATCTTAGTATTTTGAGTATGTAGGTTTAAGCTGGCTCTTTCACCCTCCTCCTTCATCCTCACCTAATCAGTGCAGAGCGTCTGGCTTCTTGCTGCTTCTTCCCTCAGTTCGAATTCCCTGAGTAAGAAATCATAAAGGGATGGTTTTGTAGCTTCAATGCAAGGGTGGGACAGACAGGGACCAAAACATGGGATCATGACACATTGAGAAACTCAACCAATGACGACTTGCACCACCTGCTTACCTACAGGATTAAAGGTGACGTGAACGTGTTAGTCAGTCCTATCTGATGCTTTATGACTTCATGTACTGTAACCCAACAGGCTCCTCTATGGAACTCTCCAGGAAAGAATACTGGAGTGGATTGCCACTCCCTTCTCCCAGGGGATCTTCCTGATTCAGGGACTGAATTCTGAGCCTCCTGCATTGCAGGTGGACTCTTTACCACCTGAGTCACCAGGAAATCTCAAACCAAGGCAGTGCTAATTTCCAGGACATTACTATAGCAAAATTTTGGTGGTCCATGCCGGTCGCAGCTTCTCGGTCACAAAAAGTGGTATAGTTGGAGCCCACCACTCTGAAGGGGTGCTGTTGTTTGGTTTAGCTGCTAAATCTCCTCTGACTCTTAGAGGACTTGGTCTCAGTAAAGAGCTCTGGTGGGAAAAGAGAATTAGTTTAAAAGCCTTAGTACGGCCAGGTTGGCAGAGAACTAGGATTTGGAGGAAATTTTATCTTTACCATTTGGCTTAAGCTAAATACCTCAGGAATAAGGTTTTATTAAAAAAAAAAAAGTTACAGATGAATGACACCAAGAAGAAAAATGCCAAGTTACACTCAACACTGAAATACTGAACTCATCAGTGACATTTTTGGACGATCGGGAATAGATTTCCAGCAGCCTTTGAGTAAATATTTGTGTGTGAAAGTGTTTATTCATGTAAAAACAGAATAAAACGTGTGGGGATATGAGTGACATAAACGCACATTTGGACAATGGATTCGGGGATGTTGGGTTGTCTCTTAGCAACTGGAGGCTTGCCTGGCTGCTCAGTCGTGCATGCAATGCAGGAGACCCAAGTTCAATCCCTGGGTTGAGAAGGTCTCCCGGAAAAGAGATCTGTTACCCACTGTAGTATTCTCAGCTGAAGAATTCCATAGGCAGAGAAGCCTGGCAGCTTACAATCCATGGAGTCCCAAAGAGTCAGACACGGCTGAGCAGTGGGAAAACTGGCATGGGCTGGTGGGTCCCAGAGGCTCCAGGTGGACTGCGGGTGAATATCACCCAGGACTCTGGGGCTGATTTTGCACAGTGAACCCATTTTGGCACCGCCAGGGTACGAGATGGAGGATTTGCATCTGCTGAATCCACTGGGGAAAATGCTCCAGTCCAGGGCCTGGGTGAGGGTCCCTTGGAAGAAGGTTCCTCTAGTGATGCTCACTCCTGGACACTTAGTTCAGCTACCAAAGAGGGAATCAATGCAACACATTCAGACAGACAGACTAGGCCGCATCCTCTCAGCTTTTATCACTGTGTTCAAGGCAGAGCGACAACCTGCTATTGAGAATTTCCTATGTAGTCAGAAGTCTTAGAGGAAAACAAGAATTGTAATTTGGACTTAGATTGGAGCCACTTCAGCAATGATGCTTATGTAACTTTTTATCTTCTCTGGACTGCTTAGGAGCTGCAATTTCCCCTCACGGTCCCTCCTTGTCATCTCGAGAATCACCTACTTTCCACAGCTCACCTGGAGCCTAAAACAGCTCAGGACAAATGTGGCAGGTGGGAGGGAGAAACAGAGTTTCGGACTTCAAACCTCACGCCTGATGGACCAATGTCCTCCTTGCTTAATTATTTGTGATCGCCTCAGCTAAGACATCATTCTCTTGGAAAGAATTCCCAAGGGCATCACACCTGACCGCCACCGTGCGGACTCCCAGAAAGAAGTCCGCTTTGACAGCATCTAACCTAGGCCACACCTCTGACCCTAGTCAGGAAGGTGACTGACAAGAAGCCCGGGGACAGAGCGGCAGCATCGTGAGGACTTTCGAGTGACCCGGGCACCCTGGCAATGTCCACAGCAGGCACAGAGTACACATCCTGACGGCAACGAAAGAGAGAGGCCCATTCTGGTCTACGGAGCTGGCGCCATGCCTTACCTGAGCACCCGGTGCAGGCGGCTATTGAGGAAGGAGATGGAGTTCAGGTAGAGCTCCTACAGGTGGGGCAGGTTCAGGAACTGGGCTGTGAGCTGGGTGATGCAGTGCTCCTCCTGTTTGGGGGCTGTGTGCGGCAACACATGAATGCGCCAGAGCGGCAGCCGGGGCAGGTTGCCCATCTGGCCCAGGTGGAGCACAAACCTGCCCAAAGTGGCCCGATTCCAGGTGCAATTCACCTCCAAGTCCTCGACACAGTCCAGCTGCAACACCTTCAGGATCCTCCTGATGCTCCGCGTGGGCATGGTGGAGATGCTGAGCTTCTGGCAGCTCAGGTGCAGCAGGCTCCTCCTGTTTGGCCTTCTTCAGCAGGTAGCTGAGGGTCTGGTTCCGGGTGTCCTCCTTGAGGCACAGGTCGAGCAGCACCTGCACAGGGGCCTGTGCCGGCTATAGCCCACCTGCACCTCCACCCTGCACCTCTTCTGCATGGACTGGGCTGGCTCGGGCTCCAGCAACGAGCAAACACTGTCCGTGTGGCTGGATCACATGGTCCAGATGTCCTGGTGGGCTTTCCAGTGCAAGTTCAGCAGCTGCAGCTTCCACTGCCTGCAGGGCCACAGGAGACACGCTGAGCTGTGCAGAGGCTGACTGGCACCAGGACCACGCGAGGGCTCTGCACTCCATATACCACTGCCCCCCTGGCTTCAGGAACCCCCTTGGTCCCTACCTTAAGGGACACTGGTGGGGAGCACACGCCTTTCGTCCCTTCTGCCCCTCAACCAGTCCTGTACATCTGGACGCCTGTCCAAGTGAACCCCTCATCCTCCTGCTCTGGCTGCATCTTGCTCACACCCCCAGGCCCCACCAGTCTGCCAGGTTGACCTTACCTGGGTTGGACCCTCTGAGCAAGCACGACGTCCAGGTCATCGAGTGGAGCCTGGAAGGTCTCCAGATGAGGCTGGTGTTCCTTCATCAGGGTCCCCAGCAGAGGCAGGGGAAGGGCCTGGACTGCACCACCACTTTCAGGGCCTGGGTGTGCCTCCCGGCAAAGGCCACCATAAACAGTGGCGGGAAGAGCTCTAGGGGCAGCTCCTCCAGGGCCACCATGGCCAAGGCCTCATTCCACAGCAGGCTCTGGCCCGCCAGGCCCAGGAGTTGGGGTGGGTCCTGGACACCCGTTCTGAAGAACCTAATACAGAGTGAGTCATGGGGGGATGTCAGAGAGCAAGTGGGGGCATGGTCTTCTCTGGTCAAGGAACCGGGGAGAACTTGCTGTCCCTCCACCCTAGCAGAACCCAAGGCAGGCTCAGAGACATCCTCTGGCCACAAAGACACAGTTTTGGCCACACTTGTACCAGGACAAGCATCTCTCCAGGCAGCAAAAAAAAAAAAAAAAAAAAGGGACAAGGTGACCTCTTGCCCCAACCCATATCTACCAGTTGCTGCATTTAATCCTAGCCCTGCTGGCCAGTAGATACTTAGGAGCCTGACAGCTGGCCCCACTTTCTTCAGAGAAAGCTTCTGATTATTACTCAAGGGTTGAAAACAGGAATAAGGAGGTTAGTCCACACAGTCTGTCTCTAAACTCCAACCAATAACTCACGCAATGGGTGCTGTCATGCCACTTAATAAAAAGACATACCTTACACTCTGTGTCTCTTCTACAAATGTTACTACCATTCAGTTCAATGGAGCAAAACATCCACATGCAGAAAAAAGCCGCCACTATTTAATATATTCTACAGATTGTTTTTAATTCCATGGAATTAAAAAACAGTTTTCAGCTTTTAAAACAAAAAGAAACCCCCCAAAATTTTAAGCTAGTAAAATCACAAACCTATAAAATGATATGAACTATAATCACTGGTAACACACTACAATGTAAAATGTCACCAGATCCTAATTAGATATCTTTCATTAAATCAATTCCTGGAACTTCCCCGGCAGTTCAGTGAGGAGGACTCTGTGCTTTCACTGCAGGGGCATGAGCTCTATTCCCATTAGGGAACTATGACCCCAGATTCTATTTGGTGTGACCGTATCCCCTCACTCTCACCATATGCTATGCCATGCCCCCCCTGAGCACCCCCTGCCAAATTCTGTTTGGTTAAGAAATATGGTAAAGCTGGCGGAGGAATAGGACAGGGAGACCACTTTCTCCCTCACAAATTCATCAAAAGAACATTTCAGCGATGAGCAAATTCCAAAAAACAACTTCTGAATGCTGGCAGAGGACTTCAGGCACCCGGAAAAGCAGATCATTGTCTTCAAAAACAGGTAGGAAAAAATATAAAAGATGAAAAAAGAGACAAAGGAGGTAGGAAGGGAGCTCCGTCCCGGGAAGGGAATCCCGTTCTGGGAAGGGAATCTTAAGAAGGGAGGTTTCAAAAAACCAAGAAACATTCTCCCTGCCGAGTCTGTGGCGAGCTTTGGAAGCACAGAGGGCAACGTAGAAGGAAGGAAACATAAATACATAATTAAAACCAACAGATTACAAGCCCAACAGTAACTCCCCCAGCAGAAAAGCAGCACAGACGCCTGCATCCGACACTAGCAAGTGGGGGCAGGGCAGGGAGGCGCAGGAGGCGCGGGCTGCAGTGCTTTTTAAGAATCAGGCAGGAACGCCCTGCACATAACCTCAACGAACGAACCTGCGCTAGCAAACCATACTGTGGGACAGCTACCACGTGAAAAGCCCGAACATAAGACACCACCAGGACCGCACACAGAACAAAGGATGGAACAGAAATAGCCAGTTACAGACCATCCCCCGCCGGTGACAGGCAGCCAGAACCGTATGGGCTGGAAGGGGGTGATCGCAGCCCCAGAGAGACTTTACCTACAAAACTGCAAGCAGGCTTCTTTGCTAAGACTTCTGGGGGTTCTGGACAGTCACCATCCACCTCACACGGGGCACCAGTGGTACATTCAGAAAACTAGCAGCGTAGACGGGAAAGGCGATAAGTCACAGTGACCGCGCTCACCACACACCTGAGCTACTCGGACGTCGGAAGGACACAAAAGGCAGTCCCAACCGAATCTGCACCTCTGAGGGCTTTCCTGAGCACCGAAGCTGAGTTTGGCTTAGACCTGGGAGGTGCGTGCAGCCTAGGGCCGGCCTCAGACACTGGAGCAACGTAGAGCCTGACAGGTGTGCATCGTGAGCAGGGGCAGGCCCAGTGGGCCTGAGACACTGAAAGCACAGGCAGGAGTTATTTGTTTGCAGCATCCCTCCCTCCCCACAGCACAACTGAACAAGGGAGCCAAAAAATAAAAATAAAAAGTGTCCACCATGCCCCCCCCCCCCCTTATTAGGACGGAAATCAGACACTGAAGATACCAGCAAACAGAAGAAATTAAATGGAGGGAACCACCTTGGAAATAACCCCACACTGCCCACAACACCAGAGAAAGGGCCAGAAATATCTTTACTATTTTTATGACCATTTCTTTTTCTTTTTTTCTTTTTTGCTGATGTTGTTGTGTGGTAGTTTTTTCTTCTTTTCTTTTTCTTCTTCTTCTTTTTTTAACTTTTAGAAATATTTAAGTCCTCCATTTATCCTTTAATTGTTATTCTTATAACCTACTATTACTTAAAAAGAAACCTATTTTTAAAAGCAAACACTGTATATAGTCTTTGTGTGGTTGTTGTTGTTTTAATAGTTCTTGTGGCTTTTTTTTCTCTTCTTCATCTTCTTCTTTTCCTTAATATTGCATTTTTTAAAATCCAACCTCTATTCTGGATTTTTAATCTTTGCTTTTTGGTATTTGTTGTCAATTTTGTACATTTAAAAACCCAAAGTTCACTACCCAATTTTACCTGAGAGCGAGATTACTGGTTTGACCACTCTCTCCTCCTTTGGACACTGCTTTTTCTCCACCAGGTGGCCTCTGTCTCTTCCCTCCCCCTTCTCTTCTCTACCCAATTCTGTGAATCTCCGTGTTCCAGACGGTGGAGAACACTTCAGGAACTGGTTACTGGCTGGATCTGTCTCTCCGCTTTTCATTTCCCTCTTTTATCCTCCTGGCCACCTCTGTCTACTTCCTCCCTCTCCTCTTCCCTGTATAACTCCGTGAATACCTCTGAGTGGCCCAGACGGTGGAGCACACATAAGGATGTGATTGCTGGCTAGCTTGCTCTCTCCTCTTTTTTTTTTTTTTCTCTCTCTCTCCTCTTTTGACCCCACCTCATCTCATTCCAGTCACTTCTAACTACCCCCTCCCTCTTCTCTCCTCCATGTAACTCAGTGAACCTCTCCGGGTGCCCCTCACTGTGGGTAAACCTTTCATCTTTAACCTAGATGTCTTATCATCGGTGCTGTATAGGTGGAGAGGTCTTGAGGCTACTGTAAAAATAAAACTGAAAACCAGAAGCAGGAGGCTTAAGTCCAAACCCTGAGAACATCAGACAAGTCCTGACTCCAGGGAACATTAATTGATAGCAGCTCATCAAATGCCTCCATACCTACACTGAAACCAAGCACCACCCAAGGGCCAACAAGTTCCAGAGTCAGACACACCATGCAAATTCTCCAGCAACACACGAACACAGCCCTGAGCTTCAATATACAGGCAGCTCAAAGTTACTCCAAAACCATTGGCGTCTCATAACACATTACTGGTCACTCCATTGCACTCCAGAGAGAAGAAATCCAGCCTCACCCACCAGAACTCCAACACAAGCCTCCCGAACCAAGAAATCTTGACAAGCCACTGATACAACCCCACCCACAGTGGAGAAACTCCATAATGAAGAGAACTCCACAAATTCCCAGAATATAGAAAGGCCACCCCAAACGCAGCAATAGAACCAAGATGAAGAGACAGAGGGATACTCAGCAGGTAAAGAACAGGAGAAATGCCCACCAAATCAAACAAAAGAGGAAGAGATAGGGAATCTACCTGAGAAAGGATTCCAGATATTGATACTGAAAGTGATCCAAAATCTTGAAATCAAAATGGAATCACAGATAAATAGCCTGGAGACAAGGATTGAGAAGATGCAAGAAAGGTTTAACAAGGACCTAGAAGAATAAAAACGAGTCAAAAGATAATGAATGACTCAATAAATGAGATCAGAAACACTCTGGAGGCAACAAATAGTAGAATAACAGAGGCAGAAGATAGGATTAGTGAAATAGAATGGTAGAAATAAATGAATCAGAGAGGAAACAAGAAAAACGAATTAAAAGAAATGAGGACAATCTCAGAGACCTCCAGGACAATATGAAACGCTCCAACATTCGAATTATAGGAGTCCCAGAAGAAGAAGACCAAAAGAAAGACCATGAGAAAATCCTCCAGGAGACAATAGTTGAAAACTTCCCTACAGTGGGCATGGAAAGAATCACCCAGTCCCAAGAAAACCAGAGAGTCCCAAACAGGATAAACCCAAGGCAAAACACCCCAAGACACATATTAATCAAATTAACAAAGAGCAAACACGAGAACAAATATTAAAAGCAGCATGGGAAAAACAAGAAATAACACATGAGGGGATTTCCATAACGGTAACAGCTGATCTTTCCAAAGAAACACTTCAGGCCAGGAAGCAATGGCAAGACATACTTAAAGTGAAGAAAAAGAATAACCTACAGCCCAGATTACTGTACCCAGCAAGGATCTCACTCAAATACGAAGGAGAAATCAAAAGCTTTACAGACAAGCAAAAGCTGAGAGAACTCAGCACCACGAAACCAGCTCTCCAACAAATGCCAAAGGATATTCTGCACACAGGAAACACAAAAAGGGTGTTTAAAGCCAAACCCCAAACAATAAAGGAAATGGCAACGGGATCATAATTATCAGTAATTACCTTAAACGTGCTTAGTCACAGCTCCAGAAAGCTATTCTCTTTTCCTTCTAAGGACAGGCTTACCTCTGTGGGGCTTGGTATTTAAGTATTCCCTTTGGTTAGATTCCTTGCCTTCAACCCCAGCTCAGTGCTGACAACCTTCAGGTCTCAAATAGCATACTATGCAACTGGTGCGTTTTACATTCTTACCAAAGAAAGTGACTGTCAGTTGTATCTCCACAGTATTAATTTAGCCACAAGGAATCTTCGGCAAAACTAAACAAAACGTTAGAGAGATGACAGCACTTCTACGAAATATGTTGTCAGCTTTACAAACGACCTATAAACTACAAAGTCATCACGAAATAGACATCTACTTAATACACATTTCATTATTAGATTCTTTCTTTGTATATAACCATTTTATACTTTCAGATTTGCAACTGATACTTTTCCAAATAAAACTGGTGCTTTTTTTTGCTTGTTTTTAAGCCAAGATTTAACTGATGTCTTTAAGATGTTCATTTCAACATTGACATCATTCAAAACTCCAAATACATAAAAGATGATGACAAAAACATCATAAATACAAAAAATAAGAATGTAGTTATATTATTATAGCCTGTGATAAATAATAGCAAAACTGGAACAGAAACATTTTAAAAACATTTAGTGATGTTTCAACATTTTTCTAATCTTTTTTGATTTCATATTTCTCATGTGCTTTAAAATGCATTACAGAATCAGTAGAGTATTGGGCTTCCATGGTGGCTCAGAGGGTAAAATGTCTGCTTGAAATGGAGCCCTGGGTTCTAATCCTGGGTTAGGAAGATCCCCTGAAGAAGGAAATGGCAACCCATTCCAGTATTCCTGCCTGAGAATCCTATAGATGGAGGAGCCTGTAAGGCTACAGTCCATGGGGTCGCAAAGGGTCGGGCACGACTGAACAACTCCACTTTCACTTTAGTCGAGTATTGTCATATGTTTAAAAATCTATAAAAATATGGTAAATAATACCGGTACAAATTTCATCATTAAACATACATATTCAGCTGTTTCAATGCATGATGAGAGAACTCTGAAACAACTTGCGTTTTCATTGTTATTGGTGACCATGCCTGACCTGCCTCTTGAGAAATCTATGTGCAGGTCAGGAAGCAACATTTAGAACTGGACATGGAAAAACAGACTGGTTCCAAATAGGAAAAGGAGTACATCAGGCTGTATAATGTCACCCTGCTTATTTAACGTCTATGCGTAGTACATCATGAGAAATGCTAGACTGGACGAAACACAAGCTGGAATCAAGATTGCTGGGAGAAATTTCAAGAACCTCCGATATGCAGATGACACCACCCTTATGGCAGAAAGTGAAGAGGAACTAAGAAGCCTCTTGATGCAAGTGAAAGAGGAGAGTGAAAAAGTTGGCTTAAAGCTCACCTTTCAGAAAATGAAGATCATGGCTTCTGGTCCCATCACTTCATGGGAGATAGATGGGGAAACAGTGGAAACAGTGTCAGACTTTATTTTTTGGGCTCCAAAATCCCTGCAGATGGTGACTGCAGCCATGAAATTAAAAGATGCTTACTCCTTGAAAGAAAAGTTATGACTAACCTAGATAGCACGTTCAAAAGCAGAAACATTACTTTACCGACTAAGGTCCGTCTAGTCAAGGCTATGGTGTTTCCTGCGGTCATGTATGGATGTGAGTTGTACTGTGAAGAAAGCTGAGCACCGAAGAATTGATGCTTTTGAACTATGGTGCTGGAGAAGACTCTTGAGAGTGCCTTGGACTGCGAGGAGATCCAACCAGTCCATTCTGAAGGAGATCAGCCCTGGGACTTCTTTGGAAGGAATGATGCTAAAGCGGAAACTCCAGTAGTTTGGCCACCTCATGTGAAGAGTTGACTCATTGGAAAAGAACTCTGATGCTGGGAGGGATTGGGGGCAGGAGGAGAAGGAGACGACAGAGGATGAGATGGCTGGATGGCATCGCTGACTCGATGGCCGTGAGTCTGAGTGAACTTCGGGAGTTGGTGACGGACAGGGAGGCCTGGCGTGCTGCATTTCATGGGGTCACAAAGAGTCAGACACAACTGAGTGACTGAACGGAACTGAACTGAATGGAACTGAAGCTAGGGACTGTTGGTGGCAGAGGTAGAGGCCCTAGTCTGTGTATCCAATGTTGGAGTGATAGGATACAGTTAAAGTGACTGTAAACATAGGGAATTTAGAAAGATGGTAACGATAACCCTGTATGCGAGACAGCAAAAGAGACACAGATGAATAGAACAGTCGTTTGGACTCTGTGGGAAAGGGAGAGTGTGGGATGATTTGCGAGAATGGCATTGAAACATGTATAATGTCATATAAGAAAAGAATCGCCAGTCTAGCTTCAATGTAGGAGAGGATGCTTGGGACTGTTGCACGGGGTTGATCCAGAGGGATGGTAAGGGGAGGGCAGAGGGAGGGGGTTTAGGATTGGGAACACGTCTACACCCGTGGAGGGTTCATGTTGGTGTCTGACAAAACCAATGCACTATTGTAAAGTACAATAGAAATAAATAAAGTGACTGTAAACAAAGAAACAGAAAAGAGTTTCTCTTCAGAAATAAAATGTTCAGAATTGATTTTCATACTGAGGGAAGGCCTTTTCACCTACTAAGTATTAGTGAACATTCTGGCTAGATATAGTTTTGCTTGAACTTTATGCTAGACAGCCTATTTTTGACCTGGGAAACACATATTGTACATCTGCTTTAACCATGGAGGATAGTCACTGGGTATTCACTTGAATGGGAAAGTAAAAATCTGTTGCAGTTGTCTTTCATCAGTGTACCCTCTGGGGAAGTCAGGATATGAAAATGAGATTGTGCATTTCTGTGCTTTGGAGTTATGTGTTCCTAGTTAGTGATGATAATTAAGAAGTGTAATGATTCCAGATTCTTGCCTAGGAAAACACTAACATCACTCTTGTCAAACCTGTATTTTGTGGTTAACAGGATCCTTTTCCCACGAGATATGTTTCATTCATGTACTTTCAACTTTAAAGAATTTTCTCTGTGTCCTGGCTCTGCCCCTACAGCTTCAGAACACTCCTCTTTAAACTGTACGGAAGACCATTTCCCAGGCTATGGTCCTTGAGTTTATTTTTATTTTTCTCCTAATTTTAGTATATATAATTTATTGGGTATTTTTATCATTATGGCATAATTTTCTTCAAACTTCGTACTGAAAGTTGTCTCCTATTTAATCATGACATATGATCAGTGAGTCCACATACTACGGAATGACAATTGGCACTTTTTAGCAGAAACCAGGGCTTCCCTGGGAGGTAACCTGCCTAAGAATCTGATGCAATGCAGGAGACCCCAGTTTGATTTCTGGTTTGGGAGGATGCTCTGGAGAAGCAACAGGTCACTCCCTCCAGGGTTCTTTAGGTTTCCCTGGTGGTTTAGATAGCAAACAATCCATCTGCTATGAGAGAGCCACTGGAAGAGTGGCCTAACAACCCACTCCAGTATTCTTGCCTGAAGAACCCCCATGGACAGAGGAGCTTGATGGGCTATATTCCAGACACTCACAAAGAACCAGACACGACTGTGAGTATGAGCAGACCAGAAACCAAAATATATTTTTAAGAAATCCTGGAAAACCTTGAAATTTGGAAGTGTTCCTTAGAGAGAGCATGTTAACCCTGAAAAAAAAAACAAAAAAAACACCATAAAGCAATGAACTTTACTCCTCTCTTTTCCCTATAAGATCAGAAGAGAAATGGAGTGTCATTTCCCTTTTTAGAAGCTAGTTGTTCTAGTAGAAACTATGAAATGATTAAATAAATTATTGAAACCACTGAAATGCTGCTTTCAAATGAATAAATAAATAAATAAATAAATAAATAAATAAATAAATAAATAAAATCCAATTCAAGACGGATACCAAAGCAAGAACATAATCGATATCACTTGCTGTTGTGAGACATGGCTTCAAAAGAGAACCAAATTAATGTATATAATGACTGGCTAAATTCTCTGGCAATACGTTATAGAAACTTGCAGTCAACATTGAAAGGGATTTTTACACACAATAAAATAAAAATGCCTTTTACTTATGCACACTTCTAATAATCAAAAGCACTGACTACTTTTCAGACATTCCAGGCCAAGGACATTTAAACAAACTACCTACTTTATCTGCCAAAACAACACTGTGGTGGTCGTCATGATTAGCTGCTAAGTCATTTCCGTTTCTTCATCTCCATGGACCATAGACCACCAGGCTCCTCTGCCCGTAGGTTTTCCCAGGCAAGAATACTGAGTCTGGTTTTCATTCTCTCTTCCGGAAGATCTATCTTCCCAACTCAGGGATTTCTCAACCCTGGGTCATCTACATTGGGAAATGGACTCTTTACCAATGAGCCACCAGGAGAATACCCCAAAGAAAAACAGTATCTACTTAAGTACTTCCTGGCTTTCATATGTACGGTATCAAACTTCCAGCCTATATAGTCTGTGTTGAACTACCCTAGCGATCCATCGATTAATAGTCAGCCTCCCAGTGATTCTTGTCTGGGAAGATCCCACATGCTGAAGTCTAACTAAGCTCACGGGCCACAACTCAGGAGCTCATGTGCCGAAACTAGAGCCAGTGTTCTCCAGCAAAAGAAACATCACAGTGGGAAGGCGATGCAGCATAGTGAAGTGCACCATACCACTTGCCTCAGCTAGAGAAAGCCCTTGAACATCCATGACTACCTGGCCCCGCCAAAATAAATGCAATTTTAAAAATAACAAATATTCATGTCAATGTATGGGAAAACCAATACAGTATTGTAAAGTAAAATAAAGTAAAAATAAAAATTAAAGAAAAAAATAAATAAAATGGAAAAATAAATACATAAAAAAGACCTTATGGGGCAAAACAAACAAACAAACAAACAAACAAACAGTGAGTTTAGTAGAGAAGTTAGTTACATATATTTAGCAACAAGCAAATATAATTTGGATGTTGAAAGTGCAAAAATACTTATTTTTCAAAACGTGATAGAATGATACTGATTAGAGGAAATCTATCACAGAATAAAAATATTCTAGGCAATAGTTCAGCAGGATGAGAGGTAAGGGTATCCCAGCCATCAGAGTTCACATTTGTGGTGTGATTGCTGAAAAGCCCATGAAACATCATGTTGGTCAAATAATTCGAGTATCCATATATCCACTTAAGCTCTTAGCTATCTCTTCTGCACCTTTATATTTCATTCTGAAGCCATTTGGATTTTCTGAAAGAATGTGTAGATTTGTTTTGTTTTAGTTTCTGAGGAGACTTCTCATTCTGCCCACATGCTAGGAAACTTTTACTATATTTTCCATTAATATAATTCAAGTTTCATCTACTCTAACCTTTCATACCATTAATCCCATATTGATTTCTTTTAGCAGGCTCTAGTGATGTTCTTCAAGCTCTTTTAGCCATTCTTTCACTTGGGTATAATGCTCACTGATTTGAATAGCAAATTAACACTTTTCTAATGTGCTTTTAGAGCGTGGTGAGCTGCTCTGTTTCAGGCTTTTGGTTGGAAAACCCTGCCTTATTGTCAGGGCTGCAGTATCTTCTGATACCAAAGGAAAGACTACAAATATTCCAAACAAATTTGATTATGGTAATTAACATTTTCTAAAGAATTAAAGAGTTCCTCATCAAAATATTTATTCCCATGGAAAAAATACCCCCAGCTCCTTAAGTACATCATGATTTTATTAAGGGAATCTGTGAGAACTGCCATGTCTCTGTGCATCGTGACTTCATCAACACACCTCTCTGAGGTGAAAAAACAAGTTAGAATTCACATACTTCAGGAAAGCCATATTTAAATATGGAAAAACCTTGTTTCAATAAGAGTAAAAATGGCTGCATGAGAAGTGGATTGATATTGTTTCTCTATTTTTCTCTGAGCATCTTCCTGTAAATTGCGTCTTCACTTCTTACTGAAATGGTTGATTCTGCTGTTGTTCAGTTGCTCAGGCATAGTAACTCTCTGCAACATAATAAGGCATGTTATGCTCCTTATTATGCAGCACACCACGCCTCACTGTGCATCACTAACTCCCAGAGTTTGCTCAAAGTCATGTGCCTCAAATTAGTTGTACCATCCAACCATCTCATCATCTGCTAGGCCCTTCTCCTTCTGCACTCAAGCTTTCCCAGCATCAGGGCCTTTTCCTATAGTTAGCTCTTTGCATCGGGTGGTGAAAGTACCAGAGTTTCAGATTCAGCAAAAGTACTTCCAATGAATATTCAGGGCTGATTTCCATCAGGATTGACTGCTTTGATCTCCTTGCAGTCCAAGGGACTCGCAAGAGTCTTCTCCAACACCACAGTTCAAAATCATCAATGATTCCATGCGCAACTTCCTGTATAGTCCAACTCTCCCATCCATACATGAGTAATGGAAACTCCATAGGTATGACCTGATAGACCATTAATTGCAAAGTAATGCCTCTGCTTTTGCATATGCTCTTTAGGTGGTTGCAGCTTTTCTTCATAGGATCTAGCACCTTTTAATTCCGCAGCTGCCCTCACCATCTGCAGTGATTTTGGAGCCCGAGAAAATAAAATCTATCACTGTTTCCATTTTTCCCCGTGATTTCTCTATTTGATGTGAAGTCATGGGGCCAGATGCCATGATCTTCATGGTTTCAACATTGAGTTTTAAGCAAGGTTCTTCACTCTCTTCTTTCTTTCCATCAATATGCTCTTTATTTATTCTCCACTTTCTGTCATATTTGTGGTGTCAACTGCAAATCTGTGGTTATTGATAGTTCTCCAAGCAATCTTGATTCTAGTTGGGCTTCATCCAGCCTGGCATTTCACATGACGTGCTGAATATAAGTTAAATAAGCCACATGACAATATACAGCCTTGATGTGCTCCTTTCCCAATTTGAAGCTAGCGCATTGTTCTATGTCCAAGTGTTGCTTCTTGACATGCCTACAGATTTCTCAGCAGGCAGCTAAAGAGGTCTGGTATTTGCATCTTTCCAGGAATTTCCCATAGCTTGTTGTCATCCACACAGTCGAAACCTTTGGCATAGTCCAAATCAGATGTCGATGTTTTTCTTGAACACCTTTGCTTTTTCTCTGATCCAATGGATGCTGGCAATTTGATCTCTGGTTTCTCTGACTTTTCTAAATCCAGCTTTAGCATCTGGAAGTTCTCGGTTCATGTACTGCTGAAGCCTAGCTTGAAGAACTTTGAACATGACTGTGCTTACATGTGAGATGTGTGCAATTGTGTGTTAGTTTAAACAATCTTTGGCCTAGATTTTCTTGAGGATTGGAGTTTAAACTAACCTTTCCAAGTTCTGCGGCCAGTGCCGAGCTTTTCAAATTTGCTGGCATATTGCGTACAGGATTGTAATGTCATAATCTGGTAGGACTTGAAATTCCACAACTGGAAACACATTACCTCTAGTAACTTTGTTCATAGTTATGTACTAAGGGCTGCTTGATTTCACATTCCAGGATGTCTGGTTCTGGGTGAGTAAAGACACCTTCACGGTTATGTGGGTCATTAAGATCTTCTTCTTCTTCTTCTTTTTTTTAAGTTCAGTTCTTCTGTGTATTCTTGCCACCACTTCTTAATATATCTGCTTCTGTAGGTCCATATATTTTGTCTCCTTTATTGTGCCCATCTTTGCATGAAATGTTCCCTTGGTATCTGTATCATTCTTGAGGTAATCTCTGTTCTTTGCCATCCTATTGTGTTTCTCTGTTTCTTTGCATTGATCCCTGAGGAAGGCTTTTCTTTTCTCTCCTTGCTATTCTTAAGAAAACTGCATTCAAATGGATTATCTTTCTTTTTCTCCTATGCCTTTAGCTTCTCTTCTTTTCTAAGTTATTTGTAAGGCCTCCTGAGACAAACCTTTTGCCTTTTTGCATTTCTTTTTCTTGGGTAGGTTTTGTTCATTGTCTCATGCAGAATGTCATGACCCTTGGTCCATAGTTCTCCAAGCAGTCTGTCTATAAGATCTAATCCCTCAAATCTATTTGTCACATCCACTGCGTAATCATAAGAGATTGATTTTGGCCAACCCAAATGGTCTAGCGGTTTTCCATACTTTCTTCAACTTAAGTCTGAAGTTTTCTTTAAGGCATTCCTGATCTGAGCCATGTCACTGCTCAGTCTTGGTTTTTTTTTTTTTTTCTGACTGCATAGAGCTTCTCCATCTTCGGCTACAAAGAACAGAATCAATCTGATTTCAGCATTGACCATCTCAAGAGTCATCTCTTGTGTTGTTGGAAGAGGGTGTTTTCTATGAATGGTGAGTTCTCTTAGGGAATTCTGTTAGCCTTTGCCATACTTCATAGGTACTCCAAGGTCGAACTTGCCTGTTATTCCAGGTATCTCTTGACTTCCTACTTTCTCTAGGAGGCGATGAACGTGGGCAGTATAAGCCCTCATTCCTCTGCCTTTTCTAAATCCATCGCATATATTTGGAAGTTCTTGGTTCAAATACTTTGAAGCCTAGCACAAAGGATTTTGAGCCTTATCTTGCTTAGTATGTGAAATGAGCACAAGAGTGCAGTACTTTGACAAATTTTCAGCATTACCCTTTGATGTGGGGATCAGTACGTTGTCATGTGTACACTAGAGCTTGCTCAGTAGTGGCATAATGTGTATTCCATAGTGCAAACTCAGAAGTTGGAACATGTATGGCATATAATGTTGACTCAGTAGAGGTAGGATGATACTTTCAGAGTGCAAGCTCAGTAGTTGTGCTAAGCCTTCTGTAGAACACTGATTCAGCAAAGGTAAGATGTGTGTTCTAGAATTCAGGGTCAATAGTGTTGTCACATTTCCTCCAGAGTTTAGCCACTGCAGAAGTGGCATGTGTGCTTAGAATGGGGTCTTAATAATGGTGAGATGCATGCTCTACATCTCAGTCTCAGTAGAAGAGAGGTATGTTCTCTAGAGTGCAAGCTGGTAGTTACAAGACACTTGGTGTGCTGACCTGTAGTACACAAAGAAGCAGTGGAAGTTGTTACAGCACTGAAACACTGACTGGTGAAAAACTCCTCAGTGTGTTTGACCCACAGTAGACAAAGTAGCGTTCCAAGAATGTTTCACCTATGATTTACAGGATGGTGGTAATTATTGAGTGCATTCCACCTAATGTAGATGGAGATGCGCTTAAGCCATGTCATAAAACTGAACCAGTGATAGTTACAATCTCTTAGTCTTGCCTGAGCTATTTGGATGCAGAAACACTTAAAAAATTCACAGCACTGAAGCACTGGAATTCGACAAATTATTGGCTGTGTCTTCCAAGAATGGATGATGCAGCACTTGAACTGTATCACCTAGCTGAAAGACTGGATGTGGACGAATACTGGGTGTATTTGACCTGGGGTAAGAAGGGGACTCATTTAACCATATGACAGCCCTAAAACACAGGATGGAGAAAAATGTATGTGTGTTTATGAACTGGTACGTACAGAAACAATTGAGACATATCACAGAACTCAACAGTTGATGGTGAACAACTTCTAGGTGTATTTGAACCAGAGTATATGAAACAAGACTTGAAGAATGTAACAGAACTGAAACAACTGATGGTGATAAACTATTGCATGCGTTCAGCATGGCGTAGAAGAAGAAGGACTTGAAACATGTCGCAGCACTGAAACACCGATGGTCATAAGCTACTGGGTATGTTTCAGCTCAAGTGGATTAGAGAACCATTTGAAGCATGTCGCACAACTGAAACATTGCATGCTTATGAACGACTGCATGTACTTGATATGGAGTGAATGAAGAAAGCACTTGAAGCATGTGACATCACTGAAGCACTGGTTGACAATATGGACTATGTTTGAGCCGGAATGGACACAGAGGCTTCAGAATCATTTCATAGTATTGAACACTAGCACTAGATGGGGGAAAATCTACTGAGTTCGTTTGACACAGGAATGGATGAAGAAGCAGTTGACATTATGTCACAGCAGTGAAACAAGATGGTTATAAATGGTGAGTGTATTGACGTTAGTGGGACCAAGAACATATTTAATCTTATCAAAGTCCTGAAACACTGGAGCATGGTGAACTGCTGGCTGTGTATGCCTCAGTGTGCACAGACAACATTTCAAATCATGTCACAGCACTGAAACGCTTGTATGGAGACGACAGCCTGACTGTCTAGATCTGGGGTGGATGAGGAAGCTCTTTAAGCATGTCACTTCATGTATACACTAGATGGCGACAAACTACGGAGTTGGTGTATGGGTGAGCATGAAGAAGCCATTGGGTCGTGCTGCAAAGTAAAACACTGGCCGTTTATAACTACTAGAAATTTTACACCAGGATTAATGTAGAAGCATTTGAAGACTGTCAGTGTACTGAAGCAATGGATGGTGATAAAGGACTATGTTAACCTGGAGTGGGTGAGGAAGTACTCGAATCCAGTGGCAGCCATGGAACACTGTGTATTGATAACTCCGGGATGTTTTATTTAGTCACTTCGTTAAGGAAGAATTGAACTTGGTTATATGTCACAGCACTGGACACTGGTTGGTACCACTTATTGAATATGACTGACCAGAGTGGGAAGAGAGCCTTTGAATTGTGCCACACCCACTGCACTAAAGAAATAGAGGAAACAATAAAATGGGAAAGACTAGGGATCTCCTCAAAACTTAGAGACACCAAGCAAACATTTCTTGCAAAGATAGGCTGAATAAAGGACAGAAGTCGTATGGGCCTAACAGAAGCAGAAGATATTAAGAAGAGGTAGCAAAAATACACAGAAGAACTGTACATAACAGATAGTCATGACGCAGATAATCATGATGATGTGATCATTCACCTAGAACCAGACATCCAGGAATGTAAACTCAAGTGGGTCTTAGGAAGCATCACTACAAAGAAAGCTAGTGGAGGGGATAGAATTCCAGTTGAGCTAGTTCAAATCCCAAAGGACCATGCTATGAAAGGGTTGCACTTAACATGGCACCAAATGTGGAAAATTCAGCACTGGCCACAGGACTGGAAAGGGGCAGTTTTCACTCCAATCCCAAAGAAAGGCAATGCCAAAGAATTCTCCAACTACTACACAGTTGCACTCATCTCATATGCTACTAAATTAATGGGCAAAATTATCCAAGCCATGCTTCAGCAATACAGCAACCAGGAACTTCCAGATATTCGAGTTGGTTTTCCAAAAGGCAGAGCAACCAAGATCAATTTGCCAACATCTGCTGCATCATTGAAAAACCAGGAGAGTTCCAAAAGAAAGTCTACTTCTGTTTTATTGAGACTTTGACTATGTGGATCACAATAAACTTTGGGAAATTCTGAAAGAGATGGGAATACCAGACAACCTGACTTGCCTCTTGATAAACTTGTATGCAGGTCAGGAAGCAACAATTAGAACTGGAAATAGAACAATAGACTGGCTCCAAAAAGGAAAAGGAGTACCCCGAGGCTGTATAATTGCCACCTTGCTTATTTAACTTCTACACAGACTACATAACGAGAAACCCTGGGCTGGAGGAATCTCAAGGTGGAAACAAGATTGACAGAGAAATATCAATCATCTGAAATATGCAGATGACACCAGCCTTATGGCAGAAAGTGAAGAACTAAAGAGCCTCTTGATAAAAGTGACACGAGAGAGTGAATAAGTTGGCTTAATGCTCAACATTCAAAAAACAAAGATCATGGCATCGGATGCCGCCACGTCATGGCAAATAGGTGGGGAAACAGTGGAAACAGAAGATGACCTTATACTTCTGGGCTCCAAAATCGCTGCAGATGGTGACTGCAGCCATGAAATTAAAAGACGCTTCGTCCTTAGAAGCAAACTTATGACCAACCTAGATGATTAATTATCATTATTGATTATTGCTGATAATTGATTATTATTGATTATTATATTCATATTGAAAAACAGAGGCTTTACTTTGTCAAGAAAGGTCCATCTAGTCAACGCGACGGTTTTTCCAGAAGTCATGTGTGGATGTAAGTTTTGGAATATAAAGAAGGCTGAGCACTGAAGAACTGATGCTTTTGAACTGGGTGTTTAAGAAGACTCTTGAGAGTCCCTTGGACTGCTAGGAGATCCAACCAGTCCATCCTAAAGGAAATCAGTCCTTAGTGTTCATTGGCAGGACTGATGTTGAAGCTGAAACTCCAATAATTTGGCCCCCTGATGTGAAGAGCTGGCTCATTTGAAAGCATCTTGTTGCTGGACATGATTGAGGGCAGGAGGAGAAGGGGACGTCAGAAGTTGAGATGGATGGATGGTATCACCGACTCAATGGACATGGGTTTGGGTTACCCATGGGAGTTGATGATGGACAGGGAGGTCTGGCTTGCTGCGGTTCATGGGATAACAAAGAGCTGGACATGAATGAGTGACTCAACTGAACTGATCACCCCTTAAAGAGTGATTTTTTTTCTTTCTTTTCCTTTTTCTTTTACATAATCTTGGGCACATTTGACTGAAGCATGCCATGCAATGAAACGTTAAATGGTCAGTAACTACCAGCTGGGCTTGACATTGGATGGACGGAGAAGCACTGCAGGCATGTCACTGAACTTCAACACTGTATGGTGATAGCCTAGTGAATGCTTTTAAACGGGGAGAATGAACACACCATTGAAGTGGATCTTGGCATTGGAACTGGAGGTGGTGAATGTTATGGATGTGTTTGACTTGCAATAATGAGGAAGACTTGAGGAATGTCACACACAGTGAAACATTGGATGGTGTTAATGTTTGAGTGTGTTTGGCCTGGTGAGGATGGAAACGTCCTGGAATCTGCTATAAAATGGAAACACTCAATGGTCATAAGCTACTGCATGTGCTTCACCTAGAGAGGATGAAGAAGCACATGAAGCATGCTACAGGACTGAAACAGTGGATGGTGATAATCCACTGGGTATGTTTTGTCTGGGGTTGTGAAGAAGCACTTGAGGCAAGTCCTCGAACTGAGGCATGGGATGCTGATAAACTGTTGGCTACTTCTGAACAGTGGTGTGTGGCAAAATTCTTGAAATATGTTACAGTACGGAAACATTGGATGTTGCTAAACTACTGGTGTGTTTGATCCAGGATAGGCAAGAAGCAATTGATGCATGTCAAAAACCTGAAACAGGTGATAAACCACAGGGTGTGTATGACCCAGAGTGCATGGGGAAGTATCTGAACCTTGTCACCAACATGAAACACTGGATGGTGACAAACTGTTGCGTGTGCTTGATTCAGGGTGGACAGGAAGCACATGATCCATTTCACAGAACTCAAACGTGGACGGGGCAAGAGACTTGGAATGTTTGACCCAGGGAGAAAAAGAAGCTCTGGAAGCATGCTGTAACCCTGAAACACTGGATAGTGAGAAACCACTTGGTGTGATGACCTGAGGGAATGAAGAAACCCAGAAGCATGTTGCAGAACTGAAACATCGGATAACAACACACTACTGGGTGTCTTTGACCCAGTGTACACAAAGGAGCACTTGAAGCATGTCACAGAACTTGAACACTGGATGGTGAAAAACTCCTGGGAGTGTTTGACTGGGTGGATGAAGACGCTCCTCAAGCATGTCTCTGCACTAAGACACTGGATGATGAGTGTGTTTTAGCCTCAGAAAATGAAGCACTTGACCTGTGTAACAGCACTAAAATAGAGTATGGCACTTATACCACTGGGTGATTAGTCCCAGGTGACAGGGAAACACCGGAAAGTGTCGCATGTTAATGCACTGAATACTCTACAGGGATAAAGTACTGAATGTGTTTGATCTGGGGTTGAGAAGAAGCAGGTAAAGCCGGTCCCTGGGGTGACACAAGGGATTCTGATACACTACTGGGAGTGTAGGAATTCAAGTGGAATAAGAAGCACTGGAAGCATGTCACATCCATGAAACAATAAATGTTGCTAAACTACTGAGTGGGAATGAGAGCCTGGGAAAGACTAGAGATCTCTTCAGGAAAATAAGAGGTATCAAGGGAGTATTTCATGCACATATGTGTATAATAAAGGGCCGAAAATGTGTGAACCTAAAAGAAGTGGAAGATATTAAGGAGTGCTGGCATGATTACATAGAAGAACTATCCAAAAAGTTCCCGATGACCTAGATAACCATGATGGGGTGATCACTCACCTACAGCTAGACATCTTGGAGTGTGAAATCCAGTGGCTCTTAGAAAGCATCACTACCAACAAAGATAGTGGAGGTGATGGAACACCAGCTGAGCTATTTCAAATTTTAAAAGATGATATTGTTGAAGTGCTGCACTCAGTATGCCAGAAAACTTGGGAAACTCAGCAGTGGCTGCAGGACTGGAAAAGGTCAGTTTTTCGTTTGAAATCCAAGGAAGGGCAACACCACATGATGTTCCAAATATCACACAACGGCCATTATTTTACGCACTAACTCCTTTGAAGACAATTTGTGAACAACTGAGATAGCTGGATGACATCACTGACTCGATGGAAGTGAGTCTGAGTGAACTAAGAGAGTTGGTGACGGACAGGGAGGCTTGGCTTGTGGCGATTCATGGGGTCGCAAAGAGTCGGACACGGCTGAACTGAATTGATCTGAGACAGCATATTAAAAAGCAGACATGTTAATGTGCCAACAAAGCTCCACCTAGTTAAGATTATGATTTTTCCAGTAGGCGTGTATGGATGTACCAGTGGAACTGTAAAGAAAGCTGAGCACCAAAGAAGTGATGCTTTTGAACTGTGTTGTTGGAGGAGATTCTTGAGAGTCCCTTGAACTGCAAGGAGATCCAACCAGTCCATCCGAAAGGAGATCAATCACGAATATTCATTAGAAGGACTGAGGTTAAAGCTGAAACTCCAATACTTTGGCCAACTGACGTGAAGAGCTGACTCTTTTGAAAAGACCCTGATGTTTGGCACGATTGAAAGCAGGAGGAGAAGGAGACGACAGAGGATGAGACAGTTAGATGGTATCACCGACTCAAAGGACATGAATTTCAGTAAACTGCGGGAGTCGGGGATGGAAAGGAAGGCCTGATTTGCTGTAGTCCATGGGCTCACAAACAGTCATACACAACTGAGCAGCTGAAGTGAATCGAACAAAGACATGCTCACAATTCTCCTGGCAAGACTTTAACAGCACATTAACCTAGAAGTTGCAAATGTTCAAATTGGATTTAGAAAAGACAGAAACCAGAGGTCAAATTGGCAACATCCATTGGATCATGGAAAAAGCAAGAATATTATTTAAAAAAAAAAACTATTTCTGCTTTATTGAGTATGATAAAAATCCACTGTGTGGATCACAACAAACTGCAGAAAATTCTTAAAGACATGGAAATACCAGGCTACCTACATGCCTCCTGAGAGACCTGTATCCAGGTCAGGAAACAACCAGTGAGAACCAGATAAAGAAGAACAGATGGTTTGAAATTGGGAAACAAACAAACAAACAAACAAACAAACTACTACATGTGTCACCCTGTTGATTTAACTTATATGCAGAGCACATCTTGGAAAATGCTGGGCTGGAGGAAACACAAGCTGAAATTAAGAGAAAAATAGAAATATCAATAACTTCAGATATGCAGATGACACCACCGATATAGCATCAAGCAAAGAATAACTAAAGAGCCTCTTGATGCAGGTGAAAGAGGAGAGTGAAAAAGCTGGCTTAAGACGCAACATTCAAAACACTAAGATCCTAGCATCTGGTCCTATTATTTCATGGCAAATAGATGGGAAAACAATGGTAACAGTGAGAGACTTCTGTTTCCTTGGACTCCAAAATCATGGCAGGTGATGACTGCAGCTATGAAATTAAATGACACTTGTTTCTTGCAAGAAAAGCAGTGACAAACCTAGACTGCATGTTAAAGAGCAGAGGCATCCCTTTGCCAAGAAGCGTCCATATAGTCAGAGCTATATTTGTGTTTTTTTAAGCAGTCATGTGATGATGTAAGTTAGACCATAAAGGAGGCTGAACATTAAGGAATTGATACTTTTGAACCAAAGTCTTGGAGAAGACTCTTGTGAGTCCCTTGGGCTGCAAGGAAATCAATCCAGTCAACTCTAAACGACATCAATGTTGAAAATTCACTGGAGGGGCTGATGCTGAGGCAGAAGCTCCAATATTATGGCTATCTGATGTGAAGAGCCAACTCGTTGGCAAAGACTCTGATGCCGCAAAAGATTGGAGCAGAAGAAGGGGACGATGGAGGAAACTTTCTAAGGAGTCTCCATAATGGCTGTACCAGTTTGCATTCCCATCCACAGTGTAAAAAGGTTCCCTTTTCTCCACACCCTCTCCAGCAGTTATATTGTAGACATTTTAATGATGGCCAATCTGACCAGTGTGAAATGATACCTCAATGTGGTTTTGATTTGCATTTCTCTTATAATGAGTGATGCTGAGCAACGTTTCTGTGTCTCTTAGTAATCTGTGTATCTTCTTTGCAGAGGGCTTTTACCTGTGTTTTGATTGGTGGTTTGTTTTACTGAGTAGTATTTGTAGCTGAGTATTGAGATGCGTGAGCAGCTTGCATATTTTGGAGACGAATTTTTTGTTAGCTTTTCAGTTGCTATTCAGTTCAGTTCAGTTCAGTCGCTCAGTCGTGTCCGTCACTTTGCGACGCCGTGAATCGCAGCAGCCCAGGCCTCCCTGTCCATCGCCAACTCCCGGAGTTCACTCAGAGTTGCTCTTATTTTCTCCCAATTCTGAAGCTACATAGTCACCTTAATTATAGTTTCCTTCATTGTACAAAAGCTATAGACTTTAATTAGGTTCCTTTTTTAAAAACATTTTTATTTCCTTTAGGCAATGGGCCACAGAGGACCTTGCTGTGACTTATTTTGTGGTGGTTATACCTATATTGTACTCTGAGGGTGGTATATTTTCTGGTCTTACTTTTCCACCTGTAATTCATTTTGAGTTTATTTTTGAACATGATGTTAGATAGCGTTCTAGCTTCTACACAGAGCTGTCCACTTTTCCCATAACACTTTTTTGAAGAAAATGTCTTTTTCTGTTGCGCATTTTTGCCTGCATCGGCAAAGATAATGGGGGCAGGAATCTATCATTGGACTTCATATTTTTTTCCCATTGGTCTATATTTCTATATTTGTGCAAGTTTCATACTCTCTTGATATCTTTGTAGTGTAGTCTGAAGCTAGAAAATTTGACTCCTCTCGTTCCATTCTTCTTTCTCAAAACTGCTTTGGCTCTTCGAGGTCTTATTTGTTTCCATGCAGATCGTAAAATAATTTGTTCTAGTTTATGAAAAATACTGTCGGTAGTTTGAGAGGTATTGTATTGAATCTATTGATTGTTTTGGCTGGTATATTGATTTTAACTCTATCAGTTAGTCCAATCCAAGAACATGATATCTGTCTCCATCTATATATGTTTTGATTTCTTTCCTCAGTGCTTTCTTTTATCCTTCTGGGAAAGTGAAAGTTGCTCAGTACGTCTGACTCTTTGCAATCCCATGGGCGATACAGTGTATGGAATTTGAAATTCTCCACGCCAGAATACTGGAATGGGTAGCTTTCCCTTCTCCAGAGGATCTTCCCAACCCAGTCCTCAAACGCAGGTCTCACACATTGCAGGAGGATTTGTCACCAGCTGGGGCCACAAGGGAAGCCCAAGAACACCATACTGGCTAGCCTATCCCTTCTTCAGGGGGTCTTCGTGACCCAGGAACCAAACAGGAGTCTCCTGCATTGCAGGCAGCTTCTTTACCAATTGAGCCATCGGGGACGTCCTTTGTCTCTTTATGCAAACTTATTTCTAGTTGTTTTATTCCTTTCATTGCAATGGGGAACAGGATTGTTCCTTAATTTCTCTTTCTGATTTTTCATTGTGAATGTGCAGGACTATAAGGGTTTCTGGGTATTAGTTTTATACCCTGCACGTTTACTGTATTCATTGATAAACTCCAGGAATTTTCTGGTGGCATCTCTTGGGTTTTCTTTGTAAAGGGTAATAGCATGTGCAAATAGACAGTTATACCTCTTGTTTTCAAATGAGGATTCTGTTCATATCTTTTTCTTCTTTGAAAACTGTGGCTAGAATTCCCAGAACGAGTACTGATGAGTGTAGGCACATTGTCTTCATGCTGACTTTAAAGGAAATTTTTTCAGCTTTCCATTATTGACAATAATGCTTACAATGGTTTTGTCATATTTGGCTTTCATTATGTTGAGGTATGTTCCACCTATGACTACTTTGGCAGAGGTTTGTTTGTTTGTTTGTTTTTTCATAAAAACTCTGGATTTTGTTGAAATCAAATGTGAATTCTGGGGTTTTAGCCTCCAAATTATTTGTGTTTCCTCTAGTTGTTGTTGTTGTTGTCGTTTTCCTGTGGTTGATATCTGATCAAACAACATTGTGATCAGAAATTATGCTTGCAAATATTACAATATCTTGAAGTTTATTAAGGTTAGATGTGATCTAACCTTGGGTGTGATCTTTCCTAAGATAATGTTCCATTTGCACGTGAGAAAAAGGAGAAAAAAAGGAGAAACAGGTGAAATCTGTTCTTTGGCGGTGGGATGACCTGTAGATATCAATTAGCTCAAACTGGTCTAATGTATCTTCTAAAAGCTGAGTTTCCCTTATTTCATTTTCTGTCTGGATGATCTGTTCATGTTATGAGTGAAGTATTAAAATCACCCAATATTATTGGTTAGTGTCTATTTCTGCTCTACTAGTTGTTGGCATTTGCCTCTTGTATTGAGGTGCTCCTACATTGGGTGCATGTAGCTTCTTCTTGGATTGATGCCTTGAATGTTCTGTAATGCAACCTTCTTTGTCTCCTATAGTGGTCTTTAGGTAAAGTCCATTTATCTGATATGAATATCGCTCCTCCCACTTTTGCTCTCCATTTTCACAAGATAGCTTTTTCCTGGCCATCACTTTCAGGCTGTATGTGTCCCTAGGTATGAGGTGGTTTTCTTGCAGACAGTACATTCTTGTATGCATTCACCCAGTCTTTGCCTTTTCGTTGGAGCATTTAGCCCATTTCTGTTTAAGGTAGTTGTTGATAAGTATGATCTTCTTACCATTTACTATATATTTTGTGGCTATGTTTTTATAAGCTTTTCTGTTTCCTATCTAGAGAAGACCCTTCAACGTTTGCTGAAGTGCTGGTTTGGTGGTTCTGAACACTAACTGCTTTTGTTTGTCTGTAAAGCTCTTGTTTTGTCTTTTGAATGAGAATACTATCCTTGTTGGATAGAGTAATTTTGGCTTTAGGCTTTTGCCTTTCAGCACTTTAGGTGCATCCTGCCATTCCCTTCTAAGCTGAAGAGTTTCTATTGTAAGATCAGCTGTTATCCTTATGGGGATTCCCTTCTATGTTATTTGTTGTGATTCCATTGTTACCTTGAATATTTGTTCATTGTGTATATTTATTTGTTTGTATGTTTCATTTTGATTAATGTGTGTTTTGACATGTTGTGTCTTGGTTTTACCCCTATGGGACACACTCGGATTTTTCATCTTAGGTGTCTGGTTTTTTTTTTTTTCCCATTTCAGGGATGTTTTTAACTATTTCCTCCTCAAATATTTTCTCATGCCCTTTCCTTTTGTCTTCTTTCTCTGAGAAACCTATGATTTATATATGGGGGGATTTACCATTGTCCCATAGTTCTCTGTGATTGTCTTCATTTCTCTCTTTCTTATTTTTTCCTGCTCTGCTTCATTTATTTCCCATATCTGATCTTCCAGCTCACTTAGTCTTTCTTCTGCCTCAGTTGCAGTACTGTTCCTGTTGTCCAGAGTGATTTCTATCTCAGTTATTTCATCGCTCATTATTGATTGACTACTCATGATTTCTTCCAGGTCCATTTAAAACACCCCTTTCATCTTCTCAATCCATGCCTGAAGTCTATTTATCTGTAGATCCATTTGTTTCCAAGACATTGACTATTATTGTGCTGAACTGTTTTTCCTGTAGACTTCCTACCTCCTCCTCTTTCACTGGTTTGTTGATTTTCATTGTATTCCTTCATCTGCTGGATATGTCTCTGCCTTTTCATGTTGTTTCGAAGACTGTCTTCGAGTTCTATTTTCTGCACACCGCAGGGCCATCATTGCTATTAATCGGGTGGTCTCCTCCAAGTGAATGTGGTGGGACCAGTGGCTTGTGTAAGTTTTCTTGTTGAGAGAACTTTTTGTTGTTGTTGTTAAAGAAGATGGCTGTTGATCTCACTTTTTCTGAGAGTCCATGCAGTGTCCATTAGGGAATTAGGAGCTCTATTATGGCTTCGATTCCAGATGAGCTATTTCAAATCCTCAAAGACGATGCTGTGAAAGTGATGTACTCAACAAGACAAGAAATTTGAAACTCTCAGCTGTGGCTCAGTTGGAAATGGTCAGTTGTCATTCCAGTCTCGAAAAAGGCAATGCCAACGAATGCTCAAACTACCATGCAATTTTACTCATCTCACATGCTAACAAAGAAATGCTCAAAATTCTCCAAGCCAGGCTTCAGCAATATGTGAACCATGAACTTCCAGATATTCAATCTTGTTTTAGAAAATACAGAGGAACCAAAGATCAAATTCCCAACATCTTCTGGATCTCCACAAAAAGCAAGCACGTTCCAGAAAAACATCTAGTTCTGCTTTACTGAGTAACCAAAGCCTGTGAGTGTACGGATCAAAATAAACTGTGGAAAATTCTGAAAGAGACGGTAGTACCACACCACTGGATCTGCCTCTTGAGAAGCCTGTATGCAGTTCAGGAAGCAACAGAACTGGACATTGAATAACAGACTGGTTCCAAATAGGAAAAGCAGCACCTCAAGGGTACATATTGTCACCCTGCTTATTTAACTTCTATGCAGAGAAATGTTTGGCTGGAAGAAATGTAAATGGGAATCAAGACTGCCAGGAGAAATGTCAAAAACTTCAGATATGTAGATGACACCCCCCTCATGGCAGAAACTAAAGAGGAACTGAAGAGTCTCTTGATGAAAGTGAAAGAGGAAAGTGAAGAAGAAGGCTTAAAGCTCTACATTAGGAAACCTGAGATGCATCCTGTCCCATCACTTCATGACAAATAGATGGGAAAACAGTGGAAATGGTTGCAGACTGTTTTTTTTTGTTGGGGGGGGGGAGGCTCCAAAATCACTGAAGATAGTGACTGCAGCCATGAAATGAAAAGACGCTTACTCTTCCTAGACAGCATAAAACAAGACCAGAGGCCTACTGCAGCTCAGATCATGAAATCAGTATTGCCAAATTCAGACTTAAATTGTAGAAAGGAGGAAAAAACCACTAAACCATTCAGGAATGACCTATCTCAAATCCCTTATGATTACACAGTGTAAGTGAGAAATAAATGTAAGGGACTAGATCTGATAGAATGCCTGATGAACTATGGACGGAGGTTCATGACATTGTACAGGAGACAGGGATCAAGACCATTCCCAAGAAAAAAAGACACGCAAAAAGGCAAAATGGCTGCCGGAGCAGGCCTTACAATTAGCTGTGAAATGAAGAGAAACGAAGCCAAAGGAGAGGAGGAAAGATATACCCATCTGAACACAGAGTTCCAAGGAGAGAGAAGAAAGCCTTCCTCGGTGATCAGTGCCAAGAAATGAAACAAAGCAATAAAGCAAAGCAATAGAATGGGGAAGACTAAAGATTTCTTCAAGAAGACCAGAGATACCAAGGGGGCATTTCATGCAAAGATGGGCACTATTAAGGACATAAATGGTATGGACCTAACAGAAGCAATAGACATGAAGACGAGGTGGCAAAGAACACACAGAAGAACTGTACATCAAAGATCTTCACAACCCAAATAATCATGACGATGTGATCACTCACCTACATCCAGATACCTTGGGATGTGAAGTCAAGTGGGCCTTAAGAAGCATCACTATGAACAAAGTGAGTGGAAGTGATAGAATTCCAGTTGAGCTATTTGAAATCCTAAACGATTATGCTGCAGAAGTGCTTCACTCAATATGTCAGCAAATTTAAAAAACTAAGCAGCGGCTCAGGACTGGGAAAGGTCAGTTTTCATTCCAATCCCAAACAAAGGCAATGCCAAAGAATGCTCAAACTACTGCACAATTGCACTCATCTCACACGCTAGTAGAGTAGTGCACAAAAATATCCAAGCCAAGCTTCAGCAATACACGAACCATAAACTTCCAGATGTTCAAGCTGGTTTTGGACAAGTCAGAGGAACCAGAGATCAAATGAGTGTATGCACCACTACTTCTGATGATGCATGCAGCAACTACTGAGGTTGAAATCATGAGTTTGCATTCTGCTTTTACTAAGAATTGAATTAGGACAGGTGCACTACTTAGCTTGCACTCTGGCACATACATTACAACTCTAGAGCATAAGTATCACAACCAAGTGCGTCTGCACTCCGGACCTGGCATGCGGTAACGACTGAAAATGCAAGAAGCTTTTCACAGTTACTGACCCCTGATTTGAAGCCACTGCTGCTGCTGCTGCTGCTAAGTCACTTCAGTCGTGTCCGACTCTGTGTGACCGCATAGATTACCAGCCCACCAGGCTCCCCTGTCCCTGGGATTCTTGGGGCAAGAATACTGGAGTGCGTTGCCACTTCCTTCTCCAATGCATGCATGCATGCTATGTCGCTTTAGTCTTATCCGACTCCGTGCGAACCTATGGACAGTAGCCCACGACGCCCCTCTGTCCACGGGATTCTCCAGGCAAGAATGTTTGGGTGGATTGCCATTTCCTTCTCTTATGTCAAACCACACATGCTACAATCACTGAGCTTGCCCTCTGGAATACGTGCTTGTGGATACTGAGGCCGCCATCTAGAGAATGCTCGCAGGAACTACTTAGTTTCCAATCTGGATCACCCTTTCTGCCACTATTGAGACTATTAACAAGCTTCAGAACAAGTGCATTGCTGTCACTGAGACTGCACAGTAGAGCATACATCCCATCACTCCTAAACCCGGGTTCTTTAGGATATGGCCTGCCACTACTGAGCCTGTCCCTAAAACATGCCTGTTGTAAACTCACATACACTTTTGGTGTATTACACTCTGGATTCTGCATCCCTGCACTACTGAAATTGCCTTCCAGAACAAGAGTTCATCACCGGCTGAACTTTCACTCTGAAGCATGAACATCACAATCATCAGCTTGTTGCTTTATAGGTAAGTCAGGCCACTACTCGACCTGCACTGTAGTTCAGGTGTGCCTAAATAGTTACTGAACTTGCACTCTGAAGTTTCCTTCTGGACACAACTGAGCCAGCACTCCTGTAGACAGAGTGAGTTTAAACACTGGAGGACATGGTACGCCTCTCGTGAGCATGAGCTCAAGTGCAGGCATCCGGGCTCTGCTGAGAACATGCTCTAGTTGCACACATGCCAAAGTAACTGAACGTGCAGCTGGGGGTAAAGATCTCATGAATACAGAGTGAGCGCATTTCATCATGGGTTTTGCTCTTCTGAGGTTTACTCAGAAGCATATCTTCCATCGTGACTGCGTGTGCCTTCAAGATCCAATGTTCTGACACTACGGAGAGTGTGCTGTAGAGTAAGAATGCCTGAACTACACAACTGCACACTGAATCATGCATCCCAGCAGTATAAACCCTAGCACTACAGCACAGTTGTCACTTCTGAGTCCTTACACTAAGCAGGCATGGCACAGCTAGTGAGCATGTGGTCTAGAGCATATGTGTGGCCATTACTAATTTCAGACTGGGAAGCCTGTGTCTTGCCACTTGTAAGCCCAGGCCCCCAAATATTCATGTTTCAGCTACTGATATTGCACCCTGGTACAGTCCTTTATCACTGCTGAGCCTGCGTTACAGAGTATGAGTTCCACTACTACTAATCTTGCTCAATGGCATGGGTGCTTAAACCTGTGAGCCTACACTCTGCAGCTGAAAATTGCCAATGACTTGGCGTGCCTTCTGTTGCATAATTTCCCCACGCTTCTTCCTGCACTCTGGAGCACCTACTCCAGGAGGCTGCTTTCTAAAACACATATCATCTCCACGAGTGAACCGTCATTCTAGATCAACTGTGTGACCACTAGTGACCTTGAATTCTGAAGTGTTATATTACCTTCCTTGAGGTATTGCTCGAGAAGGTGTGTGCAACAATTACCCCAGTGACATTTTATACCAGTGTACCTGTACATCTGTGGATGACGTGCCACCACAACAGACCTGGTGTATACTTCATATGTCCTGCCTCAATTGATCGTGCGTCACCATACACATATGCCACAACCCTTGCACTTGCACTGTTGAGGGCTTGTCTTCCCGCTACTGAGCTTGTGTGGCACAGCAGGTATATCACATTTTCTGAATTTGATCTCTGGATATGCAACCAAAAATAAAAACCCAGCTTTCAAGAGAACATGTCCCTCTGCAGTCTGCACTCTTGAGCAAGGGCACTGCAACTCCTGAGACAACACTCTGAAGCACATGTAGAGCAGGCATGCTGCATCTGCTGAACTTAGCTCTTCAGCATGCCTCTCAATAGTGAAACACACTTTAGGCATACCCCTCTTAATACAGACCCATGATCTAGAGCAGGCATGCTTCACATCCTGAATCTTGGCTTTCGAGAACACGTGCTTCATCTCCTGAGATGGTGCTTTTGCGGATTCTCCCCACCGCTACTAAGACTGTGCTCTAGAGCGGGTGTGACACTTTGGAGCCTGCATGCCTCACTACTGCGTCTCTGCTCTAGCCTGGAAGTACTGAAACAGCTTAGCTCGCAATCCGGAGCACACGTTCTGCCACTAGTGTGCTTGCACTTTAGAGCAGGCTGTCTGAAGCCATCCCATTGGCACTGGCAACATGCGTCCAGCCACTGCTGAATGCATACTAGAGCACAGTTCCTGCCACTATTGAGCATGTACTCTACCACAAGATGTCTAAAACTGCTCAGTTGCATTGCGGAGCATACCTCTTTCCACAACTGAACTTGCATTCTAGAGGAAATGGTACACCAACACTGACCTTGTGCTCTAGTATGGGCACACCATACATAATTTTCTTAACATTTGAAGCATATGTCTGGCCAACACTAAATCCACGCTTTAGATCAGCTGTGCTAAAACCACTGAGCTCGCCCTCAAGAGTATATCTGAACTCACATTTTATAGCACACCTACTACCACGGTGGATCCTGTGCTCTAAAACTCTCATGAGATGAGAGAACAAGATGGTGGAGCTATAAGTGGGTGTGGAGTACATCTCTCCATGGATACATCAGGCATACACCTTCAGACACAGAAGAGAAATCAGAACATTACCGGAAAGTAGACAGGATTATCTGACAAGTGGAAAATAATATATAGAACCACACAAAACTCAGTCGGGGGAAAGAACTGGGGGAAAAATCAGGAGTGTTAGTAGGACTGGATCTGCCCTGAGTGGGGGAAGGAACTGAAGCTGAGGTCCAATCCCACATTGGGTCAATCGTATGAATTGTAGACTAGACATTTAAAGCTGAGAGTGAAACAGCTGATCTGTGGAAAGCTGGGTGCAATGAGAAGCAGAGGGTCCTTGCTGCCGCTGTACATACCCCGTACAAGGACATCCGTCCCCTGAAAGGCCCGGTGGCTGGCAGCTGCAGTTTAGGGACTTTGCGGCAATTCATGGGGAGGGCTGCTGTTTCCTGGGGAGAGACGGAGAGAGGGGGTTTGAAGGAGGACACTGTGGTAGGGTATGCCTGTGGAGGAAAGCCAGGCAGCCATGAAAGCGAGGCAATAACACCGAGTCACATGTCGGGGGTGGAGCAATCACCATAGCCTCTCTCTCCCCACATGCTAGCATCAGCAGTTACTACAATAGTGAGGCTGACCCATCAAATGCTGAACACACTGAAATGCAGAGCAGGACACCACGCAGGGTCCTCCTTTAAGTGCCTGATGCACCATACTAGAGTAGAATCCCACTCAGGATGCTCCTTTAAGTGTCGGATGCACTGATTTACACAGGAGGACCTCAGCCAGGAAATTCGCTCTATGTGCTGACCCATTGAACGACAGAGAAGGATCCCAGGCAAGGAAGCCTTCTGAGTGGCCGAATAGGTGGAACTAGGGAGATGACTGGCCAAAGACGCCTTCTTATCACCGGGTACAAGGGCTCAAAAAAAAAAATGCTCTGATAGGGCCATAACTCCTGTGGTGTAGTCAGTCTGTGTCCCTGCACCCTTCCCATTTGACACCACCTGCGCCCCTCAAAGCCAAGCAGCTGCTCCACTTTCACAGTTAACTCTCATTGGAAAAAAGCTGCTGCAGGTTTAAAAAAAAAAAATCGTGCAACTATTTGCACAGGATTGCTTCAGTCCTGTCTAACTCTGTGTGGAACACATTTCACCACTAGAGAGAGGAAGCTCTAAAATGCATATACTGGAACAACTGATCTTTTCCAGTCTTGTAGCCACTGCTGAGTTTTCCAAATTTCCTTGCATATTGAGATCAGCACTTTCATAGCACTATCTATTAGGATTTGAAATCACTCAAGTGGAGTTCTCTATCTCCACTAGGTTTGTTTCTATTGATCATTCTTTCAGCCCGTTTGACCTCACATTCCAGGATGTTTGGCTCTAGGTGAGTGATTAGATCATGATGATTATCTGGATCATGGAAATCTTTTCTGCATAGTTCTTCAATCTTTGTGGTATAGATTTTTGCTACCTCTTCTTAATATCTTCTGCTTCTGTTCAGTCCATACAATCTCTGTCCTTTATTGTGTCCACCTTTGCATGAAATGTTCCCTTGGTATCTCTAATTTTCTTCAAGAGATCTCTACTCTTTCCCATTCTGTTGCTTTCCTCGAATTTTGGCACTCATCACCGAGGAAGGCTTTCTTATCGCTCTTTGCTATTCTTTGGTACACTGAATTCATATGGGTATATCTTCCCTTTCCTCCTTTGCCTTTTGCTTCTATTCCTTTCTCAGTTATTTGTAAGGCCTCCTCAGACAACCATTTTGCCTTTTTGCATTCATTTTCTTGGGGATGGTCTTCATCACTGCCTCCTCTACAATGTCATGAACCTCCATATGTAGTTCTTCAAACACTCTATTATACCTAATCCCTTAAATATTTCCTCATGTCCACTGTCCAATCATAAGGGATCTGATTTAGGTCAAACCTGAATCATCGAGTGGTCTTCCCTACTGTCTTCAACTTAATTCTAAGTCTATAGCAAATACTGAGCTTCCACTCTGAACCTTCCTTCTTACAAGTATTTGTCCACCATTTTAGAGCACTTTTGCTGCATCTCTTTATCTTCACTCTGAAACATACGTACCGTCACTCCTGAAAGGATGCTCAAGCGCATGCATTTAACTCCAACTCAGCCTACGCTCCACAGTAGTCATGCCGATCTACTAAGCTTGCATTCTGCCGCATGCGTCTTTCACTATTTAGACTATGATACTGAGGTCATGCTGCAACTGCATAGTTGCAATCTCAAGCTTACCTTCTTCGACTTTCAGCTTTTATACCAGCACACATGTTCTGCCCCTTCTAAGCCCGCTTTCTTGAATGGATATGAAACAACTGTTGAGGTTGTATTCTGGAGCATGTCCCTGCTATTTCTGAATGCATTCTTTTTGTATTTCTTCATATTTCTTTTAAAAAATGATTTATTTTAATTGGAATAGAATTACTGTGTATTACTGTGATGGTTTTCGACATATACATCAACATGAATCAGCCGCATGGATACATGTGTCCCCCTATCCTCAGCACAACTCAAACCTCCCTTGTTACCCCATGCTTCTGGGTTCGTCCACAGCACAAGAGTTGGATGCATCTTTCATGCATTGAACTTGCACTGGTCATCTCTTTTATGTATGGTAATGTACCTGTTTCAATGCTATTTTCTCAAATCATCCCATCCTTGAACTCTCCCATTGAGTCTCAGAGTCTGTTCTTTATATGTGGATCTTTTTTACTAGCCTTCATGCAGAATCATTGTTACTGTCTTCCTAAATCCCGTTTATATGCATTAATAAACAACATTTGCCTTTCTCTTTCTAACTTTTTTTTTTGCTCTGAATAATAGGCTGCAGGTTGAACTGCCCCACTAAAAGAGACACAAATATATGGTTTTCTGTAGCTAAGTAATATTCTCTTTGAATATATCGCACAACTTCCTTATATTTTCATCTGCTGATGTGCATCTAGATTACGTGCATGTCATAGCTTTCGGAAACAGAATTGTAATAAACATTGGGGCACCTGTGTCTCTTTTGATTGTAATCCCCTCTGGGTATATGCCAAGAAGGGGGGTTGTTCAGTCATATGACAGTTGTAGTCCAAGTTTCTCAAGGAGTCACCAAACTGTACTGCATAGAGGTTGTACCAGTTTGTGTTACCACTAGCAGTGGATTAGGGTTAGCTTTTCTCCACAGCCTCCCCAGGATTTCGTGCTTGTAGAATTTCTGGTGATGGCCACTCTGAACCGTGTGATATGACGACACATTCAATTTTAAGTTTTGTTTCTCTAATGATGAATGATTTTAAGCATATTTCATGTGTTTGTTAGCCATCTGTATGTCTTCTTTAAAGACACGTCTGTTTAGGGATTTTGCCCCCTTTTAGTGATGCTGTGAAAGTGCGTCACTCAATATGGCAGCAGATTTGGAAAACTCACCAGCGGCTAAAGGGCTGGAAAAGGTCAGTTTTCATTCCAATCCCAAAGAAAGGCAGAACCAAAGAATGCTCAAATCACAGCACAATTGCATCCATCTCACACGCTAGTAAAGTACTGCTCAAAATTCCCCAAGCCAGGCTTCAGTAATACATGAACCATGAACTGCCAGATGTTCGAGCTGGTTTTACAAAAGGCTGAGGCACCAGAGATCAAAATGCCAACATTAGCTGGATCATTGACAAAGCAAGAGAGTTCCAGAATAACATCTATTTCTGCCTTATTGACTATGCCAAAGTCTTTGACTGTGTGGATCACAATAAACTGTGGAAAATTCCGAAAGCGATGGGGATAGCAGACCACCTGACCTGCCTCTTGAGAAACCTATATGCAGGTCAGGAAGCAGCAGTTCGAACAGGACATGGAACTACAGACTGGTTATAAATAGGAAAACAAGTCCGTCACGGCTATGTATTGTCACTCTGCTTGTTTAATATATATGCAGAGTATATCACGAGAAATACTGGAAATACTGGGCTGGAAGAAGCACAAGCTGGAACAAAGACTGCCAGGAGAAATATCAATCACCTGAGATATGCAGAAGACACCACCCTTATGGCAGAAAGTGAAGAGGAACTAAAAAGCTTCTTGATGAATTGAAAGAGGAGAGTGAAAATGTTGCCTGAAAGCTCAAAATACCAGAAAAGTAAGATCATGGCATCTGGTCGCATGACTTCATGGGAAATAGATGGGGAAACAGTGTCAGATTTTATTTGGGGGGGCTCCAAAATCCCTGCAGATGGTGACTGCAGCCATGGAATTAAAAGACGCTTGCCCTATGACAGGAAAGTTATGACCATCCTAGATAGCATATTCAAAAGCAGAGACATTATTTTGCCAACAAAGTTTCATCTAGTGAAGACTATGGTTTTTCCAGTAGTCTTGTTAGAATATGAGAGTTGCACTATGAAGAAAGCTGAGCACTGCAGAATTGATGCTTTTGAACTGTAGTGTTGGAAAAGACTCTTGAGAGTCCCTTGGACTGCAAGCAGGTCCAGCCAGTCCATTCTAAAGAAGATCATTCCTGGGTGTTCTTTGGAAGAAATGATGCTAAAGCTGAAACTCCAGTACTTTGGTCACCTCATATGAAGAGGTGACTCACTGGAAAACTCTGAAGCTTGGAGGGATTGGAGGCAGGAGAAGGGGACGACAGAGGATGAGATGGCAGGATGGCATCACTGACTCGATGGATGTGAGTTTGCGTGAGCTCAGGGAGCTGGTGATGGACAGGGAGTCCTGGTGTGCTGCAATTTATGGGGGTTCAAAAAGTCACACACGACTGAACTGAACTGAACTGAACTGAAGCAACTGACAAAGAATTTAGCTCAAAAATATACGAACAACTCCTGAACCTCAATTCCAGGAAAATAAACGACCCCATGATAAAATAGGAGAAGGGAGTAAACAAACATTTCTCCAAAGACGACATACACATGGCTATCAAACACATGAAAAGATTCTCAACATCACTCACTATCAGAAAAATGCTAATCAAAAGGATAATGAGGTACCATTTCACGCCAGTCAGAATGACTGCTATCCAAAAGTCTACAAGCAATAAATGCTGGGGAGGGTGTGGAGACAAGGGAATGCTCTGACACTGTTAGTGGAATTGCAAACTGGTACAGCCGCTATGGAGAACAATGTGGAGATTCCTTAAACAAACAAACAAACAAACAAACTGTAAATAGGACTGTCATATGAAGCAGTAATCCCACCGCTGGCCATACACACCAAGGAAACCAGAATTGAAAGAGACGCGTGTACCCCATTGTTCATCACAGCACTATTTCTAATAACCAAGGCATGGATGCAACCTAGATGTCCATCAGTAGACTAATGGATAAGAAAGCTGTGGTACATATACGTGATGGAGTATTACTCAGCCACTAACAAGAATACATTTCAGTCCGTTCTAGTGAGGTGGATGAAATTGAAGCCTATTATACAGAGTGAAGTTAGCCAGAAAGAAAAATAGCAATAGAGTAAATGAGCACATATGTGTGGAATTTAGAAAGATGGTCATGATAAACCTGTACGTGAGACAGCAAAATAGACACAGATGTATAGAACAGTCTTTTGGACTCTGTGAGAGAGGGCGAGGGTGGGATGATTTGGGATAATGGCATTGAAGCACGTGTAATATTATTTGTCAAACGAATCGCCAGACCAGTTCGATGCGTGATACAGGATCCTCGGGGCTGGTGCACTGGGGTAACCATGAGGAATGGTTTGAGGAGGGAGGTAGCAGGGGTTTTCAGGATAGGGAACACGTGTACACCCGTGGCAGATCCATGTTAATGTATGGCAAAACCAATACAATATTGTAAAGCAATTAGACTACTATGAAAATAAACAAATTTATATTAGAAATAAATCAAGTCAAATTGCGTCCAACGTGAGGAAAACAACAGCATGTTTGGAACAATATCACTAAGTAAGCTTGAGTTGCAATGTTCTGGGTTCAAGGTGCCCTCATAAGTATGAGCCCTAACTCTTATTACAGAAAGAATAGTGGAAAATGAGCTAGATGAAAGGAGAGCTTTTCAGCAACGAGATGAATGTTTCAGCCAGAAAGATATTAAGTAATGTAGGGCTTCCCAAACAGTTTATTAAGATCTGGGGAGCTAGCAATGAGTGTGGTCACCTAAATAAAGTTGCCTAAAATTATATTTTGACATATATACACCTGTCTATGCATGAGTGTGTGTATGAAAAAAAAAGTGCAATGGCTTTTAATTCATGTTAGGTGTAATAGAAATGGGAAAACAATAAAACCCAAATGTAGAATGATTCAAATTCTACTCGGTTGTCAAATATTATGGAAGTTGAAATACTTCAAAATATGTTTCCTTGGCTGCATGTAACATATGAGGACTCTTTTATATCACTCACCTCTCTCCTTTTCATAAATATAGATCAATTTTCAAATGTTTGTCCAGTTTAATGACAAAATACTGACATAGACATATATATATATATAATATATATAAAATAGAGATATGTTTTCATATCATAAACTGTTGATAGCAAGCCTAGATTTTAGAATTATTTCCACCTCCATGCTCCATCTCAACAGGAAAGAGCCAAAGTTGTTGCTGACTCAATCACTCCAAGAGCTGGGAAACCTGAAAAAGAAACGGAACCTGCACTGAGATTTTCTGTCATATTTATGATCGAGCTCTAAGTCCAAGACTTGTTTTCCTTTATTGTACTAAGCAGTTCCTTCTTAAGATTGAAAAGCATGGAAATCGAGAGAGAGAGGTAGGAGATTGTAGACCTCCTCATGTTCAAAAGGAATTTTAATCAGAGAAGCTAGAAAAGACAGAAACTAAGGAAAACAATCAAGTGATTGACAATAATAATGATTTAGTCACTAATCAAACTCAAGGGTCTTTAGTCCCTCCTCAAGGGCCAGCATGGCGAAGGAAATGGCAACCCACTCCAGTGTTCTGCCTGGAGAATCCCAGGGATGGGGGAGCCTGGTGGGCTGCCACCTTTGGGGTCGCACAGAGTCGGGCCTGACTGAAGCGAATTAGCAGCAGCAGCAGCAAGGACCATCGATGACATTCTGAGCAATATCCTGTGAACAATTTTAGAGATGCTAAAGCCCAAACCAGGCTAAAATGTAAGTGCATAGTTGGAACTAGACGGTCAATGATGTGGACTCCCAATATCCTCCGTAATAGGCCATTAGTAGAATGTCCCAATATTGACCACAGACCCCATGTTCCACCCTCACTCAGCCATTAAAATATTTCCCCTGAAAGTATTTGGGGACTTGCGTCTTTGAAGCACCAGCTGCTAAGACACCTTGCTTGGTTCGACAATAAGCACTTCCTGCCCCGCCTCCCACACTGAAACCCACAGTCAATTCATAAATTTGTTTGCACAGAAGCAAGTAGACCAAGTCTGCTAGGGTAACAGTACTGAATATTAAGAATGTGTGCATAGAAGGATGATAAATCACTTTTATTTCAGAAAGAAAGTGGATTTATTGATGTGAGTTTTCGATAACACTGTATGCGAGATAGCAAATGAGACGCAGATGTATAGAACAGTCTTTTGCACTCTGTGGGAGAGTGAGAGGGTGGGATGTTTTGGAAGAATGGCATTGAAACATGTATAATATCATATATGAAATGGGTCTCCAGCCCAGGTTGAATGCATGATACTGGATGCTTGGGGCTGGTGCACTAGGACAACCCAGAGGGATGGTACGGGTTGGTAGAAGGGAAGGGGTTCAGGAAAGGGAACATGTGTACACCTGTGGTGGACATATGTTAATGTATGGCAAAATCATTACAATAATGAAAAGTAATTAACCTACAATTAAAATAATGAATTTATTTTAAAAAAAGGAAATCTTCCAAAAAGCTGCATACCTACATTGAAACCAAGCACCACCAAGAGCCAACAAGTTCCAGAGGAAGACATACCATGCAAATTCTCCAGCAACACAGGAACAGAGCCCAGAGCTTCAATATACAGGTTGCCCAAACACCAAACCCATAGACATCTCAAACCTCACTACCGGACACTTCATTGCCCTCCAGCAAGAAGAGATGCAGCTCCACCCACCGGAACACTGACACAAGCTTCCCTAACCAGGAAACCTGACAAGCCATTCGTCCAACCCCAGCCACAGGGAGGAACCTCCACAATAAAGAGGAACCACAAACTGCCAGAAAGAGAAAGACCATCCCAAACACGGGAAACCCCCCCACCCCCCCCCAGAAAAAAGGGCAACTTTCCTAATGAGATTTAGCATGCTTCATGGTTTTGGTTAGTATTTCTGCCAGCAGTCTGTATTTTAAGTTGATGCTGAAGTAAACACTTGGTTGAACATTACCCTTCAGTTGCTAGGAGACCAGTGACTTTGTCATGTCACAACTAACCTTCGATTGCTAGGAGACCAGTGATTTTGTGATGTCACAGCTGTTTGACTGCGAGGACCTCTGTGATCGTCCAGAGAGTTTCTCTCTGTAGGCCAGCCAAACATCATTTGAAGTTGCATTGTGTAAAAGCAGACAAATGAGAACATTATCTGAAGAAAGATTTCCCTGAGATGGCACATATTTCTTCAGAAAATCAAGATGGACCTCCTAAAGGTGAGTCCACTGGTTCGGAAACCTCCATTAGATCTTATTGGTATGATTATACAACTGGGGACTGAGTTTTGAGATCTATGATTGAAGAATATGCTTTTCAGGCTTTGTCTGAGGATCTGGTGATCAAAAGGCCATACTACACATATTCTGTCTCTGAAACAGATGATGTGAATGATTTTCTTTCACTCTCATTTCCACAAAACTTTGGAATATAGTGGAAAGTGATCAGTTTGAATCTATTTGGTGGGATGAGACAGGCACATGTAGAGTGATCAATGAAGAACTCTTCAGGAAAGAAGTCTTGGAAAGAAAGGAGCCTTTCAGAAAATTTGAAACCAAGAGCATGAAAAGTTTAATTCGACAGCTTAATCTTTATGGAGTTAACAAAAACCGACAAACTGTTCAAAGATCGGCTGCACTACCAGTCTTTCTGGAAGAAGAAAACAACATCTCTCTTTTGAGAAAGGTATTCCAAAATTTTCACTTTTTGGCAATAGGTCAGATTCAATCATGTGACCTAGAAAGCATGTTCATATATGTGGCTAAAACGGAGTTTAAACTTGAGATAACAAATTATTGAAAAAGTTGTATCTTTCTGAATTTGAGAACAGCTGGAGGTTACAATATTGGATGTTCAACAAACATTCCTAGGGACTTGAAACCAGATACAAGTTCTGAAGCCACTTAAAGTGGTATTTACTGTATATATACGACATATTTTTAGTTGAGCATATACCTCCTAACATGTTACCTGTTAAAACTACCAACACAGGTATTTTCTTTGATGTTATTTCATTGCTTCCATTAAAGGAAACTTATAGTGATACGAAGGAATGAAATTAGTAAAGAATGAAAAATGAATATAATGGAGAAGAAATATTGTAACAAAACCAAAACTTTATTCTCCCATATGACTACTAGGAGACGTCCAGCAGAACAGGGCATTTAAAAAACACTCTGTAAAGGGCCAAAAAAGAAATATGTTAGGCTTTGTGAATATGATCATTGGCAATTAATTAAGTTTTCAGGCATAGAGGGTAACCAAGGAAGCTGGCAAGTCCCTGTTCCACCTTTAAGAACTCCGAAAACTGAATTACACACAATTTTCACGTCATAAAATAAAATTCTTTTTGGTTTTCCTCAGCCATTAAAGGTGTAAAGCTCTAAAATTAAAAAGAAGAAGAAGAAAAAGAAAAAGTAAAGCTCATTCTCAGCTCACAATAGACAGTGCAAAAACAGGGGCAGGCTGCCCTGCCTTGATTGAAATGTAATTCCAAGAGGAGGGGTGCCAAGATCCACTGTAAGGTCAAGTTCCTTAAGCAAAGAACTGGCTTAAGGGAGGTCACCCCTGAGGGCTGTGAGTGCCGGACACCATCACTGGACTCCCCTGGTAGACTCGGAGGCCGTTCTCAGCCCTGAGCCCTGGCGACTGTGCCATCTGTTTTTTCTTTCTTCGCGTTTGGTGAGCTGAGGAATCTTGACCCAAGATCCTTGAGCTTCAGATTCAGCCTGACCACGCCTACAGTGGCTGCTTTTATGGGGTGAGGGGGTGGGGGGAGGGCTCATCGCGCGCGCATGCGCCCAACTCGGCCTCGTGGCCAATCAGATGGCTGGCGCCGACACCTGGCAGCCAATCATCGGAGGCAGCCAGCAGGCCTGTAGGGGGAGCTGAGGCGGCGCTCCAGACCTGAGGAGGCCAGATGCCCTCAGGCTCGACTCCTCAGGGTTAATCTTGGAACTGCCTAGGGCAGGTGAGCTGCTGGCAGTTCTGTCTCCTCCCTCAATGGGAACCGGTAAGGACTGGAGCATGGTTCAGCCAAAGCAGTGCCTAAGGGCTAAAGGGAGGGTTTCTCGGGTCCCCACTCACAAGAGGCCTTGCTGGGCGGGGCGGCTGGTGAGGGCGGTGAGAGCTTGCGGCAGGATCCACAGGCTTCAGGCTCCTTTCGCCCTCTCCCCTCTCTAGTCTGGGCGGGCTCTGCTCTCCAGCAGCTTTCCTGCCCAGGGGTGGGACAAGCCAGCTGGCGGAAAGGGCCTCTTAGGCCCCTGGCCCCTGGCACCACCCCTAGCTCTCCTGTGGAACCTAATGTGTTTAAACACAGATGCACAAATCTTCACGGCCCAACCCGGTTCTGCACCCAGGCACAGTCAGGCAGGAGCAGCAAAAAAAAAAAAAAAACAAAACATCTATCTAGCAGCCTCTTCACTGCCCTGGTGCTTTAGTCGTTTTCCTGTTTCCTCTGCCTCTCCTCGGCCTCCAGGGCTGCCCCGTCCCTGGGGGCCCGGAGATTCAGGCCTTTGGTTCGGGAAGTTGGCAGATGAGGTATTTGTTTGTTACTGAGAGAAGGGAGGTGGGAGGAAGAAGCTCAGGGCAAAGGAGTTCAATCACTTGGTCTGGTTGAGTGTGAGACGCCTGGTCAGCATCCGTAGGGTAGGACCAGGTAGGGCATGGGGGGATAGAATGTTCCCGGAACAGGGGACTCACCCTGGCCTTTTCCTCTGCTTGTCCCCAGGATGTGACTGTGTGCTGCCTGGGAGGTCTCAAGCGCTCAGGATTTCAGTGGGCCCCTGAGGTAAGGTGACAGACATCTTTACAACAAGTGACGTAGTTGTGGCTTTCTTACTTTGCGTTTTTCTCCTTTCATTCGTCGGCTGACACGTTGCTGTTGAGAGAGAGTATTCCTGATTGGGGATTACCTGACCCTGATTGCGGGTGCTGACTTCAGGGCCATCATGGTTTCACGTTTGCAGCTTTCTGAGTGGCAAGCTTAAAAACAGGCAGGGTGACTTGCTTTCCCCTGCCTTCTTGAAAGAAAGAAAGTAAGAACACCATGGGTCTTAAGCTGTGTATAGCTGAATCCAACCACTTGGTGAGGCTAAAATGGGGCAATGCACATATCCTAAGGTTTTAGCTGGCAAAGCAAAGCAATGCAGGTGTGGGGGTTCCCTGGTGGCCTGGTGATTAGGATTCTGGGCCTCCACTGCAGTGGTCTGGATTCAATCTCTGGTCAGGGAACTGGGACGCCACAAGCCAAACAGCATGGCCAAATGAATGAATGAATCCAGTGGTTCATTCAGAGAAGATATCCTGTGATTTAACATGTTCACGTGAGATTACTTGCTCATTTCTGTACCCTTAAGGGCTTTTCTTCATTAAGTAAGTGAACTCCACTGGATGGGGGTGAGGCACCATCTGAGTTCATTTCATGCGAGTAAACAAGATCATAGGAAGCTCTATGCCCAGCCACTTGTGCCTACAGCTGTGTTGTATACTTATCTTGCTGGTACAGCTTTGAACTTCACCGCATGTTTTGTTTTGGTCACAACATGTGGCTTCATAGGATATTAGTTCCCCAGCCAGGGATCGAACACAGGATCCTGGCAGTGAGAGGGCTGAGTCCTAACCAAACCACTGGACTGCTAGGCAACTCTTGTGTTTCAGAGCTTTGGATTGGGTGAGTGTGTGTGTGTGTGTGTGTGTGTATGTGTGTGTGTTGATTTTTGCTATATTTATAGGAGAACTGTTCTGTGTGTAAGTATGATGTGAATGGTATTATAACTTGAAATGTTTGTGTTGTACATATGATCTCAAAATGGAATAGTTTGAAAGAACTTACCACTTGTTATCTCTTGGCCTAGGATCTCTCCTGAGGTAGTAGTCAAGCTTTTGTCTGGCTTGGAAACCTCTGAAAACTTTGCTTGTTGAATCTAAGCTCTCTCACTTGTCTGTACTCATGAAGCCTCAGTTCCTCCTTCTGTGGGCCTCTCCAAGGGGCTTCTCTTGTGGAGGCTGCTGTCTTTACTCAGAATGAGTGATTCAGGAAAGCGCTTGCACCCATGATAAAGTGCAGAGTCTTTTTTCAGATGTTACACATCTTCACTTGTGTATTTGCTTAGTCTCACATGTCTACCCTGTGATAGATTGAGAGAGAACTACAGGGGTGGGAATATTAGGAGATTGAACTCACTTGAAGGCTGGTTACCATACCCATTAATCCACTATGCCAGCCTTTTTTTTTATATGATCTCAGCTCTGTCAATGTGAGCAAATTATTTGGCTTGTGTACCCTTCTTGTGTGCTGCTACTGCTGCTAAGCCGCTTCAGTCGTGTGCGACTCTGCAGTCTCAGGGACAGCCACCCACAAGGCTCTCCCTTATCTGGGATTCTCCAGGCAAGAACGCTGGAGTGGGTTGCCATTTCCTTCTCCAGTGCGTGAGAGTGAAGTTGCTCAGTCATGTCCGACCCTTCAAAACCACATGGACTGCAGCCTACCAGGCTCCTCCATCTGTGGGATATTCCAGGCCAGAGTACTGGTGTGGGTTTCCATTGCCTTCTCCAGCTTGTGTGCTCTCTGGCCTGAGGTATTCCATTTTGATCTACTCAGTTCTAGACCTACTCATTTCTTGGTGTTCTAGCAAGTCTCCTCTTTGTCCTGGATTAAGGTTTCTGTTTCTCTGGATGGTTCCCATCAGCAAACAGACTGACTATAATGTGACCTGTCGTTAAAAATCCATCTTTTGGTGACACCTCCTGCTTCTGCTGCTTTTTTTTCATATTTGCTTGTTACAGACCTCTGCAGAGTTGTTCCTAGACTTTGTTATCTCGAGTTCTCTCATTTTCCTATAAAGCCACTCTTGTCAAGGCCACAGGTGAATTTCAAATGTTCAAATGTCACCCTCAAGGTAGGAGACCTGGGATCAATTCCTGGGTGGGCAAGATCGCCTTGAGAAGGAAATGGTAATCCACTCCAGCACTCTTGCCTGGAAAATCCCATGAATGGAGGAGTCTGGTAGACTACAGTCCATGGGGTTTCAAAGAGTCGGAAATGTCTATTCAAATTCTTTTCCTGGTTGTTAAATGCTTTTCTGTTTTTAATTGTTGTAGAAAACATCTAAGTTAAATTTTTACCATTTTAACCATTTTTGCATGCTAAGTATTTTGCACACTTTCATCAGCCTTTTGGAGAAAGAAAAGGCAACCCACTGCAAATCTGATGGAGAAGGGAACATGGTGAACTTTAGTCCCGGGGGATGCAAAGTTGGGCACAACTGAGAGACTAAGACATATACACACACATAGTCACAGTGTTGATTTGTTGTTGTTGTCATTGTTTTAGCTGTGTTGTGCAGCTTGAATGACAGTTCCCTGGTTGAGGATCATACCCAGGCCCCTGATAGGACACTGTGGAGTCCTAACCTCTGAACTACGAGGGAATTCCTTATCACATTGTTATGAAGCAGATCTCTACACCTTTACAGCTTGCAAAATCGAAACTCTGTACCCATCACCTGTCCCATTAAACAGCAACTCCTCTTTTCTTGCCCGTTGACCTACCATGGACTCCATCGTTCTTTTTTGTTTCCTTTCTATTGCTTGACTGTGTTAGCTATTTCATGCAAGTAGAAACTTACAGTATTTGTCTTTTTGTATGACTGGGTTATTGCATTTGGCTTGATGTCTGAAATGATCATGCATGTTGTAGCCTGTGACAGAATTTTCTCTATATGGCTAAATAATATTTCATTGTGTGTATATATCACATTTGATGGACATTTCGATGCTTCCACCTCTTAGTTGTTGTGCTTTGTGCTGCTGTAAGCACGGCTCTGCAGATATCCCAAGACCCCATGTTAACTTCTTTTGAATTTATATCCTGAGGTGGAATTGCTGAATCATGTGTCAGCTCTAGTTTTTTAATTTTTCGAGGAGCCTTTAAACTGTTTTCTGTAGCAGTTGCACCATTTAAAAATCTATCTATAACACACAAGGATCCAGTTTCTGTACATGCTTGCCAACAGTTGTCCGTTCCTTTCCTTCATATGTAAACACACACATATGCACACACAATTTCTTTCATACCCTTTTCCATTATTGTTTATCTCAAATTATGAATATAGTTCCTTGTGCTATACAGTACGCTCTTGTTTGTCTATTGTATATATTATAGTTTGCATCTGCTAATCACCAGCTCCCAATCTGTGCCTGCCCCACCTTTCCCCTCTTGGGAATCACATAGTGTGCTCTCTATGTCTGTGAGTCTGTTTCTCTTTCATAGATCAGTTTATTTGTGGCATATTTTAGAGTCCATGTAAGTGATACCATACGATATTTGTCTTTCTCTCTTTTTTTTAATTTTTATTTTTACTTTATTTTATTTTACAACACTGTGTTGGTTTTGCCATACACTGACATGAATCCGCCACAGGTGTACATGAGTTCCCAATCTTCACCCCCCTCCCACCGCCCACCCCATATCATCTCTCTGGATCATCCCTGTGCACCAGCGCCAAGCATCCTGTATCCTGCATCGAACATAGACTGGCGACTATCTTACATGATAGTGCCATTCTCCCGTATTATCCCACCCTCTCCCGCTCCCTCAGAGTCCAAAAATCTGTTCTATACATCTGTGTCTCTTCTGCTGTCTCACATACAGGGTTATCATTACCATCTTTCTAAATTCCATATATATGTGTTAGTATACTGTGTTGGTGTTTTTTTTCTGGCTCACTTCACTGTGTATAATCGGCTCCAGTTTCATCCATCTCATTAGACTTGATTCCTATAAAGTCTGCAAGCAATAAATGCTGGAGAGGGTGTGGAGAAAAGGGAACCCTCTTACACTGTTGGTGGGAATGCAGTCTAGTACAGCCACTATGGAGAACAGTGTGGCAGTTCCTTAAAAAATGGCAAATAGAGCTGCCGTATGACCAGCAATCCCACTTTTCGGCATACACACTGAGGAAACCAGAATTGAAAGAGATGCATGTACCCCGGTGTTCATCGCAGCACTGTTTATAATAGCCAGGACATGGAACAACCTAGATGTCCATCAACAGATAAATGGATCATAAAGCTGTGGTACATGTACACAGTGGAGTATTACTCAGCCATTCAAAAGAATATATTGTCTTTCTCTTTCTGACTTCCTAAGTATTCTTTTGAATGCTAGTGTAGATTCAGGTATTTATTTAACATTTGTTGCTACTGTATAAAATGTGGTTGACGTTTAAAATATTTGTCTTCTATTCTGCAAGCTTTATATTAATTCTAATACTTGTGTTTCTTCAACATTTTCTATACTAAATTATGTTATCTCCAATATACTTTGACTTCTTCCTTTCCATTCTCAAGGCTGTTTTTTGTTTTCTGTTTTTTCGTTTTTTTTTTCTTTTTTTTGAAACTACAGCAACAATTCTCTTTTGTTACCTGATTGCTCTGGTTATAGAACTGCCAGTATAATGTTGAGGCAAAGTGTGTAATAGACTTCCTTGTGTTGTTCCCAGTCTTAGAGGGAAAGCTTTCAGTTTTCATTCTTAAGTATGATGTTAGCTGTGGGTCTGTTTACAGGTGCCCTTCGATTCAGAAAGTTCTCTTCTGTTCTTAATTATTAAGTGTTCTTTCAACCCCGGTTATGAAAAGGTGCTAGATTCACGGAAATGCTTTTTCTTCAGGCAGATGTGTTATTTGTTTTATTGTTTTAAAATGGCATAATGTTGATTGACTTTCTTATAATGAACCAACTTTGCATACCTCCCTAAATCGCATGTGATCGTGGTGTACAGTCTTTTTTATATGCTGTTGGATTTTGTTTGCCAGTATTTTGTTGAGGACTCTTCACCTGTGTTCATAAGGGATATCAGGGGTGTGTGTGTGTGTGTGTGTGTGTGATGTCTCTGTCTGATATTGGTATGAGAGAAAGACTGGCATCACTTTGCCTGCTATGTGGGGAAGAGACATGTGGCATAAAGATGAAGCTTTGTTGGATTGAAGTTTAGCCAGGATTAGAGGGAGAAATTTAGGATATATCTATGTGGAATTGGGGTGAGATTATCAGAGAGCTCATTCTCAGTTTCCTACGCCTGAGTTAAGTGCTTGACATTGAATTATGCTGTTTGTTAACTAGGTAGAGATAGATTATACTTTGAATTTGCTACCTATTTTCTTTGTTAACATTTATGAAATTAGAATTAGTGGATCGGTTGTAATGTGCATTTAAGATACATTTTCTTCCATTTTTACTACAAAACAAGATGCCATTGAATAGCTGATGCCTTTTAAAAAAGCTGTTAACCTTAAGTCTAAGAAATAAGCATGTTTGTCTTTAAGATACATAAACACATTTAAAAGTTACAAATTTGCCCAAGAAGAGGCAACTGGTGTGTGGTTAAGTTAGAATTCCAACTAAATCTCCTTTGACTCCAAAGTCCATGCTTCTAAACGCTGTAGAACAGTGCTTTTGTAAAAATACTCTCCTTTACATGTGATTTCACGTAATGATCAGTGTGGCGGGTTATTTTTTTTTCCTCTTTATTTTTTTAAATAGAAGAGGTTAAAGTGAACATGCGACAAAGCTATGATTCAAGAGCCATGTAGACTTGTAGTCGTAGTTTTTTCAGCTGTCATTGAGTCTGCTTGACACTCAGTGTCTTTGTCTGTAAGATAAGGGTGTGTATAAGTACTCTAGAGTTTTGGAGATAATCAAATAGCCCATTTTTCTGTACTTAACTAATCTGTAGTATGTTTACACTTAGGTGGCAGTTTGTATAAAGGAAGCACTGGGACTTGTGGCCGCACCCTCTAAGAATAAAAAAGTATTAAAAATATGGAACTCCCATGTATGTTACGTGAAGAAGAACAAGAGCCAGAAGTACGGAAAAGGGAGGGAGAGACGAAACAAGTAGATGATGATGATGATGATGATGAAGTGATCTTGGTTGGAGTGGAACATGTAAATGAAGATGCTGACGTGATCTTTGTTGGGATGAGCTCAGCTTCAAAACCAGTCGTTTCAAACATACTGAACAGAGATACCCCAGGTTCTTATTCAAGGAGAAAAAGGTATGGTCACTTCAGGAGAGGTAACGCTCACAGATTACAGCCTGTGAGTCATGTGACTCCTACATCAGAAGCAAAGACTGTCTTTCCAGTGTCTGACTCTGACTCAGGATCAACAGGTAGTCCTATTATTATTGAACCTCCGTCTCAAGCTGATTATAAAAATCTTTCACCACAAATAGTGCCTGATTGCTTTTCGAAGGAGTTATGTTCTTCTTTGATTACCTTCACAAGTTCATTGCAGCATCCAGTAGAAACAGCAGTTTCTGCAGGAGATATGAATAAAAGTCCTCATGTATCAAAGTGAGTTTCCCCTTGTGAAACAAATCGCAGAAATCCCAGAAGGCCTAAACTCAGTGATGGCATTGTAGGGGAACATTCTTTAGGTTTCTCCCCGTCAGGTTTTTTTCATACAGAGACCACTCAGCAAAGCACACCAGACCGTGTCCATACCTCACTAAGCCATGTTCAGAATGGAGAACCTTGTCCAACACCTTTTCCAAAGGACAGTGTTCATTGCAAGCCTGTAAGACCTTTAAGGGAAAGTGGACGGACAAAAACTGATTTTCCAAGTTTGGCAAGTCCAAACAAAATTGGTGATCCCACAGAAGGAAATCTGATTGTGTTACTTCGCGACTTCTACTGTGGCGAGCATGGAGGAGTTGGGTAGCCAGAACCGAAGACCCACACGGCGTTTAAATGCCTCAGCTGCTTGAAAGTTCTAAAAAATGTCAAGTTTATGAATCACATGAAGCACCATTTGGAACTTGAGAGGCAGAGAGGTGACAGCTGGAAAACCCACACCACCTGCCAGCACTGCCTCCGCCAGTTTCCGACTCCCTTCCAGCTGCAGAGTCACATTGAAAGTGTCCACACGGCCCAGGAGCCCTCCGCAGTCTGTCACATCTGTGAGTTGTCCTTTGAGACAGATCAGGTTCTCTTAGAGCACATGAAAGACAATCATAAGCCTGGTGAAATGCCCTATGTATGCCAGGTTTGCAGTTACAGATCATCATTTTTTGCAGATGTGGATGCACATTTCAGAGCATACCATGGTAACACCAAGAATTTGCTTTGCCCATTTTGTCTCAAAATTTTTAAAACTGCAACAGCATACAGACGTCATCATCGAGGGCACTGGGAAAAGAGTTTTCACCAGTGTTCCAAATGTCGGCTACAGTTTTTAACTTCCAAAGAGGAAAGGGAGCACAAGACCCAGTGTCATCAAATGTTTAAGACGCCTAAGCAGCTAGAAGGATTGTCCCCTGAAACAAAAATTGTTTTTCAGGTATCACTGGAACCCCTTCAGCCAGGATTGGTGGAAGTTGCATCCATTACTGTGAACACATCTGATTTTGAATCATCACCCCCCAAATCTAAAAGGAGGAGGTCAAAAAAAGAAAAAAAAATAGTTAATTCTGCCTTCAGTAAGTCTGAAGCAAGTATTTCAGTCAAAGTTAAAAACCCCATTAAAAAAAAAAGATCAACTTATAGCATTATTCAATAATATCAAATATAGGGAAACCGATGGGTAATTTATGTGATTTTGTTTTAATTAGAGGAAGTACAGTTTTGTTTGATCTGCATATTGAGATGTTATTTAAAAATCTATGATATGTTTTTTGTGTAATTGTCTTAACATGTAAAAAGGATGTGCGCATGTGTGTGTGAGAGAGAGAGAATGAGAGAAGTGGAGAAAGGAAAAGTAAGAACCTATTTTGGTATTTGATGTTATTTGTAAGTTCGAAAGCTCTCCTATACATATAATCTGTAGAGTGTTTTAGCAACGGAATTTTGAACTGTTTTCATGCCTTGAAGATCTCAGTATGAGCTATATAGCCAGATTTGAATGTCACTCTCTGAAGTGCCTCTTGGGCTGATCTAAGACAACCTGGCTCTGAATGCGTGCACTGGAGGTTGATGGAGAAGCTACGATGTGAGTTTGGACCAGACACGGGATTTAATCAGTGAAGAGCTGTGGCTTCTTGTCCCAGCTGAGGAAGAGGCATACATTCACTGCAGGCACAGAGCCAAGGGAGAAGGAACACTGTCTCAGAGTGCTTTCACCTAGCCCAGGGACATCACAAGGAAGCCAGCCGCTAAAATGCCTGTGTTTGGTGAGAGACCCTGGCAAGCATGAAGCAGGCCCTGTGTAGCACTGACTGCAGTTGGAGAAGCAGAGATAGTTAGTAGAATGAGACCTGGTGCCTGTGGACCTCCTGTTGAGTGATCAAAAGGGGAATTTGATTCATTCTGTCCCCTTTTCCATTTGGCTGCCCTGTAGTCACAGTGAGGTCGGCATATATGTGTCAGACACAGTAGCAAAGCAAGTTAAAATTCCCAAAGGAAAAAAGAGCCTTGACGTCCACTTTGATTTGCGCTGGACCCATAGTTGTAGCTGAAAAGGATCAATGACAGGAAATCTGTTCACCTTTTGAATTGGGCTAAATTGAGTTCTCTTACCCTTAAGCTACAATGGAGTTGTCCAAGAATCGTAAATATAGTGGATAAAAATAGTCCAGGGTGATTAAAGCCTTTTTGGAACTCTTCCTTCCATTTTCCAGTTACATGTGTCTTACCCGAGTTGACCATGTGAAGATTTCGGTTCTGTATCTTATCTTGCCTTGGACACAAATGTAGTACAGTTAACTGCTAATTGTTTGCGTGTGTAATTTCCCATTGTATCAAACTAAATGTGTATGGGTGCCTGAACATCAGCACACTTGGCTGCCTCTGTAGGTTCTTGGAGTTGAGTCTCCTCCTGGAGTTGAATGTCACCCCTTCTCCACTTCTGGCACGGATACCTAGCAATCTCTGTACACCATTCCAGGAAGCTGGGATCCTGTCTGTAGACCTATGCCAGGAGCAATCTCTCCGTTTCCTCTTCCTTTCTCCTCCTCTTTGTCTCTCCCCACTCTCCCCAGTCCTCAATTTCTTTAAGTCCTCTAAGCTTTCACAAAATGCTGGAAAGAGATCATCACCAAGCGGTTAGCATCCTTCTCAGAACTGAAGAGGAAGGACTACAGATGATGAAGCTGTAGTGAATCTGTTTTCTCCATTTTAGGTAATTTCCTGAGTATAAATTCAAATTCAAATAAATTGTGTTTTTTATTCAAAGCTTGATTGATTTATTTGCACTCTGAATATTTTACTAGGCCTTTCCGGTTAGTTTACTTGGGCCAAAGCGCTTTGCTAAGTGTCAGCTGAACCCACTTTTAGTTGTATAAAGAGTGTGTGTGTGTTCTGGTCTCAGGTGAAAACTCTCTGTATAAATAAATATGCAGACTATTGCATTCATATCTCCTTTCTTCGATTTCTGTAGTAAAAAATACGAAATGTTTTAGGTACGTGTTTTTACTGTTGCTTAGTATTATCAACACTGTTGCTGTTAGTTGCTGTGAAGTATGCTCCTAAGGAGTGCAAGTTGTATTTATTGCCAAATTAAAAGGTTCCCACAATACGGTCCCTGACTGCTTCCTCTCTTCCATTCTCTGTCTTCTACTCTACTATTTTCCCCACTAATGTACTCTTTTTGACAACACTGGCCTTGGTTTTCCTCCATCAAATTCCATTTATTCCCGATCCAGACTGCAAGTGCTGTTCTTCTGGAGATACTCTTCCTGTAGGCCTGCATGGCTCCCTTGTTTGAGCTTCACCAGTGCTGTTCATATAACACAATCAAATCTCCAACCCCCTCTCTTTCCTCCTCCTCCTTAAAGGCACTTGAAGTCTCTATCCTCTTCTCCCCTCTCCAGCCTAAATTTCCTAAATTTTCACACACAAAAAAAGAGAAAGGAATAAATGAAAAAGAGAAGAGATAATAACATCAGGGCTTTGCTTCTTAGAATTAACTTGAGTCAGTTTCTGTGCCTGCAAATCAAAGATAGTTAATAGTGAGTTGAATTCTTTCAGGAGCTTCCTCTGTTTTTCTTTTGATACTTCTATATTTTGTTCACACAATGACACTTTGTTTTCTTTACAAATTATTGAAGATGTGTCAAGATTATTATTTTGTTACTGCCCTTTGTGAATTCCCTTGTCTGCCTTGCTTGTTGTTTCAGGCAAAATTTATTATTTTATTAATGTTGCCAAAACATTGTAAGTAAAATTAGTATTTGTAGAAATAATGTTTTAAAAATTATTTCTGCTGTCTTTTTACAAATAACATGGCATATTTTTATTTTTTTAAATAATCGTATTGTGTTGGCCAGTTCTAAACTTCTAAACAGTGATGTGTAAATGGGCTTTCTTGTTCTGAGTACCATCAAAAGCAGTGAGTATCTGGCTTAGTAAATTTCCGTTTCTGGTTTTAGATCTTGAAGAGAATTGTTTTATTGGATAGTTTACAACATTTGTTGAGACATTTACTGTTCCTTCCTTCTCCTCTCCTTTCTTTTTCTTGCTTTCTTCCCTTGTCTCTCTTCCTCTTTCTTTCCTTCCCTTTCTTTCCCCAGGTTGTTGCTTGACTGGACCTTTCCTGAAACAAATGATTTCCACTCAGAGTTGAATGTTATCCTCTCAGAATCCCATTTCGTTCCTCATTTCTAGTATTGGAATTAACCTCACTGTCCCCTTATTAGATTTGCCACAGTTGTATCAATGTTTCTGATTTTCTTTTTCCAAGAAGCAGCTCTTGTCGTCTTATCCCAACAAGCTTTATTTTTGTTTTCTATTTTTGTTTCAATTCATAGATACTTCCTACATTCTTTAGGATTTTTTTTTCTTTATAACTTTGTATTTTAGAAGTTTCTTCAGAATTTTTTTCCTGTAAATATATTAGATTTACAATGTTGAATTTCAGATGTATATCAGAGTGATTTAGTTATTCAGCTATGTATCTATTCTTTTGTAGGTCCTTTTCCATTATAGGTTATTACATGATACTGAGGATTTCTTTTCTTTTTTTTTTTCCAGAGATGGTTTAGGGGTTAACCTATCTTTATTTAGCAATTTTGTCTGAATCCCAAATATTTTTATGTATCCATGTTTTTAATTAAAATTTCATTGTCTAAGATTTTTGGCAAGTTGATTCCAAAGAGTTCACTATTTTCAGGCTGAATGTTTTCATTTATTGTTTACTGAGAAGTTTTCATTGGAGCTCTGAGGGTATGTGTGTATATACACTGACATGTCTATATACGCATCCTTTTCAGATTACTACATGTTTTAAGATATGTAAATGTATTTTCAAAGATATTTTCTGTTTGTATGGTAAAAACATGAAATGTTTTAATTCTAGAAATTTATTCCCCCAAATGAATATAGTATAAAGAGTAAAGATATAAAACTAGATTCCTTTGAGAGTAATCCTTGCTAACAGAACTTGGGAATGTTCAAAAAGTATTCATAACACTTACGAAAGGTGGCAAGAAAAACTTTATTCAAGGTAAGAATACTACAGTGGGGTATTATAACATGGGAGAGAGACTGAGCTTGTGTCTGACTCCAGGAGGGGTGCAGCTGGGATTTATAGCTAAGGAACAGGGTGGGCCCATGGGATTGCAGACAGAGATGGGAGACTGAAAAGCAATGGACAACAATAACAGAATGGGTGTCAGTGGATGGAAACGTATTAAAATGAGGACTATAAGGGTGAGGGTGGACTCTGGCTCAACTGAAAGGATCATTGCTGAGGCTAGGCAAGGCTGATAAGATATTCAGGTGAGTGAAATGATATTTGATCTGATACTGAGGTTGGTCAGATCAAGGGTGGGCTATGTTTTCTAAACTGAAGTAGCAGATTCTGGATTAGATTGGACTAGATGGACAGGCAGCCCTGAATAAAGACATTGCCCAAAGTTGGCAGTGCATTAATGAACTAGTGCTGCATAACCAATTAGCCAAAACTAGCAGCTTAAAACAATATTATTTCATACTGCTGCTGAAAGTTGGGAATCCAGGAGTAATTCAGCTGAGTGTTGTGGCTCAGTGTCTCATGAGATTGCCATCCTCTGAAGCCTTGACATGCGCTGGTGGATTTCCTTCCAAGATGGCTTACTCACATAGCTGTTGAAACCAGTTTGCTTGCTGGCTGTTGGGAGAAAGCCACGGTTCTTTCACATGGGCCTCTCTAAAGGGCTACCTGAGTGTTCTCGAGATATGACTAAGCTGGCTTCTAGAGTGAGTGATCCAAGAGGATGAGCAAGGAGGCTGCAGTGCCTTTTATGACCTAGTCTCAGACGCTTCATTGTTCGTTTCTACCGTATTCTAACATGAGAAGTGAGCCACTAAGTCCACCACACATGTGAAGGAGCAGAGGAAGGAACCGTGGACATAATTTAAAACCACGTGGTACACACATGGCCAGAAATTGTTCACATACGTGTATGTCCAAAATGCCTTTTCCTGCCAATGCTTTTAAACAATTTATCTGTTACAGCATTAACTTGAAGTACAGGACCTTGTCATCTAAGTCAGGTCCAGCTATGGATCAGGGTTCATGTGTACAGTATCTCGTGTTCTGTTGCTCAGTTGTGTCGTATTCTTTGCGACCCCATGGGCTGCAGCGCTGCAGGCTTCCCTGTCCATCAACTCCAGGAGCTTGCTCAAACTCAAGTCCATTGAGTCGATGATGCTATCCAACAATCCCATCCTCTGCTGTCCCCTTCTCCTACCTTCATCTTTTTCCGCATCACGGTCTTTTCCAATGAGACGGTTATTCCCATCACATAGCCCAAGTATTGGAGCTTCAGCTTCAGCATCAGTCCTTCGAATGAATATGCAGGAGAGATTTACTTTAGGATTGACTGGTTTGATCTCCTTGCAGTCCAAGAGCCTCTCAAGTCTGCAACACATCAGTTCAAATTATAGAAGTGTAGTTCCTCTAGACCTGAGGATGTGTGAACAAAAGAGATGAGTTAATCTGCTCCCTTTCACAGCCAACATACAGTGGTGGTTCAGGCATAGATAACCTTCATAGACACTCCTGTTCCAGAAAGGGGAAGTGCCGGGAGCCAGTGTGAGGAATCCCGCCCGTGACAAGGTCATGAGGAAGGAAGCTGACATACGCAAGGCGTGCTCAGACTTCAGGGACCCCTCTGGATATTCCTAAGCATGTACCCCAACAAAAATCTGCCGGTTTTTGTGCTCTGCTTTTGTACTCTTCTGATATTTTCTGGAAAAAGTCAATTCAGGGCTTTAGTCTTCTGCATTTAAAAGAGTGTTTCAATCCAAAAAACCCTCTGATGGCTTTCTAGCCTGCCTGCAGGACTCGTACAGCTGCGCGTGTGATTGTTTGAGGCCTCCTGACCACAGGAGGCACAGGAAGCTTAAAACATCCTAGGAATGTAGGAGATTCCGAGGAGTCAAAATCTTTTTAGGACTAATTAAATGTTTCATTTGTTGAATCAATATTTGCTGCCAAATTTTCACATCCTTTAGTTGTAGATATAGTTAAAATAACAAGTAGTAGACCTTGTGTTAGCAACATTAGATCTTTGAGTTAAAGTACCTTCTTTGTTGTGTCCCACTGCACCTTTGTTCTATAGAGATGTAACTTTAATGCTAATGCTTTAAGGAGATGTAGATTAAAGAAAAACACTTCAGGGGAAACAAGATTAACATTCATTAAGGAAGAGAGCCAAAAAGTGTTAACAAGCCTCTTGGCCAGAAGATAATGTAAATCACCTGAGACCTTTTGTATACCAAATGATGTATAGAAAGAGCCTGAGCTGCAAACGCTACATAATCTTGTGTTACCCATTGATCTCTGTGTTTTATCAAAAGTATAAAAGGCCTTCTGAACAATAAAGGATGGGGCCAGCTTCCCGGGGCCAGGGGCCAGGGGCCGGGGGCCAGCTTCTTGGACCAGCTTCTCTAACTAGTCTCCCGGCCTGGTTTCTTGGCACTCTGGCTCCCCCCCGTGTCTCTCTCTCTCTCTTTCTTCTTCTCTCTTCTTTCCCTCTCTCTGCTCTTTATTTTAACTTCAGGCTGAATCTCCACCTGGGGCGCGGAGGCTCGCCAGGTCTACTTACTTGCCCCGGCTGTTAAAGACCCGCGAGAAAGGGAGCTTAAGGCGAGGCACCCTTAGATATTCAAGCGGGCGCCGGTGGCCCAACGTAGATGGTGCAAATTCCTTGTCTGGAATTTTATTGGCCTTCTGCGTAAACCAAGCTATTCAGCCTTCTTTCTCCACTTAATCTTCTTACTACACTGTAGTTTCTTAATCTAATCTTTCATTAATAAATAAACAAGTCTTTCCACGCCGACGCCGTCCACCCTTCGAATTCCCTGGATCCACCGGGGCTGGACCCCGGCAGGGAGGGGAGATGGGAGTAAATAGTAGCAGTTCTGAAATCCCATGGGTTCTTGCGGGCAGTACTTTGATTAGTATTTAAGGCCTGGACACTTCCTAGGCTTCAGTCTCTGATTTTTTCATTCTACCCACTGACATGATGCCATTGCATGAAAGGTGGCTAGTATATGGTTACATGAAACAGTCTCCCTAGCCTGCTTCCTGCTTGTAGAAGGTAGAAGTCCAGAGCTCCTATTTTGTACTATTGCTGGTCCTTTCAGTCTGAGCTGAACTTAAATATGTTATCTTAAAACCTTGGTGTGTCTCCTGATACTCTTACTGGTGTTCATGGCAAAGCACCCCACTCCAAAGCCACAATCACACATGTCTTCATAATAATGCTTACTCTGTCTTGGTTTTCTGCTGAGATAGCTGAGGGATAACACCCTGAACCTTGGTAGAAGTCTTATTGTGTGACTGAAAGGATCTCTGAGTGACACCCCTAAACTCTTTGGAGGGTATTGGCCTGACTAAATAATGCCATGAGGCATCCCCCCTTCCAGCTTTCTGAGGCTTAACAAAGAATTTTACAGTCACACTCGTCTTTAGAACACCTTTGTTTATAAAAAATAATATGAAGAAGAACTGGCCTATCGGTGGTGTAAAATGTTGTATTTAGACCACCTAATCTCAATGCCCTGGATATGATCTTGCTTGAGAGTCATTAATTTTAACAACTTCCGTCATCTTAAAAGACTGGAAAATTCCCAAATCAGCAAGTTTTGTCCCCTGGTTTAATAATCTTTATCTTAAACATTAAAAAAGAAAAAAATTCCCTTCATGTTTTACTACAGGCAGCAAGAAGAAACCAGGAAGCACTTTTGGCTGTTTGGATGGAAATCCTCTTAGATAACTCAATTAATTAAGTACAGTTTGTCCTCCCAGCTCATTAGGTACATTTTCTACTTTTCATAAACTGCAGATGTAATGGACTTTCGTCTTCACAATCCCCAGTCTCTTTCCTCCTGCCTCTCCTTTCTGCCAAGCATCCTAGGTGCACGACTGTGATTCCGCCTAGAACGTGTTTGCTTAGTGAGCAAACGGGGAGTGATTCCCTGGCTTCAGTGCTTCTGCTGGCCAGAGACTCTGTACCGTTCCCTAAGAACTTCATGGTTTCGCTGTCCAACTTCTATCACCTGGCTAGGTCAGTTGCAGTAGCTCATACTCACAAGCGAACTGGCAGGGATTTCTACACGCACATGTGCAGAAACATACATGTGTATACGGTAACATCGCTGAGGGGAAACCTGTCCATATGCAGAAGTACAGCTTTCTTTTCCAGGAACATGAATTTTGGTAAGCACTCCAATTTCTACGCACACATGTGCACAAATATATTGGTGAATACAGTTACATCGCTGAGGGGAAACCTGTCCATATGCAGAAGTACAAGCTTTCTTTTCCAGGAACATAAATTTTGGTAAGCACTCAAATTTCTGCACGCACATGTGCACAAACATGCACGTGTACTCAGTAACATCCCTGAGAGGAAACTTGTCCATATGCAGAAGTACAAGCTTTCTTTTCCAGGAACATTAATTTTGGTAAGCACTCAAATTTCTATGTGCACATGTGCACAAATATATGCGTGTACACAGTAAGATCGCTGAGGGGAAACCTGTCCATATGCAGAAGTACAAGCTTTCTTTTCCAGGAACTTGAATTTTGGTAAGCACTAAAATTTCTGCACGCATATGTGCACAAACACACTCGTGTACACAGTAACATCCCTGAGAGGAAGCTTCTCCATATGCGGAAGTACAAGCTTTCTTTTCAAGGAACATGAATTTTGGTAAGCACTCAAGTTTCTACACACACATGTGCACAAATAGATGGGTGAATACAGTTACATCGCTGAGAGGAAACCTGTCCATATGCAGAAGTACAAACTTTCTTTCCCAGGACCTTGAATTTTGGTAAGCACTAAAATTTCTACGTGCACATGTACACAAATATATGCGTGTACACAGTAACATCGCTGAGAGGAAACTTGTGTATATGCTGAAGTACAAACTTTCTTTTTCAGGAACATGAATGAGACCTGGTGACTAGGACCTCCTGTTGAGTGATCAAAAGGGGAATTTGATTCATTCCGTCCCCTTTCCCATTTGGTGTCCCTGAACAATGGAGATCAACGTGGCAAACGGTGGGGTTTTTCCTACTTCCCTAGCATCTGGCCAGCAACAGCCTGTCCTGGTGATGCTGTGCATGGCTGGGACGTTGCAGCCACCAGTGGCCACACCAGGCGAAGATGCCACCCTCTTCAGAGTGGAGGCAGGAGAGGACAGCGAGGCCCAGGTGCGGAGTCGTGGCAGGGATCAGACGGGGTTTCCAGCTGCTTGCAGAGGACATCACTGAGGATGTGGAGGTTGTGCCAGATGAATAACAGTAACAGGGGTCCTCCCTGGAGCTGGAGGAGAAGACATTGGAGGAGTAGTGCCAGGAAAGGCCTGGAGGCCCGAGTGACCTCAGAGCACTAGATGTGATGCAGGCACTGGCGACCTTGTAAGTGGAACTTAGCTCTAAGCCTGAGAAAACCTGCAGGGCCTACGTTTGGTTCATGTGCAAGAGTCATGAGAGGAGGAAGCGTGACTTGGCTCAGAAGAGTGCCAACATCCAGGGCATCCCTGGCTTCTGGGCCAACGTGGTAACCTTTCTGCTACTCGTTGTGGTCCAGTGCTCAGGATGAGGGGGAGGTGCAGAGGCAGGAGCAGGAGGAGGGGTGGAGGTGAGGGGGCAGAATGGTGGACCCTGAAGGAAGTGTGGTACTGGGCAATTGGCAGGCTCCAAAGGCACAGCTGAGTAGAGTCCGGGCAGGGCCACTCCTGTAAGTGTCGCAGCCATGACTCTGTGTGTCTCCTTCAGGCCTGCATCTGAGGAGGATTAGCCTCTAAGTCAGAAATGACCAGAGACAGTACATCAGAGCCACCTTAGCTGACAGTTATTGTTGTAAAGGTGAATGATTCCGAAAACAACTGAGATGTGGGAGTCACACACACGCGTGCGCGCGTGCACACACACACATACACAAACCCACAGAACATATGTAGACATACTTTCTGATCCCCGTTATCTCACTGAGTGAGCAAGTTCTGAGTGGAATCACAGTGGTACAGCAAGGATGCCTGGCAGAAAGGAGAGGCAGGAATAAAGTGCCTGGGGGTGACCAGTGAGAGTGCAGAAGATCTGAGACACAGAACAGGTTGCAATCCCAGACACAGAAGCCACGGTGGGTGACCCCACAGCCCTTTGAATACCCTGATACAAGGGCCTTTCCATCCTTCACAAGTGCCAGGCATACTTTCCCTGACCTTACCATGAGCATGAGCAACCCTTGCCTATTTTGTGTGGTTTCAGTGATGGACCAGAACTGCAGCATAAGCACCTGCTACCTGCAGTCTTCCAGTCTGAATCATCACTCTTTGTACTCTTTGCAGAACACATATATTGGGTATCAGGACTATAGGATGGATGGCTTATCTTGATCCTCTTGCTGCTCCCAGCCCCACAGGCTTGGGTGACCGGGCAGGCTTGAATGTGTTCTCACATGGAGAACAGAACCACTTTGAAAGGATAAATTGGCAGCCATGCATGTTTCTGGCACCAGTGTGTCATGGAACTTAATGGGGAGCTGTCCTTACCATCTCCCTGGCAGGTATTCAAATAATGTTCAGGGAGTTCCCTCAGGCCCCAGGCCATGGCCCATTTCTCCATCTGTGCAAAGTGTGGCCAAGCTACCTGAGGCCTTTGCACTATTCACGTCTGTCCAGCGACGGAGGGAGGGTCACACGGCACCTTCTGCAGTTCAGCAGTGACCGCACACTGTGGACTTTCAAGTTTGAGAAAGCACTCTCCGAATGTGTGGACTAACAAAGTCTGATCTCCCATGGGTGCAACTCACTAAGGAGGAGCAGGGCTTGCCTTCTCATATAAACTTCTCGTATGATCACTGGTGTCCAGAGAGTGACAGACAGCAAGAGCACCACTTAGAGAGATGGAGACAAACAGACACCAGCCCTTGGTACACACATGGAAGGGTTGCCCAAAACAGTGCTATGCCAGAAGCAGAGATGAAGAGACACAGAACCAGCTCTGTACTAAGGCTCTGGTGTCCCTGAACAGTGGAGATCAACTGTAGCCAACACTGTGGTTCTTCCCTTCTCCCCTACCATCCGGACAACAGGTTCTGTGTCCCATGGAGAAAAAGTATCCAGCCACGTGGAGTCCCTGTTTATACTTTGAATCCTCAGGGAAATTTCTCAGTTATTGAGGGTCCTGAGGGACACAGGAGTAAGCTGTTCAGACTGTGAAGCAGGAACCCGTCGTTGGGATTTCCAGAATCTGGACAATGACAGCGCCTGGAGTATCAGCAGATGCAAAACCCATTACTCCCTGGAGCGGTATATGCCATGTGGGTGCGCTGTAGCCCAGGAACTGTGGAAGATTCCCTACGTTTGAGGGGCGTATCCAGAAGGGTGCCACCCACCACTCTCTCGGCCATTGGACTAGATTTGGGCCAGCAGCCTACGCGTGGCTCACAGCCTAGGGATCCGCCTATTCGGCTGATTTCCCCAGGGCCAGTTCACCCTGTCCCGTGCTGTCTGCCACCCCTTTCTTCAGCCTCAGGCCACCGGACACATACCAGCCCCCGCTTCCCTACCATCCCCCTCACTCCCCGCCCCCAAAGTGCTAGTGGGTCCCACAGGATTACTGAAACCTGAGCCGCATTTGCACACCACTTGTGCTATTATGTCCCATCCCTTCGCATCTGCCCCAGCCTGGGGTCACGACCAGGGCCAAGAGGCGTGTGAAAGGCCGTCAGAGGAATGCAGGAGCATCCTGGGACCCCAGACCTTCCTAGTTGTGAGCTCCGGTTTCAGGGCGCTGGGGTTGGTGGCCTGCCATCCTCAGGCTTTTTGAGGCTGGGACCTTGCAGCCACAAGTTGTCATGCCAGGCAAAGGAGCCACGCTATGCAGAGTGGAGGCGGTGGACGACGGTGAGCCTCTGGTGGACGGAGACGTGGTGGGGATTGGGTGGTTGTTCCAGCTGCTTGCGGAAGACGTCATGGAGGAGGTGGAGGCTGTGGCAGATGAGGAGCAGCAATAGGGCTTCTTCCAGGAGCTGAGAAGACGGTGGAGGAGCAGGGCCAGGGAAGGCCCGGGAGCACTACTGAGCTTCCAGGGCAAGATGCGCTGCAGGCACTGGCTGCCCTGCTGGTGGAACTGAGCTCTGAGCATAAGAAGAACTGCAGGGCCTACTTCCAGTTCATGTGCAAGAACCATCAGAGGAGGAAGCCTGACTTGGCTTGGAGGATCGCCATCACCTGGGGCATCCCTTGCTTCTGGGCCGTAGCTGTATCCTTTCTGCTGCTCTTTGAAGTCTGCTGCTCAGGAAGAGGAGGCGGCGCAGGAACCTTTTCCCTGCTCCCTATCCTGACAGGTGCTGTTGCGGAGCCATCCATCGTCCCACTGCAAGTTGATATTTTCCTTTCAGGACCCCCCTACTTCTTGAACACAGTGACCACTAAGTAGAATTACCTTGACATCACTTGTGAAACGTGGTTCCTGGGGTGATGAGTGTGGGTGTGCAAGGTTGTGGAGTGTCCACCTGTGGGATCCACACCCATCTCCCGTCTCTCTGTAGGGCATAGGGCACGTTGTTCCACTCCTGTCCACTGGTTCTGGGACTTTGAACGGGGAGCATCCAGCCGCAGCGTGGACACCAGGAGCCTTAACTTTCTCGGCTGGTTGTCAGGTCACAACTGCTCAGAGTCGAACAGGATTGCTGAGGTGTGGTTGCTTTGGGCCTGAACACAGTTAGCAATTCACTTTGGGATTCTTGGCTGCTGGCTCACCTTGCTCGTATTGCCAGCGGATTGTCGGCCAAGATGTGTGGGAGGATCGCCTGAAGTAGTACCCTGGGCAGGAAGGTTCTTCCATGAGAATAACTGACAGAAACATGTGTGGAGATGGGGTCTGAAGGTGGGCCCTGAAGGGACACTCGTGTGATACTACAGGGACACTGTCCTTTCCCAAATGGGGATGCTCAGACTCATGCAAACTGGCTGTGGAGCCTGAGTTTGGGTCGTGCTTGTAGCAGGTGACCTCCTGAGACTGTTTATTTGGGGACTTGGTGTGTCCGTGAGTGAAGCAAGTCTCCATCAAATCAGCTGAGGTGGCAGCACCAGAGTCCAGGTGATACTACTAGAGGCAGTGTGTATTAAGTATCTTTGTCAGAATCATCCTTTGTGGGTCCTTTCATCCCCTGGCCTCCTGCTGCTCACTGAGTTTGAGATTGCCTGGGCACTTCACTCCCACCCCTTACCCAGGGAAGGCCTATCATTGAAAAGCTGTCCTCTCCGGGGTCCCAGTGCACCTGTGTGCTGACTTTGGGATCTTCTGTGAATTTCCACATTCACCACTCAGTGTCTCACAACCACCAAACATGCTGCGCTGGAAGCGGCTTCAGGCTGCCTTGGGAACATATGGAAGAGTTCGTGGAGAAGGTGAACAGGGAGCCCCAAGGGAAGGACATGGTGCCTACTGTCGCCATCCCCGACATTGCTGGCCTCGGTCGTGTTCACCTCCTGAAACACCTATGCTCGTTGTTTGCATCTGTGTCCCCGTGCTGAGCATGTGTGTGTATACACACGTGTGCTTATTTATGCTGGCTGTGATTGTGTGTGTGTGTGTGTGTGTGTGTGTGTCCGGCCCAGGGCAGAGGCAGAGATGAAGGTGGCAGGAGAGGAGGTGCTGAGCAACCAGAAGAGGAGTCATGAGGCGACCAGGCTGAAGGTGGTTTGTCGCCTCATCTCTGCATTGACCCTGCCCAGGATGGGAACAAGGAAAGGATGGCCAGTGATAACTCCAGACTGTGGCTCCAGATATCTGCAATTAGACCAGATACAAAACACGCTCATCAGTTCTACCGTGTTGTTGTGTGTGCTTGGATCAGGAAGAGGGTTTCATGGTCTAAGGATTCACACAGAGCAAATCACGTGGGGTGGGGCTTTGAAACCACTGCCTGTGGAGCCCTCCGTGTGTGGGGCCACGGGCTGGCCTCTGGAAATGAGGGACGTGGCTATGGCAAGATCTGGGATGGTGAGGATAAGGTCCTGCCGAGATGGGCAGAGAGCTGAAGGAGAAAGAGTCATAGATTGCCTGCTGCACTGGAGATTGTTCCACACACATGTGAAAAGGAGAACTGGGAAGGTCCTGGGCCAGTGCTGCCCGGATCAGCCCAGCAGCCAGCACACGCCCTCCCTGAGGGTGGCACACACTGGCACGATATGACACAAAACATGAGATGCGCTAAAGTATGCTGTATCTGCCAAACCACAGGCATCCTAGGAGAGACATGGTCTGTAAGCAAGGCATGCCTCCAGGCACTTCCAGCCTGCCTCCCTGGCAGTGCCCAAAGGCGAGGAATGCGCAAGTGGGTTTCCCTGTGTGACCCTATCTGGGATATGCCTGTGAGGGAGGGAACAGAGAAAAGACAACGGCGGTGGGTAAACTGCATGTCCTAAGGGACCTCAGGGGAGTGGAGACAGAGAAGACCCTGGGGCAGTTCAGGGCCTGCTGGTTTTCAGGGTCCAGACTCTAGGCAGTAGCGGTCCTGCCAAAGATACCCCATGGTCTGTGCTGAAAGTTCTGATATGAATTCCTCCTTTTCTTTGGGGTCTTGCCCCTGGCTTTGGGGGCCTGAGTGTCAAAGGTGCACGTCTGCACCTGAAGGAGGATTCTGGTAGTCTTGCTGGAGCAGAATCTCTGATTGCATTGTAGGGGATCTGCACCCAGGTGACACAGAGGGATGCTGCCTTCCAGGTGACCGTCTTGGATATCCCTGGGCCCAACCGTGCACTGGCTTCCTTGGCATGGGTGCTGTGTAGGGAAGCAGGGATGCCTGACTGTAGGGAGTCCTACCTGGGCTAATGAGAGCAACTGAAAGAGCCTTGGCATTTAGCAAATCACTGAGGCATGGGTGGTTCAAGCCCTCTTGGTCCATTTGAGATAGTAACGCTGCTTTCTGTCCAACAGAGGCATTAGCTCTGGGCCCAGAACCTGCAGGTTTCCCAGGGCATCATTTGTTGGGGGACTCCCATGTGCATGGGTAGTGTTAAACAGAAAGGAAGACGTGTAGGGATGCCACCTTACTTTTATGGCCTCCGGTTCCATTCTTGGTATTGGAAGAGACCCTGTATCCATGTGTACCTTCTTCACAACCTTGGATCAGAACCAGGCCTGTCACAGTCTCCGGGGGCTTTTGGAGGCGCAGGCGTTTCTGGCCTTTTCCTGCCACATGGAGATAGCACATCGGGGCACAGGTAGATGGTGCACACAGAACGCTCCACAGATAGGAAGAACAGGGGGCCTCATTCAGAATGCTGGGGGCTGTAACGGGTGGTAGGCTAGCAAGAGGGGCACAGCATTGACACGGAATGACCTAGACAGGTGCACACCGAGAAAGCAGTTCTTCATGTCAGCTGAGCTCGGAGGTCCTTGTTTTCTGGTCCCCTGAAGGAATGCACAGGCAATGGATCAGGCCAACGTGACTGGTACTGTGAAGCTGTCCAAGGTGATGGGAGAATGCAGAAGGCAGGCACATGTTATACAGCTGTTCATGGCAAGAACTTCCAACGCTGCCTGCTGCTCTGCAGGCCAGTCCCTATCAATAGCAAATTCCACGGTTTTGGAACCTTTGAGGATAAGGCACAGAGTTAGAAGTGTAACATGACATAATCAATGAGCAAGTGAAAAAACAAGGACAGAAATGTGGATGCTTACCAAAATTAATATTCCTGGAAAAGAAAGCTTGAACTCTGCATATGGACAAGTTTCCTCTCAGGGATGTTACTGAGTACACGTGTATGTTTGTGCACATGTGCGTGCAGAAATTTGAGTGCTTAACAAAATTCAAGTTCCTGGAAGAGAAGGCTTTACTTCTGCTTATGGACAGGTTTCCCCTCAGCGATGTTACTGTGTACACATGTAGGTTTCTGCACATGTGCATGTAGAAATCCCTGCCAGTTCGCTTGTGAGTATGAACTCCTGCAACTGACCTAGACAGGTGATAGAAGTTGGACAGCGAAACCATGAAGTTCTTAGGGAACGGTACAGAGTCTCTGGCCAGCAGAAGCACTGAGGCCAGGGAATCGCTCCCCATTTGCTCACTGAGCAAACACGTTCTAAGTGGAATCACAGTCGTGCACCTAGAATGCTTGGCAGAAAGGAGAGTCAGGAGGAAAGAGCCTGAGGAGTGTGAAGACGAAAGTCCATTACACCTGCAGTTTTATGAAAAGTAGAAAATGCACCTAATGAGCTGGGAGGACAAACTGTACTTAATTGAGTTATCTAAGAGGATTTCCATCCGGACAGCCAAAAGTGCTTCCTGGTTTTTTCTTGCTGCCTGTAGTAAAACATGAAGGGATTTTTTTTTTTTAATGTTTAACATAAAGATTATTAAAACAGGGGACAAAACTTGCTGATTTGGGAATTTTCCAGTCTTTTAAGATGACATTAATAAAATAATAAATTTTACCTGAAAGAACAAGCAAGGCAGACAAGGGAATTCACAAAGGGCAGTAACAAAATAGTAATCTTGACACATCTTCAATATATTTGTAAAGAAAACAAAGTGTCATTGTGTGAACAAAATATAGAGATATCAAAAGAAAAACAGAGGAAGCTCCTGAAAGAACTCAATTCACTATTAACTATCTTTGATTTGCAGGCACGGAAACTGACTCAAGTTAATTCTAAGAAGCAAAGCCCTGATGTTATTATCTCTTCTCTTTTTCATTTTTCTTTTTCTTTTTTTGTGAAAACTTAGGAAATTTAGGCTGGAGAGGGAAGAAGAGGATAGAGACTACAAGTGCCTTTAAGGAGGAGGAGGAAAGAGAGGGGGTTGGAGATTTGATTGTGTTATTTGAACAGCATTGGTGAAGCTCAAACAAGGGAGGTAGCAAGCCATGCGGGCCTGCGGGAAGAGCATTTCCAGAAGAACAGCACTCGCAGTCTTGGGATCGGGAAGAAATGGAATTTGATGGGGGAAAACGAAGGCCAGTGTTGTCAAAAAGAGTACATTAGTGGGGAAAATAATAGAGTAGAAGACAGAGAATGGAAGAGAGGAGCAGTCAGGGACCATATTGCGGGAACCTTTTAATTTGGCAATAAATACAACTTGTACTCCTTAGGAGCATACTTCACAGCAACTAACAGCAACAGTGGTGATAATACTAAGCAACAATAAAATCACGTAACTAAAACATTTCGTATTTTTTACTATAGAAATCGAAGAAACCAGATACAAATGCAATAGTCTGCATATTTATTTATACAGAGAGTTTTCACCTGAGACCAGAACACACACACACTCTTTATACAACTAAAAGTGGTTTCAGCTGACACTTAGCAAAGTGCTTTGGCCCAAATAAACTAACCAGAAAGGCCTAGCAAAGTATTCGAAGTGCAAATAAATCAATCAAGCTTTGAGTAAATAAACACAATTTATTTGAATTTGAATTTACACTCACGAAATTACCTAAAATGGAGACAACAGATTCACTACAGCTTCATCATCTGTAGTCCTTCCTATTCAGTTCTGAGAAGGATGCTAACCACTTGGTGATGATCTCTTTCCAGCATTTTGTGAAAGCTTAGAGGACTTAAAGAAATTGAGGACTGGGGAGAGTGGGGAGAGACAAAGAGGAGGAGAAAGGAAGAGGAAACGGAGAGATTTCTCCTGGCATAGGTCTACAGACAAGATCCCAGCTTCCTGGAATGGTACACAGAGATTGCTAGGTATCCGTGCCAGAAGTGGAGAAGGGGTGACATTCAACTCCAGGAGGAGACTCAACTCCAAGAACCTACAGAGGCAGCCAAGTGTGCTGATGTTCAGGCACCAATACTTAGAGGGTACCCCACAGGACTGTGAAAGAGCCCTTGGAGACAGCAAGAAAGAAGGTTTCCACAAGTATATTCACAGATTAGATGGTTGGATAGATTAGAGGAAGGATAACTCTATGACCTGATAATTACTGAAATACATGAGACAATTCTTGCACATCAGACTGTGTCAAGAAAGACAGAACCTCAATTACTTTGATACAATGGGAAATTACACACGCAAAGAATTATCTGTTAACTGTACTACATTTGTGTCCAAGGCAAGATAAGATACAGAACCAAAATCTTCACATGGTCAACTCGGGTAAGACACATGTAACTGGAAAATGGAAGGGAGAGTTCCAAAAAGGCTTTAATCACCCTGGACTATTTTTATCCACTATATTTACCATTCTTGGACAACTCCACTGTAGCTTAAGGGTAAGAGAACTCAATTTAGCCCAGTTCAAAAGCTGAACAGATTTCCTGTGTTTGATCCTTTTCAGCTACAACTATGGGTCCAGCGCAAATCAAAGTGGACGTCAAGGCTCTTTTTCCTTTGGGAATTTTAACTTGCTTTGCTACTGTGTCTGACACTGATATGCCGACCTCACTGTGACTACAGGGCAGCCAAATGGGAAAGGGGACAGAATGAATCAAATCCCCCTTTTGATCACTCAACAGGAGGTCACAGGCACCAGGTCTCATTCTACTAACTATCTCTGCTTCTCCAACTGCAGTCAGTGCTACACAGGGCCTGCTTCATGCTTGCCAGGGTCTCTCACCAAACACAGGCATTTTAGCGGCATTTAGCATTGTCTGTTGATGGACATCTAGGTTGTTCCATGTCCTGGCTATTATAAACAGTGCTGCGAAGAACACCGGGGTACATGCATCTCTTTCAATTCTGGTTTCCTCAGTGTGTATGCCCAGAAGTGGGTTGCTGGTCATACGGCAGCTCTATTTGCCATTTTTTAAGGAATCGCCACACTGTTCTCCATAGTGGCTGTACTAGACTGCATTCCCACCAACAGTGTAAGAGGGTTCCCTTTTCTCCACACCCTCTCCAGCATTTATTGCTTGCAGACTTTATAGGAATCAATTCTAATGAGACGGATGAAACTGGAGCCGATTATACACAGTGAAGTGAGCCAGAAAAAAAAAAAAAAACACCAACACAGTATACTCACACATTTATATGGAATTTATAAAGATGGAAATGATAACCCTGTATGAAAGACAGCAGAAGAGACACAGAAGTACAGAACAGATTTTGGACTCTGAGGGAGTGGGAGAGGGTGGGATAATTTGGGAGAATGGCACTGAAATATGTACACTATCATGTAAGATAGTCGCCAGTCTATGTTCGATGCAGGATACAGGATTTTTGGCGCTGGTGCACAGGGATGATCCAGAGAGATGATATGGGGTGTGCGGTGGGAGGGGGGTGAAGATTGGGAACTCATGTACACCTGTGGCGGATTCATGTCAATGTATGGCAAAACCAACACAGTGTTGTAAAAAAAATAAAGTAAAAATAAAAATTAAAAAAAAGAGAGAGAAAGACAAATATCGTATGGTATCACTTACATGGACTCTAAAATATGCCACAAATAAACTGATCTATGAACGAGAAACAGACCCACAGACATAGAGAACAGACTATGTGATTCCCAAGAGGGGAAAGGTACGGCAGGCACAGATTGGGAACTGGTGATTAGCAGATGCAAAGTATAATGTATACAATAGACAAACAAGAGCGTACTGTATCGCACAAGGAACTATATCCATAATTTGTGATAAACAATAATGGAAAAGGGTATGAAAGAAATTGTGTGTGCATATGTGTGTGTTTACATATGAAGGAAAGGAAAGGACAACTGTTGGCAAGCACGTACAGAAACTGGATCCTTGTGTGTTATGGATAGATTTTTAAATGGTGTAACTGCTACAGAAAACAGTTTAAATGCTCCTCGAAAAATTAAAAACTAGAGCTGACACATGATTCAGCAATTCCACTTCAGGATATAAATTCAAAAGAAGTTAACATGGGATATCTGCAGAGCAGTGCTCACAGCAGCACGAAGCACAACAACTAAGAGGTGGAAGCATCGAAATGTCCATCAAATGCGATATATACACACAATGAAATATTATTTAGCCATACAGAGAAAATTCTGTCACATGCTACAACATGCATGATCATTTCAGACATCAAGCCAAACGCAATAAGCCAGTCCTACAAAAAGACAAATACTGTAAGTTTCTACTTGCATGAAATAGTTAACACAGTCAAGCAATAGAAAGGAAACAAAAAAGAATGATGGAGTCCATGGTCTAGGTCAATGGGCAAGAAAAGAGGACTTGCTGTTTAATGGGACAAGTGATGGGTACAGAGTTTCTATTTTGCAAGCTGTAAAGGTGTAGAGATCTGCTTCATAACAATGTGATAAGGAATTCCCTCGTAGTTCAGAGGTTAGGACTCCATAGTGTCCTATCAGGGGCCTGGGTATGATTCTCAACCAGGGAACTGTCATTCAAGCTGCACAACACAGCTAAAAAAATGACAACAACAACAAATCAACACTGTGACTAAGTGTGTGTATATGTCTTAGTCACTCAGTTGTGCCCAACTTTGCATCCCCAGGGACTAAAGCTCACCACGTTCCCTTCTCCATCGGATTTGCAGTGGGTTGCCATTTCTTTCTCCAAAAGGCTGATGAAAGTGTGCAAACTACTTAGCATGCAAAAATGGTTAAAATGGTAAAAATTTAACTTAGATGCTTTCTACAACAATTAAAAACAGAAAAGCATTTAACAACCAGGAAAAGAATTTGAATAGACATTTCCGACTCTTTGCAACCCCATGGACTGTAGCCTACCAGACTCCTCCGTTCATGGGATTTTCCAGGCAAGAGTGCTGGAGTGGATTACCATTTCCTTCTCAAGGCGATCTTCCCCACCCAGGAATTGAACCCAGGTCTCTTACCTTGCAGGCAGACATTTGAACATTTGAAATTCACCTGTGGCCTTGACAAAAGTGGCTTTATAGGAAAATGAGAGAACTCGAGATAGCAAAGTCTAGGAACAACTCTGCAGAGGTCTGTAACAAGCAAATATGAAATAAAAGCAGCAGAAACAGGAGGTGTCACCAAAAGTTGGATTTTTAATGACAGGTCACATTATAGTCAGTCTGTTTGCTGATGGGAACCATCCAGAGAAACAGAAACCTTAATCCTGGACAAAGAGGAGACTTGCTTGAACATCAAGAAATGAGTAGGTCTAGAACTGAGTAGATCAAAATGGAATACCTCAGGCCAGAGAGCACACAAGCTGGAGAAGGCAATGGAAACCCACACCAGTACTCTTGCCTGGAATATCCCACAGATGGAGGAGCCTGGTAGGTCGCAGTCCATGTGGTTTCAAAGGGTCGGACACGACTGAGCGACTTCACTCTCATACACTGAAGAAGGAAATGGCAACCCACTCCAGCATTCTTGCCTGGAGAATCCCAGATAAGGGAGAGCCTTGTGGGTGGCTGTCCCTGAGACTGCAGAGTCGGACACGACTGAAGCGGCTTAGCAGCAGTAGCAGCACACAAGAAGGGTACACAAACCAAATAATTTGCTCACATTGAGAGAGCAGGGATCATATAAAAAAAAGGCTGGCATAGTGGATTAATGGGTATGGTAACCAGCCTTCAAGTGAATTCAATCTCCTAATATTCCCACCCCTGTGTAGTTCTCTCTCAATCTATCACAGGGTAGACCTGTGAGACTAAGCAAATACACAAGTGAAGATGTGTAACATCTGAAAAAAGACTCTGCACTTTATCACGGATGCAAGCGCTTTCCTGAATCACTCATTCTGAGTCAAGACAGCAGCCTCCACAAGAGAAGCCCCTTGGAGAGGCCCACAGAAGGAGGAACTGAGGCTTCATGAGTACAGACAAGTGAGAGAACTTAGATTCAACAAGCTAAGTCTTCAGAGGTTGCCAAGCCTGACAAAAGCTTGACTACTACCTCAGGGGAGATCCTAGACCAAGAGATAACAAGTGGTAAGTTCTTTCAAACTATTCCATTTTGAGATCATATGTATAACACAAACATTTCAAGTTCTAATACCATTCACATCATACTTACACACAGAACAGTTCTCCTATAAATATAGCAAAAATCAAAACACACACACACACACACACTCACCCAATCCAAAGCTCCAAAACACAAGAGTTGCCTAGCAGTCCAGGGGTTTGGTGAGGACTCAGCCCTCTCAATGCCAGGATCCTGTGTTCGATCCCTGGCTGGGGAACTAATATCCTATGAAGCCACATGTTGTGACCAAAACAAAGCATGCGGTGAAGTTCAAAGCTGTACCAGCAAGATAAGTATACAACACAGCTGTAGGCACAAGTTGCTGGGCATAGAGCTTCCTATGATCTTGTTTACTCACATGAAATGAACTCAGATGGTGCCTCACCCCCATCCAGTGGAGTTCACTTACTTAATGAAGAAAAGCCCTTAAGGGTACAGAAATGAGCAAGTAATCTCAAGTGAACATGTTAAATCACAGGATATTTTCTCTGAATGAACCACTGGATTCATTCATTCATTTGGCCATGCTGTTTGGCTTGTGGGGTCCCAGTTCCCTGACCAGAGACTGAATCCAGACCACGGTAGTGAAAGCCCAGAATCCTAATCACCAGGCCACCAGGGAACCCCCACACCTGCATTGCTTTGCTTTCCTAGCTAAAACCTTAGGATATGTGCATTGCCCCATTTTAGCCTCACCAAGTGGTAGGAGTCAGCTCTACACAGCTTAAGACCCATGGTGCTCTTACTTTTTTTCTTTCAAGAAGGCAGGGGAAAGCAAGCCACCCTGCCTGTTTTCAAGCTTGCCACTCAGAAAGCTGCAAACCTGAAACCATGATGGCCCTGAAGTCAGCACCCGCAATCAGGGTCAGATAATCCCCAATCAGGAATACTCTCTCTCAACAGCAACGTGTCAGCCAACGAATGAACGGAGAAAAACGCAAAGTAAGAAAGCCACACCTTTGTCCCTTGTTGTAAAGATGTCTGTCACCTTACTTCAGGGGCCCACTGAAATCCTGAGCGCTTGAGACCTCCCAGGCAGCACACGGTCACATCCTGGGGACAAGCAGAGGAAACGGCCAGGGTGAGTTCCCTGTTCCGGGAACATTCTATCCCCCCAGGCCCTACCTGGTCCTACCCTACGGATGCTGACCAGGCGTCTGACACTCAACCAGACCAAGTGATTGAACTCCTTTGCCCTGAGCTTCTTCCTCCCACCTCCCTTCTCTCAGTAACAAACAAACAAATACCTCATCTGCCAACTTCCCGAACCAAAGGCCTGAATCTCGGGGCCCCCAGGGACGGGGCAGCCCTGGAGTCTGAGGAGAGGCAGAGGAAACAGGAAAACGACTAAAGCACCAGGGCAGTGAAGAGGCTGCTAGATAGATGTGTTTTTTTTTTTTTTTTTTCTGCTCCTGCCTGACTGTGCCTGGGTGCAGAACCGGGTTGGGCCGTGAAGATTTGTGCATCTGTGTTTAAATACATTAGGTTCCACAGGAGAGCTGGGGGTGGTGCCAGGGGCCAGGGGCCTAAGAGGCCCTTTCCGTGAGCTGGCTTGTCCCACCCCTGGGCAGGAAAGCTGCTGGAGAGCAGAGCCAGCCCAGACTAGAGAGGGGAGAGGGCGAAAGGAGCCTGAGGCCTGTGGATCCTGCCACAAGCTCTCACCGCCCTCACCAGCCGTCCCGCCCAGCAAGGCCTAGTGCGAGTGGGGACCCGAGAAACCCTCCCTTTAGCCGTCAGGCAGCGCTTTGGCTGAACCACGCTCCAGTCCTTACCGGAACCCATTGACGGATGAGACAGAACTGCCGGCAACTCACCTGCCCTAGGCAGTTCCAAGATTAACCCTGAGCAGTCGAGCCTGAGGGGACTAGGCCTCCTCAGGTCTGGGGCGCCGCCTCAGCTCCCCCTACAGGCCTGCTGGCTGCCTCCGATGATTGGCTGCCAGGTGTCGGCGCCAGCCATCTGATTGGCCGCGAGGCCGAGTTGGGCGCATGCGCGCGCGATGAGCCCTCCCCCCACCCCCTCACCCCGTAAAAGCACCCACTGTAGGCGTGGTCAGGCTGAATCTGAATCTCAAGGATCTTGGGTCAAGATTGCTCAGCTCACCAAACGCGAAGAAAGAAAAAACAGATGGCACAGTCGCCAGGGCTCAGGGCTGAGAACGGCCTCCGAGTCTACCAGGGGAGTCCAGTGATGGTGTCCCGCACTCACAGCCCTCAGGGGTGACCTCCCTTAAGCCAGTTATTTGCTTAAGGACTTGACCTTACAGTGAATATGGCGCCCCTCCTCTTGGAATTACATTTCAATCAAGGCAGGGCAGCCTGCCCCTGTTTTTGCACTGTCTATTGTGAGCTGAGAATGAGCTTTACTTTTTCTTCTTCTTCTTCTTCTTCTTCTTTTTAATTTTAGAGCTTTACACTTTTAATGGCTGAGGAAAACCGAAAAGAATTTTATTTTCTGACCTGAAAATTGTGTGTAATTCAGTTTTCGGAGTCCTTAAAGGTGGAACAGAGAGTTGCCAGCTTCTTTGGTTACCCTCTATGCCTGAAAACTTAATTAATTGCCAATGATCATATTCGCAAAGCCTAACGTATTTCTTTTTTACCCTTTACAGAGTGTTTTTTAAATGCGCTGTTCTGCTGGACGTCTCCTAGTAGTCATATGGGAGAATAAAGTTTTGGTTTTGTTACAATATTTCTTCTCCATTATATTCATTTTTCATTTTTTACTAATTTCATTCCTTCATATCACTATAAGTTTCCTTTAATGGAAGCAATGAAATAACATCAAAGAAAATACCTCTGTTGGTAGTTTTAACAGGTAACATGTTAGAAGGTATATGCTCAACTAAAAATATGTTGTATATATACAGTAAATACCACTTTAAGTGGCTTCAGAACTTGTATCTTGTTTCAAGTCATTAGGAAGGTTTGTTGAACATCCAATATTGTAACCTCCAGCTGTTCTCAACTTCAAAAAGATACAACTTTTTCAATAATTTGTTATCTCAAGTTTAAACTCCCTTTTAGCCACATATATGAACATGCTTTCTAGGTCACATGATTGAATCTGACCTATTGCCAAAAAGTGAAAATTTTGGAATACCTTTCTCAAAAGAGAGATGTTGTTTTCTTCTTCCAGAAAGACTGGTAGTGCAGCCGATCTTTGAACAGTTTGTCGGTTTTTGTTAACTCCATAAAGATTAAGCTGTCGAATTAAACTTTTCATGCTCTTGGTTTCAAATTTTCTGAAAGGCTCCTTTCTTTCCAAGACTTCTTTCCTGAAGAGTTCTTCATTGATCACTCTACATGTGCCTGTCTCATCCCACCAAATAGATTCAAACTGATCACTTTCCACTATATTCCAAAGTTATTGTGGAAATGTGAGTGAAAGAAAATCATTCACATCATCTGTTTCAGAGACAGAATATGTGTAGTGTGGCCTTTTGATCACCAGATCCTCAGACGAAGCCTGAAAAGCATATTCTTCAATCATAGATCTCAAAACTGAGTCCCCAGTTGTATAATCATACCAGTAAGACCTAATGGAGGTTTCTGAACCAGTGGACTCACCTTTAGGAGGTCCATCTTGAATTTCTGAAGAAATATGTGCCATCTCAGGGAAATCTTTCTTCAGATAATGTTCTCATTTGTCTGCTTTTACACAATGCAACTTCAAATGATGTTTGGCTGGCCTACAGAGAGAAACTCTCTGGACGATCACAGAGGTCCTCCCAGTCAAACAGCTGTGACATCACAAAATCACTGGTCTCCTAGCAATCGAAGTTTAGTTGTGACATGACAAAGTCACTGGTCTCCTAGCAATTGAAGGGTAATGTTCAACCAAGTGTTTACTTCAGCATCAACTTAAAATACAGACTGCTGGCAGAAATAGTAACCAAAACCATGAAGAATGCTAAATCTCATTAGTAAAGTTGGCCTTTTTTTGGGGGGTGGGGTGGGGGGGGAGTTCCTGTGTTTGGGATGGTCTTTCTCTTTCTGGCAGTTTGTGGTTCCTCTTTATTGTGGAGGTTCCTCCCTGTGGCTGGGGTTTGACGAGTGGCTTGTCAGGTTTCCTGGTTAGGGAAGCTTGTGTCAGTGTTCCGGTGGGTGGAGCTGCATCTCTTCTCGCTGGAGGGCAATGAAGTGTCCAGTAGTGAGGTTTGAGATGTCTATGGGTTTGGTGTTTGGGCAACATGTATATTGAAGCTCCGGGCTCTGTTCCTGTGTTGCTGGAGAATTTGCATGGCATGTCTTCCTCTGGAACTTGTTGGCTCTTGGTGGTGCTTGGTTTCAATGTAGGTATGCAGCTTTTTGGAAGATTTCCTTTTTTTAAAATAAATTTATTAATTTAATTGTAGGTTAATTACTTTACATTATCGTAATGATTTTGCCATACATTAACATATGTCCACCACAGGTGTACACATGTTCCCTTTCCTGAACCCCTTCCCTTCTGCGAACCCGTACCATCCCTCTGGGTCGTCCCAGTGCACCAGCCCCAAGCATCCAGTATCATGCATTCAACCTGGCCTGGTGACCCATTTCATATATGATATTATACATGTTTCAATGCCATTCTCCCAAAACATCCCACCCTCTCACTCTCCCACAGAGTGCAAAAGACTGTTCTATACATCTGGGTCTCTTTTGCTATCTCACATACAGGGTTATCGAAAACTCACATCAATAAATCCACTTTATTTCTGAAATAAAAGTGATTTATCATCCTTCTATGCACACATTCGTAATATTCAGTACTGTTACCCTAACAGACTTGGTCTACTTGTTTCTGTGCAAACAAATTTATGAATTGACTGTGGGTTTCAGTTGGGGGGGAAAAAAAAAGTGCTTATTGTAGGACGAAGCAAGTTGTCTTAGCAGCTGGTGCTTCAAAGACGCAAATCCCCAAATACTTTCAGGGGAAATATTTTAATGGCTGAGTGAGGGTGGAACACGGGGTCTGTGATCAATATTGAGACATTCTACTAATGGCCTATTAATGAGGATATTGGGAATCCACATCATTGACCGTCTAGTTCCAACTATGCACTTACATTTCAGCCTGGTTTGGGCTTTAGCATCTCTAAAATTGTTCACAGGATATTGCTCAGAATGTCATCGATGGTCCTTGCTGCTGCTGCTAATTCACTTCAGTCGTGTCTGACTCTGTAAGACTCCAAAGATGGCAGCCCACCAGGCTCCCCCGTCCCTGGGATTCTCCAGGCAGAACACTGGAGTGGGTTGCCATTTCCTTCGCCACGCTGGCCCTTGAGGAGGGACTAAAGACCCTTGAGTTTGATTAGTGGCTAAATCCTTATTATTGTCTATCACTTGATTGTTTTCCTTAGTTTCTGTCTTTTCTAGCTTCTCTGATTAAAATTCCTTTTGAACATGAGGAGGTCTACAATCTCCTACCTCTCTCTCTCGATTTCCATGCTTTTCAATCTTAAGAAGGGACTGCTTAGTACAATAAAGGAACACAAGTCTTGGACTTAGAGCTCGATCATAAATATGACAGAAAATCTCAGTGCAGGTTCCGTTTCTTTTTCAGGTTTCCCAGCTCTTGGAGTGATTGAGCCAGCAACAACTTTGGCTCTTTCCTGTTGAGATGGAGCATGGAGGTGGAAATAATTCTAAAATCTAGGCTTGCTATCAACAGTTTATGATATGAAAACATATCTCTCTATTTTATATATATTTTATATATATATGTCTACATCAGTATTTTATCATTAAATTGTCAAACATTTGAAAATTGGTCTATATTTATGAAAAGGAGAGAGGTGAGTGATATAAAAGAGTCCTCATATGTTACATGCAGCCAAGGAAACATATTTTGAAGTATTTCAACTTACATAATATTCAACAATCGAGTAGAATTTGAATCATTCTACATTTGGGTTTTATTGTTTTCCCATTTCTATTACACCTAACATGAATTAAAAGCCATTGCACTTTTTTTCATACACACACTCATGCATAGACAGGTGTATATATGTATATACGTCAAAATATAATTTTAGGCAACTTTATTTAGGTGACCACAGTCATTGCTAGCTCCCAAGATCTTAATAAACTGTTTGGGAAGCCCTACATTACTTAATATCTTTCTGGCTGAAACATTCATCTCGTTGCTGAAAAGCTCTCCTTTCATCTAGCTCATTTTCCACTATTCTTTCTGTAATAAGGGTTAGGGCTCATACTTATGAGGGCACCTTGAACCCAGAAAACTGCAACTCAAGCTTACTTAGTGATATTGTTCCAAACATGCTGTTGTTTTCCTCACGTTGGACCCAATTTGACTTGATTTATTTCTAATATAAATTTGTTTATTTTCATAGTAGTCTAATTGCTTTACAATATTGTATTGGTTTTGCCATACATTAACATGGATCTGCCACAGGTGTACACGTGTTCCCTATCCTGAAAACCCCTGCTACCTCCCTCCTCAAACCATTCCTCATGGTTACCCCAGTGCACCAGCCCCGAGGATCCTGTATCACGCATCGAACTGGTCTGGCGATTCGTTTGACAAATAATCTTACACATGTTTCAATGCCATTATCCCAAATCATCCCACCCTCGCCCTCTCTCACAGAGTCCTAAAGACTGTTCTATACATCTGTGTCTATTTTGCTGTCTCACGTACAGGTTTATCATGACCATCTTTCTAAATTCCACACATATGCGCTCGTTTACTCTATTGGTATTTTTCTTTCTGGCTAACCTCACTCTGTATAATAGGCTTCAATTTCATCCACCTCACTAGAACGGACTGAAATGTATTCTTTTTAGTGGCTGAGTAATACTCCATCGTGTATATGTACCACAGCTTTCTTATCCATTAGTCTACTGATGGGCATCTAGGTTGCATCCATGCCTTGGTTATTAGAAATAGTGCTGTGATGAACAATGGGGTACACGCGTCTCTTTCAATTCTGGTTTCCTTGGTGTGTATGGCTAGCGGTGGGATTGCTGCGTCATATGACAGTCCTATTTACAGTTTGTTTGTATGTTTAAGGAATCGCCACAGTGTTCTCCATAGCGGCTGTACCAGTTTGCAATTCCACTAACAGTGTCAGAGCGTTCCCTTTTCTCCACACCCTCCCCAGCATTTATTGCTTGTAGACTTTTGGATAGCAGTCATTCTGTCTGGCGTGAAATGGTACCTCATTATCCTTTTGATTAGCATTTTTCTGATAGTGAGTGATGTTGAGAATCTTTTCATGTGTTTGTTAGCCATGTGTATGTCGTCTTTGGAGAAATGTTTGTTTACTCCTTTCGCCTATTTTATCATGGGGTCGTTTATTTTCCTGGAATTGAGGTTCAGGAGTTGTTCGTATATATTTGAGATAAATTCTTTGTCAGTTGCTTCAGTTCAGTTCAGTTCAGTTCAGTTCAGTCGTGTGTGACTTTTTGAAACCCCATAAATTGCAGCACACCAGGACTCCCAGTCCATCACCAGCTCCCTGAGCTCACGCAAACTCACATCCATCGAGTCAGTGATGCCATCCAGCCATCTCATCCTCTGTCATCCCCTTCTCCTGCCTCCAATCCCTCCAAGCTTCAGAGTTTTCCAGTGAGTCACCTCTTCATATGAGGTGACCAAAATACTGGAGTTTCAGCTTTAGCATCATTTCTTCCAAAGAACACCCAGGAGTGATCTCCTTTAGAATGGACTCGCTGGACCTCCTTGCAGTCCAAGGGACTCTCAAGAGTCTTTTCCAACACTGCAGTTCAAAAGCATCAATTATGCAGTGCTCAGCTTTCTTCATAGTGCAACTCTCATATCCTAACAAGACTACTGGAAAAACCATAGTCTTGACTAGATGGAACTTTGTTGGCAAAATAATGTCTCTGCTTTTGAATATGCTATCTAGGATGGTCATAACTTTCCTGTCATAGGGCAAGTGTCTTTTAATTTCATGGCTGCAGTCACCATCTGCAGGGATTTTGGAGCCCCCCAAAATAAAATCTGACACTGTTTCCCCATCTATTTCCCATGAAGTCATGCGACCAGATGCCATGATCTTAGTTTTCTGAATTTTGAGCTTTCAGCCAACATTTTCACTCTCCTCTTTCAGTTTCATCAAGAAGCTTTTTAGTTCCTCTTCACTTTCTGCCATAAGGGTGGTGTCATCTGCATATCTCAGGTGATTGATATTTCTCCTGGCAGTCTTTGTTCCAGCTTGTGCTTTTCCCAACCCAGTATTTCTCATGATATACTCTGCATATAAATTAAACAAGCAGAGTGACAATACATAGTCTTGATGGACTCCTTTTCGTACTTGGAACCAGTCTGTAGTTCCATGTCCTGTTCGAACTGCTGCTTCCTGACCTGCATATAGGTTTCTCAAGAGGCAGGTCGGGTGGTCTGCTATCCCCATCGCTTTCCGAATTTTCCACAGTTTATTGTGATCCACACAGTCAAAGACTTTGGCATAGTCAATAAGGCAGAAATAGATGTTATTCTGGAACTCTCTTGCTTTGTCAATGATCCAGCTAATGTTGGCATTTTGATCTCTGGTGCCTCAGCCTTTTGTAAAACCAGCTTGAACATCTGGCAGTTCATGGTTCATGTATTACTGAAGCCTGGCTTGGGGAATTTTGAGCAGTACTTTACTAGCGTGTGAGATGGATGCAATTGTGCCGTGATTTGAGCATTCTTTGGTTCTGCCTTTCTTTGGGATTGGAATGAAAACTGACCTTTTCCAGCCCTTTAGCCACTGGGGAGTTTTCCAAATGTGCTGCCATATTGAGTGACGCACTTTCACAGCATCACTAAAAGGGGGCAAAATCCCTAAACAGACGTGTCTTTAAAGAAGACATACAGATGGCTAACAAACACATGAAATATGCTTAAAATCATTCATCATTAGAGAAACAAAACTTAAAATTGAATGTGTCGTCATATCACACGGTTCAGAGTGGCCATCACCAGAAATTCTACAAGCACGAAATCCTGGGGAGGCTGTGGAGAAAAGCTAACCCTAATACACTGCTAGTGGTAACACAAACTGGTACAACCTGTATGCAGAACAGTTTGGTGATTCCTTGAGAAAGTTGGACTACAACTGTCATATGACTGAACAACCCCCCTTCTTGGCATATACCCAGAGGGGATTACAGTCAAAAGAGACACATGTGCCCCAATGTTTATTACAATTCTCTTTCCAAAAGCTATGACATGCACGTAATCCAGATGCACATCAGCAGATGAAAATATAAGGAAGTTGCGCTATATATTCAAATAGAATATTACTTAGCTACAGAAAAACACATATTTGTGTCACTTTTGGTAAGGCAGTTCAACCTGCAGCCTATTATTCAGAGTAAAAAAAAAGTTAGAAATAAAAAGGCAAATATTGTTTATTAATGCATATAAATGGGATTTAGGAGGACAGTAACAATGATTCTGCATGAAGGCCAGTAAAAAAGTTCCACATAAGAAGAACAGACACTCAGACTCAATGGGAGAGTTCAAGGATGGGATGATTTGAGAAAATAGTATTGAAACAGGTACATTACCATACATAAAAGAGATGACCAGTGCAAGTTCAATGCATGAAAGATGCATCTAACTCTTGTGCTGTGGATGAACCCAGAAGCGTGGGGTAACAAGGGAGGTTTGAGTTGTGTTCAGGATAGGGGGACACATGTATACATGCGGCTGATTCATGTTGATGTGTATGTCAAAAACCATCACAGTAATACACAGTAATTCTATTCCAATTAAAATAAATCACTTTTTAAAAGAAATATGAAGAAATACAAAAAGAATGCATTCAGAAATAGCAGGGACATGCTCCAGAATACAACCTCAACAGTTGTTTCATATCTATTCAAGAAAGAGGGCTTAGGAGGGGCAGAACATGTGTGCTGGTATAAAAGCTGAAAATCGAAGAAGATAAGCTTGAGATTGCAACTATGCAGTTGCAGCATGACCTCAGTATCATAGTCTAAATAGTGAAAGACGCATGCGGCAGAATGCAAGCTTAGTAGATCGGCATGACTACTGTGGAGCGTAGGTAAGTGGGAGTTAAATGCATGCACGTGAGCATCCTTTCAGGAGTGACGGTACATATGTTTCAGAGTGAAGATAAAGATATGCAGCGAAAGTGCTCTAAAATGGTGGACAAATACTTGTAAGAAGGAAGGTTCAGAGTGGAAGCTCAGTATTTGCTATAGACTTAGAATTAAGTTGAAGACAGTAGGGAAGACCACTCGATTCAGGTTTGACCTAAATCAGATCCCTTATGATGGTACAGTGGACATGAGAAAATATTTAAGGGATTAGGTATAATAGAGTGTTTGAAGAACTACATATGGAGGTTCATGACATTGTAGAGGAGGCAGTGATGAAGACCATCCTAAGAAAATGAATGCAAAAAGGCAAAAGGTTATCTGAGGAGGCCTTACAAATAACTGAGAAAGGAATAGAAACAAAAGGCAACGGAGAAAAGGGAACATATACCCATATGAATACAGTGTACCAAAGAATAGCAAAGAGCGATAAGAAAGCCTTCCTCGGTGATGAGTGCAAAAAATAGAGGAAAGCAACAGAATGGGAAAGAGTAGAGATCTCTTCAAGAAAATTAGAGATAGCAAGGGAACATTTCATGCAAAGGTGGATACAGTAAAGGACAGAGATTGTATGGACTGAACAGAAGCAGAAGATATTAAGAAGAGGTAGCAAAAATGTATACCGCAAAGATTGAAGAACTATGCAGAAAAGATCTCCATGATCCAGATAATCATCATGATCTAATCACTCACCTAGAGCCAAACATCCTGGAATGTGAGGTCAAGCGGGCCGCAAGAAGCATCAATAGAAACAAAGCTAGCGGAGACAGAGAACTCCACTTGACTGATTTCAAATCCTAATAGATAGTGAGTGCTATGAAAGTGCTGAACTCAATATGCAAGCAAATTTGGAAAACTCAGCAGTGGCTACAAGACTGGAAAAGATCAGTTGTTCCAGTATATGCATTTTAGAGCTTCTTCTCTGTAGTGGTGAAATGTGTTCCACACAGAGTTAGACAGGACTGAAGCAATCCTGTGCAAATAGTTGCACGATTTTTTTTTTTTAACCTGTAGCAGCTTTTTTCCAATGAGAGTTAACTGTGAAGGTGGAGCAGCTGCTTGGCTTTGAGGGACGCAGGTAGTGTCAAACGGGCAGGGTGCAGGGAGACAGACTGACTACACCACAGGAGTTATGGTCCTATCAGAGCTTTTTTTTTTTCTTTTTTGAGCCCTTGTATCCGGTGATAAGAAGGCGTCTTTGGCCAGTCTTCTCCCTAGTTCCACCTATTCTGCCACTCAGAAGGCTTCCTTGCCTGGGATCCTTCTCTGTCGTTCAATGGGTCAGCACATAGAGCGAATTTCCTGGCTGGGGTCCTCCTATGTAAATCAGTGCATCTGACACTTAAAGGAGCATCCTGAGTGGGATTCTACTCTAGTATGGTGCATCAGGCACTTAAAGGAGGACCCTGGGTGGTGTCCTGCTCTGCATTTCAGTGTGTTCAGCATTTGATGGGTCAGCCTCACTATTGTAGTAACTGCTGATGCTGGCATGTGGGGTGAGAGAGGCTATGGAGACTGCTCCACCCCCGACATGTGACTCGGTGTTATTGCCTTGCTTTCATGGCTGCCTGGCTTTCCTCCACAGGCATACCCTACCACAGTGTCCTCCTTCAAACCCCCTCTCTCCATCTCTCCCCAGGAAACAGCAGCCCTCCCCATGAATTGCCGCAAAGTCCCTAAACTGCAGCTGCCAGCCACCGGGCCTTTCAGGGGACGGATGTCCTTGTACGGGGTATGTACGGCTGCAGCAAGGACCCTCTGCTTCTCATTGCACCCAGCTTTCCACAGATCAGCTGTTTCACTCTCAGCTTTAAATGTCTAGTCTACAATTCAGACGATTGACCCAATGTGGGATTGGACCTCAGCTTCAGTTCCTTCCCCCACTCAGGGCAGATCCAGTCCTACTAACACTCCTGATTTTTCCCCCAGTTCTTTCCCCCGACTGAGTTTTGCATGGTTCTATATATTCTTTTCCACTTGTCAGGTACTCCTGTCTACTTTCCGGTAATGTTCTGTATACTCTCCTGTGTCTGAAGGTGTAATCCTGATGTATCCATGGAGAGATGTACTCCACATCCACTTATAGCTCCACCATCTTGTTCTCTCATCTCACAAGAGTTTTAGAGCACAGAATCCACCGTGGTAGTAGGTGTGGCTATAAAATGTGAGTTCAGATATACTCTTGAGGGCAAGCTCAGTGATTTTAGCACAGCTGATCTAAAGCGTGGATTTAGTGTTGGCCAGACATATGCTTCAAATGTTAAGAAAATTATGTATGGTGTGCCAATTCTAGAGCACAAGGTCAGTGTTTGTGTACCATTTCCTGTAGAATGCAAGTTCACTTGTGGAAAGAGGTATGCTCCGCAATGCAACTGAGCAGTTTTAGACATCTTGTGGTAGAGTACATGCTCAATAGTGGCAGGAACTGTGCTCCTGCATTCAGCAGGGACTGGATGACATGATCTTAATTTATTGAATGTCGAGGTTTAAGTCAACGTTTTAAATCTCCACTTTTATCTCAGCAAAGAGCTCTAATCCCTCGTCTGCTTTCTGTCATGGGCATGTCTGAGTTTATTTATGTTTCTCCCAGCAATTTCGATTCCACTTTGTGCTTCATCCAGTCTGACATTTTGCGTGATATACTGTGTATGTCAGTTAAATAAGTGGCGTGACAACAAGACAGCCTTGACCTACTCCGTTACCAATTCTGAACAACTCCATTGTTCCTGTCTGATTCTGTTACTTCGTGACCTGCATACAGGTTTCTCAGGAGCCAGGTAAAGTGGTCTCGTATACCCACCTCTTTAAGAATTTTCCGCAGTTTCTGTGACCCCCACAGTCAAAGGCTTTAGCATAGTGAATGAAGCAGAAGTAGGTCATTTTCTGGAACTCCCTGCTTTTTCTATGATCCAATGAATGTTGGCACTTTGATCTCTGGTTTCTCTGCCTTTCGTAATCCAATTTGTACATTTGAAAGTTCTCAGTTCACATACTGTTGAAACCTAGATGGAGGCATTTGGAGCATTACCCAGCCAGCATATGAAGTGAGAACGACTGGGCAGCAGTTTGAGCATGCCTTCACAATGCCCCTTTTTGGGATCAGAGTGAATCTGACCTTTCCCTGTCCTGTGGTCATTGAGGAGTTTTCCAAATGTCCTGGCACATTGAGTGCAGCATTTTAACAGCATTATCTTTTACAATTAGAAATAGCTGAGCTTCAAGTCTATCATCTTGACTAGCATTGTTTGTGGTATTTCTGCCTAAGATCCACTTGAATTCACACCCCAGGTTGTCTGCTCTACGTGAGTGATCACACCATTATGGTTATGTGGGTGATTAAGCAGAGAAGGTGATGGCACCCCACTCCAATATTCTTGCCTGGAAAATCCCATGGACAGAGGAGCCTGGTAGTGAGCTGTCCATGGGGTCACTAAGAGTTGGACACGAGAGAAGCGACATAGCACCAGCAGCAGCAGCAGCGGCAGCAGGTGATTAAGACCTTGCTTTGGTACAGCTCTTCTCTTATACTCTTGCCAGCACTCCATCACATTTTCTCCTTCTGCTAGGTTCATACCCCTTCTGTCCTGGATTGTGCCCATGTCTGCATGAAATATTCCCTTGCAGTCTCTCAGTTTCTGGGCAAGATTTCGCGTCTTTCCTATTTTATTGTTCCCTCTATTTCTTACTGGCATTAAATACACAAAATATTATATCCCCATCCAGTGTGTAAGTTTAGGTATGCTTCAAGTGGTTTTTAATCCACTCCAGAAGAAATTAATGTGACAGCTATCACCATCCATTTTTTCTGTATTGTGACATGTTTTGAGCCTCCTCCATCCCCTCCAGGTAAAACACACCCTGTACATTTTCATCATTCGTTGATGCTGCGCTATTACCGGCTTGAAGGGTCCCTTTGTCTCATTTAGTCAAACACTCCCTGTCGTTTACCACTATCCAGTGTTCCAGTACTGTGGCATGCCTCATGTACTTCTTTATCCTCTCCAAATAAAATATGGTAGGTAGCTTATCACAATTCCTGTTTCGGTTCTGTGCTGAGTTTAAAGTCCTCCTTTAGGCCATTCTAGATAAAATGCATTCAGAAGTTTATGATGGTCCCATGTTTTCTTCTGTGCCATGCTTTCAGTTTCTCTTCATTCAACATGTATCAAACAAACCCCGAAGTTTATCATCATCCAGTGTTTCAAGGCTGTTTCCTGCTCAACTGCTTCGTCATTCTCTGCAGAAAATACATAACCAATAATTTATCACAATCCAGAGTGTTAATTCTGGCATATGCTTCAAAAGGTCCTTTGTCCACTCAAAGTTGAGCACACTCTTAGTTGATCACCATCCATTGATTCAGGGCTAGTACATACTTTCATTGATTTTTCAACTACCACAGCTCATCATACACAATGATTTACCATGATCCAGTTTCAGTGTTGTGACAGGCTCCTTGTGCTTCTTTCTATATACAAGATCAAACACAGGCCATCTGAAGTGTGAACATACAGTGTTTCAGTCATGAAACCCACTTCAAGTGGTTCTTCACTTACTCCACAACAAATACACCATATAGGTTATCGACATTCATTGTTTCAATGTTGTAGCACATACTAATGGCTGCTTCGCTAACTCCAAGTCAAACACCTTCAGTGGTTTGCCACTATCTTGGGTTTCAGATCTGTGACATGCTTCAAGAGCTCCTGAAACTACTCACGGTCAAAGGCACTCTGTAGATTTGTTGTTGCTGGCTGTTATATGTTGTTCAGTCATTCAGTCATCTCCAACTCTTCGAATCCCATGGACTGCAGTATGTCACGCCTTCTTGCCCTTGACCATCTTCCGGAGCGTGTTCAAACTCAAATCCACTGGGTCGGTGATGCCATCCAAGTATCTGGTCCTCCATCGTCCCCTTCTTCTGCTCCAATCTTTTGCGGCATCAGAGTCTTTGCCAACGAGTTGGCTCTTCACATCAGATAGCCATAATATTGGAGCTTCTGCCTCAGCATCAGCCCCTCCAGTGAATTTTCAGGATTGATGTCCTTTACAGTTGACTGGATTGATTTCCTTGCAGCCCAAGGGACTCACAAGAGTCTTCTCCAAGACTGTGGTTCAAAAGAATCAATTCCTTAACGTTCAGCCTCCTTTATGGTCTAACTTACATCATCACATGACTGCTTAAAAAAACACAAATATAGCTCTGACTATATGGACGCTTCTTGGCAAAGGGATGCCTCTGCTCTTTAACATGCAGTCTAGGTTTGTCACTGCTTTTCTTCCAAGAAACAAGTGTCATTTAATTTCATAGCTGCAGTCATCACCTGCCATGATTTTGGAGTCCAAGGAAACAGAAGTCTCTCACTGTTACCATTGTTTTCCCATCTATTTGCCATGAAATAATAGGACCAGATGCTAGGATCTTAGTGTTTTGAATGTTGCGTCTTAAGCCAGCTTTTTCACTCTCCTCTTTCACCTGCATCAAGAAGCTCTTTAGTTATTCTTTGCTTGATGCTATATCGGTGGTGTCATCTGCATATCTGAAGTTATTGATATTTCTATTTTTCTCTTAATTTCAGCTTGTGTTTCCTCCAGCCCAGCATTTTCCAAGATGTGCTCTGCATATAAGTTAAATCAACAGGGTGACACATGTAGTAGTTTGTTTGTTTGTTTGTTTGTTTTTTCCCCAATTTAAAGCCATCTGTTCTTCTTTACCTGGTTCTCACTGGTTGTTTCTTGACCTGGATACAGGTCTCTCAGGAGGCATGTAGGTAGTCTGGTATTTCCATGTCTTTAATAATTTTCTGCAGTTTGTTGTGATCCACACAGTGGATTTTTATCATACTTAATAAAGCAGACATAGGTTTTTTTTTTTTTAATAATATTCTTGCTTTTTCCATGATCCAATGGATGTTGCCAATTTGACCTCTGGTTTCTGTCTTTTCTAAATCCAGTTTGAACATTTGCAACTTCTAGGTGAATGTGCTGTTAAAGTCTTGCCAGGAGAATTGTGAGCATGTCTTTGTTCGATTCACTTCAGCTGCTCAGTTGTGTATGACTGTTTGTGAGCCCATGGACTACAGCAAATCAGGCCTTCCTGTCCATCCCCGACTCCCGCAGTTGACTGACATTCATGTCCTTTTAGTTGGTGATACCATCTAACTGTCTCATCCTCTGTCGTCTCCTTCTCCTCCTGCTTTCAATCTGGCCAAACATCAGGGTCTTTTCAAATGAGTGAGCTCTTCACATCAGTTGGCCAAAGTATTGGAGTTTCAGCTTTAACCTCAGTCCTTTTAATGAATACTCGTGATTGATCTCCTTTAGGATGGACTGGTTGGATCTCCTTGCAGTTCAAGGGACTCTCAAGAATCTCCTCCAACAACACAGTTCAAAAGCATCACTTCTTTGGTGCTCAGCTTTCTTTACAGTTCCACTGGTACATCCATACACGCCTACTGGAAAAATCATAATCTTAACTAGGTGGAGCTTTGTTGGCACATTAACATCTCTGCTTTTTAATATGCTGTCTCAGTTCAATTCAGTTCAGCCGTGTCCGACTCTTTGCGACCTCATGAATCGCCACAAGCCAAGCCTCCCTGTCCATCACCAACTCTCTTAGTTCACTCAGACTCACCTCCATCGAGTCAGTGATGTCATCCAGCTATCTCAGTTGTTCACAAATTGTCTTCAAAGGAGTTAGTGCGTAAAATAATGGCCGTTGTGTGATATTTGGAACATCATGTGGTGTTGCCCTTCCTTGGATTTCAAACGAAAAACTGACCTTTTCCAGTCCTGCAGCCACTGCTGAGTTTCCCAAGTTTTCTGGCATACTGAGTGCAGCACTTCCACAATATCATCTTTTAAAATTTGAAATAGCTCAGCTGGTGTTCCATCACCTCCACTATCTTTGTTGGTAGTGATGCTTTCTAAGAGCCACTGGATTTCACACTCCAAGATGTCTAGCTGTAGGCGAGTGATCACGCCATCATGGTTATCTAGGTCATCGGGAACTTTTTGGATAGTTCTTCTATGTAATCATGCCAGCACTCCTTAATATCGTCCACTTCTTTTAGGTTCACACATTTTCGGCCCTTTATTATACACATATGTGCATGAAATACCCCCTTGATACCTCTTATTTTCCTGAAGAGATCTCTAGTCTTTCCCAGGCTCTCATTCCCACTCAGTAGTTTAGCAACATTTATTGTTTCATGGATGTGACATGCTTCCAGTGCTTCTTATTCCACTTGAATTCCTACACTCCCAGTAGTGTATCAGAATCCCTTGTGTCACCCCAGGGACCTGCTTTACCTGCTTCTTCTCAACCCCTGATCAAACACATTCAGTACTTTATCCCCGTAGAGTATTCAGTGCATTAACATGCGACACTTTCCGGTGTTTCCCTGTCACCTGGGACTAATCACCCAGTGGTATCAGTGCCATACTCTATTTTAGTGCTGTTACACAGGTCAAGTGCTTCATTTTCTGACGCTAAAACACACTCATCATCCAGTGTCTTAGTGCAGAGACATGCTTGAGGAGCGTCTTCATCCACCCAGTCAAGCACTCCCAGGAGTTTTTCACCATCCAGTGCTCAAGTTCTGTGACATGCTTCAAGTGCTCCTTTGTGTACACTGGGTCAAAGACACCCAGTAGTGTGTCGTTATCCAATGTTTCAGTTCTGCAACATGCTTCTGGGTTTCTTCATTCCCTCAGGTCATCACACCAAGTGGTTTCTCACTATCCAGTGTTTCAGGGTTACAGCATGCTTCCAGAGCTTCTTTTTCTCCCTGGGTCAAACATTCCAAGTCTCTTGCCCCGTCCACGTTTGAGTTCTGTGAAATGGATCATGTGCTTCCTGTCCACCCTGAATCAAGCACACTCAACAGTTTGTCACCATCCAGTGTTTCATGTTGGTGACAAGGTTCAGATACTTCCCCATGCACTCTGGGTCATACACACTCTGTTGTTTATCACCTGTTTCAGGTTTTTGACATGCATCAAGTGCTTCTTGCCTATCCTGGATCAAACACACCAGTAGTTTAGCAACATCCAATGTTTCCGTACTGTAACATATTTCAAGAATTTTGCCACACACCACTGTTCAGAAGTAGCCAACAGTTTATCAGCATCCCATGCCTCAGTTCGAGGACTTGCCTCAAGTGCTTCTTCACAACCCCAGACAAAACATACCCAGTGGATTATCACCATCCATTGTTTCAGTCCTGTAGCATGCTTCATGTGCTTCTTCATCCTCTCTAGGTGAAGCCACATGCAGTAGCTTATGACCATTGAGTATTTCCATTTTATGGCAGATTCCAGGACGTTTCCATCCTCACCAGGCCAAACACACTCAAACATTAACACCATCCAATGTTTTACTGTGTGTGACATTCCTCAATTCTTCCTCATTATCGCAAGTCAAACACATCCATAACATTCACCACCTCCAGTTCCAATGCCAAGATCCACTTCAATGGTGTGTTCATTCTCCCCGTTTAAAAGCATTCACTAGGCTATCATCATACAGTGTTGAAGTTCAGTGACATGCCTGCAGTGCTTCTCCGTCCATCCAATGTCAAGCCCAGCTGGTAGTTACTGACCATTTAACGTTTCATTGCATGGCATGCTTCAGTCAAATGTGCCCAAGATTATGTAAAAGAAAAAGGAAAAGAAAGAAAAAAAAAATCACTCTTTAAGGGGTGATCAGTTCAGTTCAGTCACTCATTCATGTCCAGCTCTCTGTTATCCCATGAACCGCAGCAAGCCAGACCTCCCTGTCCATCATCAACTCCCACGGGTAACCCAAACCCATGTCCATTGAGTCGGTGATACCATCCATCCATCTCAACTTCTGACGTCCCCTTCTCTTCCTGCCCTCAATCATTTCCAGCAACAAGATGCTTTCAAATGAGCCAGCTCTTCACATCACGGGGCCAAAGTATTGGAGTTTCAGCTTCAACATCAGTCCTGCCAATGAACACTAAGGACTGATTTCCTTTAGGATGGACTGGTTGGATCTCCTAGCAGTCCAAGGGACTCTCAAGAGTCTTCTTAAACACCCAGTTCAAAAGCATCAATTCTTCAGTGCTCAGCCTTCTTTATATTCCAAAACTTACATCCACACATGACTTCTGGAAAAACCGTCGCGTTGACTAGATGGACCTTTCTTGACAAAGTAAAGCCTCTGTTTTTCAATATGAATATAATAATCAATAATGATCAATTATCAGCAATAATCAATAATGATAATTAATCATCTAGGTTGGTCATAAGTTTCCTTCTAAGGACGAAGTGTCTTTTAATTTCATGGCTGCAGTCACCATCTGCAGCGATTTTGGAGCCCAGAAGTATAAAGTCATCTTCTGTTTCCACTGTTTCCCCACCTATTTGCCATGACGTGGCGGCATCCGATGCCATGATCTTTGTTTTTTGAATGTTGAGCATTAAGCCAACTTATTCACTCTCTCGTGTCACTTTTATCAAGAGGCTCTTTAGTTCTTCACTTTCTGCCATAAGGCTGGTGTCATCTGCATATTTCAGATGATTGATATTTCTCTGTCAATCTTGTTTCCACCTTGAGATTCCTCCAGCCCAGTGTTTCTCATTATGTAGTCTGTGTAGAAGTTAAATAAGCAAGGTGGTAATTATACAGCCTCAGGGTACTCCTTTTCCTTTTTGGAGCCAGTCTGTTGTTCTATTTCCAGTTCTAATTGTTGCTTCCTGACCTGCATACAAGTTTATCAAGAGGCAAGTCAGGTTGTCTGGTATTCCCATCTCTTTCAGAATTTCCCAAAGTTTACTGTGATCCACATAGTCAAAGTCTCAATAAAACAGAAGTAGATCTTCTTTTGAAACTCTCCTGGTTTTTCAATGATGCAGCAGATGTTGGCAATTTGATCTTGGTTGCTCTGCCTTTTGGAAAACCAACTCGAATATCTGGAAGTTCCTGGTTGCTGTATTGCTGAAGCATGGCTTGGATAATTTTGCCCATTAATTTAGTAGCATATGAGATGAGTGCAACTGTGTAGTAGTTGGAGAATTCTTTGGCATTGCCTTTCTTTGGGATTGGAGTGAAAACTGCCCCTTTCCAGTCCTGTGGCCAGTGCTGAATTTTCCACATTTGGTGCCATGTTAAGTGCAACCCTTTCATAGCATGGTCCTTTGGGATTTGAACTAGCTCAACTGGAATTCTATCCCCTCCACTAGCTTTCTTTGTAGTGATGCTTCCTAAGACCCACTTGAGTTTACATTCCTGGATGTCTGGTTCTAGGTGAATGATCACATCATCATGATTATCTGCGTCATGACTATCTGTTATGTACAGTTCTTCTGTGTATTTTTGCTACCTCTTCTTAATATCTTCTGCTTCTGTTAGGCCCATACGACTTCTGTTCTTTATTCAGCCTATCTTTGCAAGAAATGTTTGAGGAGATCCCTAGTCTTTCCCATTCTATTGTTTCCTCTATTTCTTTAGTGCAGTGGGTGTGGCACAATTCAAAGGCTCTCTTCCCACTCTGGTCAGTCATAGTCAATAAGTGGTACCAACCAGTGTCCAATGCTGTGACATATGACCAATTTCAATTCTTCCTTAACCAAGTGACTAAATAAAACATCCCGGAGTTTATCAATACACAGTGTTCCATGGCTGCCCCTGGATTCGAGTACTTCCTCACCCACTCCAGGTTAACATAGTCCTTTATCACCATCCATTGCTTCAGTACACTGACAGTCTTCAAATGCTTCTACATTAATCCTGGTGTAAAATTTCTAGTAGTTATAAACGGCCAGTGTTTTACTTTGCAGCACGACCCAATGGCTTCTTCATGCTCACCCATACACCAACTCCGTAGTTTGTCGCCATCTAGTGTATACATGAAGTGACATGCTTAAAGAGCTTCCTCATCCACCCCAGATCTAGACAGTCAGGCTGTCGTCTCCATACAAGCGTTTCAGTGCTGTGACATGATTTGAAATGTTGTCTGTGCACACTGAGGCATACACAGCCAGCAGTTCACCATGCTCCAGTGTTTCAGGACTTTGATAAGATTAAATATGTTCTTGGTCCCACTAACGTCAATACACTCACCATTTATAACCATCTTGTTTCACTGCTGTGACATAATGTCAACTGCTTCTTCATCCATTCCTGTGTCAAACGAACTCAGAAGTTTTTTCCCCATCTAGTGCTAGTGTTCAGTACTATGAAATGATTCTGAAGCCTCTGTGTCCATTCCGGCTCAAACATAGTCCATATTCTCAACCAGTGCTTCAGTGATGTCACATGCTTCAAGTGCTTTCTTCATTCACTCCATATCAAGTACATGCAGTCGTTCATAAGCATGCAATGTTTCAGTTGTGTGACATGCTTCAAATGGTTCTCTAATCCACTTGAGCTGAAACATACCCAGTAGCTTATGACCATTGGTGTTTCAGTGCTGTGCCATGTTTCAAGTCCTTCTTCTTCTACGCCATGCTGAACGCATGCAGTAGTTTATCACCATCAGTTGTTTCAGTTCTGTTACATTCTTCAAGCCTTGTTTCAGATACTCTGGTTCAAATACACCTAGAAGTTGTTCACCATCAACTGTTGAGTTCTGTGATATGTCTCAATTGTTTCTGTACATACCAGTTCATAAACACGCATACATTTTTCTCCATCCTGTGTTTTAGGGCTGTCATATGGTTAAATGAGTCCCCTTCTTACCCCAGGTCAAATACACCCAGTATTCGTCCACATCCAGTCTTTCAGCTAAGTGATACAGTTCAAGTGCTTCATCATCCATTCTTGGAAGACACAGCCAATAATTTGTCGAATTCCAGTGCTTCAGTGCTGTGAATTTTTTAAGTGTTTCTGCATCCAAATAGCTCAGGCAAGACTAAGAGATTGTAACTATCACTGGTTGAGTTTTATGACATGGCTTAAGCGCATCTCCATCTACATTAGGTGGAACGCACTCAATAATTACCACCATCCTGTAACTCATAGGTAAAACATTCTTGGAATGCTTCTTTATCTACTGTGGGTCAAACACACCAAGGAGTTTTTCACCAGTCAGTGTTTCAGTGCTGTGACAACTTCCACTGCTTCTTTGTGTACTACACGTCAGCACACCAAGTGTCTTGTAACTACTAGCTTGCACTCTAGAGAACATACCTCTCTTCTACTGAGACTGAGATGTAGAGCATGCATCTCACCACTATTAAGACCCCATTCTAAGCACACATGCCATTCCTGCAGTGGCTAAACTCTGGAGGAAATGTGACAATACTATTGACCCTGAATTTTAGAACACACATCTTACCATTGCTGAATCAGTGTTCTACAGAAGGCTTAGCACAACTGCTGAGCTTGCACTCTGAAAGTATCATCCTACCTCTACTGAGTCAACATTATATGCCATACATGTTCCAACTTCTGAGTTTGCACTATGGAATACACATTATGCCACTACTGAGCAAGCTCTAGTGTACACATGACAACGTACTGATCCCCACATCAAAGGGTAATGCTGAAAATTTGTCAAAGTACTGCACTCTTGTGCTCATTTCACATACTAAGCAAGATAAGGCTCAAAATCCTTTGTGCTAGGCTTCAAAGTATTTGAACCAAGAACTTCCAAATATATGCGATGGATTTAGAAAAGGCAGAGGAATGAGGGCTTATACTGCCCACGTTCATTGCCTCCTAGAGAAAGTAGGAAGTCAAGAGATACCTGGAATAACAGGCAAGTTGGGCCTTGGAGTACATATGAAGTATGGCAAAGGCTAACAGAATTCCCGAGGAGAACTCACCATTCATAGAAAACACTCTCTTCCAACAACACAAGAGATGACTCTTGAGATGGTCAATGATGAAATCAGATTGATTCTGTCCTTTGTAGCTGAAGATGGAGAAGCTCTATGCAGTCAGAAAAAAAAAAAAAAAAAGACTGAGCAGTGAGACGGCTCAGATCAGGAATGCCTTAAAGAAAACTTTAGACTTAAGTTGAAGAAAGTATGGAAAACCGCTAGACCATTTGGGTTGGCCAAAATCAGTCTCTTATGATTACGCAGTGGATGTGACAAATAGATTTGAGGGATTAGATCTTATAGACAGACTGCTTGGAGAACTATGGACCAAGGGCCATGACATTCTGCATGAGACAATGAACAAAACCTACCCAAGAAAAAGAAATGCAAAAAGGCAAAAGGTTTGTCTGAGGAGGCCTTACAAATAACTTAGAAAAGAAGAGAAGCTAAAGGCATAGGAGAAAAAGAAAGATAATCCATTTGAATGCAGTTTTCTTAAAAATAGCAAGGAGAGATAAGAAAAGCCTTCCTCAGGGATCAGTGCAGAGAAACAGAGAAACACAATAGGATGGCAAAGAACAGAGATTACCTCAGGAATGATAGAGATACCAAGGGAACATTTCATGCAAAGATGGGCACAATAAAGGAGACAAAATATATGGACCTAACAGAAGCAGATATATTAAGAAGTGGTGGCAAGAATACACAGAAGATCTGAACTTAGAAAAAAAAAAAAAACCAGGAAGAAGAAGAAGAAGATCTTAATGACCCACATAACCGTGAAGGTGTCTTTACTCACCCAGAACCAGACATCCTGCAATGTGAAGTCAAGCAGCCCTTAGTACATAACTATGAACAAAGTTACTAGAGGTAATGTGTTTCCAGTTGTGGAATTTCAAGTCCTACCAGATTATGACATTACAATCCTGTACGCAATATGCCAGCAAATTTGAAAAGCTCGGCACTGGCCGCAGAACTTGGACAGGTTAGTTTAAACTCCAATCCTCAAGAAAAGCTAGGCCAAAGATTGTTTAAACTAACACACAATTGCACACATCTCACATGTAAGCACAGTCATGTTCAAAGTTCTTCAAGCTAGGCTTCAGCAGTACATGAACCGAGAACTTCCAGATGCTAAAGCTGGATTTAGAAAAGTCAGAGAAACCAGAGATCAAATTGCCAGCATCCATTGGATCAGAGAAAAAGCAAAGGAGTTCAAGAAAAACATCGACATCTGATTTGGACTATGCCAAAGGTTTCGACTGTGTGGATGACAACAAGCTATGGGAAATTCCTGGAAAGATGCAAATACCAGACCTCTTTAGCTGCCTGCTGAGAAATCTGTAGGCATGTCAAGAAGCAACACTTGGACATAGAACAATGCACTAGCTTCAAATTGGGAAAGGAGCACATCAAGGCTGTATATTGTCATGTGGCTTATTTAACTTATATTCAGCACGTCATGTGAAATGCCAGGCTGGATGAAGCCCAACTAGAATCAAGATTGCTTGGAGAACTATCAATAACCACAGATTTGCAGTTGACACCACATATATGACAGAAAGTGGAGAATAAATAAAGAGCGTATTGATGGAAAGAAAGAAGAGAGTGAAGAACCTTGCTTAAAACTCAATGTTGAAACCATGAAGATCATGGCATCTGGCCCCGTGACTTCACATCAAATAGGGAAATCACGGGGAAAAGTGGAAACAGTGATAGACTTTATTTTCTCGGGCTCCAAAATCACTGCAGATGGTGAGGGCAGCCGCGGAATTAAAAGGTGCTAGATCCTATGAAGAAAAGCTGCAACCACCTAAAGAGCATATGCAAAAGCAGAGGCATTACTTTGCAATTAATGGTCTATCAGGTCATACCTATGGAGTTTCCATTACTCATGTATGGATGGGAGAGTTGGACTATACAGGAAGTTGCGCATGGAATCATTGATGATTTTGAACTGTGGTGTTGGAGAAGACTCTTGCGAGTCCCTTGGACTGCAAGGAGATCAAAGCAGTCAATCCTGATGGAAATCAGCCCTGAATATTCATTGGAAGTACTTTTGCTGAAGCTGAAACTCTGGTACTTTCGCCACCCGATGCAAAGAGCTAACTTTAGGGAAAGACCCTGATGCTGGGAAAGCTTGAGTGCAGAAGGAGAAGGGCCTAGCAGACGATGAGATGGTTGGATGGTACAACTAATTTGAGGCACATGACTTTGAGCAAACTCTGGGAGTTAGTGATGCACAGTGAGGCGTGGTGTGCTGCATAATAAGGAGCATAACATGCCTTATTATGTTGCAGAGAGTTACTATGCCTGAGCAACTGAACAACAGCAGAATCAACCAATTCAGTAAGAAGTGAAGACGCAACTTACAGGAAGATGCTCAGAGAAAAATAGAGAAACAATATCAATCCACTTCTCATGCAGCCATTTTTACTCTTATTGAAACAAGGTTTTTCCATATTTAAATATGGCTTTCCTGAAGTATGTGAATTCTAACTTGTTTTTTCACCTCAGAGAGGTGTGTTGATGAAGTCACGATGCACAGAGACATGGCAGTTCTCACAGATTCCCTTAATAAAACCATGATGTACTTAAGGAGCTGGAGCATATTTTGATGAGGAACTCTTTAATTCTTTAGAAAATGTTAATTACCATAATCAAATTTGTTTGGAATATTTGTAGTCTTTCCTTTGGTATCAGAAGATACTGCAGCCCTGACAATAAGGCAGGGTTTTCCAACCAAAAGCCTGAAACAGAGCAGCTCACCACACTCTAAAAGCACATTAGAAAAGTGTTAATTTGCTATTCAAATCAGTGAGCATTATACCCAAGTGAAAGAATGGCTAAAAGAGCTTGAAGAACATCACTAGAGCCTGCTAAAAGAAATCAATATGGGATTAATGGTATGAAAGGTTAGAGTAGATGAAACTTGAATTATATTAATGGAAAATATAGTAAAAGTTTCCTAGCATGTGGGCAGAATGAGAAGTCTCCTCAGAAACTAAAACAAAACAAATCTACACATTCTTTCAGAAAATCCAAATGGCCTCAGAATGAAATATAAAGGTGCAGGAGAGATAGCTAAGAGCTTAAGAGGATATATGGATACTCGAATTATTTGACCAACATGATGTTTCATAGGCTTTTCGGCATTCACACCGCAAAAGTGAACTCTGATGGGTGGGATACCCTTACCTCTCATCCTGCTGAACTATTGCCTAGAATATTTTTATTCTGTGATAGATTTCTTCTAATCAGTATCATTCTATCACGTTTTGAAAAATAAGTATTTTTGCACTTTCAACATGCAAATTATATTTGCTTGTTGCTAAATATATGTAACTAACTTCTCTGCTAAACTCACTGTTTTTTTTTGTTTGTTTGTTTGTTTGTTTTTTTCCCTTAAGATCTTATTTATGTATTTATTTTTCCATTTTATTAATTTTTTCTTTAATTTTTACTTTACTTTACAATACTTTATTGGTTTTCCCATACATTGACATGAATATTTGTTATTTTTAAAACTGCATTTATTTTGGCAGGGCCAGGTAGTCATGGATGTTCAAGGGCTTTCTCTAGCTGAGGCAAGTGGTATGGTGGACTTCACTATGCTGCATCGCCTTCCCATTGTGATGTTTCTTTTGCTGGAGAACACTGGCTCTAGTTTCGGCACATGAGCTCCTGAGTTGTGGCCCATGAGCTTAGTTACACTCCAGCATGTGGGATCTTCCCAGACAAGAATCACTGGGAGGCTGACTATTAATCGATGGATCACTAGGGTAGTTCAACACAGACTATATAGGCTGGAAGGTTGATACCGTACATATGAAAGCCAAGAAGGACTTAAGTAGATACTGTTTTTCTTTGGGGTATTCTCCTGGTGGCTCATTGGTAAAGAGTCCACTTCCCAATGTAGATGACCCAGGGTTGAGAAATCCCTGAGTTGGGAAGATAGATCTTCCGGAAGAGAGAATGAAAACCAGACTCAGTATTCTTGCCTGGGAAATCCCACGGGCAGAGGAGCCTGGTGGTCTATGGTCCATGGAGATGAAGAGACGGAAATGACTTAGCAGCTAATCATGACCACCACCACCGTGTTGTTTTGGCAGATAAAGTAGATAGTTTTTTTCAATGTCCTTGGCCTGGAATGTCTGAAAAGTAGTCAGTGCTTTTGATTATTAAAAGTATGCATCAGTCAAAGGCATTTTTATTTTATTGTGTGTAAAAATCCCTTTCGATGTTGACTGTAAATTGTTATAACGTATTGCCAGAGAATTTAGCCAGCCATTATATACATTAATTTGGTTCTCTTTTGAAGCCATGTCTCACAACAGCAAGTGATTTCGATTATGTTCTTGCTTTGGTATCCATCTTGAATTAGGTTTTATTTATTTATTTATTTATTTATTTATTTATTTAATTTGAAAGCAGCATTTCAGTAGGTTTCAATAATTTATTTAATCATTTCATAGTTTCTACGAGAACAACTAGCTTCTAAAAAGGGAAATGGCACTCCATTTCTCTTCTGATCTTATAGGGCAAAGAGAGGAGTAAAGTTCATTGCTTTATGGTGTTTTTTTTTTTTCTCAAGGTTAACATGCTCTTTCTAAGGAACACTTCCAAATTTCAAGGTTTTCAAGGATTTCTTAAAAATATATTTTGGTTTCTGGTCTGCTCATTCTCACAGTCGTGTCTGGTTCTTTGTGAGTGTCTGGAATATAGCCCATCAAGCTCCTCTGTCCATGGGGGTTCTTCAGGCAAGAATACTGGACTGGGTTGATAGGCCACTCTTCCAGTGGCTCTCTCATAGCAGATGGATTGTTTGCCATCTAAACCACCAGGGAAGCCTAAAGAACCCTGGAGGGAGTGGCCTGTTGCTTCTCCAGAGCATCCTCCCAAACCAGAAATCAAACTGGGGTATCCTGCGTTGCATCAGATTCTTAGGCAGGTTACCTCCCAGGGAAGCCCTGGTTTCTGCTAAAACGTGCCAATTGTCGTTCCTTAGTATGTGGACTCATTGATCATATGTCATGATTAAATAGGAGACAACTTTCAGTACGAAGTTTGAAGAAAATTATGCCATAATGATAAAAATACCCAATAAATTATATATACTAAAATTAGGAGAAAAATAAAAATAAACTCAAGGACCATAGCCTGGGAAATGGTCTTCCGTACAGTTTAAAGAGGAGTGTTCTGAAGCTGTAGGGGCAGAGCCAGGACACAGAGAAAATTCTTTAAAGTTGAACGTACATGAATGAAACATATCTCGTGGGAAAAGGATCCTGTTAACCACAAAATACAGGTCTGACAAGAGTGATGTTAGTGTTTTCCTAGGCGAGAATCTGGAATCATTACACTTCTTAATTATCTTCACTAACTAGGAACACATAACTCCAAAGCACAGAAATGCACAATCTCATTTTCATATCCTGACTTCCCCAGAGGGTACACTGATGAAAGACAACTGCAACAGATTTTTACTTTCCCATTCGAGTGAATACCCAGTGACTATCCTCCATGGTTAAAGCAGATGTGCAATATGTGTTTCCCAGGTCAAAAATAGGCTGTCTAGCATAAAGTTCAAGCAAAACTATATCTAGCTAGAATGTTCACTAATACTTAGTAGGTGAAAAGGTCTTCCCTCAGTATGAAAATCAATTCTGAACATTTTATTTCTGAAGAGAAACTCTTTTCTGTTTCTTTGGTAACAGTCACTTTATTTATTTATATTGTACTTTACAATAGTGCATTGGTTTTGTCAGACACCAACATGAACCCTCCACGGGTGTAGACGTGTTCCCAATCGTAAACCCCCTCCCTCCGCCCTCCCCTTACCATATCTCTGGGTCAACCCCGTGCAACAGTCCCAAGCATCCTCTTCTACATTGAAGCTAGACTGGCGATTCTTTTCTTATATGACATTATACATGTTTCAATGCCATTCTCGCAAATCATCCCACACTCTCCCTTTCCCACAGAGTCCAAAAGACTGTTCTATTCATCTGTGTCTCTTTTGCTGTCTCGCATACAGGGTTATCGTTACCATCTTTCTAAATTCCCTATGTTTACAGTCACTTTAACTGTATTCCATCACTCGAACATTGGATACACAGACTAGGGCCTCTACCTCTGCCACCAACAGTCCCTAGCTTCAGTTCTGTTCAGTTCAGTTCCGTTCAGTCACTCAGTTGTGTCTGACTCTTTGTGACCCCATGAAATGCAGCACGCCAGGCCTCCCTGCCCGTCACCAACTCCCGAAGTTCACTCAGACTCACGTCCATCGAGTCGGTGATGCCATCCAGCCATCTCATCCTCTGTCGTATCCTTCTCCTCCTGCCCCCAATCCCTCCCAGCATCAGAGTTCTTTTCCAATGAGTCAACTCTTCACATGAGGTGGCCAAACTACTGGAGTTTCCGCTTTAGCATCATTCCTTCCAAAGAAGTCCCAGGGCTGATCTCCTTCAGAATGGACTGGTTGGATCTCCTCGCAGTCCAAGGCACTCTCAAGAGTCTTCTCCAGCACCATAGTTCAAAAGCATCAATTCTTCGGTGCTCAGCTTTCTTCACAGTACAACTCACATCCATACATGACTGCAGGAAACACCATAGCCTGGACTAGACGGACCTTAGTCGGCAAAGTAATGTTTCTCCTTTTGAACGTGCTATCTAGGTTAGTCATAACTTTTCTTTCAAGGAGTAAGTGTCTTTTAATTTCATGGCTGCAGTCACCATCTGCAGGGATCTTGGAGCCCAAAAAATAAAGTCTGACACTGTTTCCACTGTTTCCCCATCTATTTCCCATGAATTGATGGGACCGGAAGCCATGATCTTCATTTTCTGAAAGGTGAGCTTTAAGCCAACTTTTTCACTCTCCTCTTTCACTTGCATCAAGAGGCTTTTTAGTTCCTCTTCACTTTCTGCCATAAGGGTGTTGTCATCTGCATATCGGAGGTTCTTGAAATTTCTCCCAGCAATCTTGATTCCAGCTTGTGTTTCGTCCAGTTTAGCATTTCTCATGATGTACTCTGCATACAAGTTAAATAAGCAGGGTGACATTTTACAGCCTGATGTACTCCTTTTCCTATTTGGAACCAGTCTGTTTTTCCATGTCCAGTTCTAAATGTTGCTTCCTGACCTGCACATAGATTTCTCAAGAGGCAGGTCAGGCATTTTCACCAATAACAATGAAAACGCAAGTTGTTTCAGAGTTCTCTCATCATGCATTAAAACAGCTGAATATGTATGTTTAATGATGAAATTTGTACCGGTATTATTTACCATATTTTTATAGATTTTTAAACATATGACAATACTCGACGAAAGTGAAAGTGGAGCCGTTCAGTCGTACCCGACCGACCCTTTGCGACCCCATGGACTGTAGCCTTACAGGCTCCTCCATCTATAGGATTCTCAGGCAGGAATACTGGAATGGGTTGCCATTTCCTTCTTCAGGGGATCTTCCTAACCCAGGATTAGAACCCTGGGCTCCATTTCAAGCAGACTTTTTACCCTCTGAGCCACCACGGAAGCACAATACTCTACTGATGTTGTAATGCATTCTAAAGCACGTGAGAAATATGAAATCAAAAAAGACTAGAAAAATGCTGAAGTATCACTAAATGTTTTTAAAATGTTTCTGTTCCAGTTTTGCTATCATTTATCAGAGGCTATAGTAATATAACTACATTTTTATCTCTTGTATTTATGATGTTTTTTGTCATCATCTTTTATGTATTTGGAGTTTTGAATGATGTCAATGTTGAAATGAACATCTTAAAGACATCAGTTAAATCTTGGCTTAAAAACAAGCAAAAAAAAGCACCAGTTTTATTTGGAAAAGTATCAGTTGCAAATCTGAAAGTATAAAATGGTTATATACAAAGAAAGAATCTAATAATGAAATGTGTATTAAGTAGATGTCTATTTCGTGATGACTTTGTAGTTTATAGGTCGTTTGTAAAGCTGACAACATATTTCGTAGAAGTGCTGTCATCTCTCTAACGTTTTGTTGTAGGTTTGCGGAAGATTCCCTGTGGCTAAATTAATACTGTGGAGATACAACTGACAGTCACTTTCTTTGGTAAGAATGTAAAATGCACCAGTTGCATAGTATGCTATTTGAGACCTGAAGGTTGTCAGCACTGAGCTGGGGTTGAAGGCAAGGAATCTAACCAAAGGGAATACTTAAATACCAAGCCCCACAGAGGTAAGCCTGTCCTTAGAAGGAAAAGAGAATAGCTTTCTGGAGCTGTGACTAAGCACGTTTAAGGTAATTACTGATAATTATGATCCCGTTGCCATTTCCTTTATTGTTTTGGGTTTGGCTTTAAACACCCTTTTTGTGTTTCCTGTGTGCAGAATATCCTTTAGCATTTGTTGGAGAGCTGGTTTTGTGGTGCTGAGTTCTCTCAGCTTTTGCTTGTCTGTAAAGCTTTTGATTTCTCCTTCGTGTTTGAGTGAGATCCTTGCTGGGTACAGTAATCTGGGCTGTAGGTTATTCTCTTTCTTCACTTTAAGTATGTCTTGCCATTCCTTCCTGGCCTGAAGAGTTTCTTTGGAAAGATCAGCTGTTACCGTTATGGAAATCCCCTCATGTGTTATTTCTTGTTTTTCCCATGCTGCTTTTAATATTTGTTCTCGTGTTTGCTCTTTGTTAATTTGATTAATATGTGTCTTGGGGTGTATTGCCTTGGGTTTATCCTGTTTGGGACTCTCTGGTTTTCTTGGGACTGGGTGATTCTTTCCATGCCCACTGTAGGGAAGTTTTCAACTATTGTCTCCTGGAGGATTTTCTCATGGTCTTTCTTTTGGTCTTCTTCTTCTGGGACTCCTATAATTCGAATGTTGGAGCGTTTCATATTGTCCTGGAGGTCTCTGAGATTGTCCTCATTTCTTTTAATTCGTTTTTCTTGTTTCCTCTCTGATTCATTTATTTCTACCATTCTATTTCACTAATCCTATCTTCTGCCTCTGTTATTCTACTATTTGTTGCCTCCAGAGTGTTTCTGATCTCATTTATTGAGTCATTCATTATCTATTGACTCGTTTTTATTCTTCTAGGTCCTTGTTAAGCCTTTCTTGCATCTTCTCAATCCTTGTCTCCAGGCTATTTATCTGTGATTCCATTTTGATTTCAAGATTTTGGATGACTTTCAGTATCAATATCTGGAATCCTTTCTCAGGTAGATTCCCTATCTCTTCCTCTTTTGTTTGATTTGGTGGGCATTTCTCCTGTTCTTTACCTGCTGAGTATCCCTCTGTCTCTTCATCTTGGTTCTATTGCTGCGTTTGGGGTGGCCTTTCTATTTTCTGGGAATTTGTGGAGTTCTCTTCATTATGGAGTTTCTCCACTGTGGGTGGGGTTGTATCAGTGGCTTGTCAAGATTTCTTGGTTCGGGAGGCTTGTGTTGGAGTTCTGGTTGTTGAGGCTAGATTTCTTCTCTCTGGAGTGCAATGGAGTGACCAGTAATGTGTTATGAGACGCCAATGGTTTTGGAGTAACTTTGAGCTGCCTGTATATTGAAGCTCAGGGCTGTGTTCGTGTGTTGCTGGAGAATTTGCATGGTGTGTCTGACTCTGGAACTTGTTGGCCCTTGGGTGGTGCTTGGTTTCAGTGTAGGTATGGAGGCATTTGATGAGCTGCTATCAATTAATGTTCCCTGGAGTCAGGACTTGTCTGATGTTCTCAGGGTTTGGACTTAAGCCTCCTGCTTCTGGTTTTCAGTTTTATTTTTACAGTAGCCTCAAGACCTCTCCACCTATACAGCACCGATGATAAGACATCTAGGTTAAAGATGAAAGGTTTACCCACAGTGAGGGGCACCCGGAGAGGTTCACTGAGTTACACGGAGGAGAGAAGAGGGAGGGGGTAGTTAGAAGTGACTGGAATGAGATGAGGTGGGGTCAAAAGAGGAGAGAGAAAGAAAAAAAAAAAAGAGGAGAGAGCAAGCTAGCCAGCAATCACATCCTTATGTGTGCTCTACCGTCTGGACCACTCAGAGGTATTCACGGAGTTATACAGGGAAGAGGAGAGGGAGGAAGTAGACAGAGGTGGCCAGGAGGATAAAAGAGGGAAATGAAAAGCGGAGAGACAGATCCAGCCAGTAACCAGTTCCTGAAGTGTTCTCCACCGTCTGGAACACGGAGATTCACAGAATTGGGTAGAGAAGAGAAGGGGGAGGGAAGAGACAGAGGCCACCTGGTGGAGAAAAAGGAGTGTCCAAAGGAGGAGAGAGTGGTCAAACCAGTAATCTCGCTCTCAGGTAAAATTGGGTAGTGAACTTTGGGTTTTTAAATGTACAAAATTGACAACAAATACCAAAAAGCAAAGATTAAAAATCCAGAATAGAGGTTGGATTTTAAAAAATGCAATATTAAGGAAAAAAGAAGAAGAAGAAGAAGAAAAAAAAAAGCCACAAGAACTATTAAAACAACAACAACAACCACACAAAGACTATATACAGTGTTTGCTTTTAAAAATAGGTTTCTTTTTAAGTAATAATAGGTTATAAGAATAACAATTAAAGGATAAATGGAGGACTTAAATATTTCTAAAAGTTAAAAAAAGAAGAAGAAGAAAAAGAAAAGAAGAAAAAACTACCACACAACAACATCAGCAAAAAAGAAAAAAAGAAAAAGAAATGGTCATAAAAATAGTAAAGATATTTCTGGCCCTTTCTCTGGTGTTGTGGGCAGTGTGGGGTTATTTCCAAGGCGGTTCCCTCCATTTAATTTCTTCTGTTTGCTGGTATCTTCAGTGTCTGATTTCCGTCCTAATAAGGGGGGGGGGGCATGGTGGACACTTTTTATTTTTATTTTTTGGCTCCCTTGTTCAGTTGCGCTGTGGGGAGGGAGGGATGCTGCAAACAAATAACACCTGCGTGTGCTTTCAGCGTCTCAGGCCCACTGGGCCTGCCCCTGCTCACGATGCACACCAGTCAGGCTCTACGTTGCTCCAGGGTCTGAGGCCGGCCCTAGGCTGCACGCACCTCCCAGGTCTAAGCCAAACTCAGCTTCGGTGCTCAGGTAAGCCCTCAGAGGTGCAGATTCGGTTGGGACTGCCTTTTGTGTCCTTCCGACGTCCAAGTAGCTCAGGTGTGTGGTGAGCGTGGTCACTGTGACTTATCGCCTTTCCCGTCTACGCTGCTAGTTTTCTGAATGTACCACTGGTGCCCCTTGTGAGGTGGATGGTGACTGTCCAGAACCCCCATAAGTCTTAGCAAAGAAGCCTGCTTGCAGTTTTGCAGGTAAAGTCTCTCCGGGGCTGCGATCGCCCCCTTCCAGCGAATACGGTTCTGGCTGCCTGTCACCGGCGGGGGATGGTCTGTAACTGGCTATTTCTGTTCCATCCTTTGTTCTGTGTGCGGTCCTGGTGGTGTCTTATGTTCGGGCTTTTCACGTGGTAGCTGTCCCACAGTCTGGTTTGCTAGCGCAGGTTCGTTCGTTGAGGTTATGTGCAGGGCGTTCCTGCCTGAATCTTAAAAAGCACTGCAGCCCGTGCCTCCTGCGCCTCCCTGCCCTGCCCCCACTTGCTAGTGTCGGATGCAGGCGTCTGTGCTGCTTTTCTGCTGGGGGAGTTACTGTTGGGCTTGTAATCTGTTGGTTTTAATTATGTATTTATGTTTCCTTCCTTCTACGTTGCCCTCTGTGCTTCCAAAGCTCGCCACAGACTCGGCAGGGAGAATGTTTCTTGGTGTTTGGAAACCTCCCTTCTTAAGATTCCCTTCCCAGAACGGGATTCCCTTCCCGGGACGGAGCTCCCTTCCTACCTCCTTTGTCTCTTTTTTCATCTTTTATATTTTTTCCTACCTGTTTTTGAAGACAATGATCTGCTTTTCCGGGTGCCTGAAGTCCTCTGCCAGCATTCAGAAGTTGTTTTTGGAATTTGCTCATCGCTGAAATGTTCTTTTGATGAATTTGTGAGGGAGAAAGTGGTCTCCCTGTCCTATTCCTCCGCCAGCTTTACCATATTTCTTAACCAAACAGAATTTGGCAGGGGGTGCTCGGGGGGGGGGGGGCATGGCATAGCGTATGGTGAGAGTGAGGGGATACGGTCACACCAAATAGAATCTGGGGTCATAGTTCCCTAATGGGAATAGAGCTCATGCCCCTGCAGTGAAAGCACAGAGTCCTCCTCACTGAACTGCCAGGGAAGTTCCAGGAATTGATTTAATGAAAGATACCTAATTAGGATCTGGTGACATTTTACATTGTAGTGTGTTACCAGTGATTATAGTTCATATCATTTTATAGGTTTGTGATTTTACTAGCTTAAAATTTTGGGGGGTTTCTTTTTGTTTTAAAAGCTGAAAACTGTTTTTTTAATTCCATGGAATTAAAAACAATCTGTAGAATATATTAAATAGTGGCGGCTTTTTTCTGCATGTGGATGTTTTGCTCCATTGAACTGAATGGTAGTAACATTTGTAGAAGAGACACAGAGTGTAAGGTATGTCTTTTTATTAAGTGACATAACAGCACCCATTGCGTGAGTTACCGGTTGGAGTTTAGAGACAGACTGTGTGGACTAACCTCCTTATTCCTGTTTTCAGCCCTTGAGTAATAATCAGAAGCTTTCTCTGAAGAAAGTGGGGCAAGCTGTCAGGCTCCTAAGTATCTACTGGCCAGCAGGGCTAGGATTAAATGCAGCAACTGGTAGATATGGGTTGGGGCAAGAGGTCACCTTGTCCCTTTTTTTTTTTTTTTTTGCTGCCTGGAGAGATGCTTGTCCTGGTACAAGTGTGGCCAAAACTGTGTCTTTGTGGCCAGAGGATGTCTCTGAGCCTGCCTTGGGTTCTGCTAGGGTGGAGGGACAGCAAGTTCTCCCCGGTTCCTTGGCCAGAGAAGACCATGCCCCCACTTGCTCTCTGACATCCCCCCATGACTCACTCTGTATTAGGTTCTTCAGAACGGGTGTCCAGGACCCACCCCAACTCCTGGGCCTGGCTGACCAGAGCCTGCTGTGGAATGAGGCCTTGGCCATGGTGGCCCTGGAGGAGCTGCCCCTAGAGCTCTTCCCGCCACTGTTTATGGTGGCCTTTGCCGGGAGGCACACCCAGGCCCTGAAAGTGGTGGTGCAGTCCAGGCCCTTCCCCTGCCTCTGCTGGGGACCCTGATGAAGGAACACCAGCCTCATCTGGAGACCTTCCAGGCTCCACTCGATGACCTGGACGTCGTGCTTGCTCAGAGGGTCCAACCCAGGTAAGGTCAACCTGGCAGACTGGTGGGGCCTGGGGGTGTGAGCAAGATGCAGCCAGAGCAGGAGGATGAGGGGTTCACTTGGACAGGCGTCCAGATGTACAGGACTGGTTGAGGGGCAGAAGGGACGAAAGGCGTGTGCTCCCCACCAGTGTCCCTTAAGGTAGGGACCAAGGGGGTTCCTGAAGCCAGGGGGGGCAGTGGTATATGGAGTGCAGAGCCCTCGCGTGGTCCTGGTGCCAGTCAGCCTCTGCACAGCTCAGCGTGTCTCCTGTGGCCCTGCAGGCAGTGGAAGCTGCAGCTGCTGAACTTGCACTGGAAAGCCCACCAGGACATCTGGACCATGTGATCTAGCCACACGGACAGTGTTTGCTCGTTGCTGGAGCCCGAGCCAGCACAGTCCATGCAGAAGAGGTGCAGGGTGGAGGTGCAGGTGGGCTATAGCCGGCACAGGCCCCTGTGCAGGTGCTGCTCGACCTGTGCCTCAAGGAGGACACCTGGAACCAGACCCTCAGCTACCTGCTGAAGAAGGCCAAACAGGAGGAGCCTGCTGCACCTGAGCTGCCAGAAGCTCAGCATCTCCACCATGCCCACACGGAACATCAGGAGGATCCTGAAGGTGTTGCAGCTGGACTGTGTCGAGGACTTGGAGGTGAATTGCACCTGGAATCGGGCCACTTTGGGCAGGTTTGTGCTCCACCTGGGCCAGATGGGCAACCTGCCCCGGCTGCCGCTCTGGCGCATCCATGTGTTGCCGCACACAGCCCCCAAACAGGAGGAGCACTGCATCACCCAGCTCATGGCCCAGTTCCTGAACCTGCCCCACCTGTAGGAGCTCTACCTGAACTCCATCTCCTTCCTCGATAGCCGCCTGCACCGGGTGCTCAGGTAAGGCATGGCGCCAGCTCCGTAGACCAGAATGGGCCTCTCTCTTTCGTTGCCGTCAGGATGTGTACTCTGTGCCTGCTGTGGACATTGCCAGGGTGCCCGGGTCACTCGAAAGTCCTCACGATGCTGCCGCTCTGTCCCCGGGCTTCTTGTCAGTCACCTTCCTGACTAGGGTCAGAGGTGTGGCCTAGGTTAGATGCTGTCAAAGCGGACTTCTTTCTGGGAGTCCGCACGGTGGCGGTCAGGTGTGATGCCCTTGGGAATTCTTTCCGAGAGAATGATGTCTTAGCTGAGGCGATCACAAATAATTAAGCAAGGAGGACATTGGTCCATCAGGCGTGAGGTTTGAAGTCCGAAGCTCTGTTTCTCCCTCCCACCTGCCACATTTGTCCTGAGCTGTTTTAGGCTCCAGATGAGCTGTGGAAAGTAGGTGATTCTCGAGATGACAAGGAGGGACCGTGAGGGGAAATTGCAGCTCCTAAGCAGTCCAGAGAAGATAAAAAGTTACATAAGCATCATTGCTGAAGTGGCTCCAATCTAAGTCCAAATTACAATTCTTGTTTTCCTCTAAGACTTCTGACTACAAGGAAATTCTCAATAGCAGGTTGTCGCTCTGCCTTGAACACAGTGATAAAAGCTGAGAGGATGCGGCCTAGTCTGTCTGTCTGAATGTGTTGCATTGATTCCCTCTTTGGTAGCTGAACTAAGTGTCCAGGAGTGAGCATCACTAGAGGAACCTTCTTCCAAGGGACCCTCACCCAGGCCCTGGACTGGAGCATTTTCCCCAGTGGATTCAGCAGATGCAAATCCTCTATCTCATACACTGGCGGTGGCAAAATGGGTTCACTGTGCAAAATCAGCCCCAGAGTCCTGGGTGATATTCACCCGCAGTCCACCTGGAGCCTCTGGGACCCACCAGCCCATGCCCGTTTTCCCACTGCTCAGCCGTGTCTGACTCTTTGGGACTCCATGGATTGTAAGCTGCCAGGCTTCTCTGCCTATGGAATTCTTCAGCTGAGAATACTACAGTGGGTAACAGATCTCCTTTCCGGGAGACCTTCTCAACCCAGGGATTGACCTTGGGTCTCCTGCATTGCATGCACGACTGAGCAGCCAGGCAAGCCTTCAGTTGCTAAGAGACAACCCAACATCCCCGAATCCATTGTCCAAATGTGCGTTTATGTCGCTCATATCCCCACACGTTTTATTCTGTTTTTACATGAATAAACACTTTCACACACAAATATTTACTCAAAGGCTGCTGGAAATCTATTCCCGATCGTCCAAAAATGTCACTGATGAGTTCAGTATTTCAGTGTTGAGTGTAACTTGGCATTTTTCTCCTTGGTGTCATTCATCTGTAACATTTTTTTTTTTAATAAAACCTTATTCCTGAGGTATTTAGCTTAAGCCAAATGGTAAAGATAAAATTTCCTCCAAATCCTAGTTCTCTGCCAACCTGGCCGTACTAAGGCTTTTAAACTAATTCTCTTTTCCCACCAGAGCTCTTTACTGAGACCAAGTCCTCTAAGAGTCAGAGGAGATTTAGCAGCTAAACCAAACAACAGCACCCCTTCAGAGTGGTGGGCTCCAACTATACCACTTTTTGTGACCGAGAAGCTGCGACCGGCATGGACCACCAAAATTTTGCTATAGTAATGTCCTGGAAATTAGCACTGCCTTGGTTTGAGATTTCCTGGTGACTCAGGTGGTAAAGAGTCCACCTGCAATGCAGGAGGCTCAGAATTCAGTCCCTGAGTCAGGAAGATCCCCTGGGAGAAGGGAGTGGCAATCCACTCCAGTATCCTTTCCTGGAAAGTTCCATAGAGGAGCCTGCTGGGTTACAGTACATGAAGTCATAAAGCATCAGATAGGACTGACTAACACGTTCACGTCACCTTTAATCCTGTAGGTAAGCAGGTGGTGCAAGTCGTCATTGGTTGAGTTTCTCAATGTGTCATGATCCCATGTTTTGGGCCCTCTCTGTCCCACCCTTGCATTGAAGCTACAAAACCATCCCTTTATGATTTCTTACTCAGGGAATTCGAACTGAGGGAAGAAGCAGCAAGAAGCCAGACGCTCTGCACTGATTAGGTGAGGATGAAGGAGGAGGGTGAAAGAGCCAGCTTAAACCTACATACTCAAAACACTAAGATCATGGCATCTAGCCCCATTACTCCATGGTAAATAGAAGCAAAAAGGTGGAAGTACTGACAGATTTCCTCTTCTTGGGCTGTACAATCACTGCAATGGTGATTGCAACCATGAGATCAAAAGACGGTTGCTTCTTGGCAGGAAAGCTATGACAAACCTAGACAGTGTGTTGAAACGCAGAGACGTTACTCTGCCATCAAAGGTCTGTAGAGTCAAGGCTATGGTCTTCCAAGTGGTCATGTACGGTTGTGAGAGCTGGACCAGAAAGAAGGCAGAGCGCCAAAGAATTGTTGCCTTCGAGTTGCGGTGCTGGTGAACACTCCTGGAAGTCCTTTGGACAGCAAGGAGTTCAAACCAGTCAATCTTAAGGGAGATCAACCCTGAGTACTTGTTAGAAGGGTTGATGCTGAAGCTGAAGGTCCACTATATTGGTCATGCGGTATAAGCCGCTGATTCACTGGGAAAGTCCCTGATGCTGGACAAGATTGAGGGCAGAAGAAGAGGGCAACAGAGAATAAGATGGCTGGATGGCATCACCAATGCACTAGCCATGAAGTGGAGCAAACTTCAGGAAACGGTGAGGGACAGGGAGGTCTGGTGAGCTAAAGTCCCTGGGGTTGCGGATATAACCGAGCAAAGGAACAACAACAATTTCTTGAGATAAAGCTGTTCCAGGGAGAGTAGAAGAGGAAAAGATTTGTGAGAACAATGGAAGGGCCAAGCTCTCCCCTAGAGATGGAGGAAGTGGATAGAGGCTAGCCACCTGGATTAGTGCTGTCTTGAAAGCTGTGCCTTTTGGACACCTGGTAGAGCCCACTTCTCACACGACCCTGTCCCAGGGGCCTGATCTTCTCCTGGGTACCAGCTTCTCAGTTGGTGTGAGATGATCAGCCTTGTTGGTGGACACTCAGGCTGACCACATATCACTCCACGGCCACAAGCCCCAGGGAGCTTCCTCCTTGACCACAGCAATGGACCTGGACCGGAGTTGGCCTTGGGGTTGTCCGCGTAACGAAAGGCGGGAATAGGTCATGTCTGTCTTTCTTTTTTGGTTTCTTTTGTTGGCCAGCCAAAACAGCTTGCAGGATCTTAGTTCCTCAACTAAGGATAGAATCCATGCCCTCAGCAGTGAAAGTGCAGAGTCCTAACCACCCCAGGACTACCAGAGTGTTCCCAGTAGGTCATTTCCTGAGCCTGGTGGATGCCCTGGAAGCCTGATGTTGGCTGCCGAGAGCCAGGCTTCTATGGGCCAGGCTTTGATGAGGTCACCAAATGTTCCTTTCTCCCTGACCTCTGGGAGACCTGTGACCGTGGCCCGTATCATAGAAACTTCTGGAACTTGACAGAATGGATGACATACCCCTCTCCACTCATATTCCTTTCCTGGCTACCCAATGCCTTCCAATAAATTCATCTGCCCTCAATCCATCTACAGAAAGCATGCTATCCTCCTTCCCGGAAACCTTCCCTGAAGAAGAGGTTGAAATCATGTCCTCTGCTTCTTCCTAACCTATCATGTGAAGGTTTTTCTGTACACTTGGTGACAAGCTTCTGCTTGACAGCTTTGGGTTTTCTTCCTTTTGTTGTTTTTTTTTTTTTTTTTTTTGGGGGGGGTGGGTTAAAACACATACTCTCCTTCACATCCAGGATGGTGTGAGCACAGGCCTCACTCTGTTCTCAAGGTTCTGTCCCTCAGAGTCTAGGAGAGAAGTCAAACAAACAAAGAAACAAACAAAGGGGGCGGGGCAGAAAGAGATTTGTGTGGGGACGTTTAGCAGTAGTGGTCTGCAAGATGGGGTCCACAGGAGCAGGCTGCATCCTGGAAGATCTGGGTGGGCGGCATTTGTTGATGTTTGGGAGTCAGCTGGAAGCCGAGTCATCACCTGCATACCCCCTACTGTCCTTGAGGTGAACCCTCTCTAGGGACTCCTGATCTAAAGAACACGTTGATGTTCTCAGGTGGCCACCAGAAATACACGAGACTTAAAGAACAGGAAATTGTTTTCTCCCAGTTCTGGAGGCTAGAAATCCAGGATTAAGGTGTTGACAGTGTGGTGTCTCTGGAGGTCTCTTTCCTTGATGAGCAGGCACCCACATTCTCGTGTCCTCCTGTCCCTTTATGTCCATGCATCCTTGATGTCTTGTGTGTCCTAATTTCCTCTTTATTTTCCGGCCATGCTGCTTTTCTTCTGGGTCTTAGTTTCCAGACCAGGGATTGAACTTGGGCCCTTGGCAGTGAAAGATCTGAGCCCTAACCACTGGCGTTCCAGGGAATTTCCCTCTTTCTTTTTATATAGAGAACCATCAGCTTGGACTAGGGCTCACACTAGTGACCTCGTTTTAGCTTAATCACCTCATTAAAGGCAGAATCTACAAAGAGGATTACATTCCAAAGTGTTGGGGCTTAGATATTCTACAGATTTTTTTTAATGAATTAATTTATTTGACGGCACCAGGTGTTAGTTGTGGTACGTGGGGTCTTCGGTCTTCCTGGCAGCACGTGGGATCTAGTTCCCTGACCACGGACAGAAGCCCAGCCCCCTGCACTGGGAGTGGAGAGTTGTAGCCACTGGACCTTTGGGAAAGTCCCTGCAACATATGGATTTTGCAGGACACAATGAAGCCCAAAACAGGGTTGATGGTAGGGTGATTTGCCTGGCTACACATTTGCACCCCATCTGCTCCTTAGAAATACCTGAGACCTTTAATAACGTTGACTCCCTGGTCCCATTCCTGGAGACACTGAGTCTGTGGGCAGGGAGTCAGCTTGACAGAATCAATCAGAACATCCGTACTTTTCAAAAGCTCTCTAGTACTCACTGTTTAATATGGACACCTTAGCAGCCTGGGCAACACCTGGAGCTTGGGAGAAACTCAGACTCTCAGGCCCCACCCACAACTGTTGGATGAGAATGTGTTTTTGCACAAGACACATAGGCAATTCCTTAGATTCACTGACGGTGAAGAAGCACAGCCCAGGAGATTTGAAAGTGTGGCCCAAATGGAGATGTTTGCATCCAGATCTCTCAGCTTTGATTATATCCTAACTTCCTTCAATACGAAGGACCTCCAGAAGCCCCCAAAGAGGGTGTGGAGCTCCTAGAATCTCTGAAGGGTGGTGGGGAGGATGAAGCTCCCAGCTCAAGCTACATCTCTTTAGTTTATTGAATTGCCAATAACCTGCTCCTCCCAAGGCAGGTGCTCAGTGTGTCACATGAAGGAAAAAATGCATTCCTGACCCTCAACCCTTAGGGTCTCCTGAAGGCGTATATTCTTGGGCATTTTAAGCTTGTTCTTATTGTTGCTTGGGCTCCCATTGCGCCCCATCTGGTAAAGAATCTGCCTGCAATGCGGGAGACCTGGGTTTGATCCCTGGGTTGGGAAGATCCCCTGGAGACAGGAAAGGCTACCCACACCAGTATTCTAGCCTGCAAGATTCCATGGACTGCATATGGTCCACGCGGTCACAAAGGGTTGGACACAACTGAGCACCTCTCACTTTCACTGTTGCGGCAGAGTTGCTAAGTTGTGTGTCTGAGTCTTTTGTGACCCCATAGACTGTAGCCTGCCAGGCTCCTCTGTCCATGGGATTTCTCAGGCAAGAATCCTGGCGTGGTTGCCATTTCTTCCTCCAGGAGAGCTTTCTGACCCAGAGACTGTACCCAGGTCTCCTGCATTAAGAGGTGGATTCTTTACTGCTGAGCCACCGGAGATCAATCTTTCCCAAAGTGTTGGATGACTTTACACCGTGGGATTCACTTCAGTTCAGAATCAAGTGAGGTGAGCTTTGAATTTTCAGGTTTGCAGGCCCTCTCCTAGGGCAATTTGAATTTCTTAGGTGTGATATGCAGCCCTGGAATCTCTGTGTTTATTAATGTGCCAGGTGATTCTGAGATTTGAGCAATCTTCAGAAGCATATGAAAGTGAAAGTGTTAGTTATCCAGTTGTGTCTGACACTTTGCAAAACCATGGATAGTAGCTCACCAGGCTCCTCTGTCCATGGAATTCCCCAGGCAAGCATACTTGAGTGGAGAGCCATTTCCTTCTCCAGGAGATCTTCCTGACACAGGGATTAAACCCTGGTCTCCTGTACTGCAGGCAGATGTTTTACTCTCTGAGCCATCAGGGATGCCTAGAAGCATAAATCGGTAGTCAAAATGTTTCTTCCTCTCTCCTAAGTTTTTGCAAACATTTTAAAACTGACACCCAAAATGTTTCTGTTGTAAGTGTAAACACTGCAAAGGATGTACCTTTTGGCAGACAATCAAAATAAACCCTTTTAAGTAAATCAAACAAGGAATTGCCTGGCAAGCCAGCACTTCGTGTTCAATGCTTTCAGTCTGGTGACCGGGGTTCAGCCCCTGGTCAGGAAACTAAGCTCCTGCAGGAAGTCTCATGGTGTGTCCATAAATAAATAAAACTCTTAATATCATGCTTTCAAACATATCCAGAAGAATGTAAAGAGCATAGAGTTTTAAAAATATTCAGTTTTATTCACTTATTTGGCTTCTTCGGGGCTTAGCCGTGTCATGCAGGATCCTTTGTCCGTTCTACGGCCCTCTGGCATGTGGGATCTTACCCACCACGTATTAAACTCACATTCCCATCATTGGAAGGCAGATCCTCAACCACTGGACCGCCAGGAAATCCCTAGCCCTGGGTTCTGATACTCACCGACATTGGAGGACATGGCAACCCACTCCAGCATTTTTCCCTGGTGCACTCACGGGTAGAGGAGGCTTGCTGGCTGCAGTCCATGGGGTCGCAAAAAGTCAGACACAGCTGAGCTCCTAGGCACAGCACCGGCCATCATGCTTCTTAAAAGAGTCTAAAACGAGCTCTTTCTAATGGTCAGTTTTTCTTCTTTTTTCCCTGGTTCATTGAGATGTAATGGACATACCTTCTGTAAGTTTAAGGGGAGAACATGTTGATTTGATGATAATGGTGTCTTTGATGTTGTATCTGATCACAGCATTTGAGATCACGTTCATGAGTGGACATCATTTTTGTTCTAATTCAGTGACTCTATTACCTTATAATGAATGGAAATACACGTATTTCTTCTCTGAAACCGTCTCTGAAACCCACGAATCTGTGTGCACAGGGCTGTAAAGGCAGTGGGAGGGAAAGCTTGAGATATAATCTAGGTGCTGCAAAGGAGGACAGAGAAGAGGGCGAGTCAGGGGGGAAGGGTGCAGGAGGGCGGTGAGGGTGTGACCTGACACCCCTGACGTGGTTTAAGAACGCATGAGCCCCCGCCTAGAAAAAGCTCCTGGGGTTCAGCATGTAGATTCACAGTGAGGACCCTGGGAATCCAGCGGGTGCTGAGCCTTCAAGTGCAGATCACTTGGGAGTAAGCTTGCTTCCTGCCCTCCTCACCCTGCCTCCTCCCCAACCCACCCCCTTGCCCTCGGAAGAGGACAGGGGTTCGCTGTTTGCAGCTGGAGAATTTTTTGCCATTGGAAGAGAACTCCTGACTTTTTAGGTTCCTGACATCAGCCCATGCCCTGTTGGAATAGCTGTGTGGACCACCTTCCCTTGCCCTTGAGCTATTGAACCCCAAATATCTAAAGACTCAGATAAACTGGAGATAAGGTGGTGGGCCTCTGGATGCCGGAGATGCAAGTGGGGACTCACCACACTGAGACCTGGAAAATAGCCCCTGGGAGGGGCCCTGAAGCCCCACTCAGATTCTTTCCCCTCTCCAACATTTTGCTAGAAAGGTTTCTAGTTGAAAGATCCTATGGGGAAAAACTGGTTCAGAAACCTGATTGGAGCCTGGTTTGGGTACTATGGATTGGACTAGAATGGGCTTTAAAAGGCGTGGAATCTCCTGATGCCGCCTCACTGGGAAAAGGCTTTTGGAGAGCCAGGTAGGAGTTTCACGGACACTGGACACAGGAAGCGGTGCTGCTATTCCCAGAGAAATCTTTCTGGGACGTGGAGACAAAGACACTCCAGCTTCACCCTCCACTTGGTCTCAGAGTAGGAAGTGTTTAGCTGCACTGAGTCAACTGGACTTCAGGAGCTGGTGAGCCATGGGGTTTGGAATGCTTCCTTTTGTTCTCTGCAGCCATGAGTCTGCAAAATTTCTCTGCTAAGGGCTAGAGAGTAACCAGGCATTAAGGGCCATGAGGTCTCTCCCATTAGCAGGGTGAAATAGCCTCAGGCAGAGGCAAATGATCACATCTGTGTTCCAATAAAACTTTCTTTGTGACACTGAAATTTAGATATCATATAATGTTCACATGTCACAAACCTTTCCTTTGTTTTTCCCGAAATTAAACCTCAATGTAAAAAATATTAAACGTTTTTTAAAATTAAAAGAAAAAAAAAAAAAAACAATCGGGAAGCAAGCCGATTTGTCAATCCCTGTCTAAACCACTTGCCTATATAATGCAGCTAGCATGCCATTAGTGACTTGTGACATGAATGTAGTAGGCTGGATTCTGCTTATGAAAAATAGAAATCTTCAATAAATCTAAGATGACATCAGCTGTAAGATACATTATTCCATTTACCTTTGGCCACACCCAGTGGCATGTGGGATCACAGGTCCCTGACCAGGGATTGAAGCTGTGTCCCTGGCCTGGAAGTGAGAAGTCTTAAATACTGGAATACCAGGGAGGTCCCACAGCACTATTTTTCATACCACTATAAAATATATATTTATATACATATGTCTGCATGTGTGTTCAGTTGCTTCAGTGATGCTTGACTTTCTGCAACCCTATGGACTGTCGCCCACGATTCTTCTCTGTCCATACGATTCTTCAGGCAGGAATACTGCAGTGGGTGGCCATGCCCTCCTCCAGGGGGTCTTCCTGACCCAGAGATGGAACCTGCATCTCTTAGGTCTTCTGCATTGGCAGGAGGGACCTTTACCGCTAGGGACATCATTTACACACAAGCAAACAAACTATGATATGCTACTGATGAAATGTGATCTGGTATCACAAATGGCCAAATGTAAACTTTAGAATGTCCTTTAATGTCTATGAAACGTGTTAATGGCATGGAAACTATCAACAATTGTATTATATGGAGAGAAACTGTGTTACAAACCTTTAATTTCAAGGAGCACCACTGCCCCTGTCAGCATCCAGCTACATACTGGCTGACTTTCTCTCTTGCCTGATAGTTTTAATCCATTCAGATTTGGAAGTCATCAAATGCTTGGAGAAATTGCTTCTCAGCCTTTTGGCTAAGATCAAGTGTAAGTACCTGGGGAGCCAGGAATGAGTGGGCCGAGCTTGAGGTACAGGTAAATGATTGTTTAATAACAGTTACTGTTTATTTCTGCAGCAGGCATGTAGCACTGACAGACATTCCATGTTGTTCTAGAAACCAAAATACAGCAGCCCAATAGCTCTGGAGGGGAAAATGGCATGTGAGTTGGGGGAGGCTGTGATTTCTGACATCATGGTCAGGAAAGCCTGGCAGAGAAACTGTGGACCGAGGCAGCTCAGGAGTTGAGTGCTGGTAATTGAGACAGCATCCAAGGCAGGGGGAGCAGTAGAAGTCTTGAGAAGTCCCGTCCCTCCCTCCTCGGTACCCTTGGGAGATTGGGTCTGGGAACCCTGCACCTGGAGACACCAAAATTAATGGGTGATCAAGTCCGTTACATAAAATGGTGCAGTCTTTGCATGTAACGTAAGGGGATACTCCCACATGTTTTAAATCATCTCCACATTCCGTATAATACCTAATACAATGGTGATGCTGTGGAAGTAGTTTCAAGTACAGTGTAAATGCTCTCCCTCTCTGAGAGAGAGAGAGAGAGAGAGAGAAAGAGAGAGGGAGAGGGGGGGGGGGGGAGGGAGAGAGAGAGAATTGCCAGCATGAGGCAGGTTCAAGTCCTGCTATTAGAAATGGCTGGGATTAAAAAAAATATATTTTGGATCCATGTATAGACTATGGTGCCTTCTGGACTCGGAGAGTGGAGGGAGTGAGAGGCACCCCCAAGGGACAGCTGGGGGCTCTTTTGGACATTTTCTGTCGGTCAGCATTTCTGAGTGAGATTGTAGATCTGTAAGCAAAATGGTGCCTACCAGCTCTCCTGCAGAGTTTAACAGGAGCACGGGGGCCACCATGGGGAGTCAAGGCAAAAGTGGTGGCTGGAGAAGGAAGTTTAAAAGGGTCATGTCATTTCACTGAGTTTGAGATGTTTCCTTATGTCTAAGGGTGCTAATAGTTATCTCAATGTTTCAGCCAGTGATTAAACCAGGTACTAATTTTGTCTTTTGAAAGAAATATAATCATCACCACTTATCGGCAGAGAGTAAGTTTCAAGACCCCCAGGGGACATCGGTAACCTCACACAGTATCAAACTCTATATACACAATGGTTCTTCTATACAAACACACCTGTGATGCAGTCTACTGTATAGAGGCACAGTAAGAGATAGCTACTGCCTAAAAATAACAGGAAAGTGAAAGTGAAGTCGCTCAGTCGTGTGCAACTCTTTGCGACCCCATGGACTGCCGCTTATTACGCTCTTCTGTCCATGGGATTTCCCAGGCAAGAATTCTGGGCTGGATTGCCATTTCCTTCTTCACAGGATCTTCCTGACCCAGGCATTGAACCTGGCTCTCCCGAATTGTAGGCAGACACTTTACCATCTGAGCCACCAGGGAAGGTGTAATAATAACATAGAACAATTATAACAATATACTTTTATAAAAGTGTTGTGAGTGTAGTCGCTATGTAAAATATACTACTGTACTAATTGAGCGATTTTTTTTCACCCTAACTAAGCACTTACTACGCTCTGTGTCCATACCTTTTGCAGTTGGAGGTTTGACAGCAAAACTAACCCAGATTTATTTTCTCTTCTTCACATTCACCACAGATATTAGCAACCTCAGCATACATTGTTTCTTTCTCTTTTATATCAAATTGAGAACTTCGATCTTTTCACTGAAAGGTAGCACTTAATGGATTTTTCTCTGGCATATATCAATGGACAGCATCCCTCCACTTACGGTTTGGGGCCATTATTGAGTAAAGTAAGGATAACTTGGTCACAAGCCCTGTGGCATCTCAACAGTCATTGTGGTAACCGAGTGACAGACGCGTGGGATGTTCGGGACTAAGGAATGATTCACATTCTGGGCAGGCGGAAGCAGGATGGTGTGAGATTCCAATCACTCTCCTCAGAATTACCTGCAGATTAAAATGCATAGGTTGTATATTTCTGGAGTTTTCCATTTAATATTCTCGGTGACCAACTGAGGGTGACCTGAAACCACAGAGACTGACACCTGAGATCAGAGGGGATGACCTTGCCTGGTGACTGCTTTTAGGGGGAGAAAAACACTAGAAGGGGCCACTTGAAGCCACAAGTGGTTGCAAAATGGCCCATCTCTTCCCGTGTGAGGAAGCACAAGCACCACCACAACCCGAGAAAAAGACCGCCGTGTCCAAATCCAGAGGTGAGGACAATGACGATGCTGAGGTCATCTTTGTTGGAGTGGAGCACGTTAAGGAGGATGCTGAAACCTTTTTTGTCAGAGTGATTTCAACTTCAAAGCCAGTCATTTCTAACGTTTTGAACAGAGTGACCAGGGACTCATCTTCAAGAAGAATGAAGGACCACGTGAATCCGGATCCCTCCTGCAGGTGGCAACCTGCAAATCTGAGGACCCCAGCATCAGAGCCAGCTGCCGTATCACCAGTTTCTCAGTGTGCATGGGGAGGAAGAGGCAGTTCTATTATTTCGGAGCCTTCATCTAAACCTGATTGGAAAACGAGCTCGCCGGAAACTGTCCTTCACAATTCAGAATTGTTCTCTCTGCGGCCTCCCTGTCTCTCTGGAGCCGTTCTCTCATTAGGAGGCAAGGATGAAAGCCCTCTTAATTCAAAGCGGTGTCCCACTTCAGATGTGAATTTTAACAGTGGGAATCCCAAAAGACCCAAACTCAGCGATGGAATCCCAGGGGGACCTGCCTCCACCATGGCCCCTCCAGGTATCTCTCCTGGAAAAACACGGTTATGACCTTGGAAGATTCCCCGACCTCACCGAGCCGTGTGCATGGTGGGGCATCATTTTCACGGACTCGCACCAATGGCCAGGCATGCTTCCGTCTTATGGATCCAGAAGGAACATGTAGTTTGTCAGGCCTGGAGAAAATGGACTTTCTGACTCTTGCACGTCAGAGCAAGACTGTTGATCCCATGAAAGTAAATCTGGGATCAAATTCACTGATGAGAGTAAATGTTATTTGATGGCTTTTACTTTGGAGCATACAAGAGACGGCACCAGAACAGAAGACTCACACAGCCTTCAAATGCCTCAGCTGCTTGAGTCTTCTAAAATATGTCAAGTTTATGACCCACCTGAGGAACCATCTGGAGCTTGAGAGGCAGAAGGGTGACAGCTGGGAAACCCACACTACCTGCCAGCACTGCCACCGCCAGTTTCCCACCTCGTTCCAGCTGCAGTGTCGCATGGAAAGTGTCCCTGCTTCCTGGGAGCCCTCCACGGTCTGTAATATCTGTGAATTGTCCTTCAAAACAGATCAGGTTCTCTTACAGTGCCTGAAGGACAGTCACAAACCTGGCAAAATGCCCTATGTCTGCCGTGTTTGCAGTTACAGATTGTCAGCCTTTGCCAATGTAGAGGCGTATTTTAGAACATGGCATGGAAACATGAACAATTTGTTTGTCTGGTTTGCCTCAAAATGTTCAAATAGGTGACATCCTTTGTAAATCACGCTCAGAGGAACTGCAACAGGAGGGTCTTTCCATGTTGCAAGTGCTGGCTACAAAGTTTGAACGTGAAGGAAAAGACCGAGCACCAAACCAAGAATCATCAGTCATTCAAACAGCCAGAGAACTTACCAGGGTTGCCTCCTGAAACAGAGGTCATGATCCAAAGTTCGGTTCAGCTGGGACTGAGAGAGACAGCATCCATCATTGTGAGGAACACTGACTCCCAGGTGCCACCCAGAAAACACACAAAAAAGATTGACTACGAGCACAAAATATTCCAGACATGCTGCAGCATGGGATCTGGCTAAAAAATTATGTTCTACCCACCTCCAGAAATTCAGAAAAGCCCCATTGAGGTTCAGCCAGCTGTACATAAAGACCCTGCCTGGCTTTTGTTGTTCAGTTGCTCAGTCGTGTCTGACTCCCTGTGACCCCATGAACTTCTGCATGCCACGCTTCCATGTCCATCATCATCCCCTGAAGCTTGCTCAAACTCATTCCGTTGGGTTGCTGATGCCACCCAATCATCTCATCCTCTGTCATGCCTTCTGCTGCTGCCTTCAATAGTTCCCAGGATCAAGGGTTTTGTTTTGTTTTGTTTTGTTTTCCCAATGAGTTGACTCTTCCCTTCAGGAGGCCAAAGTATTGGAGCTTTAGCATCAGTTTTTCCACTGAAGATTCAGGGTTGATTTCCCTTCGGATTGACTGGTTGGATCTCCTTGCAGTCCAAGGGACTCTCAAGAGTCTTCTCCATTCTCCAGCACCACAGTTTGAAAGGATCCATTCTTCAGCACTCAACCTTCTTTATGGTGCAGCTCCTCCATCTGCACTTGACTCCTGGAAAAACCATAGCTTTGACTTTATGGACGTTTGTTGGGAAAGTAATGTCTCTTTCTTTTAAAACACTGCCTAGCTTTGTCACAACTTTTCTTCCAAGCAGTGAGCATCTTTTAATTTCGTGGCTGCAGTCACCATCTGCAGTGATTTTGGAGCTCAAGAAAATAAATTCTGTCACTGTTTCCATTGTTTCTTCATCTATTTTCCATGAAGTGATGAGGCCTTTGCCTGTGTGAACCACAACAAACTCTGGAAAATTCTTAAAGAGATGGGAATACCAGACCATCTGACCTGCCTCCTGAGAAATCTGTATGCAGGGCAAGAAGCAACACTTAGAACTGGACATGGAACAAGCGACTGGTTCCAAATAGGGAAAGGAGTACGTCAGGATTATATACTGTTGCCCTGCTTATTTAACTTAAACGCAGAGTACATCATGAAAAACACTGGGTCGGATGAAGCACAATCTGGAATCAAGATTGCTGGAGAAACAGCGACAACCTCAGATATGCAGATGATGTCACCCTAAGGGCAGAAAGTGAAGAGCCTCTTGATGGTGGCAAAAGAGGAGAGTGAAAGACTGGCTTAAAACTCAAATTTCAAAAAACGAAGATCACAACGTCTGGTCCCATCACTTTATGGCAAAGAAATGGTGAACAATTGAAAATAACAGCACGTTTGATTTTCTTGGACTCCAAAATCACTGTGGATGGTGAATGTAGCCACAAAATCAAAGGAAGCTAGCTCCTTGGAAGAAAGCTATGGCAAACATAGACAGCATTAAAAAAGAAAAAAAAAAAAAAAAAGCTAAGGCATCACTCTGCTGACCAAAATTCTTATAGTCAAAGCTATGGTGGTTCAGACAGTAAGGAATTCACTTGCAATGTGGGAGACCTGGGTTCATTCATGGGAAGGACATCCCTGTAGTCCGGTGGAAATACTCGGTGCTCCCAGATTAGGGCGTCCAAGTTCATTCCTTGGTCAGGGCATTAGATCCCACATACTGCAACTAAAAATACCACATGTGACAATTAAAATTCCTGCTCCCTCCCACATGCTACAATGAAGATTGAAGGGTCCTTGTGCTGGAACTAAAAACAAGCACAGCCAAGTAAATGAACAAATCTTTGAAAGAAAGAAAGAAAGAGGTATGAGAATTCCCTGTTGCTTCAGTGGTTTGGACTTGATGCTTTCACTGTCAATGGCCAGGGTTCAACACCTGGTTGTGGAACTAAGATCCCACAGCTTCTGTGGCATGACCAAACAAAAACCCAGAAAGATAACTGAGGAGTACAGAACTCCCAAAGTTTGAAAATGAAGCAATGACACTGCACACAGGCTGAGGATAGAGTAAGGATTGCCAGGAACCCAAAGTGCAAAAGCGGCACCTCTGTAATTCACAAGCCTCTTTAATGTTGTGGTTTAGGCTTCTCCTTCTCCTGCTTCTGAACCTAAATAACTTATTGCTCCTAAGAGAAATTGTTATGGGAAAAACATTATTTGAACTGAATGATAGTGAAAATAGCAAATTTTTGAGACAGAGCTAAAGCAGTTTCATGTGTTAATATGCATCACATTTGAAAAGAAGAAAGGTTGGAAAAACAATGACCTAAGTCAGTGCTATTCACAGACCTTTCTGCAGCAGTAGAAAACATTTTCATAATTGTTACATGTATTCCCTCATAAGGGCGATCAGCTTTTCACATATATAAATGCTTATGTTTCTTTTCTTTTCTGTGAGGTGTTCTGTTTATATCCTTTATCTGTATATTCAATGGAGTGTTCATCAGGCAGGGTTTGTTTTCTTTCTTTCTTTTTTTTCTTTTTTGGCCTTGCAGTGAGGATTAAGGGATCTTAGATCTTCAACCAGGGATTGACTCTCTGCCCCCTGCAGTGGAAGCACAAATCTCTAACAACCCGATCATTAAGGAATTCTCAGTAAAATATATTTTCTATGTCCGTGTCTAATATGCCACTTTGCAAATGTTAAAATGTAGCCAGTGTGACTGCGGTATTACATCTTTGTGTGTGTTCAGCGGCTTCAGTCTGTCCAACTCTTTGTGACCCCATCAGTGTAGCGCACCAGACTCCTCTGAACCCACATCTTTTACATCTCCTGTATTGGCAGGCAGGTACATTACCACTAGCACCAACTGGGAAACCTATTAAATCTTTACTTTAATTAATTTAACATTAAAAGATATGGCTAGAAGGACCAGATCTTCCTTACAAAGGAGTTTCAATTAACTTGTATACTCAGTAATTTGTGTATCTCTTCAATATTTTCCTCAAGATGAGATTCCATGCCCCTCCCTAAATGTAGGCTGTGTGTAGCGGCTTGTTTCCAAGAACAGAATATGTCAGCAGGAAGGAGACAACTTTATAGCAGACAAACTAGTGGTAGGTCATATTGATAGTATGAATCCTTGATGGGAGATGATGAGAAAGATATTTTGCCTTGGAGGTACAGTTCTAAAATTATATAAACCCCAGGGCAATCAGGAGAAACATCCCAAACCCATATAGAGAGTCATTCTGCAAAATACCTGTCCCTGAAGGACTCCTGAAAACTGTCAAAAGTCTTGAAAAACAAGGAAAGTTTAAGAAACTGCTATAGACCAGAGTAAGCTAAGGGAGGTATCTGTAGCTTTTTGCTCTATATTCTCATGCAGTTCAGTATCCTATATGGGACTATGAAACTAGGAAAGAACATTTGTGGAAAAACTGGTAAAATTTGAGAAAACCCTGGAACTTAGTTAAAGGTACCCTACTGAAAGATGCTGGAATAATTGTGAAGCATAAAGGAAGTCATTTCACATACATACATTTCAGACATTGCAAGTGTTTTCTCTACACAACACCCACTTCATTTTGACTTCACCGAGATGGAAATCTGAAGTACGGCATACTTAACGGAAATCTTCGAATACAAAGGATCAATAATATTTAGACTGTGTCATCTGACTATAATGCAATAATGAGAAATTGACCAAGAAACATCTTTGAAAATGCCATTCACTTGGAAAATAGAAATAACTGTCTTAACACATATCTCTATGGAATTTTCATGCAAGAATCCTGGAGCAGATTGCCATTATTTTCTCCAGGGGATCCTCCTGACCCGGGATCGAACCCAGGCCTTTTGTGTCTCCTGCATTGGCTGGAAAGCGATTTACCAGTTGAGTGACCAGGGAAGCCCATGCAATATTTAGGCTTGTCTTCAGAAGAGAATATTAGGATATACTCGGACGTGAATGATAATGAACAGTCTATTCGCAAAAATTGCGGGACACAGTTAAAGTTGTACGGAGAAACAATGGAAAGAGTAACAGACTTTATTTTCTTGGGGTCCAAAATGATTGTGGATGGTGAATGCAGCCATGAGCTTAAAAGATATGTGGCCCTTGGAAGAAAAGCTATGACAAGCCTAGACAGCCTATTAAAAAGCAGAGACATTTCTTTGCTGACAAAGTCCATCTAGTCACAGCTATGGTTTTCCCCACAGTCATGTATGGATGTGACAGCTGGACCGTAAAGAAGGTGGAGTGCCGAAGAACTGATGCTTTTGAACTGTGGTGTTGAAGACTCTCGAGAGTCCCTTGGACAGCAAGCTTCAACCAGTCAATCCTAAGGGAAATCAACTCTGAATATTCACTGGAAGGACTGATGCTGAATCTGACGATCCAATAGTTTGGCCACCTGATGGGAAAAGCCAACTCATTGGAAACCACCTTGATGCTGGGAACGACTGAGGGCAGGAGAAGAAGTGGGCGGCGATGGATGAGATGTTCGGATGGTATCACCAACTCAATGGACATGAGTTTGAGCAAACTCCAGGAGACAGTGAAGGACAGGAAAGCCTGGTGTGCTGCATGCAGTCCATGGCGTTGCAAAGAGTCCAACATGACTGAGGGACTGAACAACAACAACAAATTAAGGTAAATTTATAGCATTAGATACAAGAGAAATGAGAGTTACAAACAGTTATCTCAAAAAGTTGTAAAGATGAGCAACAGAACAAACTTATAGCGATGTGAAGGAATGAAATTAGTAAAGAATGAAAAATGAATATATTAGAGAAGAAAATAATGTAACAAAACCAAAACTTTATCCTCCCATAGGAGATCTCAATGGTCTACTAGGAGACTTCCAGCAGCACAGGGCATTTAAAAAAGACTCTGTGAAGGGCCAAAAAAGAAATATTTTAGGCTTTGCGAATATGATCATTGGCGATTAAGTTTTCAGCCATAGACAACAACGAAAGAAACTGGCAAGTCCCTGTTCCAAATTTAAGGACTCCGAAAACTGAATTTCACACAATTTCCACGTCAGAAAATAAAATTCTTTTCGGTTTTCCTCAGCCATTAAAAGCGTAAAGCTCTAAAATTAAAAAGAAGAAGAAGAAGAAGAAAAAGTAAAGCTCATTCTCAGCTCACAATAGACAGTGCAAAAACAGGGGCAGGCTGCCCTGCCTTGATTGAAATGTAATTCCAAGAGGAGGGGCGCCAAGATGCACTGTAAGGTCAAGTTCCTTAAGCAAAGAACTGGCTTAAGGGAGGTCACCCCTGAGGGCTGTGAGTGCCGGACACCATCACTGGACTCCCCTGGTAGACTCGGAGGCCGTTCTCAGCCCTGAGCCCTGGCGACTGTGCCATCTGTTTTTTCTTTCTTCGCGTTTGGTGAGCTGAGCAATCTTGACCCAATACTCTTGAGATTCAGATTCAGCCTGACCACGCCCACAGGGGGTGCTTTTACGGGGGGGGGGGAGGGGTGGGGGGGGGAGGGGTGGGGGGGAGGGGTGGGGGGGGTGTCCATCGCGCGCGCATGCGCCCAACTCGGCCTCGCGGCCAATCAAATTGCAGGAGCCGACACCTGGCAGCCAATCATCGGAGGCAGCCCGCTCGCCTGTAGGAGGAGCTGAGGCGGCGCCCCTGACCTGAGGAGGCCTCATCCCCTCGGGCTAGCCTCCTCAGGCTTGATCCGGGAACTGCCTAAGGCAGGTGAGCCGCAGCAGTTCTGTCTCCTCCGTCAACGGGGGCTGGTAAGGACTGGAGCGTGGTTCAGCCAAAGAGGTGCCTGACGGCTAAAGGGAGGGTTTCTCGGGTCACCAATCTCACGAGGCCTTGCTCGGTGGGGCGGCTGGTGAGGGCCCGCGGGCCCTCAGGAGGGAGCGTGCGGCAGGACCCACAGGCCTCAGGCGCCTTTCGCCCTCTCTCCTCTCTAGTCTGGGCGGGCTCAGCTCTCCAGCAGCTTTCCGGCCCGGGGGGTGGGTGGGACAAGCCAGCTCCAGGAAAGGGCCTCTTAGGCCCCTGGCTCCGGGCACCACCCCCAGCTCTCCTGTGGAACCTAATGATTTAAACACACACAAACACAAATCTTCACGGCCCAACCCCGTCCTGCACCCAGGCATAGGCAGGCGAGCGCAGCAAAAAAAAAAGAAAAAAATCGATCTAGTGGCCTCATCACTGCCCTGGTGCTTTGGTCGTTTTCCTGTTTCCTCGGCCTCTCCTCAGACTCCAGGGCTGCCCCATCCCTGGGGGCCACGAGATTCAGGCCTTTGGTTCGGGAAGTTGGCAGATGAGGTATTTGTTTGTTTGTTACTGAGAGAAGGGAAGTGGGAGGAAGAAGCTCAGGGCAAAGGAGTTCAATCACATGGTCTGGTTGAGTGTGAGACGCCTGGTCAGCATCCATAGGGTAGGACCAGGTAGGGCCTGGGGGGATAAAATGTTCCTGGAACAGGGGACTCACCCTGGCCGTTTCCTCTGCTTGTCCCCAGGATGTGACCATGTGCTGCCTGAGAGGTCTCAAGCGCTCAGGATTTCAGTGGGCCCCTGAGGTAAGGTGACAGACATCTTTACAACAAGGGACAAAGTTGTGGCTTTCTTACTTTGTGTCTTTCTCCTATCATTCGACGGCTAACACGTTGCTGTTGAGAGAGAGTATTCCTGATTGGGGATTATCTGACCCTGATTGCGGGTGCTGACTTCAGGGCCATCATGGTTTCAGGTTGGCAGCTTTCTGAGTGGCAAGCTTAAAAACAGGCAGGGTGACTTGCTTTCTCCTGCCTTCTTGAAAGAAAAAAAGTAAGAGCACCATGGGTCTTAAGCTGTGTAGAGCTGACTCCTACCACTTGGTGAGGCTAAAATGGGGCAATGCACATATCCTAAGGTTTTAGCTAGGAAAGCAAAGCAATGCAGGTGTGGGGTTCCCTGGTGGCCTGGTGATTAGGATTTTGGGTTTTCACTGCAGTGGTCTGGATTCAGTCTCTGGTCAGGGAACTGGGACCCCACAAACCAAACAGCATGGCCAAATGAATGAATGAATTCGGTGGTTCATTCAGAGAAATTATCCTGTGATTTAACATGTTCACGTGAGATTACTTGCTCATTTCTGTACCCTTAAGGGCTTTTCTTCATTAAGTAAGTGAACTCCACTGGATGGGGTGAGGCATCATCTGAGTTCATTTCATGCGCGTAAACAAGATCATAGGAGCTCTATGCCCAGCAACTTGTGCCTACAGCTGTGTTGTATACTTATCTTGCTGGTACAGCTTTGAACTTCACCGCATGTTTTGTTTTGGTCACAACATGTGGCTTCATAGGATATTAGTTCCCCAGCCAGGGATCGAACACAGGATCCTGGCAGTGAGAGGGCTGAGGCCTAACCAAACCACTGGACTGCCAGGCAACTCCTGTGTTTCGGTGCTGTGGATAGGGGTATGTGTGTGTGTGTCTGTATGTGTGTGTGTGTGTGTGTGTGTGTGTGTGTGTGTTTTGATTTTTGCTATATTTATAGGAGTACTGTTCTGTGCGTAAGTATGATGTGAATGGTATTAGAACTTGAAATGTTTGTGTTGTACATATGATCTCAACATGGAATAGTTTGAAAGAACTTACCACTTGTTATCTCTTGGCCTAGGATCTCTCCTGAGGTAGTAGTCAAGCTTTTGTCTGGCTTGGCAACCTCTGAAGACTTAGCTAGTTGAATCTAAGCTCTCTCACTTGTCTGTACTGTTGAAGCCTCATTTCCTCCTTCTGTGGGCCTCTCCAAGGGGCTTCTCTTGTGGAGGCTGCTGTCTTTACTCAGAATGAGTGATTCAGGAAAGTACTTGCACCCTTGATAAAGTGCAGAGTTTTTTTGAGATGTTACACATCTGCACTTGTGTATTTGCTTAGTCTCACAGGTCTACCCTGTGATAGATTGAGACAGAACTACACAGGGGTGGGAATATTAGGAGATTGAATTCACTTGAAGGCTGGTTACCATACCCATTAATCCACTATGCCAGCCTTTTTTTTATATGATCCCAGCTCTGTCAATGTGAGCAAATTATTTGGCTTGTGTACCCTTCTTGTGTGCTGCTACTGCTGCTAAGCCGCTTCAGTCATGTCTGACTCTGCAGTCTCATGGACAGCCACCCACAAGGCTCTCCCTTATCTGGGATTCTCCAGGCAAGAACGCTGGAGTGGGTTGCCATTTCCTTCTCCAGTGCATGAGAGTGAAGTCGCCCAGTTGTGTCCAACCCTTCGAAACCCCATGGACTGCGGCCTACCAGGCTCCTCCGTCTGTGGGATATTCCAGGCAAGAGTACTGGTTTGGGTTTCCATTGCCTTCTCCAGCTTGTGTGCTCTTGTGGTTTGATGTACTCAATTCCTGATCTGCTCATTTCTAGACCTACTCATTTCTTGATGTTCTAGCAAGTCTCCTCTTTGCCCTGCATTAATGTTTCTGTTTCTCTGGATGGTTCCCATCAGCAAACAGACTGACCATAATGTGACCTGTCGTTAAAAATCCATCTTTTGGTGACACCTCCTGCTTCTGCTGCTTTTATTTCATATTTGCTTGTGATAGACCTCTGCAGAGTTGTTCCTAGACTTTGTTATCTCGAGTTCTCTCATTTTCCCATAAAGCCACTCTTGTCAAGGCCACAGGTGAATTCAAATGTTTAACTCAGTTGTGAATTTTTAATTGTCATTTAATTTGTTGGCAGCCTTTATCAGAGTAGTTCATTTCCTCCTCCCTGAAAAAAATGTTTCACTTGGATTACAGAGTGCTTCTCTTTCCTGCTTGTCTTCCACCTACAGTTCTCCCACATACAATGTGTGACCTTTGTGTTTGGCTTTATTCAGAGGTCGTATTTTCTTTTTAAATATTTATTTATTTAGCTATGTGGCATGTGGGATCTTAGTTCCCAGCCCAGGGAGGGCACCTGTGGAGAGTCTTAAACCCTGGATCGCCAGGAAAGTCCCCTCGTTTGTGTACTTTCAAGATACATCGTGTTCGTGCTTGTATAGCAGTGAATGTTTTTGTTTTATTTTTATGGCTGAATATGGTATATGAATATGGTAAATGGCTTCCATGCAGTCCATTTTGAGCATATACCACAGTTTGTTTATCCATTCGTCAATGAATGGATAATACGTGGATGGTGTACTCTTTGTGGCTATTGCGAGTAATGTTGCTGTGAACACTGATTTTGCATGGACTGAACATTTTCAGTGTTGGTGCATATATACAAAAGAGGGAAATTCCTGGATCATATCTCTACTCTACATTTAATTTTTGAGGTACTGTCCAACCACTTTTGCAAGAGTGGTTGTACCATTTTACAGCAATTACCTCAACAATATCATGAAGATTCCTTTTCTCCACATCCTCTGCAGCACTTGTTCTAATTCGTCCTTTTGATTGGGTGTGAAGTAGTATGGGTGTGAAGTAGTATCTCAGTGAGACTGATTGACATTTTGCTCAGGGCTTCCCTGGTGGCTCAGAAGAGAAAGTGTCTGCCTGCAAGGTAGGAGACCTGGGATCAATTCGTGGGTGGGGAAGATCGCCTTGAGAAGGAAATGGTAATCCACTCCAGCACTCTTGCCTGGAAAATCCCATGAATGGAGGAGTCTGGTAGACTACAGTCCATGGGGTTTCAAAGAGTCGGAAATGTCTATTCAAATTCTTTTCCTGGTTGTTAAATGCTTTTCTGTTTTTAATTGTTGTAGAAAACATCTAAGTTAAATTTTTACCATTTTAACCATTTTTGCATGCTAAGTATTTTGCACACTTTCATCAGCCTTTTGGAGAAAGAAATGGCAACCCACTGCAAATCTGATGGAGAAGGGAACGTGGTGAGCTTTAGTCCCTGGGGATGCAAAGTTGGGCACAACTGAGTGACTAAGACATATACACACACGTAGTCACAGTGTTGATTTGTTGTTGTTGTCATTGTTTTAGCTGTGTTGTGCAGCTTGAATGACAGTTCCCTGGTTGAGGATCATACCCAGGCCCCTGATAGGACACTGTGGAGTCCTAACCTCTGAACTACGAGGGAATTCCTTATCACATTGTTATGAAGCAGATCTCTACACCTTTACAGCTTGCAAAATCGAAACTCTGTACCCATCACCTGTCCCATTAAACAGCAACTCCTCTTTTCTTGCCCGTTGACCTAGACCATGGACTCCATCATTCTTTTTTGTTTCCTTTCTATTGCTTGACTGTGTTAGCTATTTCATGCAAGTAGAAACTTACAGTATTTGTCTTTTTGTACGACTGGCTTATTACATTTGGCTTGATGTCTGAAATGATCATGCATGTTGTAGCATGTGACAGAATTTTCTCTATATGGCTAAATAATATTTCATTGTGTGTATATATCACATTTAATGGACATTTCGATGCTTCCACCTCTTAGTTGTTGTGCTTCGTGCTGCTGTGAGCACGGCTCTGCAGATATCCCAAGACCCCATGTTAACTTCTTTTGATTTTATATCCGGAAGTGGAACTGCTGAATCATGTATCAGGTCTAGTTTTTTAGTTTTTTGAGGAGCCTTTAAACTGTTTTCTGTAGCAGTTGCACCATTTTAAAATCTATCTATAACACACAAGGATCCAATTTCTGTATGTGCTTGCCAACAGTTGTCCTTTCCTTTCCTTCATATGTAAACACACACATATGCACATACAATTTTTTATACCCTGTTACATTATTGTTTATCACAAATTATGAATATAGTTCCTTGTGCTATACAGTACGCTCTTATTTCTCTCTTGTATATATTATAGTTTGCATCTGCTAATCACCAGCTCCCAATCTGTGCCTACCCCAACTTTCCCCTCTTGGGAATCACATAGTGTGCTCTCTATGTCTGTGAGTCTGTTTCTGTTTCATAGATAAGTTCATTTGTGTCATATTTTAGAGTCCATGTAAGTGATACCATATGATATTTGTCTTCTCTCCTTTTTATTATTTTTATTTTTACTTTATTTTATTTTACAACACTGTGTTGGTTTTGCCATACATTGACATGAATCCACCACCACAGGTGTACATAAGTTCCCAATCCTGACCCCCCTCCCACCTCCCACCCCATATCATCTCTCTGGATCATCCCTGTGCACCAGCCCCAAACATCCTGTATCCTGCATCAAACATAGACTGGCGACTACCTTACATGATAGTGTACATGTTTCGGTGCTATGCTCCCAAATTATCCCACCCTCTCCCGCTCCCTCAGAGTCCAAAAATCTGTTCTATACATCTGTGTCTCTTCTGCTGTCTCTCATGCAGGGTTATCATTACCATCTTTTTAAATTCCATATATATGTGTTAGTATACTGTATTGGTGTTTTTCTTTCTGGCTTACTTCACTGTTTATAATCGGCTCCAGTTTCCTCCGTCTCATTAGAATTGATTCCTATAAAGTCTGGAAGCAATAAATGCTGGAGAGGGTGTGGAGAAAAGGGAACCCTCTTACACTGTTTGTGGGAATGCAATCTAGTGCAGCCACTATGGAGAACAGTGTGGAGATTCCTTAAAAAATGGCAAATAGAACTGCCATATGACCCAGCAATCCCACCGCTGGGCATACACACTGAGGAAACCAGAATTGAAAGAGACACATGTACCCCGGTGTTCATTGCAGCACTGTTTATAATAGCCAGGACATGGAACAACCTAGATGTCCATCAACAGATAAATGGATCAGAAAGCTGTGGTACATATACACAATGGAGTATTACTCAGCCATTCAAAAGAATATATTGTCTTCCTCTTTCTGACTTCCTAAGTATTCTTTTGAATGCTAGTGTAGATTCAAGTATTTACTCAACAACATTTGTTGCTACAGTGTAAAATGTGGTTGACGTTTAAAATATTTGTCTTCTATTCTGCAAGCTTTATATTAATTCTAATACTTGTGTTTTCTTCAAGATTTTCTATATACAAAAGTATGTTATCTCCAATATTTTGATTTTTCCTTTCCATTCTGAAAGCGGTTTTTTGTTTTTTCATTGTGTTGTTTTTTTTTTTTTTTTTTAAACTACAGCAGCAATTCTCTTTTGTTACCTGATTGCTCTGGTTGTAAAACTGCCAGTATAATGTTGAGCCAAAGTGTGTAATAGACCTCCTTGTGTTGTTCCCAGTCTTAGAGGGAAAGCTTTCAGTTTTTCATTCTTAAGTATGATGTTAGCTGTGGGTCTTTTTACAGGTGCCCTTTGATTGAGAAAGTTCTCTTCTGTTCTTAATTATTAAGTGTTCTTTTAACCCTGGTTATGAAAAGATGCTAGATTCAAGGAAATGCTTTTTCTTCAGGCAGATGTGTTATTTGTTTTATTGTTTTAAAATGGCATAATGTTGGTTGACTTTCCTATCATGAACCAACTTTGCATACCTCCCTAAATCCCATGTGATCATGGTATACAGTCTTGTTTATATGCTGTTGAATTTTGTTTGCCAGTATTTTGTTTTGGACTCTTTCACCTGTATTCATGAGGGATATCAGGTGTGTGTGTGTGTGTGTGTGTGTGTGTGTGTGTGAGTGATATCTCTGTGTGATATTGGTATGAGAGAAAGACTGGCATCACTTTGCCTGCTATGTCGGGAAGAGACATGTGGCATAAAGGATGAAGCATTGTTGGATTGAAGTTTAGCCAGGATTAGAGGGAGAAATTTAGGATATATCAGTGTGGAATAGGGGTGAGATTATCAAAGAGAGCCCATTCTCCTTTTCCTAGGCCTGTGTTAAGTGCTTGACATTGAATTATGCTGTTTGTTAACTAGGTAGAGATAGATTATACTTTGAATTTGCTACCTATTTTGTTTGTTAACATTTATGAAATTAGAATTTGTGGATCGGTTGTAATGTGCATTTAAGATACATTTTCTTCCATTTTTACTACAAAACAAGATGCCATTGAATAGCTGATGCCTTTTAAAAAAGCTGTTAACCTTAAGTCTAAGAAATAAGCATGTTTGTCTTTAAGATACAGAAACACATTTAAAAGTTACAAATTTGCCTAAGAAGACGCAACTGGTGTGTGGTTAAGTTAGAATTCCAACTTAATCTCCTATGACTCCAAAGTCCATGCTTCGAAACGCTGTAGAACAATGCTTATGTAAAAATACTTGCTACCTCCCTTGTTTAATCTTCACCAATGCTGTTCAAATAACACAATCAAATCTCCAACCCCCTCTCTTTCCTCCTCCTCCTTAAAGGCACTTGAAGTCTCTATCCTCTTCTTCCCTCTCCAGCCTAAATTTCCTAAATTTTCACAAAAAAAAAGAAAAAAGGAAAAAAGAAGACATAATAACATCAGGGCTTTGCTTCTTAGAATTAACTTGAGTCAGTTTCTGTGCCTGCAAATCAAAGATAGTTAATAGTGAGTTGAGTTCTTTCAGGAGCTTCCTGTTTTTCTTTTGATACCTCTATATTTTGTTCACACAATGACACTTTGTTTTCTTTACAAATATATTGAAAATGTGTCAAGATTACTATTTTGTTACTGTCCTTTGTGAATTCCCTTGTCTGCCTCGCTTGTTCTTTCAGGTAAAATTTATTATTTTATTAATGTCATCTTAGAAGACTGGAAACTTCCCAAATCAGCAAGTTTTGTCCCCTGTTTTAATAATCTTTATCTTAAACATTAAAAAAAAAAATTCCCTTCATGTTTTACTACAGGCAGCAAGAAGAAACCAGGAAGCACTTTTGGCTGTTTGGATGGAAATCCTCTTAGATAACTCAATTAAGTACAGTTTGTCCTCCCAGCTCATTAGGTGCACTTTCTACTTTTCATAAAACTGCAGGTGTAGTGGACTTTCGTCTTCACACTCCCCAGGCTCTTTCCCCCTGCCTCTCCTTTCTGCCAAGCATCCTAGGTGCACAACAGTGATTCCGCTTAGAACATGTTTGCTCAGTGAGCAAATGGGGAGCGATTCCCTGGCTTCAGTGCTTCTGCTGGCCAGAGACTCTCTACTGTTCCCCAAGAACTTCATGATTTCGCTGTCCAACTTCTATCACCTGGCTAGGTCAGTTGCAGTAGCTCATACCCACAAGTGAACTGGCAGGGATTTCTACACGCATATGTGCAGAAACCTACATGTGTACACAGTAACATCGCTGAGGGGAAACCTGTCCTTATGCAGAAGTAAAGCTTTCTTTTCCAGGAACTTGAATTTTGGTAAGCACTCAAATTTCTGCCCGCACATGTGCACAAACATGCACGTGTACTCAGTAACATCCCTGAGAGGAAACTTGTCCATATGCAGAAGTACAAGCTTTCTTTTCCAGGAACATTAATTTTGGTAAGCACTCAAATTTCTATGTGCACATGTGCACAAATATATGCATGTACACAGTAAAATCGCTGAGAGGAAACTTGTGCTTATTCCGAAGTACAAGTTTTCTTATCCAGGAACATGAATTTTGGTAAGCATCCACATTTCTGTCCTTGTTTTTTCACTTGCTCATCGATTATGTCATGCTACACTTCTAACTCTGTGCCTTATCCTCAAAGGTTCCAAAACCGTGGAATTTGCTATTGATAGGGACAGGCCTGCAGAGCAGCAGGCAGCATTGGAAGTTCTTGCCATGAACAGCTGTATAACATGTGCCTGCCTTCTGCATTCTCCCATCACCTTGGACAGCTTCACAGTACCAGTCACGTTGGCCTGATCCATTGCCTGTGCATTCCTTCCGGGGACCAGAAAACAAGGAACTCTGAGCTCAGCTGACTTGAAGAACTGCTTTCTCGGTGTGCACCTGTCTAGGTCATTCCGTGTCAATGCTGTGCCCCTCTTGCTAGCCTACCACCCGTTACAGCCCCCAGCATTCTGAATGAGGCCCCCTGTTCTTCCTATCTGTGGAGCGTTCTGTGTGCACCATCTACCTGTGCCCCGATGTGCTCTCTCCAAGTGGCAGGAAAAGGCCAGAAACGCCTGAGCCTCCAAAAGCCCCCGGAGACTGTGACAGGCCTGGTTCTGATCCAAGATTGTGAAGAAGGTACACATGGATACAGGGTCTCTTCCGATACCAAGAATGGAACCGGAGGCCATAAAAGTAAGGTGGCATCCCTACACGTCTTCCTTTCTGTTTAACACTACCCATGCACATGGGAGTCCCCCAACAGATGATGCCCTGGGGAACCTGCAGGTTCTGGGCCCAGAGCTAATGCCTCCGTTGGACAGAAAGCAGCGTTACTATCTCAAATGGACCAAGAGGGCTTGAACCACCCATGCCTCAGTGATTTGCTAAATGCCAAGGCTCTCTTTCAGTTGCTCTCATTAGGCCCAGGTAGGACTCCCTACAGTCAGGCATCCCTGCTTCCCTACACAGTACCCGTGCCAAGGAAGCCAGTGCGCGGTTGGGCCCAGGGATATCCAAGACGGTCACCTGGAAGGCAGCATCCCTCTGTGTCACCTGGGTGCAGATCCCCTACAACGCAATCAGAGATTCTGCTCCAGCAAGACTACCAGAATCCTCCTTCAGGTACAGACGTGCACCTTTGACACTCAGGCCCCCAAAGCCAGGGGCAAGACCCCAAAGAAAAGGAGGAATTCATATCAGAACTTTCAGCACAGACCATGGGGTATCTTTGGCAGGACCGCTACTGCCTAGAGTCTGGACCCTGAAAACCAGCAGGCCCTGAACTGCCCCAGGGGCTTCTCTGTCTCCACTCCCCTGAGGTCCCTTAGGACATGCAGTTTACCCACCGCCCTTGTCTTTTCTCTGTTCCCTCCCTCACAGGCATATCCTGGATAGGGTCACACAGGGAAACCCACTTACCCATTCTTAGCCTTTGGGCACTTCCAGGGAGGCAGGCTGGAAGTGCCTGGAGGCATGCCTTGCTTACAGACCATGTCTCTCCTAGGATGCCTGTGGTTTGGCAGATACAGCATACTTTAGCGCATCTCATGTTTTGTGTCATATCGTGCCAGTGTGTGCCACCCTCAGGGAGGGCGTGTGCTGGCTGCTGGGCTGATCCGGGGCAGCACTGGTCCAGGACCTTCCCAGTTCTCCTTTTCACATGTGTGTGGAACAATCTCCAGTGCAGCAGGCAATCTAAGACTCTTTCTCCTTCAGCTCTCTGCCCATCTCGGCAGGACCTTAGCCTCACCATCCCAGATCTTGCCATAGCCACGTCCCTCATTTCCAGAGGCCAGCCCGTGGCCCCACACACGGAGGGCTCCACAGGCAGTGGTTTCAAAGCCCCACCCCACGTGATTTGCTCTGTGTGAATCCTTAGACCATGAAACCCTCTTCCTGATCCAAGCACACACAACAACACGGTAGAACTGATGAGCGTGTTTTGTATCTGGTCTAATTGCAGATATCTGGAGCCACAGTCTGGAGTTATCACTGGCCATCCTTTCCTTGTTCCCATCCTGGGCAGGGTCAATGCAGAGATGAGGCGACAAACCACCTTCAGCCTGGTCGCCTCATGACTCCTCTTCTGTTTGCTCAGCACCTCCTCTCCTGCCACCTTCATCTCTGCCTCTGCCCTGGGCCGGACACAAACACACACACACACACACACACACACACACACAATCACAGCCAGCATAAATAAGCACACGTGTGTATACCCACACATGCTCAGCACGGGGACACAGATGCAAACAACGAGCATAGGTGTTTAAGGAGGTGAAGACGACCGAGGCCAGCAATGTCGGGGGTGGCGACAGTAGGCACCAAGTCCTGCCCTTGGGGCTCCCTGTTCACCTTCTCCACGAACTCTTCCATATGTTCCCAAGGCAGCCTGAAGCCGCTTCCAGCGCAGCATGTTTGGTGGTTGTGAGACACTGAGTGGTGAATGTGGAAATTCACAGAAGATCCCAAAGTCAGCACACAGGTGCACTGGGACCCTGGAGAGGACAGCTTTTCAATGATAGGCCTTCCCTGGGTAAGGGGCGGGAGTGAAGTGCCCAGGCAATCTCAAACTCAGTGAGCAGCAGGAGGCCAGGTGATGAAAGGACCCACAAAGGATGAGTCTGACAAAGATACTTAATACACACTGCCTCTAGTAGTATCACCTGGACTCTGGTGCTGCCACCTCAGCTGATTTGGTGGAGACTTGCTTCACTCACGGACACACCAAGTCCCCAAATAAACAGTCTCAGGAGGTCACCTGCTACAAGCACGATCCAAACTCAAGCTCCACAGCCAGCTTGCATGAGTCTGAGCATCCCCATTTGGGAAAGGACAGTGTCCCTGTAGTATCACACGAGTGTCCCTTCAGGGCCCACCTTCAGACCCCATCTCCACACATGTTTCTGTCAGTTACTCTCATGGAAGAACCTTCCTGCCCAGGGTACTACTTCAGGCGATCCTCCCACACATCTTGGCCAACAATCCGCTGGCAATATGAGCAAGGTGAGCCAGCAGCCAAGAATCCCAAAGTGAATTGCTGACTGTGTTCAGGCCCAAAGCAACCACACCTCAGCAATCCTGTTTGACTCTGAGCAGTTGTGACCTGACAACCAGCCGAGAAAGTTAAGGCTCCTGGTGTCCACGCTGCGGCTGGATGCTCCCCGTTCAAAGTCCCAGAACCAGTGGACAGGAGTGGAACAACGTGCCCTATGCCCTACAGAGAGACGGGAGATGGGTGTGGATCCCACAGGTGGACACTCCACAACCTTGCACACCCACACTCATCACCCCAGGAACCACGTTTCACAAGTGATGTCAAGGTAATTCTACTTAGTGGTCACTGTGTTCAAGAAGTAGGGGGGTCCTGAAAGGAAAATATCAACTTGCAGTGGGACGATGGATGGCTCCGCAACAGCACCTGTCAGGATAGGGAGCAGGGAAAAGGTTCCTGCGCCGCCTCCTCTTCCTGAGCAGCAGACTTCAAAGAGCAGCAGAAAGGATACAGCTACGGCCCAGAAGCAAGGGATGCCCCAGGTGATGGCGATCCTCCAAGCCAAGTCAGGCTTCCTCCTCTGATGGTTCTTGCACATGAACTGGAAGTAGGCCCTGCAGTTCTTCTTATGCTCAGAGCTCAGTTCAACCAGCAGGGCAGCCAGTGCCTGCAGCGCATCTTGCCCTGGAAGCTCAGTAGCGCTCCCGGGCCTTTCCTGGCCCTACTCCTCCACCGTCTTCTCAGCTCCTGGAAGAACCCCTATTGCTGCTCCTCATCTGCCACAACCTCCACCTCCTCCATGACGTCTTCCGCAAGCAGCTGGAACAACCACCCAATCCCCACCACGTCTCCGTCCACCAGGGGCTCACCGTCGTCCACCGCCTCCACCCTGCATAGCGTGGCTCCTTTGCCTGGCATGACAACTTGTGGCTGTAAGGTCCCAGCCTCAAAAAGCCTGAGGATGGCTGGCCACCAACCCCAGCGCCCTGAAACTGGAGCTCACAACTAGGAAGGTCTGGGGTCCCAGGATGCTCCTGCATTCCTCTGACGGCCTTTCACACTCCTCTTGGCCCTGGTCGTGACCCCAGGCTGGGGCAGATGCCAAGGGATGCGACATAATAGCACAAGTGGTGTGCAAATGCGGCTCAGGTTTCAGTAATCCTGTGGGACCCACTAGCTGTTTGGGGGCGAGGAGTGAGGGGGATGGTAGGGAAGCGGGGGCTGGTGTGTGTCCGGTGGCCTGAGGCTGAAGAAAGGGGTGGCAGACAGCACGGGACAGGGTGAACAGGCCCTGGGGAAATCAGCCGAATAGGCGGATCCCTAGGCTGTGAGCCACGCGTAGGCTGCTGGCCCAAATCTAGTCCAATGGCCGAGAGAGTGGTGGGTGGCACCCTTCTGGATACGCCCCTCAAACGTAGGGAATCTTCCACAGTTCCTGGGCTACAGCGCACCCACATGGCATATACCGCTCCAGGGAGTAATGGGTTTTGCATCTGCTGATACTCCAGGCGCTGTCATTGTCCGGACTCTGGAAATCCCAACGACGGGTTTCTGCTTCACAGTCTGAACAGCTTACTCCTGTGTCCCTCAGGACCCTCAATAACTGAGAAATTTCCCTGAGGATTCAAAGCATAAACAGGGACTCCACGTGGCTGGATACTTTTTCTCCATGGGACACAGAACCTGTTGTCCGGATGCTAGGGGAGAAGGGAAAAACCACACTGTTGGCTACAGTTGATCTCCACTGTTCAGGGACACCAGAGCCTTAGGGTACAGAGCTGGCTCTTTGTCTCTTCATCTCTGCTTCTGGCATAGCACTGTTTTGGGCAATCCTTCCATGTGTGTACCAAGGGCTGGTGTCTGTTTGTCTCCATCTCTCTCAGTGGTGCTCTTGCTGTCTGTCACTCTCTGGACACCAGTGCTCATACGAGAAGTTTATATGAGAAGGCAAGCCCTGCTCCTCCTTAGTGAGTTGCACCCATGGGAGATCAGACTTTGTTAGTCCACACATTCGGAGAGTGCTTTCTCAAACTTGAAAGTCCACAGTGTGCGGTCACTGCTGAACTGCAGAAGGTGCCGTGTGACCCTCCCTCCGTCGCTGGACAGACGTGAATAGTGCAAAGGCCTCAGGTAGCTTGGCCACACTTTGCACAGATGGAGAAATGGGGCATGGCCTGGGGCCTGAGGGAACTCCCTGAACATTATTTGAATACCTGCCAGGGAGATGGTAAGGGCAGCTCCCCATTAAGTTCCATGACACACTGGTGCCAGAAACATGCATGGCTGCCAATTTACCCTATCGAGGCCCTTTCTAAGCGGTTCTGTTCTCCATGTGAGAACACATTCAAGCCTGCCTGGTCACCCAAGCCTGTGTGGCTGGGAGCAGCAAGAGGATCAAGATAAGCCATCCATCCTATATTCCTGATACCAAATATATGTGTTCTGCAAGGAGTACAAAGGGTGATGATTCAGACTGGAAGACTGCAGGTAGCAGGTGCTTATGCTGCAGTTCTGGTCCATCACTGAAACCACACAAAATAGGCAAGGGTTGCTCATGCTCATGGTAAGGTCAGGGAAAATATGCCTGGCACTTGGGAAGGATGGAAAGGCCCTTGTATCAGGGTATTCAAAGGGCTGTGGGGTCACCCACCGTGGCTTCTGTGTCTGGGATTGCAACCTGTTCTGTGTCTCAGATCTTCTGCACTCTCACTGGTCACCCCCAGGCACTTTATTCCTGCCTCTCCTTTCTGCCAGGCATCCTGCTGTACCACTGTGATTCCACTCAGAACTTGCTCACTCAGTGAGATAACGGGGATCAGTAAGTATGTCTACATATGTTCTGTGGGTTTGTGTATGTGTGTGTGTGTGCGCGCACGCACGCGTGTGTGTGACTCCCACATCTAAGTTATTTTCGGAATCATTCACCTTTACAACAATAACTGTCAGCTAAGGTGGCTCTGATGTACTGTCTCTGGTCATTTCTGACTTAGAGGCTAATCCTCCTCAGATGCAGGCCTGAAGGAGACACAGAGACTCATGGCTGCGACACTTACAGGTGTGGCCCTGCCCGGACTCTACTCAGTTGTGCCTTTGGAGCCTGCCAATTGCCCAGTACCACACTTCCTTCAGGGTCCACCATTCTGCCCCCTCGCCTCCACCCCTCCTCCTGCTCCTGCCTCTGCACCTCCCCCTCCTCCTGAGCACTGGACCACAACGAGTAGCAGAAAGGATACCACGTTGGCCCAGAAGCCAGGGATGCCCTGGATGTTGGCACTCTTCTGAGCCAAGTCACGCTTCCTCCTCTCATGACTCTTGCACATGAACCAAACGTAGGCCCTGCAGGTTTTCTCAGGCTTAGAGCTAAGTTCCACTTACAAGGTCGCCAGTGCCTGCATCACATCTAGTGCCGGGAGCTCACTCGGGCCTCCAGGCCTTTCCTGGCACTGCTCCTCCAATGTCTTCTCGTCCAGCTCCAGGGAGGACCCCTGTTTCTGTTATTCATCTGGCACAACCTCCACATCCTCAGTGATGTCCTCTGCAAGCAGCTGGAAACCCTGTCTGATCCCTGCCACCACTCCGTCCACCTGGGCCTCGCTGTCCTCTCCTGCCTCCACTCTGAAGAGGGTGGCATCTTCGCCTGGTGTGGCCACTGGTGGCTGCAACGTCCCAGCCATTCACAGCATCACCAGGACAGGCTGTTGCTGGCCAGATGCTAGGGGAGCAGGGAAAAACCCCACCGTTTGCCACGTTGTTCTCCATTGTTCACGGACACCAAATGGGAAAGGGGACGGAATGAATCAAATTCCCCTTTTGATCACTCAACAGGAGGTCCTAGTCACCAGGTCCCATTCATGTTCCTGAAAAAGAAAGCTTGTACTTCAGCATATAGACAAGTTTCCTCTCAGCGGTGTTACTGTGTACACGCATATATTTGTGTACATGTGCACGTAGAAATTTTAGTGCTTACCAAAATTCAAGGTCCTGGGAAAGAAAGCTTGTACTTCTGCATATGGACAGGTTTCCTCTCAGCGATGTAACTGTATTCACCCATCTATTTGTGCACATGTGTGTGTAGAAACTTGAGTGCTTACCAAAATTCATGTTCCTTGAAAAGAAAGCTTGTACTTCCGCATATGGAGAAGCTTCCTCTCAGGGATGTTACTGTGTACACGAGCGTGTTTGTGCACATATGCGTGCAGAAATTTTAGTGCTTCCAAAATTCAAGTTCCTTGAAAAGAAAGCTTGTACTTCTGCATATGGACAGGTTTCCCCTCAGCGATGTAACTGTATTCACCAATATATTTGCGCACATGTGTGCGTAGAAATTTGAGTGCTTACCAAAATTCATGTTCCTGGAAAAGAAAGCGTGTACTTCTGCATATGGACAAGTTTCCTCTCAGGGATGTTACTGAGTACACGTGCATGTTTGTGCACATGTGCGTGCAGAAATTTGAGTGCTTACCAAAATTCAAGTTCCTGGAAAAGAAAGCTTTACTTCTGCATATGGACAGGTTTTCTCTCAGCGATGTAACTGTATCCACCAATATATTTGCGCACATGTGTGCGTAGAAATTTGAGTGCTTACCAAAATTCATGTTCCTGGAAAAGAAAGCTGTACTTCTGCATATGGACAGGTTTCCCCTCAGCGATGTTACCGTGTACACATGTATGTTTCTGCACATGTGCGTGTAGAAATCCCTGCCAGTTCGCTTGTGAGTATGAGCTACTGCAACTGACCTAGCCAGGTGATAGAAGTTGGACAGCGAAACCATGAAGTTCTTAGGGAACGGTACAGAGTCTCTGGCCAGCAGAAGCACTGAAGCCAGGGAATCGCTCCCCGTTTGCTCACTGAGCAAACACGTTCTAGGCGGAATCAGAGTCGTGCACCTAGGATGCTTGGCAGAAAGGAGAGGCAGGAGGAGAGAGCCTGGGGAGTGTGAAGACGAAAGTCCACTACCTCTGCAGTTTATGAAAAGTAGAAAATGTATCTAATGAGCTGGGAGGACAACTGTACTTAATTAATTGAGTTATCTAAGAGGATTTCCATCCAAACAGCCAAAAGTGCTTCCTGGTTTTTTCTTGCTGCCTGTAGTAAAACATGAAGGGAATTTTTTTCTTTTTTAATGTTTAAGATAAAGATTATTAAAACAGGGGACAAAAATTGCTGATTTGGGAACTTTCCAGTCATTTAAGATGACAGAAGTTGTTAAAATTAATGACTCTCAAGCAAGATCATATCCAGGGCATTGAGATTAGGTGGTCTAAATACAACATTTTACACCACCGATAGGCCAGTTCTTCTTCATATTATTTTTTATAAACAAAGGTGTTCTAAAGACGAGTGTGACTGTAAAATTCTTTGTTAAGCCTCAGAAAGCTGGAAAGGGGGATGCCTCATGGCATTATTTAGTCAGGCCAATACCCTCCAAAGAGTTTAGGGGTGTCACTCAGAGATCCTTTCAGTCACACAATAAGACTTCTACCAAGGTTCAGGGTGTTATCCCTCAGCTATCTCAGCAGAAAACCAAGACAGAGTAAGCCTTATTATGAAGACATGTGTGATTGTGGCTTTGGAGTGGGGTGCTTTGCCTTGAACACCAGTAAGAGTATCAGGAGACACACCAAGGTTTTCAGATAACATATTTTAGTTCACCTCGGACTGAAAGGACCAGCAATAGTACAAAATAGGAGCTCTGGACTTCTACCTTCTACAAGCAGGAAGCAGGCTAGGGAGACTGTTTCATGTAACCATATACTAGCCACCTTTCATGCAATGGCATCATGTCAGGGGGTAGAATGAAAAAATCAGAGACTGAAGCCTAGGAAGTGACCAGGCCTTAAATACTAATCAAAGGACTGCCCGCAAGAACCCATGGGATTTCAGAACTGCTACTATTGACTCCCATCTCCCTTCCCCTTTCTGGAGCAGGAGTGTCTATGAAGGTTATCTGTGCCTGAACCACCACTGTATGTTGGCTGTGAAAGGGAGCAGGTTAACTCATCTCTTTTGTTCACACATCCTCAAGTCTAGAGGAACTAAACTTCTATAATTTGAACTGATGTGTTGCAGACTTGAGAGGCTCTTGGACTGCAAGGAGATCAAACCAGTCAATCCTAAAGTAAATCTCTCCTGCATATTCATTCGAAGGACTGATGCTGAAGCTGAAGCTCCAATACTTGGGCTATGTGATGCGAATAACCGTCTCTTTGGAAAAGACCGTGATGCGGAAAAAGCTAAAGGTAGGAGAAGGGGACAGCAGAGGATGGGATTGTTGGATAGCATCATCGAATCAATGGACTTGAGTTTGAGCAAGCTCCTGGAGTTGATGGACAGGGAAGCCTGCAGCGCTGCAGCCCATGGGGTCGCCAAGAATAAGACACAACTGAGCAACAGAACACGAGATACTGTACACGTGGACCCTGATCCATAGCTGGACCTGACTTAGATGACAAGGTCCTGAACTTCAAGTTAATGCTGTAACAGATAAATTGTTTAAAAGCATTGGCAGGAAAAGGCATTTTGGACATACACGCATGTGAACAATTTCTGGCCATGTGTGTACCACGTGGTTTTAAATTATGTCCACGGTTCCTTCCTCCTCCCCTTCACATGTGTGGTGGGCTTAGTGGCTCACTTCTCATGTTAGAATACGGTAGAAACGAACAATGAAGCGTCTGAGACTAGGTCATAAAAGGCACTGCAGCCTCCTTGCTCATCCTCTTGGATCACTCACTCTAGAAGCCAGCTTAGTCATATCTCGAGAACACTCAGGTAGCCCTTTAGAGGCCCATGTGAAAGAACTGAGGCTTTCTCCCAACAGCCAGCAAGCAAACTGGTTTCATCAGCTATGTAAGTAAGCCATCTTGGAAGGAAATCCACCAGCGCATGTCAAGGCTTCAGAGGATGGCAATCTCATGAGACACTGAGCCACAACACTCAGCTGAATTACTCCTGGATTCCCAACTTTCAGCAGCAGTATGGAATAATATTGTTTTAAGCTGCTAGTTTTGGCTAATTGGTTATGCAGCACTAGTGTATTAATGCACTGCCAACTTTGGGCAATGTCTTTATTCAGGGCTGCCTGTCCATCTAGTCCAATCTAATCCAGAATCTGCTACTTCAGTTTAGAAAACATAGCCCACCCTTGATCTGACCACCCTCAGTATCAGATCAAATATCATTTCACTCACCTGAATATCTTATCAGCCTTGCCTAGCCTCAGCAATGATCCTCTCAGTTGAGCCAGAGTCCACCCTCACCCTTATAGTCCTCATTTTAATACGTTTCCATCCACTGACACCCATTCTGTTATTGTTGTCCATTGCTTTTCAGTCTCCCATCTCTGTCTGCAATCCCATGGGCCCACCCTGTTCCTTAGCTATAAATCCCAGCTGCACCCCTCCTGGAGTCACACATAAGCTCAATCTCTCTCCCATGTTATAATACGCCACTGTAGTACTCTTACCTTGAATAAAGTTTTTCTTGCCACCTTTCGTAAGTGTTATGAGTACTTTTTGAACATTCCCAGGTTCTGTTAGTAAGGATTACTCTCAAAGGAATCTAGTTTTATATCTTTATTCTTTATACTATATTCATTTGGGGGAACAAATTTCTAGAATTAAAACATTTCATGTTTTTACCATACAAACAGAAAATATCTTTGAAAATACATTTACATATCTTAAAACATGTAGTAATCTGAAAAGGATGCGTATATAGACATGTCAGTGTATATACACACATACCCTCAGAGCTCCAAGGAAAACTTAATTCTCAGTAAACAATAAATGAAAACATTCAGCCTGAAAATAGTGAACTCTTTGGATTCAACTTGCCAAAAATCTTAGACAATGAAATTTTAATTAAAAAACATGGATACATAAAAATACTTGGGATTCAGACAAAATTGCTAAATAAAGATAGGTTAACCCCTAAATCATCTATGGAAAAAAAAAGAAAAGAAATCCTCAGTATCATGTATAACCTATAATGGAAAAGGACCTACAAAAGAATAGATACGTATCTGCATAACTAAATCACTCTGATATACATATGAAATTCAACATTGTAAATCTAATATATTTACAGGAAAAAAATTCTGAAGAAACTTCTAAAATACAACGTTATAAAGAAAAAAAAATCCTAAAGAATGTAGAAAGTAGCTATGAATTGAAACAAAAATAGAAAACAAAAATAAAGCTTGTTGGGATAAGACGACAAGAGCTGCTTCTTGGAAAAAGAAAATCAGAAACATTGATATAACTGTGGCAAATCTAATAAGGGGACAGGGAGGTTAATTCCAATACTAGAAATGAGGAACGAAATGGGATTCTGAGAGGATAACATTCAACTCTGAGTGGAATTCCTTTTGTTTCAGGAAAGGTCCAGTCAAGCAACAACCTGGGGAAAGAAAGGGAAGGAAAGAAAGAGGAAGAGAGACAAGGGAAGAAAGCAAGAAAAAGAAAGGAGAGGAGAAGGGACAGTAAATGTCTCAACAAATGTTGTAAACTATCCAATAAAACAATTCTCTTCAAGATCTAAAAGCAGAAACGGAAATTTATTAAGCCAGATACTCATTGCTTTTGATGGTACTCAGAACAAGAGAGCCCACTTACACATCACTGTTTAGAAGTTTAGAACTGGCCAACACAATACGATTATTTAAAAAAAATAAAAATATGCCATGTTATTTGTAAAAAGACAGCAGAAATAATTTTTAAAACATTATTTCTACAAATACTAATTTTACTTACACTGTTTTGGCAACATTAATAAAATAATAAATTTTACCTGAAACAACAAGCAAGGCAGACAAGGGAATTCACAAAGGACAGTAACAAAATAGTAATCTTGACACATCTTCAATAATTTGTAAAGAAAACAAAGTGTCATTGTGTGAACAAAATATAGAGGTATCAAAAGAAAAACAGAGGAAGCTCCTGAAAGAACTCAACTCACTATTAACTATCTTTGATTTGCAGGCACAGAAACTGACTCAAGTTAATTCTAAGAAGCAAAGCCCTGATGTTATTATCTCTTCTCTTTTTCATTTTTCTTTTTCTTTTTTTTTTTTTTTGTGAAAACTTAGGAAATTTAGGCTGGAGAGGGAAGAAGAGGATAGAGACTTCAAATGCCTTTAAGGAGGAGGAGGAAAGAGAGGGGGTTGGAGATTTGATTGTGTTATTTGAACAGCATTGGTGAAGCTCAAACAAGGGAGCCATGCAGGCCTACGGGAAGAGTATTTCCAGAAGAACAGCACTTGCAGTCTGGATCGGGAAGAAACAGAATTTGATGGAGGAAAACCAAGGCCTGTGTTGTCAAAAAGAGTACATTAGTGGGGAAAATAGTAGAGTAGAAGACAGAGAATGGAAGAGAGGAAGCAGTCAGGGACCATATTGTGGGAACCTTTTAATTTGGCAATAAATACAACTTGTAGTCCTTAGGAGCATACTTCACAGCAACTAACAGCAACAGTGTTGATAATACTAAGCAACAGTAAAAACACATAACTAAAACATTTCGTATTTTTTACTATAGAAATCGAAGAAAGGAGATATGAATGCAATAGTCTGCATATTTATTTATACAGAGAGTTTTCACCTGAGACCAGAACACACACACACTCTTTATACAACGAAAAGTGGTTTCAGCTGACACTTAGCAAAGCGCTTTGGCCCAAGTAAACTAACCAGAAAGGCCTAGTAAAATATTCAAAGTGCAAATAAATCAATCAAGCTTTGAATAAATAAACACAATTTATTTGAATTTGAATTTATACTCACGAATTACCTAAAATGGAGACAACAGATTCACTACAGCTTCATCATCTGTAGTCCTTCCTCTTCAGTTCTGAGAAGGATGCTAACCGCTTGGTGATGATCTCTTTCCAGCATTTTGTGAAAGCTTAGAGGACTTAAAGAAATTGAGGACTGGGGAGAGTGGGGAGAGACAAAGAGGAGGAGAAAGGAAGAGGAAACGGAGAGACTGCTCCTGGCATAGGTCTACAGACAGGATCCCAGCTTCCTGGAATGGTGCACAGAGATTGCTAGGTATCCATGCCAGAAGGGGAGAAGGGGTGACATTCAACTCCAGGAGGAGACTCAACTCCAAGAACCTACAGAGGCAGCCAAGTGTGCTGATGTTCAGGAACCAATACTTAGAGGGTACCCCACAGGTCTGTGAAAGAGCCCTTGGAGACCGCAAGAAAGAAGGTTTCCACAAGTATAATCACAGATTAGATGGTTGGATAGATTAGAGGAAGGATAACTCTATGACCTGATAATTACTGAAATACATGAGACAATTCTTGCACATCAGACTGTGTCAAGAAAGACGGAAACACAATTAGTTTGATACAATGGGAAATTACACACGCAAAGAATTAGCTGTTAACTGTACTACATTTGTGTCCAAGGCAAGATAAGATACAGAACCGAAATCTTCACATGGTCAACTCGGGTAAGACACATGTAACTGGAAAATGGAAGGAAGAGTTCCAAAAAGGCTTTAATCACCCTGGACTATTTTTGTCCAATATATTTACGATTCTTGGACAACTCTATTGTAGCTTAAGGGTAAGAGAACTCAATTTAGCCCAATTCAAAAGCTGAACAGATTTCCTGTGTTTGATCCTTTTCAGTTACATCTATGGGTCCAGCGCAAATCAAAGTGGACGTCAAGGCTCATTTTCCTTTGGGAATTTTAACTTGCTTTGCTACTGTGTCTGACACTGATATGCCGACCTCACTGTGACTACGGCCAGCCAAATGGGAAATGGGACAGAATGAATCAAATCCCCCTTTTGATCACTCAACAGGAGGTCCACAGGCACCAGGTCTCATTCTATTAACTATCTCTGCTTCTCCAACTGCAGTCAGTGCTACACAGGGCCTGCTTCATGCTTGCCAGCGTCTCTCACCAAACACAGGCATTTTAGCGGCTGGCATCCTTGAGATGTCCCTGGGCTAGGTGAAAGCACTCTGAGACAGTGTTCCTTCTCCCTTGGCTCTGTGCCTGCAGTGAATGTATGCCTCTTCCTCAGCTGGGACAAGAAGCCACAGCTCTTCACTGATTAAATCCCGTGTCTGGTCCAAACTCACATCGTAGCTTCTCCATCAACCTCCACTGCACGCTTTCACAGCCAGGTTGTCTTAGATCAGCCCAAGAGGCACTTCAGAGAGTGACATTCAGATCTGGCTATATAGCTGATACTGAGATCTGCAAGGCATGAAAACACTTCAAAATTACGTTGCTAAAACACTCTATAGATTATATGTATAGGAGAGCTTTCGAACTTACAAGTAACATCAAATACCAAAATAGGTTCTTACTTTTCCTTTCTCCTCTTCTCTCATTCTCTCTCTCTCACACACACATGCACACATCCTTTTTACATGTTAAGACAATTACACGAAAAACAGATCATAGATTTTTAAATAACATCTCAATATGCAGATCAAACAAAACTGTACTTCCTCTATTTAAAACAAAATCACATAAATTACCCATCGGTTTCCCTATATTTGATATTACTGAATAATGCTATAAGTTGATCTTTTTGTTTTTAATGGGATTTTTAACTTTGACTGAAATACTTGCTTCAGACTTACTGAAGGCAGAATTAACCATTTTTTTTTCTTTTTTTGACCTCCTCCTTTTAGATTTGGGGGGTGATGATTCAAAATCAGATGTGTTCACAGTAATGGATGCTACTTCCACCAATCCTGGCTGAAGGGGTTCCAGTGATACCTGAATAACAATTTTTGTTTCAGGAGACAATCCTTCTATCTGCTTAGGCTTCTTAAACATTTGATGACACTGGGTCTTGTGCTCCCTTTCCTCTTTGGAAGTTAAAAACTGTAGCCGACATTTGGAACACTGGTGAAAACTCTTTTCCCAGTGCCCTCGATGATGACGTCTGTATGCTGTTGCAGTTTTAAAAATTTTGAGACAAAACGGGCAAAGTAAATTCTTAGTGTTACCATGGTATGCTCTGAAATGTGCATCCACATCTGCAAAAAATGATGATCTGTAACTGCAAACCTGGCATACATAGGGCATTTCACCAGGCTTATGATTGTCTTTCATGTGCTCTAAGAGAACCTGATCTGTCTCAAAGGACAACTCACAGATGTGACAGACTGCGGAGGGTTCCTGGGCCGTGTGGACACTTTCAATGTGACACTGCAGCTGGAAGGGAGTCGGAAACTGGCGGAGGCAGTGCTGGCAGGTGGTGTGGGTTTTCCAGCTGTCACCTCTCTGCCTCTCAAGTTCCAAATGGTGCTTCATGTGATTCATAAACTTGACATTTTTTAGAACTTTCAAGCAGCTGAGGCATTTAAACGCCGTGTGGGTCTTCGCTTCTGGCTGCCCAACTCCTCGATGCTCGCCATAGTAGAAGTCGCGAAGTAACACAATCAGATTTCCTTCTGTGGGATCATCAATTTTCTTTGGACTTGCCAAACTTGGAAAATCAGTTTTTGTCCGTCCACTTTCCCCTAAAGGTCTTACAGGCTTGCAATGAACACTGTCCTTTGGAAGAGGTGTTGGACAAGGTTCTCCATTCTGAACATGGCTTAGTGAGGTATGGACACGGTCTGGTGTGCTTTGCTGAGTGGTCTCTGTATGAAAAAAACCTGACGGGGAAAAACCTAAAGAATGTTCCCCTACAATGCCATCGCTGAGTTTAGGCCTTCTGGGATTTCTGCGATTTGTTTCACAAGGGGAAACTCGCTTTGATACATGAGGACTTTTACTCATATCTCCTGCAGAAACTGCTGTTTCTACTGAATGCTGCAATGAACCTGTGAAGGTAATCAAAGAAGAACATAACTCCTTCGAAAAGCAATCAGGCACTATTTGTGGTGAAAGATTTTTATAATCAGCTTGAGACGGAGGTTCAATAATAATAGGACTACCTGTTGATCTTGAATCAGAGTCAGACACTGGCAAGACAGTCTTTGCTTCTGATGTAGGAGTCACATGACTCACAGGCTGTAATCTGTGAGCGTTACCTCTCCTGAAGTGACCATACCTTTTTCTCCTTGAATAAGAACCTGGGGTATCTCTGTTCAGTATGTTTGAAACGACTGGTTTTGAAGCTGAGCTCATCCCAACAAAGATCACATCAGCATCGTCATTTACATGTTCCACTCCAACCAAGATCACTTCATCGTCATCATCATCATCATCTACTTGTTTCGTCTCTCCCTCCCTTTTCCGTACTTCTGGCTCTTGTTCTTCTTCACGTAACATACATGGGAGTTCCATATTTTTAATACTTTTTTATTCTTAGAGGGTGCGGCCACAAGTCCCAGTGCTTCCTTTATACAAACTGCCACCTAAGTATAAACATACTACAGATTAGTTAAGTACAGAAAAATGGGCTATTTGATTATCTCCAAATCTCTAGAGTACTTATACACACCCTTATCTTACAGACAAAGACACTGAGTGTCAACCAGAGTCAATGACAGCTAAAAAATCTACGACTACAAGTCTACATGGCTCTAGAATCATAGCTTTGTCGCATGTTCACTTTAACCTCTTCTACTTAAAAAAATAAAGAGGGGGGAAAAAAAAACAAAACGCCACACTGATCATTACGTGAAATCACATGTAAAGGATGAGTATTTTTACAAAAGCATTGTTCTACAGCGTTTCGAAGCATGGACTGTGGAGTCATAGGAGATTAAGTTGGAATTCTAACTTAACCACACACCAGTTGCGTCTTCTTGGGCAAATTTGTAACTTTTAAATGTGTTTCTGTATCTTAAAGACAAACATGCTTATTTCTTAGACTTAAGGTTAACAGCTTTTTTAAAAGGCATCAGCTATTCAATGGCATCTTGTTTTGTAGTAAAAATGGAAGAAAATGTATCTTAAATGCACATTACAACCGATCCACAAATTCTAATTTCGTAAATGTTAACAAACAAAATAGGTAGCAAATTCAAAGTATAATCTATCTCTACCTAGTTAACAAACAGCATAATTCAATGTCAAGCACTTAACACAGGCCTAGGAAAAGGAGAATGGGCTCTCTTTGATAATCTCACCCCAATTCCACACTGATATATCCTAAATTTCTCCCTCTAATCCTGGCTAAACTTCAATCCAACAATGCTTCATCCTTTATGCCACATGTCTCTTCACCACATAGCAGGCAAAGTGATGCCAGTCTTTCTCTCATACCAATATCACACAGAGATATCACTCACACACACACACACACACACACAAACACACACACACCTGATATACCTCATGAATACAGGTGAAAGAGTCCTCAACAAAATACTGGCAAACAAAATTCAACAGCATATAAACAAGACTGTATACCATGATCACATGGGATTTAGGGAGGTATGCAAAGTTGGTTCATTATAGGAAAGTCAACCAACATTATGCCATTTTAAAACAATAAAACAAATAACACATCTGCCTGAAGAAAAAGCATTTCCTTGAATCTAGCACCTTTTCATAACCAGGGTTAAAAGAACACTTAATAATTAAGAAGAGAAGAGAACTTTCTCAATCAAAGGGCACCTGTAAAAAGACCCACAGCTAACATCATACTTAAGAATGAAAAACTGAAAGCTTTCCCTCTAAGACTGGGAACAACACAAGGAAGTCTATTACACACTTTGGCTCAACATTATACTGGCAGTTTTACAACCAGAGCAATCAGGTAACAAAAGAGAATTGTTGCTGTAGTTTAAAAAAAAAAACAACACAATGAAAAAACAAAAAACCGCTTTCAGAATGGAAAGGAAAAATCAAAATATTGGAGATAACATACCTTTGTATATAGAAAATCTTGAAGAAAACACAAGTATTAGAATTAATATATAGCTTGCAGAATAGAAGACAAATATTTTAAAAGTCAACCACATTTTACAGTGTAGCAACAAATGTTGTTGAGTAAATACTTGAATCTACACTAGCATTCAAAAGAATATTTAGGAAGTCAGAAAGAGGAAGACAATATATTCTTTCGAATGGCTGAGTAATACTCCATTGTGTATATGTACCACAGCTTTCTGATCCATTTATCTGTTGATGGACATCAGGGTTGTTCCATGTCCTGGCTATTATAAACAGTGCTGCGATGAACACCGGGGTACATGTGTCTCTTTCAATTCTGGTTTCCTCAGTGTGTATGCCCAGCGGTGGGATTGCTGGGTCATATGGCAGTTCTATTTGCCATTTTTTAAGGAATCTCCACACTGTTCTCCATAGTGGCTGCACTAGATTGCATTCCCACAAACAGTGTAAGAGGGTTCCCTTTTCTCCACACCCTCTCCAGCATTTATTGCTTCCAGACTTTATAGGAATCAATTCTAATGAGACGGAGGAAACTGGAGCCGATTATAAACAGTGAAGTAAGCCAGAAAGAAAAACACCAATACAGTATACTAACACATATATATGGAATTTAAAAAGATGGTAATGATAACCCTGCATGAGAGACAGCAGAAGAGACACAGATGTATAGAACAGATTTTTGGACTCTGAGGGAGCGGGAGAGGGTGGGATAATTTGGGAGCATAGCACCGAAACATGTACACTATCATGTAAGGTAGTCGCCAGTCTATGTTTGATGCAGGATACAGGATGTTTGGGGCTGGTGCACAGGGATGATCCAGAGAGATGATATGGGGTGGGAGGTGGGAGGGGGGTCAGGATTGGGAACTTATGTACACCTGTGGTGGTGGATTCATGTCAATGTATGGCAAAACCAACACAGTGTTGTAAAATAAAATAAAGTAAAAATAAAAATAATAAAAAGGAGAGAAGACAAATATCATATGGTATCACTTACATGGACTCTAAAATATGACACAAATGAACTTATCTATGAAACAGAAACAGACTCACAGACATAGAGAGCACACTATGTGATTCCCAAGAGGGGAAAGTTGGGGTAGGCACAGATTGGGAGCTGGTGATTAGCAGATGCAAACTATAATATATACAAGAGAGAAATAAGAGCGTACTGTATAGCACAAGGAACTATATTCATAATTTGTGATAAACAATTATGGAACAGGGTATGAAAAAATTGTATGTGCATATGTGTGTGTTTACATATGAAGGAAAGGAAAGGACAACTGTTGGCAAGCACATACAGAAATTGGATCCTTGTGTGTTATAGATAGATTTTAAAATGGTGCAACTGCTACAGAAAACAGTTTAAAGGCTTCTCAAAAAACTAAAAAACTAGACCCGATACATGATTTAGCAGTTCCACTTCCGGATATAAAATCAAAAGAAGTTAACATGGGGCCTTGGGATATCTGCAGAGCCGTGCTCACAGCAGCACGAAGCACAACAACTAAAAGTGGAAGCATCGAAATGTCCATCAAATGTGATATATACACACAATGAAATATTATTTAGCCATATAGAGAAAATTCTGTCACATGCTACAACACGCATGATCATTTCAGACATCAAGCCAAATGCAATAAGCCAGTCGTACAAAAAGACAAATACTGTAAGTTTCTACTTGCAAGAAATAGCTAACACAGTCAAGCAATAGAAAGGAAACAAAAAAGAACGATGGAGTCCATGGTAGGTCAACGGGCAAGAAAAGAGGAGTTGCTGTTTAATGGGACAGGTGATGGGTACAGAGTTTCGATTTTGCAAGCTGTAAAGGTGTAGAGATCTGTTTCATAACAATGTGATAAGGAATTCCCTCGTAGTTCAGAGGTTAGGACTCCACAGTGTCCTATCAGGGGCCTGGGTATGATCCTCAACCAGGGAACTGTCATTCAAGCTGCACAACACAGCTAAAACAATGACAACAACAACAAATCAACACTGTGACTACGTGTGTGTATATGTCTTAGTCACTCAGTTGTGCCCAACTTTGCATCCCCAGGGACTAAAGCTCACCACGTTGCCTTCTCCATCAGATTTGCAGTGGGTTGCCTTTTCTTTCTCCAAAAGGCTGATGAAAGTGTGCAAAATACTTAGCATGCAAAAATGGTTAAAATGGTAACAATTTAACTTAGATGTTTTCTACAACAATTAAAAACAGAAAAGCATTTAATAACCAGGAAAAGAATTTGAATAGACATTTCCGACTCTTTGAAACCCCATGGACTGTAGTCTACCAGGCTCCTCCGTTCATGGGATTTTCCAGGCAAGAGTGCTGGAGTGGATTACCATTTCCTTCTCAAGGCGATCTTCCCCACCCAGGAATTGATGCCAGGTCTCCTACCTTGCAGGCAGACACTTTCTCTTCTGAGCCACCAGGGAAGCCCTGAGCAAAATGTCAATCAGTCTCACTGAGATACTACTTCACACCCATACTACTTCACACCCAATCAAAAGGACGAATAGTAACAAGTGCTGCTGAGGATGTGGAGAAAAGGAATCTTCATGATATTGTTGAGGTAATTGCTGTAAAATGGTACAACCACTCTTGCAAAAGTGGTTGGTCAGTACCTCAAAAATTAAATGTAGAGTAGCCATATGATCCAGGAATTTCCCTCTTTTGTATATATGCACCAACACTGAAAATGTTCAGTCCATGCAAAATCAGTGTTCACAGCAACATTACTCGCAATAGTCACAAAGAGTACACCATCCACGTATTATCCATTCATTGACGAATGGATAAACAAACTGTGGTATATGCTCAAAATGGACTGCATGGAAGCCATTTACCATATTCATATACCATATTCAGCCATAAAAATAAAACAAAAACATTCACTGCTATACAAGCACGAACACGATGAATCTTGAAAGTACACAAACGAGGGGACTTTCCTGGAGATCCAGGGTTTAAGACTCTCCACAGGGGCCATCCCTGGGCTGGGAACTAAGATCCCACATGCCACATAGCTAAATAAATAAATATTTAAAAAGAAAATACAACATCTGAATAAAGCCAAACACAAAGGTCACACATTGTATGTGGGAGAACTGTAGGTGGAAGACAAGCATGAAAGAGAAGCACTCTGTAATCCAAGTGAAACATTTTTTTTCAGGGAGGAGGAAATGAACCACTCTGGTAAAGGCTGCCAATAAATTAAATAAAATAACAACTAAAAATTGACCCCTGAGTTATTCATTTGAAATTCACTAGTGGCCTTGCCAAGAGTGGCTTTATAGGAAAATGAGAGAACTCGAGATAACAAAGTCTAGGAACAACTCTGCAGAGGTCTATAATAAGCAAATATGAAATAAAAGCAGCAGAAGCAGGAGGTGTCACCAAAAGATGGATTTTTAACGACAGGTCACATTATGGTCAGTCTGTTTGCTGATGGGAACCATCCAGAGAAACAGAAACCTTAATCCAGGAGGACAAAAAGGAGACTTGCTAGAATATCAAGAAATGAGTAAGTCTAGAAATGAGCAGATCTAGAATTGAGTACATCAAACCACAAGAGCACACAAGCTGTAGAAGGCAATGGAAACCCAAACCAGTACTCTTGCCTGGAATATCCCACAGACGGAGGAGCCTGGTAGGCCGCAGTCCATGGGGTTTCGAAGGGTTGGACATGACTGGGCGACTTCACTCTCATGCACTGGAGAAGGAAATGGCAACCCACTCCAGCGTTCTCGCCTGGAGAATTCCAGAAAAGGGGGAACCTTGTGGGTGGCTGTCCATGAGACTGCAGAGTCAGACTCGACTGAAGCGGCTTAGCAGCAGTAGCAGCACACAAGAAGGGTACACAAGCCACATAATTTGCTCACATTGACAGAGCTGAGATCATGTGAAAAAAAGGCTGGCATAGTGGATTAATGGGTATGGTAACCAGCCTTCAAGCGAATTCAATCTCCTGATATTCCCACCCCTGTGTAGTTCTCTCTCAATCTATCACAGGGTAGACCTGTGAGACTAAGCAAATACACAAGTGAAGATGTGTAACATCTGAAACAAACTCTGCACTTTATCATGGGTGCAAGCGCTTTCCTGAATCACTCATTCTGAGTAAAGACAGCAGCCTCCACAAGAGAAGCCCCTTGGAGAGGCCCACAGAAGGAGGAACTGAGGCTTCAAGAGTACAAACAAGTGAGAGAGCTAAGATTCAACAAGCTAAGTCTTCAGAGGTTGCCAAGCCAGACAAAAGCTTGACTACTACCTCAGGAGAGATGCTAGGCCAAGAGATAACAAGTGGTAAGTTCTTTCAAACTATTCCATTTTGAGATCATATGTACAACACAAACATTTCAAGTTCTAATACCATTCACATCATACTTACACACAGAACAGTTCTCCTATAAATATAGCAAAAATCAAAACACACACAGACACACACACACACACACACACACACACCCCTATCCACAGCACCGAAACACAGGAGTTGCCTGGCGGTACAGTGGTTTGGTTAGGACTCAGCCCTCTCACTGCCAGGATCCTGTGTTTGATCCCTGGCTGGGGAACTAATATCCTATGACGCCACATGTTGTGACCAAAACAAAACATGCGGTGAAGTTCAAAGCTGTACCAGCAAGATAAGTATACAACACAGCTGTAGGCACAAGTTGCTGGGCATAGAGCTCCTATGATCTTGTTTACGCGCATGAAATGAACTCAGATGGTGCCTCACCCCCATCCAGTGGAGTTCACTTACTTAATGAAGAAAAGCCCTTAAGGGTACAGAAATGAGCAAGTAATCTCACGTGAACATGTTAAATCACAGGATAATTTCTCTGAATGAACCACCGAATTCATTCCTTCATTTGGCCATGCTGTTTGGCTTGTGGGGTCACAGTTCCCTGACCAGAGACTGAATCCAGACCACTGCAGTGAAAGCCCAAAATCCTAATCACCAGGCCACCAGGGAACTCCACACCTGCATTGCTTTGCTTTCCTAGCTAAAACCTTAGGATATGTGCATTGCCCCATTTTAGCCTCACCAAGTGGTACGAGTCAGCTCTACACAGCTTAAGACCCATGGTGCTCTTACTTTTTTTCTTTCAAGAAGGCAGGAGAAAGCAAGTCACCCTGCCTGTTTTTAAGCTTGCCACTCAGAAAGCTGCAAACGTGAAACCATGATGGCCCTGAAGTCAGCACCCGCAATCAGGGTCAGGTAATCCCCAATCAGGAATACTCTCTCTCAACAGCACCGTGTTAGCCGACGAATGAAAGGAGAAAAACACAAAGTAAGAAAGCCACAACTTTGTCCCTTGTTGTAAAGATGTCTGTCACCTTACCTCAGGGGCCCACTGAAATCCTGAGCGCTTGAGACCTCCCAGGCAGCACACGGTCACATCCTGGGGACAAGCAGAGGAAACGGCCAGGGTGAGTCCCCTGTTCCGGGAACATTTTATCCCCCCAGGCCCTACCTGGTCCTACCCTACGGATGCTGACCAGGCGTCTCACACTCAACCAGACCAAGTGATTGAACTCCTTTGCCCTGAGCTTCTTCCTCACACCTCCCTTCTCTCAGTAACAAACAAATACCTCATCTGCCAACTTCCCGAACCGAAGGCCTGAATCTCAGGGCCCCCAGGGATGGGGCAGCCCTGGAGTCTGAGGAGAGGCCGAGGAAACAGGAAAACGACCAAAGCACCAGGGCAGTGAAGAGGCCACTAGATCGATTTTTTTTCTTTTTTTTTGCTGCGCTCGCCTGACTATGCCTGGGTGCAGGATGGGGTTGGGCCGTGAAGATTTGTGTTTGTGTGTGTTTAAATCATTAGGTTCCACAGGAGAGCTGGGGGTGGTGCCCGGAGCCAGGGGCCTAAGAGGCCCTTTCCTGGAGCTGGCTTGTCCCACCCACCCCCCGGGCCGGAAAGCTGCTGGAGAGCTGAGCCAGCCCAGACTAGAGAGGAGAGAGGGCGAAAGGAGCCTGAGGCCTGTGGGTCCTGCCGCACGCTCCCTCCTGAGGGCCCGCGGGCCCTCACCAGCCGCCCCACCGAGCAAGGCCTCGTGAGAGTGGGGACCCGAGAAACCCTCCCTTTAGCCGTCAGGCACCTCTTTGGCTGAACCACGCTCCAGTCCTTACCAGCCCCCGTTGACGGAGGAGACAGAACTGCCTGCGGCTCACCTGCCTTAGGCAGTTCCCGGATCAAGCCTGAGGAGGCGAGCCCGAGGGGATGAGGCCTCCTCAGGTCAGGGGCGCCGCCTCAGCTCCCCCTATAGGCGAGCGGGCTGCCTCCGATGATTGGCTGCCAGGTGTCGGCTCCTGCAATCTGATTGGCCGCGAGGCCGAGTTGGGCGCATGCGCCCGCGATAGACACCCCACCCCCTCCCCCCACCCCATAAAAGCACCCCCTGTGGGCGTGGTCAGGCTGAATCTGAATCTCAAGAGTATTGGGTCAAGATTGCTCAGCTCACCAAACGCGAAGAAAGAAAAAACAGATGGCACAGTCGCCAGGGCTCAGGGCTGAGAACGGCCTCCGAGTCTACCAGGGGAGTCCAGTGATGGTGTCCGGCACTCACAGCCCTCAGGGGTGACCTCCCTTAAGCCAGTTCTTTGCTTAAGGAGCTTGACCTTACAGTGCATCTTGGCGCCCCTCCTCTTGGAATTACATTTCAATCAAGGCAGGGCAGCCTGCCCCTGTTTTTGCACTGTCTATTGTGAGCTGAGAATGAGCTTTACTTTTTCTTCTTCTTCTTCTTTTTAATTTTAGAGCTTTACGCTTTTAATGGCTGAGGAAAACCAAAAAGAATTTTATTTTATGACGTGAAAATTGTGTGTAATTCAGTTTTCGGAGTTCTTAAAGGTGGAACAGGGACTTGCCAGCTTCTTTGGTTACCCTCTATGCCTGAAAACTTAATTAATTGCCAATGATCATATTCACAAAGCCTAACATATTTCTTTTTTGGCCCTTTACAGAGTGTTTTTTAAATGCCCTGTTCTGCTGGACGTCTCCTAGTAGTCATATGGGAGAATAAAGTTTTGGTTTTGTTACAATATTTCTTCTCCATTATATTCATTTTTCATTCTTTACTAATTTCATTCCTTCGTATCACTATAAGTTTCCTTTAATGGAAGCAATGAAATAACATCAAAGAAAATACCTCTGTTGGTAGTTTTAACAGGTAACATGTTAGGAGGTATATGCTCAACTAAAAATATGTCTATATATACAGTAAATACCACTTTAAGTGGCTTCAGAACTTGTATCTGGTTTCAAGTCCCTAGGAATGTTTGTTGAACATCCAATATTGTAACCTCCAGCTGTTCTCAAATTCAGAAAGATACAACTTTTTCAATAATTTGTTATCTCAAGTTTAAACTCCGTTTTAGCCACAAATATGAACATGCTTTCTAGGTCACATGATTGAATCTGACCTATTGCCAAAAAGTGAAAATTTTGGAATACCTTTCTCAAAAGAGAGATGTTGTTTTCTTCTTCCAGAAAGACTGGTAGTGCAGCCGATCTTTGAACAGTTTGTCGGTTTTTGTTAACTCCATAAAGATTAAGCTGTCGAATTAAACTTTTCATGCTCTTGGTTTCAAATTTTCTGAAAGGCTCCTTTCTTTCCAAGACTTCTTTCCTGAAGAGTTCTTCATTGATCACTCTACATGTGCCTGTCTCATCCCACCAAATAGATTCAAACTGATCACTTTCCACTATATTCCAAAGTTATTGTGGAAATGTGAGTGAAAGAAAATCACTCTGTGATTTTCAGTGAAACATCATCTGTTTCAGAGACAGAATATGTGTAGTGTGGCCTTTTGATCACCAGATCCTCAGACAAAGCCTGAAAAGCATATTCTTCAATCATAGATCTCAAAACTGAGTCCCCAGTTGTATAATCATCCCAATAAGATCTAATGGAGGTTTCTGAACCAGTGGACTCACCTTTAGGAGGTCCATCTTGATTTTCTGAAGAAATATGTGCCATCTCAGGGAAATCTTTCTTCAGATAATGTTCTCATTTGTCTGCTTTTACACAATGCAACTTCAAATGATGTTTGGCTGGCCTACAGAGAGAAACTCTCTGGACGATCACAGAGGTCCTCGCAGTCAAACAGCTGTGACATCACAAAATCACTGGTCTCCTAGCAATCGAAGGTTAGTTGTGACATGACAAAGTCACTGGTCTCCTAGCAACTGAAGGGTAATGTTCAACCAAGTGTTTACTTCAGCATCAACTTAAAATACAGACTGCTGGCAGAAATACTAACCAAAACCATGAAGCATGCTAAATCTCATTAGGAAAGTTGGCCTTTTTTTCTGGGGGGGTTGGGGGGGTTTCCCGTGTTTGGGATGGTCTTTCTCTTTCTGGCAGTTTGTGGTTCCTCTTTATTGTGGAGGTTCCTCCCTGTGGCTGGGGTTGGACGAATGGCTTGTCAGGTTTCCTGGTTAGGGAAGCTTGTGTCAGTGTTCCGGTGGGTGGAGCTGCATCTCTTCTCGCTGGAGGGCAATGAAGTGTCCGGTAGTGAGGTTTGAGATGTCTATGGGTTTGGTGTTTGGGCAACCTGTATATTGAAGCTCCGGGCTCTGTTCCTGTGTTGCTGGAGAATTTGCATGGTATGTCTTCCTCTGGAACTTGTTGGCTCTTGGTGGTGCTTGGTTTCAATGTAGGTATGCAGCTTTTTGGAAGATTTCCTTTTTTTAAAATAAATTCATTATTTTAATTGTAGGTTAATTACTTTTCATTATTGTAATGATTTTGCCATACATTAACATATGTCCACCACAGGTGTACACATGTTCCCTTTCCTGAACCCCTTCCCTTCTACCAACCCGTACCATCCCTCTGGGTTGTCCTAGTGCACCAGCCCCAAGCATCCAGTATCATGCATTCAACCTGGGCTGGAGACCCATTTCATATATGATATTATACATGTTTCAATGCCATTCTTCCAAAACATCCCACCCTCTCACTCTCCCACAGAGTGCAAAAGACTGTTCTATACATCTGTGTCTCATTTGCTATCTCGCATACAGTGTTATCGAAAACTCACATCAATAAATCCACTTTCTTTCTGAAATAAAAGTGATTTATCATCCTTCTATGCACACATTCTTAATATTCAGTACTGTTACCCTAGCAGACTTGGTCTACTTGCTTCTGTGCAAACAAATTTATGAATTGACTGTGGGTTTCAGTGTGGGAGGCGGGGCAGGAAGTGCTTATTGTCGGACCAAGCAAGGTGTCTTAGCAGCTGGTGCTTCAAAGACGCAAGTCCCCAAATACTTTCAGGGGAAATATTTTAATGGCTGAGTGAGGGTGGAACATGGGGTCTGTGGTCAATATTGGGACATTCTACTAATGGCCTATTACGGAGGATATTGGGAGTCCACATCATTGACCGTCTAGTTCCAACTATGCACTTACATTTCAGCCTGGTTTGGGCTTTAGCATCTCTAAAATTGTTCACAGGATATTGCTCAGAATGTCATCGATGGTCCTTGCTGCTGCTGCTGCTAATTCGCTTCAGTCAGGCCCGACTCTGTGCGACCCCAAAGGTGGCAGCCCACCAGGCTCCCCCATCCCTGGGATTCTCCAGGCAGAACACTGGAGTGGGTTGCCATTTCCTTCGCCATGCTGGCCCTTGAGGAGGGACTAAAGACCCTTGAGTTTGATTAGTGACTAAATCATTATTATTGTCAATCACTTGATTGTTTTCCTTAGTTTCTGTCTTTTCTAGCTTCTCTGATTAAACTTCCTTTTGAACATGAGGAGGTCTACAATCTCCTACCTCTCTCTCTCGATTTCCATGCTTTTCAATCTTAAGAAGGAACTGCTTAGTACAATAAAGGAAAACAAGTCTTGGACTTAGAGCTCGATCATAAATATGACAGAAAATCTCAGTGCAGGTTCCGTTTCTTTTTCAGGTTTCCCAGCTCTTGGAGTGATTGAGTCAGCAACAACTTTGGCTCTTTCCTGTTGAGATGGAGCATGGAGTTGGAAATAATTCTAAAATCTAGGCTTGCTATCAACAGTTTATGATATGAAAACATATCTCTATTTTATATATATTATATATATATATGTCTATGTCAGTATTTTGTCATTAAACTGGACAAACATTTGAAAATTGATCTATATTTATGAAAAGGAGAGAGGTGAGTGATATAAAAGAGTTCTCATATGTTACATGCAGCCAACGAAACATATTTTGAAGTATTTCAACTTACATAATATTCGACAATCGAGTAGAATTTGAATCATTCTACATTTGGGTTTTATTGTTTTCCCATTTCTATTACACCTAACATGAATTAAAAGCCATTGCACTTTTTTTTTCATACACACACTCATGCATAGACAGGTGTATATATGTCAAAATATAATTTTAGGCAACTTTATTTAGGTGACCACACTCATTGCTAGCTCCCCAGATCTTAATAAACTGTTTGGGAAGCCCTACATTACTTAATATTTTTCTGGCTGAAACATTCATCTCGTTGCTGAAAAGCTCTCCTTTCATCTAGCTCATTTTCCACTATTCTTTCTGTAATAAGAGTTAGGGCTCATACTTATGAGCGCACCTTGAACCCAGAACATTGCAACTCAAGCTTACTTAGTGATATTGTTCCAAACATGCTGTTGTTTTCCTCACGTTGGACGCAATTTGACTTGATTTATTTCTAATATAAATTTGTTTATTTTCATAGTAGTCTAATTGCTTTACAATATTGTATTGGTTTTGCCATACATTAACATGGATCTGCCACGGGTGTACACGTGTTCCCTATCCTGAAAACCCCTGCTACCTCCCTCCTCAAACCATTCCTCATGGTTACCCCAGTGCACCAGCCCCGAGGATCCTGTATCACGCATCGAACTGGTCTGGCGATTCGTCTGACAAATAATATTACACATGCTTCAATGCCATTATCCCAAATCATCCCACCCTCGCCCTCTCTCACAGAGTCCAAAAGACTGTTCTATACATCTGTGTCTATTTTGCTGTCTCACGTACAGGTTTATCATGACCATCTTTCTAAATTCCACACATATGTGCTCATTTACTCTATTGCTATTTTTCTTTCTGGCTAACTTCACTCTGTATAATAGGCTTCAATTTCATCCACCTCACTAGAACGGACTGAAATGTATTCTTTTTAGTGGCTGAGTAATACTCCATCTCGTATATGTACCACTGCTTTCTTATCCATTAGTCAACTGATGGACATCTAGGTTGCATCCGTGCCTTGGCTATTAGAAACAGTGCTGTGATGAACAATGGGGTACACGTGTCTCTTTCACTTCTGGTTTCCTTGGTGTGTATGGCCAGCGGTGGGATTACTGCATCATATGACAGTCCTATTTACAGTTTGTTTGTTTGTTTGTTTGTTTGTTTAAGGAATCTCCACAGTGTTCTCCATAGCGGCTGTACCAGTTTGCAATTCCACTAAGTGTCAGAGCATTCCCTTGTCTCCACACCCTCCCCAGCATTTATTGCTTGTAGACTTTTGGATAGCAGTCATCTGACTGGCGTGAAATGGTACCTCATTATCCTTTTGATTAGCATTTTTCTGATAGTGAGTGATGTTGAGAAACTTTGCATGTGTTTGTTACCCATGTGTATGTCGTCTTTGGAGAAATGTTTGTTTACTCCCTTCGCCTATTTTATCATGGGGTCGTTTATTTTCCTAGAATTGAGGTTCAGGAGTTGTTCGTATATTTTTGAGCTAAATTCTTTGTCAGTTGCTTCAGTTCAGTTCAGTCGTGTGTGACTTTTTGAACCCCCATAAATTGCAGCACACCAGGACTCCCAGTCCATCACCAGCTCCCTGAGCTCACGCAAACTCACATCCATCGAGTCAGTGATGCCATCCAGCCATCTCATCCTCTGTCGTCCCCTTCTCCTGCCTCCAATCCCTCCAAGCTTCAGAGTTTTCCAGTGAGTCACCTCTTCATATGAGGTGACCAAAGTACTGGAGTTTCAGCTTTAGCATCATTTCTTCCAAAGAACACCCAGGAATGATCTTCTTTAGAATGGACTGGCTGGACCTCGTTGCAGTCCAAGGGACTCTCAAGAGTCTTTTCCAACACTACAGTTCAAAAGCATCAATTCTGCAGTGCTCAGCTTTCTTCATAGTGCAACTCTCATATTCTAACAAGACTACTTGAAAAACCATAGTCTTGACTAGATGGAACCTTGGTGGAAAAAATAATGTCTCTGCTTTTGAATATGCTATCTAGGATGGTCATAACTTTCCTGTCATAGGGCAAGCGTCTTTTAATTTCATGGCTGCAGTCAGCATCTGCAGGGATTTTGGAGCCCCCCCCCCCCCAAATAAAATCTGACACTGTTTCCCCATCTATTTCCCATGAAGTCATGCGACCAGATACCATGATCTTACTTTTCTGGTATTTTGAGCTTTCAGGCAACATTTTCACTCTCCTCTTTCAATTCATCAAGAAGCTTTTTAGTTCCTCTTCACTTTCTGCCGTAAGGGTGGTGTCATCTGCATATCTCAGGTGATTGATATTTCTCCTGGCAGTCTTTGTTCCAGCTTGTGCTTCTTCCAGCCCAGTATTTCCAGTATTTCTCGTGATATACTCTGCATATATATTAAACAAGCAGAGTGACAATACATAGCCGTGACGGACTTGTTTTCCTATTTATAACCAGTCTGTAGTTCCATGTCCTGTTCTAACTGCTGCTTCCTGACATGCATATAGGTTTCTCAAGAGGCAGGTCAGGTGGTCTGCTATCCCCATCGCTTTCGGAATTTTCCACAGTTTATTGTGATCCACACAGTCAAAGACTTTGGCATAGTCAATAAGGCAGTAATAGATGTTATTCTGGAACTCTCTTGCTTTGTCAATGATCCAGCTAATGTTGGCATTTTGATCTCTGGTGCCTCAGCCTTTTGTAAAACCAGCTCGAACATCTGGCAGTTCATGGTTCATGTATTACTGAAGCCTGGCTTGGGGAATTTTGAGCAGTACTTTACTAGCGTGTGAGATGGATGCAATTGTGCCGTGATTTGAGCATTCTTTAGCTCTGCCTTTCTTTGGGATTGGAATGAAAACTGACCTTTTCCAGCCCTTTAGCCGCTGGTGAGTTTTCCAAATCTGCTGCCATATTGAGGGACGCACTTTCACAGCATCACTAAAAGGGGGCAAAATCCCTAAACAGACGTGTCTTTAAAGAAGACATACAGATGGCTAACAAACACATGAAATATGCTTAAAATCATTCATCATTAGAGAAACAAAAATTAAAATTGAATGAGTAGTCATATCACATGGTTCAGAGTGGCCATCACCAGAAATTCTACAAGCACGAAATCCTGGGGAGGCTGTGGAGAAAAGCTAACCCTAATACACTGCTAGTGGTAACACAAACTGGTACAACCTGTATGCAGAACAGTTTGGTGATTCCTTGAGAAACTTGGACTACAACTGTCATATGACTGAACAACCCCCCTTCTTGGCATATACCCAGAGGGGATTACAATCAAAAGAGACACAGGTGCCCCAATGTTTATTACAATTCTGTTTCCGAAAGCTATGACATGCACGTAATCTAGATGCACATCAGCAGATGAAAATATAAGGAAGTTGTGCGATATATTCAAATAGAATATTACTTAGCTACAGAAAAACATATATTTGTGTCTCTTTTAGTGGGGCAGTTCAACCTGCAGCCTATTATTCAGAGTAAAAAAAAAAAGTTAGAAAGAGAAAGGCAAATATTGTTTATTAATGCGTATAAACGGGATTTAGGAAGACAGTAACAATGATTCTGCATGAAGGCTAGTAAAAAAGATCCACATATAAAGAACATCCTCTGAGACTCAATGGGAGAGTTCAAGGATGGGATGATTTGAGAAAACAGTATTGAAACAGGTACATTACCATACATAAAAGAGATGACCAGTGCAAGTTCAATGCATGAAAGATGCATCCATCTCTTGTGCTGTGGACGAACCCAGAAGCATGGGGTAACAAGGGAGGTTTGAGTTGTGTTCGGGATAGGGGGACACATGTATCCATGCGGCTGATTCATGTTGATGTGTATGTCAAAAACCATCACAGTAATACACAGTAATTCTATTCCAATTAAAATACATCGTTTTTTAAAAGAAATATGAAGAAATACAAAAAGAATGCATTCAGAAATAGCAGGGACATGCTCCAGAATACAACCTCAACAGTTGTTTCATATCTCTTCAAGAAAGCGGGCTTAGGAGGGGCAGAACACGTGTGCTGGTATAAAAGCTGAAAGTCGAAGAAGGTAAGCTTGAGACTGCAACTATGCAGTTGCAGCATGACCTCAGTATCATAGTCTAAATAGTGAAAGACGCATGCGGCAGAATGCAAGCTTAGTAGATCGGCATGACTACTGTGGAGCGTAGGCTGAGTTGGAGTTAAATGCATGCGCTTGAGCATCCTTTCAGGAGTGACGGTACGTATGTTTCAGAGTGAAGATAAAGATATGCAGCGAAAGTGCTCTAAAATGGTGGACAAATACTTGTAAGAAGGAAGGTTCAGAGTGGAAGCTCAGTATTTGCTATAGACTTAGACTTAAGTTGAAGACAGTAGGGAAGACCACTCGATGATTCAGGTTTGACCTAAATCAGATCCCTTATGATTGGACAGTGGACATGAGAAAATATTTAAGGGATTAGGTATAATAGAGTGTTTGAAGAACTACATATGGAGGTTCATGACATTGTGGAGGAGGCAGTGATGAAGACCATCCCCAAGAAAATGAATGCAAAAAGGCAAAATGGTTGTCTGAGGAGGCCTTACAAATCACTGAGAAAGGAATAGAAGCAAAAGGCAAAGGAGGAAAGGGAAGATATACCCATATGAATACAGTGTACCAAAGAATAGCAAAGAGCGATAAGAAAGCCTTCCTCGGTGATGAGTGCCAAAATTCGAGGAAAGCAACAGAATGGGAAAGACTAGAGATCTCTTGAAGAAAATTAGAGATACCAAGGGAACATTTCATGCAAAGGTGGACACAATAAAGGACAGAGATTGTATGGACTGAACAGAAGCAGAAGATATTAAGAAGAGGTAGCAAAAATCTATACCACAAAGATTGAAGAACTATGCAGAAAAGATTTCCATGATCCAGATAATCATCATGATCTAATCACTCACCTAGAGCCAAACATCCTGGAATGTGAGGTCAAACGGGCTGAAAGAATGATCAATAGAAACAAAGCTAGTGGAGATAGAGAACTCCACTTGAGTGATTTCAAATCCTAATATAGTGCTATGAAAGTGCTGATCTCAATATGCAAGGAAATTTGGAAAACTCAGCAGTGTCTACAAGACAGGAAAAGATCAGTTGTTCCAGTATATGCATTTTAGAGCTTCCTCTCTCTAGTGGTGAAATGTGTTCCACACAGAGTTAGACAGGACTGAAGCAATCCTGTGCAAATAGTTGCACGATTTTTTTTTTTTAAACCTGCAGCAGCTTTTTTCCAATGAGAGTTAACTGTGAAAGTGGAGCAGCTGCTTGGCTTTGAGGGGCGCAGGTGGTGTCAAATGGGAAGGGTGCAGGGACACAGACTGACTACACCACAGGAGTTATGGCCCTATCAGAGCCTTCTTTTTTTTTTTTGAGCCCTTGTACCCGGTGATAAGAAGGCGTCTTTGGCCAGTCTTCTCCCTAGTTCCACCTATTCGGCCACTCAGAAGGCTTCCTTGCCTGGGATCCTTCTCTGCCATTCAATGGGTCAGCACATAGAGCGAATTTCCTGGCTGGGGTCCTCCTGAGTAAATCAGTGCATCCGACACTTAAAGGAGCATCCTGAGTGGGATTCTACTCTAGTATGGTGCATCAGGCACTTAAAGGAGGACCCTGCGTGGTGTCCTGCTCTGCATTTCAGTGTGTTCAGCATTTGATGGGTCAGCCTCACTATTGTAGTAACTGCTGATGCTAGCATGTGGGGAGAGAGAGGCTATGGTGATTGCTCCACCCCCGACATGTGACTCGGTGTTATTGCCTTGCTTTCATGGCTGCCTGGCTTTCCTCCACAGGCATACCCTACCACAGTGTCCTCCTTCAAACCCCCTCTCTCCATCTCTCCCCAGGAAACAGCAGCCCTCCCCATGAATTGCCGCAAAGTCCCTAAACTGCAGCTGCCAGCCACGGGGCCTTTCAGGGGACGGATGTCCTTGTACGGGGTATGTACGGCTGCAGCAAGGACCCTCTGCTTCTCATTGCACCCAGCTTTCCACAGATCAGCTGTTTCACTCTCAGCTTTAAATGTCTAGTCTACAATTCAGACGATTGACCCAATGTGGGATTGGACCTCAGCTTCAGTTCCTTCCCCCACTCAGGGCAGATCCAGTCCTACTAACACTCCTGATTTTTCCCCCAGTTCTTTCCCCCGACTGAGTTTTGCGTGGTTCTATATATTATTTTCCACTTGTCAGGTACTCCTGTCTTCTTTCCGGTAATGTTCTGATTTCTCTTCTGTGTCTGAAGGTGTATGCCTGATGTATCCATGGAGAGATGTACTCCACACCCACTTATAGCTCCACCATCTTGTTCTCTCATCTCACGAGAGTTTTAGAGCACAGGATCCACCGTGGTAGTAGGTGTGCTATAAAATGTGAGTTCAGATATACTCTTGAGGGCGAGCTCAGTGGTTTTAGCACAGCTGATCTAAAGCGTGGATTTAGTGTTGGCCAGACATATGCTTCAAATGTTAAGAAAATTATGTATGGTGTGCCAATACTAGAGCACAAGGTCAGTGTTTGTGTACCATTTCCTGTAGAATGCAAGTTCAGTTGTGGAAAGAGGTATGCTCCGCAATGCAACTGAGCAGTTTTAGACATCTTGTGGTAGAGTACATGCTCAATAGTGGCAGGAACTGTGCTCTAGTATGCATTCAGCAGTGGCTGGATGCATGTTGCCAGTGCCAATGGGATGGCTTCAGACAGCCTGCTCTAAAGTGCAAGCACACTAGTGGCAGAACGTGTGCTCCGGATTGCGAGCTAAGCTGTTTCAGTACTTCCAGGCTAGAGCAGAGACGCAGTAGTGAGGCATGCAGGCTCCAAAGTGTCACACCCGCTCTAGAGCACAGTCTTAGTAGCGGTGGGGAGAATCCGCAAAAGCACCATCTCAGGAGATGAAGCACGTGTTCTCGAAAGCCAAGATTCAGGATGTGAAGCATGCCTGCTCTAGATCATGGGTCTGTATTAAGAGGGGTATGCCTAAAGTGTGTTTCACTATTGAGAGGCATGCTGAAGAGCTAAGTTCAGCAGATGCAGCATGCCTGATCTACATGTGCTTCAGAGTGTTGTCTCAGGAGTTGCAGTGCCCTTGCTCAAGAGTGCAGACTGCAGAGGGACATGTTCTCTTGAAAGCTGGGTTTTTATTTTTGGTTGCATATCCAGAGATCAAATTCAGAAAATGTGATATACCTGCTCTGCCACACAAGCTCAGTAGCGGGAAGACAAGCCCTCAACAGTGCAAGTGCAAGGGTTGTGGCATATGTGTATGGTGACGCACAATCAATTGAGGCAGGACATATGAAGTATACACCAGGTCTGTAGTGGTGGCACGTCATCCACAGATATACAGGTACACTGGTATAAAATGTCACTGGGGTAATTGTTGCACACACCTTCTCGAGCAATACCTCAAGGAAGGTAATATAACACTTCAGAATTCAAGGTCACTAGTGGTCACACAGTTGATCTAGAATGACGGTTCACTCGTGGAGATGATATGTGTTTTAGAAAGCAGCCTCCTGGAGTAGGTGCTCCAGAGTGCAGGAAGAAGCGTGGGGAAATTATGCAACAGAAGGCACGCCAAGTCATTGGCAATTTTCAGCTGCAGAGTGTAGGCTCACAGGTTTAAGCACCCAGGCCATCGGGCAAGATTAGTAGTAGTGGAACTCATACTCTGTAACGCAGGCTCAGCAGTGATAAAGGAGTGTACCAGGGTGCAATATCAGTAGCTGAAACATGAATATTTGGGGGCCTGGGCTTACAAGTGGCAAGACACAGGCTTCCCAGTCTGAAATTAGTAATGGCCACACATATGCTCTAGACCACATGCTCACTAGCTGTGCCATGCCTGCTTAGTATAAGGACTCAGAAGTGACAACTCTGCTGTAGTGCTAGGGTTTATACTGCTGGGATGCATGATTCAGTGTGCAGTTGTGTAGTTCAGGCATTCTTACTGTACAGCACAGTCTCCGTAGTGTCAGAATATTGGATCTTGAAGGCACACGCAGTCACGATGGAAGATATGCTTCTGAGTAAACCTCAGAAGCACAAAACCCATGATGAAATGTGCTCACTCTGTAGTCATGAGATGTGTACCCCCAGCTGCACGTTCAGTTACTTTGGCATGTGTGCAACTAGAGCATGTTCTCAGCAGAGCCCGGATACCTGCACTTGAGCTCATGCTCAGGAGAGGCGTACCATGTCCTCCAGTGTTTAAACTCACTCTGTCTACAGGAGTGCTGGCTCAGTTGTGTCCAGAAGGAAACTTCAGAGTGCAAGTTCAGTAACTATTTAGGCACACCTGAACTACAGTGCAGGTCGAGTAGTGGCCTGACTTACCTATAAAGCAACAAGCTGATGATTGTGATGTTCATGCTTCAGAGTGAAAGTTCAGCCGGTGATGAACTCTTGTTCTGGAAGGCAATTTCAGTAGTGCAGGGATGCAGAATCCAGAGCGTAATACACCAAAAGTGTATGTGAGTTTACAACAGGCATGTTTTAGTGACAGGCTCAGTAGTGGCAGGCCATATCCTAAAGAACCCGGGTTTAGGAGTGATGGGATGTATGCTCTACTGTGCAGTCTCAGTGACAGCAATGCACTTGTTCTGAAGCTTGTTAATAGTCTCAATAGTGGCAGAAAGGGTGATCCAGATTGGAAACTAAGTAGTTCCTGCGAGCGTTCTCTAGATGGTGGCCTCAGTATCCACAAGCACATATTCCAGAGGGCAAGCTCAGTGTTTGTAGCATGTGTGGTTTGACATAAGAGAAGGAAATGGCAATCCACCCAAACATTCTTGCCTGGAGAATCCCGTGGACAGAGGGGCGTCGTGGGCTACTGTCCATAGGTTCGCACGGAGTCGGATAAGACTAAAGCGACATAGCATGCATGCATGCATTGGAGAAGGAAGTGGCAACACACTCCAGTATTCTTGCCCCAAGAATCCCAGGGACAGGGGAGCCTGGTGGGCTGGTAATCTATGCGGTCACACAGAGTCGGACACGACTGAAGTGACTTAGCAGCAGCAGCAGCAGCAGTGGCTTCACATCAGGGGTCAGTAACTGTGAAAAGCTTCTTGCATTTTCAGTCGTTACCGCATGCCAGGTCCGGAGTGCAGACGCACTTGGTTGTGATACTTATGCTCTAGAGTTGTAATGTATGTGCCAGAGTGCAAGCTAAGTAGTGCACCTGTCCTAATTCAATTCTTAGTAAAAGCAGAATGCAAACTCGTGATTTCAACCTCAGTAGTTGCTGCATGCATCATCAGAAGTAGTGGTGCATACACTCATTTGACCTCTGGTTCCTCTGACTTGTCCAAAACCAGCTTGAACATCTGGAAGTTTATGGTTCGTGTATTGCTGAAGATTGGCTTGGATATTTTTGTGCACTACTCTACTAGCGTGTGAGATGAGTGCAATTGTGCAGTAGTTTGAGCATTCTTTGGCATTGCCTTTGTTTGGGATTGGAATGAAAACTGACCTTTCCCAGTCCTGAGCTGCTGCTTAGTTTTTTAAATTTGCTGACATATTGAATGAAGCACTTCTGCAGCATAATCGTTTAGGATTTCAAATAGCTCAACTGGAATTCTATCACTTCCACTCACTTTGTTCATAGTGATGCTTCTTAAGGCCCACTTGACTTCACATCCCAAGGTATCTGGATGTAGGTGAGTGATCACATCATCATGATTATTTGGGTTGTGAAGATCTTTGATGTACAGTTCTTTTGTGTGTTCTTTGCCACCTCATCTTCATGTCTATTGCTTCTGTTAGGTCCATACCATTTATGTCCTTAATAGTGCCCATCTTTGCATGAAATGCCCCCTTGGTATCTCTGGTCTTCTTGAAGAAATCTTTAGTCTTCCCCATTCTATTGCTTTGCTTTATTGCTTTGTTTCATTTCTTGGCACTGATCACCGAGGAAGGCGTTCTTCTCTCTCCTTGGAACTCTGTGTTCAGATGGGTATATCTTTCCTCCTCTCCTTTGGCTTCGTTTCTCTTCATTTCACAGCTAATTGTAAGGCCTCCTCCGGCAGCCATTTTGCCTTTTTGCGTGTCTTTTTTCTTGGCAATGGTCTTGATCCCTGTCTCCTATACAGTGTCATGAACCTCCGTCCATAGTTCATCAGGCATTCTATCAGATCTAGTCCCTTACATTTATTTCTCACTTACACTGTGTAATCATAAGGGATTTGAGATAGGTCATTCCTGAATGGTTTAGTGGTTTTTTCCTCCTTTCTTCAATTTAAGTCTCAATTTGGCAATAGAGATTTCATGATCTGAGCTGCAGTAGGCCTCTGGTCTTGTTTTATGCTGTCTAGGAAGAGTAAGTGTCTTTTCATTTCATGGCTGCAGTCACTATCTTCAGTGATTTTAAGCCTCCCCCCACTCAAGAAAAAAAAAAAAACAGTCTGCAACCATTTCCACTGTTTTCCCATCTATTTGTCATGAAGTGATGGGACAGGATGCCATCTCAGGTTTCCTAATGTAGAGCTTTAAGCCTTCTTCTTCACTTTCCGCTTTCACTTTCATCAAGAGACTCTTCAGTTCCTCTTTAGTTTCTGCCATGAGGGGGGTGTCATCTACATATCTGAAGTTGTTGACATTTCTCCTGGCAGTCTTGATTCCCATTTGCATTTCTTCCAGCCACACATTTCTCTGCATAGAAGTTAAATAAGCAGGGTGACAATATGTACCCTTGAGGTGCTGCTTTTCCTATTTGGAACCAGTCTGTTATTCAATGTCCAGTTCTGTTGCTTCCTGAACTGCATACAGGCTTCTCAAGAGGCAGATCCGGTGGTGTGGTACTACCGTCTCTTTCAGAATTTTCCACAGTTTATTTTGATCCGTACACTCACAGGCTTTGGTTACTCAGTAAAGCAGAACTAGATGTTTTTCTGGAACGTGCTTGCTTTTTTGTGAAGATCCAGCAGATGTTGGGAATTTGATCTTTGGTTCCTCTGTATTTTCTAAAGCAAGATTGAATATCTGGAAGTTCATGGTTCACATATTGCTGAAGCCTGGCTTGGAGAATTTTGAGCATTTCTTTGTTAGCATGTGAGATGAGTAAAATTGCATGGTAGTTTGAGCATTCGTTGGCATTGCCTTTTTCGAGACTGGAATGACAACTGACCATTTCCAACTGAGCCACAGCTGAGATTTTCAAATTTCTTGTCTTGTTGAGTACATCACTTTCACAGCATCATCTTCGAGGATTTGAAATAGCTCATCTGGAATCGAAGCCATAATAGAGCTCCTAATTCCCTAATGGACACTGCATGGACTCTCAGGAAAAGTGAGATCAACAGCCATCTTCTTTAACAACAACAACAAAAAGTTCTCTCAACAAGAAAACTTACACAAGCCACTGGTCCCACCACATTCACTTGGAGGAGACCACCCAATTAATAGCAATGATGGCCCTGCGGTGTGCAGAAAATAGACCTCGAAGACAGTCTTCGAAACAACATGAAAAGGCAGAGACATATCCAGCAGATGAAGGAATACAATGAAAATCAACAAACCAGTGAAAGAGGAGGAGGTAGGAAGTCTACAGGAAAAACAGTTCAGCACAATAATAGTCAATGTCTTGGAAACAAATGGATCTACAGATAAATAGACTTCAGGCATGGATTGAGAAGATGAAAGGGGTGTTTTAAATGGACCTGGAAGAAATCATGAGTAGTCAATCAATAATGAGCGATGAAATAACTGAGATAGAAATCACTCTGGACAACAGGAACAGTACTGCAACTGAGGCAGAAGAAAGACTAAGTGAGCTGGAAGATCAGATATGGGAAATAAATGAAGCAGAGCAGGAAAAAAAAAGAAAGAGAGAAATGAAGACAATCACAGAGAACTATGGGACAATGTTAAATCCCCCCATATATAAATCATAGGTTTCTCAGAGAAAGAAGACAAAAGGAAAGAGCATGAGAAAATATTTGAGGAGGAAATAGTTAAAAACATCCGTGAAATGGGAAAAAAAAAAAAAAAAAAAAACAACAAACAGACACCTAAGATGAAAAATCCGAGTGTGTCCCATAGGGGGAAAACCAAGACACAACATGTCAAAACACACATTAATCAAAATGAAAACAAACAAACAAATAAATATACACAATGAACAAATATTCAAGGTAACAAAGGAATCACAACAAATAACATAGAAGGGAATCCCCATAAGGATAACAGCTGATCTTACAATAGAAACTCTTCAGCTTAGAAGGGAATGGCAGGATGCACCTAAAGTGCTGAAAGGCAAAAGCCTAAAGCCAAAATTACTCTATCCAACAAGGATAGTATTCTCATTCAAAAGACAAAACAAGAGCTTTACAGACAAACAAAAGCAGTTAGTGTTCAGAACCACCAAACCAGCACTTCAGCAAATGCTGAAGGATCTTTTCTTGATAGGAAGCAGAAAAGCTTATAAAAACAAAGCCACAAAATATATAGTAAGTGGTAAGAAGATCATACTTATCAACAACTACCTTAAACAGAAATGGGCTAAATGCTCCAATGAAAAGGCAAAGACTGGGTGAATGCATACAAGAATATACTGTCTGCAAGAAAACCACCTCATACCTAGGGACACATACAGCCTGAAAGTGATGGCCAGGAAAAAGCTATCGATGAAAAAAGAGACTAAGGAGGTAGGAAGGGAGCTCCGTCCTGGAAAGGGAATCCCGTTCCGGGAAGGGAATCTTAAGAAGAGAGGTTTCCAAACACCAAGAAACATTCTCCCTGCCGAGTCTGTGGTGAGCTTTGGAAGCACAGAGTGCAACGTAGCAGGAAGGAAACATAAATATATAATTAAAACCTACAGATTACAAGCGCAACAGTAACTCCCCCAGCAGAAAAGCAGCACAGACGCCTGCATCCGACACTAGCAAGTGGGGGCAGGGCAGGGAGGCTCAGGAGGCGCGGGTTGCATTGCTTTTTAAGAATCAGGCAGGAACGCCCCGCACATAACCACAAAGAACGAACCTGCACTGGCAAATCAGACTGTGGGACAGCTACTACGTGAAAAGCCCGAACATAAGACACCACCAGGACCGCACACAGAACAAAGGATGGAACAGAAATAGCCGGTTACAGACCATTTCCCGCCGGTGACAGGCAGCCAGAACCGTATGGGCTGGAAGGGGGTGATCGCAGCCCTGGAGAGACTTTACCTACAAAACTGCAAGCAGGCTTCTTTGCTAAGACTTCTGGGGGTTCTGGACAGTCACCATCCACCTCACAAGGGGCACCAGTGGTACATCCAGAAAACTAGCAGCGTAGACAGGAAAGGCGATAAGTCACAGTGACTGCGCTCACCACACCTGAGCTACTCGGACGTCAGAAGGACACAAAAGGCAGTCCCAACCGAATCTGTGCCTCTGAGGGCTTACCTGAGCACCGAAGCTGAGTTTGGCTTAGACCTGGGAGGTGCGTGCAGCCTAGGGCCGGCCTCAGACGCTGGAGCAACGTAAAGCATGAGCGGTGTGCATCGTGAGCAGGGGCAGGCCCAGTGGGCCTGAAACGCTGAAAGCACACGCAGGTGTTAATTGTTTGCAGCATCCCTCCCTCCCCACAGCACAACTGAACAAGGGAGCCAAAAAAATAAAAATAAAAAGTGTCCACCATGCTCCCCCCCCCCCCCTTATTAGGACGGAAATCAGACACTGAAGAGACCAGCAAACAGAAGAAATTTAATGGAGGGAACCGCCTTGGAAATAACCCCACACTGCCCACAACACCAGAGAAAGGGCCAGAAATATCTTTACTATTTTTATGACCATTTCTTTTTCTTTTTTTCTTTTTTGCTAATGTTGTTGTGTGGTAGTTTATTCTTCTTTTCTTTTTCTTCTTCTTCTTTTTTTAACTTTTAGAAATATTTAAGTCCTCTATTTATCCTTTAATTTTTATTCTTATAACCTACTATTACTTAAAAAGAAACCTATTTTTAAAAGCAAACACTGTATATAGTCTTTGTGTGGTTGTTGTTGTTGTTTTAATAGTTCTTGTGGCTTTTTTTTTTTCTCTTCTTCTTCTTCTTTTCCTTAATATTGCGTTTTTTAAAATCCAACCTCTATTCTAGATTTTTAATATTTGCTTTTTGGTATTTGTTGTCAATTTTGTACATTTAAAAACCCAAACTTCACTACCCAATTTTACCTGAGACCGAGATTACTGGCTTGACCACTCTTTCCTCCTTTGGACACTCCTTTTTCTCCACCAGGTGGCCTCTGTCTCTTCCTTCCCCCTTCTCTTCTCTACCCAATTCTGTGAATCTCCATGTTCCAGACGGTGGAGAACACTTCAGGAACTGGTTACTGGCTGGATCTGTCTCTCCGCTTTTCATTTCCCTCTTTTATCCTCCTGGCCACCTCTGTCTACTTCCTCCCTCTCCTCTTCCCTGTATAACTCTGTGAATACCTCTGAGTGGTCCAGACGGTGGAGCACACATAAGGATGTGACTGCTGGCTAGCTTTCTCTCTCCTCTTTTTTTTTTTTTTCTCTCTCTCCTCTTTTGATCCCACCTCATCTCATTCCAGTCACCTCTAACTACCCCCTCCCTCTTCTCTCCTCCATGTAACTCAGTGAACCTCTCCGGGTGCCCCTCACTGTGGGTAAACCTTTCATCTTTAACCTAGATGTCTTATCATCGGTGCTGTATAGGTGGAGAACTGAATTGAACTGAGACAGCATATTAAAAAGCAGAGATGTTAATGTGCCAACAAAACTCCACCTAGTTAAGATTATGATTTTTCCAGTAGGCGTGTATGGATGTACCAGTGGAACTATAAAGAAAGCTGAGCACCAAAGAAGTGATGCTTTTGAACTGTGTTGTTGGAGGAGATTCTTGAGAGTCCCTTGAACCGCAAGGAGATCCAACCAGTCCATCCTAAAGGAGATCAATCACGAATATTCATTAGAAGGACTGTGGTTAAAGCTGAAACTCCAATACTTTGGCCAACTGACGTGAAGAGCTGACTCATTTGAAAAGACCCTGATGTTTGGCAAGATTGAAAGCAGGAGGAGAAGGAGACGACAGAGGATGAGACAGTTAGATGGTATCACCGACTCAAAGGACATGAATTTCAGTAAACTGTGGGAGTTGGTGATGGACAGGAAGGCCTGATTTGCTGTAGTCCATGGGCCCACAAACAGTCATACACAACTGAGCAGCTGAAGTGAATCGAACAAAGACATGCTCACAATTCTCCTGGCAAGACTTTAACAGCACATTCACCTAGAAGTTGCAAATGTTCAAACTGGATTTAGAAAAGGCAGAAACCAGAGGTCAAATTGGCAACATCCATTGGATCATGGAAAAAGCAAGAATAGTATTAAAAAAAAAAAAAACTATTTCTGCTCTATTGAGTATGATAAAAATCCACTGTGTGGATCACAACAAACTGCAGAAAATTCTTAAAGACATGGAAATACCAGACTACCTACATGCCTCCTGAGAGACCTGTATCCAGGTCAAGAAACAACCAGTGAGAACCAGATAAAGAAGAACAGATGGTTTGAAATTGGGAAACAAACAAACAAACAAACAAACAAACTACTACATGTGTCACCCTGTTGATTTAACTTATATGCAGAGCACATATTGGAAAATGCGGGGCTGGAGGAAACACAAGCTGAAATTAAGAGAAAAATAGAAATATCAATAACTTCAGATATGCAGATGACACCACCGATATAGCATCAAGCAAAGAATAACTAAAGAGCCTCTTGATGCTGGTGAAAGAGGAGAGTGAAAAAGCTGGCTTAAGACGCAACATTCAAAACACTATGATCCTAGCATCTGGTCCTATTATTTCATGGCAAATAGATGGGAAAACAATGGTAACAGTGAGAGACTTCTGTTTCCTTGGACTCCAAAATCATGGCAGGTGATGACTGCAGCTATGAAATTAAATGACACTTGTTTCTTGGAAGAAAAGCAGTGACAAACCTAGACTGCATGTTAAAGAGCAGAGGCATCCCTTTGCCAAGAAGCGTCCATATAGTCAGAACTATATTTGTGTTTTTTTAAGCAGTCATGTGACAATGTAAGTTAGACCATAAAGGAGGCTGAACATTAAGGAATTGATACTTTTGAACCACAGTCTTGGAGAAGACTCTTGTGAGTCCCTTGGGCTGCAAGGAAATCAATCCAGTCAACTCTAAAGGACATCAATCCTGAAAATTCACTGGAGGGGCTGATGCTGAGGCAGAAGCTCCAATATTATGGCTATCTGATGTGAAGAGCCAACTCGTTGGCAAAGACTCTGATGCCGCAAAAGACTGGAGCAGAAGAAGGGGGCGATGGAGGACCAGATACTTGGATGGCATCACCGACCCAGTGGATTTGAGTTTGAACACGCTCCAGGAGATGGTCAAGGGCAAGAAGGCGTGACATACTGCAGTCCATGGGATTTGAAGAGTTGGAGATGACTGAATGACTGAACAACATATAACAGCCAGCAACAACAAATCTACAGAGTGCCTTTGACCGTGAGTAGTTTCAGGAGCTCTTGAAGCATGTCACAGATCTGAAACCCAAGATAGTGGCAAACCACTGAAGGTGTTTGACTTGGAGTTAGTGAAGCAGCCATTAGTATGTGCTACAACATTGAAACAATGAATGTTGATAACCTGTATGGTGTATTTGTTGTGGAGTAAGTGAAGAACCACTTGAAGTGGGTTTCATGACTGAAACACTGTATGTTCACACTTCAGATGGCCTGTGTTTGATCTTGTATATAGAAAGAAGCACAAGGAGCCTGTCACAACACTGAAACTGGATCATGGTAAATCATTGTGTATGATGAGCTGTGGTAGTTGAAAAATCAATGAAAGTATGTACTAGCCCTGAATCAATGGATGGTGATCAACTAAGAGTGTGCTCAACCTTGAGTGGACAAAGGACCTTTTGAAGCATATGCCAGAATTAACACTCTGGATTGTGATAAATTATTGGTTATGTATTTTCTGCAGAGAATGACGAAGCAGTTGAGCAGGAAACAGCCTTGAAACACTGGATGATGATAAACTTCGGGGTTTGTTTGATACATGTTGAATGAGGAGAAACTGAAAGCATGGCACAGACGAAAACATGGGACCACCATAAACTTCTGAATGCGTTTTATCTAGAATGGCCTAAAGAAGGACTTTAAACTCAGCACAGAACCGAAACAGGAATTGTGATAAGCTACCTTCCATATTTTATTTGGAGAGGATAAAGAAGTACATGAGGCATGCCACAGTACTGGAACACTGGATAGTGGTAAACGACAGGGAGTGTTTGACTAAATGAGACAAAGGGACCCTTCAAGCCGGTAATAGCGCAGCATCAACGAATGATGAAAATGTACAGGGTGTGTTTTACCTGGAGGGGATGGAGGAGGCTCAAAACATGTCACAATACAGAAAAAATGGATGGTGATAGCTGTCACATTAATTTCTTCTGGAGTGGATTAAAAACCACTTGAAGCATATCTAAACTTACACACTGGATGGGGATATAATATTGTGTGTTTAATGCCAGTAAGAAATAGAGGGAACAATAGAATAGGAAAGACGAGAAATCTTGCCCAGAAACTGAGAGACTGCAAGGGAATATTTCATGAGACATGGGCACAATCCAGGACAGAAGGGATATGAACCTAGCAGAAGGAGAAAATGTGATGGAGTGCTGGCAAGAGTATAAGAGAAGAGCTGTACCAAAGCAAGGTCTTAATCACCTGCTGCCGCTGCTGCTGCTGCTGCTATGTTGCTTCTCTCGTGTCCAGCTCTTCGTGACCCCATGGACAGCTCACTACCAGGCTCCTCTGTCCATGGGATTTTCCAGGCAAGAATATTGGAGTGGGGTGCCATCACCTTCTCTGCTTAATCACCCACATAACCATAATGATGTGATCACTCACGTAGAGCAGACAACCTGGGGTGTGAAGTCAAGTGGATCTTAGGCAGAAATACCACAAACAATGCTAGTCAAGATGATAGACTTGAAGCTCAGCTATTTCAAATTGTAAAAGATAATGCTGTTAAAATGCTGCACTCAAGGTGCCAGGACATTTGGAAAACTCATCAATGACCACAGGACAGGGAAAGGTCAGATTCACTCTGATCCCAAAAAGGGGCATTGTGAAGCCATGCTCAAACTGCTGCATAGTCGTTCTCACTTCATATGCTGGCTGGGTAATGCTCCAAATGCCTCCATCTAGGTTTCAGCAGTATGTGAACTGAGAACTTTCAAATGTACAAATTGGATTACGAAAGGCAGAGGAACCAGAGATCAAATTGCCAACATTCATTGGATCATAGAAAAAGCAGGGAGTTCCAGAAAATGACCTACTTCTGCTTCATTCACTATGCTAAGGCCTTTGACTGTGGGGGTCACAGAAACTGCGGAAAATTCTTAAAGAGGTGGGTATACTAGACCACTTTACCTGGCTCCTGAGAAACCTGTATGCAGGTCACGAAGTAACAGAATCAGACAGGAACAATGGAGTTGTTCAGAATTGGTAACGGAGTAGGTCAAGGCTGTCTTGTTGTCCCGCCACTTATTTAACTTATATGCACAGTATATCATGCAAAATGTCAGACTGGATGAAGCACAAAGTGGAACCGAAATTGCTGGGAGAAACATAAATAAACTCAGACATGCCCATGACAGAAAGCAGACGAGGGATTAGAGCTCTTTGCTGAGATGAAAGTGGAGATTTAAAATGTTGACTTGAACCTCGACATTCAATAAATTAAGATCATGTCGTCCAGTCCCACCTCTTGATAGCAAATAAATCAGGACACAACGGAAACTGTGAAAGAGTTTTATTTTCATGAGTTCCAAAGCTACTGTATGTATTTGAAAGAGGATAGTTGAGGAAGCACTTGTGCCTTAATCAGCACTGAAAGAACGGATGTGTGTTTTAACCCAGAGCAGTTAAGGAAGCACTGTAGTGTGTCACAGTCTGATAAAATAAATGGCAAAAAAACAGTTGTTGAGTTTCACCTCTGGGGATCAAACAAGCGCCTACTAAATGCCACAAGTTATGGGCCTGAAACCTTGGCTAATGATAAAATGCTGGGAATGTTCAACTGATGTGGACTAGTAAGCACTTGAAGCATATCACTGTACTGAATATTGGATGATGATACACTAATGAGTATGTTTTTCAGGAGAAGATGAAGCACATGAAGCACATTGCAGCACTGAAGCACTGAAGGGTGGTAAACTCCAAGGAGTGACGGGCCAGGATTGACAAAGGAGCATGCGCAGTGATTCACAGTACTGAGATACAGATGTTGGAAAACTATTGAGTATTTGACACCAGGTGGACAAAGAAGCATTCGGAGCATGTCCTCTGTCAAGGCACTGAGCACTGCATGGTGATAAACTACAGAGTGTGTTTTTGCAGAGAGTGGATGAATAGGCACTTGAATCACGTCATAGCACTGAACCACTGACTTTAGTAAAGTATCGGATGTATTTTTCCAGTCTGGATGATACAGCAGTTTGTGTCACAGCTTGGAAGTGCTGGATGGTGATAAACGGCTGGTGTGTTTGATAAAGATGCACTTGAACTTGTGACAGCAGTGAAAAGCAGCAAGGGATAAGCTGGTGAGGCTATTTTACCTGGGGTGGAGAAAGATGTGGCTGAACCTCCTCTCTGAAGTGTGGATAATAAGCGACTTAGTGTGTTTGACCTGGGTGGATAGAGAAACACTGAAAGCATGTCACAGCAGTGCAACACTGGATGGAGATACACAACAGGATGTGTTTGACCCAGGGTGCATGAAGAATAACTCGAGGTGTCACTGCACTGAAGCAGTAGACGATGATAATCTATTGGATATGTTCAGCCAGTAATCAATGAAGAAGCACGTGGAATGGCACTACATTGTGATAAACACCTGCTTGTATTTGACCAGTGTGGATGAAGAAGTTCCTGAAGCATGTCCAATCTTTGCAACCCTGGATGCTGATATGTTCCCATCAAGCAATGTGTCTCTTTCATATGAGGTGTAAAAGCAGGCACTTAGAGCATGTCACAGGGCCTCTCCTGGTGGTGCAGCGGTTAAGCATCCACCTTGTAGTGTAGGGGATGAAGGTTCAATCCCCGATTGGGAAAGTAACATCCCATATGCTACAGAGTAACTAAACCTGCATAGCTGCAAATACTGTAGAACTCACACTCCTGAGACTTCATGCCATGGTTAGAGTTGGCTTGTCTCAGGGACTATCTTACGTGACACAACTAAGACCCAGCACAGCCAACTACATAAATGAAGAAGAATCACGTCTCAGGTGAAACACTGGTGACAAACTGCTGAGTGTGCTTTACCTGGAGGAAATGAAGAAATGCTTGAATCATCTCTCTGCACTGAAACATGGGATAGTGATAAGCTACTGGGTACTTTTGACATGGGGTGCATGAAGAAGACGTGTGGGATGTTCTGCAGTTAAAACATTGGATGATGATAATCTACTGAGTGTGTTAGACCTGGAGTGGATAGACGCCAGTCACAAAATGAAACACTAAGGGTGGTAAACTACTGTTGTGTTTAACTAGGGGAGGATGAAGAAACACTGGACCTGTCACAGCACTGAATACTAGATATGTTTGTCCCGGAGTGAGTTGAACAAGCACTCGAAACAGGTTACAGAACTGAGAGAAACACTGGATGGTGGTAAGCGACACAGAGTGATGACCAGAGATGAAGAAGCAATGGGAACATGTCATGACTGTGAAACACTAGCTGATGATGAACAGTATTATCAGTGGCAAGATGCCTGCTCCAGAGTTCAGGTTCAAGACGCAGCATGTTTGCACTAGAATGCGGGCTTAGTAAGTTTGTGATGCCTCCCCTAAAGTGCAAATTCAGCAGTTACCACAGCCTACCCTGGATCGTGATGTCAGAAGGGGTAAAAGGAGAGCTGGAGACGGCAAACTCAGAATGTGCACGACGTGCACTAGAATGAGGGCTCCTTGGTGGCTGATGCATGCATTAGATTGCAAGTTCAGAAGTTGTGACACGGGTATCCCATATCACCCATGTTGTAAAACCTCACACTGGTCTTCTATTTTTTACATATGGTACCGTACCCATTTAAATGCGCTTTTCTCAAGGCATCCCACCTTCACCTTCTCCCACTGAGTCAAACGTCTGTTCTTGAGATCCTTGTCTCTTCTCCTTGCCTGCGTAGAGCCCATCTTTCTAAATTCCACATCTGTGCATTAATATACAGTTTTGTCTCTCTCTTTCTTAGTTCCTTCATTCTGTGTAATAGATTTCATGCTCTTCCCACTCATTAGAACTGACTCAAATGCATGACTTCTTATACCTGAGTAATACTTCATATGTATATGTAGCAAAACTTCCTTAACCATTCATCTGCTGATGGACCTCGTGGTCACTTTCACATCCTTGGTATTGCAAACAGTGCTTCAATAAACATTGGAGTACTGTTTCTTACCATTCTCCTTTCCTTGAAGTTCATGCCTAAGAGCGGGATCGCTGGGTCATATGGTATTTCTCTTTCCAACTTTCTAAGGAGTCTCCATAATGGTTGTATCAGTTTGCATTCCCATCCACAGTGTAGAAAGGTTTCCTTTTCTCCACACCCTCTCCAGCAGTTATATTGTAGACATTTTAATGATGGCCAATCTGACCAGTGTGAAATGATACCTCAATGTGGTTTTGATTTGCATTTCTCTTATAATGAGTGATGCTGAGCAACGTTTCTGTGTCTCTTAGTAATCTGTGTATCTTCTTTGCAGAGGGCTTTTACCTATGTTTTGATTGGTGGTTTGTTTTACTGAGTAGTATTTGTAGCTGAGTATTGAGATGCGTGAGCAGCTTGCACATTTTGGAGACGAATTTTTTGTTAGCTTTTCAGTTGCTATTCAGTTCAGTTCAGTTCAGTCGCTCAGTCGTGTCCGTCTCTTTGCGACGCCATGAATCGCAGCACGCCAGGCCTCCCTGTCCATCGCCAACTCCCAGAGTTCACTCAGAGTTGCTATTATTTTCTCCCAATTCTGAAGCTACATATTCACCTTTATTATAGTTTCCTTCATTGTACAAAAGCTATAGAGTTTAATTGGGTTCCTGTTTAAAACTAATTTTTATTTCCTTTAGGCATTGGGCCACAGAGGATCTTGCTGTGACTTATTTTGTGGTGGTTATACCTATATTGTACTCTGAGGGTGGTATATTTTCTGGTCTTACTTTTCCACATATAATCCATTTTGAGTTCATTTTTGAACATGATGTTAGATAGCTTTCTAGCTTCCACACAGAGCTGTCCAGTTTTCCCATAACACTTTTTTGAAGAAAATGTCTTTTTCTGTTGTGCATTTTTGCCTGCATCGTCAAAGATAATAGGGGCAGGAATCTATCATTGGACTTCATATTTTTTTTTCCATTGGTCTATATTTCTATGTTTGTGCAAGTTTCATACTCTCTTGATATCTTTGTAGTGTAGTCTGAAGCTAGAAAATTTGACTCCTCTCGTTCCATTCTTCTTTCTCAAAACTGCTTTGGCTCTTCGAGGTCTTATGGGTTTCCATGCAAATCGTAATTTGTTCTAGTTTATGAAAAATACTGTCGGTAGTTTGAGAGGTATTGTATTGAATCTATTGATTGTTTTGGCTGGTATATTGATTTTAACTCTATCAGTTAGTCCAATCCAAGAACATGATATCTGTCTCCATCTATATATGTTTTGATTTCTTTCCTCAGTGCTTTCTTTTATCCTTCTGGGAAAGTGAAAGTTGCTCAGTCACGTCTGACTCTTTGCAATCCCATGGGCTATACAGTGTATGGAATTTGAAATTCTCCACGCCAGAATACTGGAATGGGTAGCTTTCCCTTCTCCAGAGGATCTTCCCAACCCAGTCCTCAAACGCAGGTCTCACACATTGCAGGAGGATTTGTCACCAGCTGGGGCCACAAGGGAAGCCCAAGAACACCATACTGGCTAGCCTATCCCTTCTTCAGGGGGTCTTCGTGACCCAGGAACCAAACAGGAGTCTCCTGCATTGCAGGCAGCTTCTTTACCAATTGAGCCATCGGGGACGTCCTTTGTCTCTTTATGCAAACTTATTTCTAGTTGTTTTATTCCTTTCATTGCAATGGGGAACAGGATTGTTCCTTAATTTCTCTTTCTGATTTTTCATTGTGAATGTGCAGGACTATAAGGGTTTCTGGGTATTAGTGTTATACCCTGCACGTTTACTGTATTCATTGATAAACTCCAGGAATTTTCTGGTGGCATCTCTTGGGTTTTCTTTGTAAAGGGTAATAGCATGTGCAAATAGACAGTTATACCTCTTCTTTTCAAATGAGGATTCTGTTCATATCTTTTTCTTCTTTGAAAACTGTGGCTAGAATTCCCAGAACGAGTACTGATGAGTGTGGGCACATTGTCTTCATGCTGACTTTTAAGGAAAATTTTTCAGCTTTTCATTATTGACAATAATGTTTACAATGGTTTTGTCATATTTGGCTTTCATTATGTTGAGGTATGTTCCACCTATGACTACTTTGGCAGAGGTTTGTTTGTTTGTTTGTTTGTTTTTTCATAAAAACTCTGGATTTTGTTGAATTCAAATGTGAATTTTGGGGGTTTTAACCTCCAAATTTTTTGTGTTTCCTCTAGTTGTTGTTGTTGTTGTCGTTTTCCTGTGGTTGATATCTGATCGAACAACATTGTGATCAGAAATTATGCTTGCAAATATTACAATATCTTGAAGTTTATTAAGGTTAGATGTGATCTAACCTTGGGTGTGATCTGTCCTAAGATAATGTTCCATTTGCACGTGAGAAAAAGGAGGAAAGAAGGAGAAACAGGTGAAATCTGTTCTTTGGCGGTGGGATGACCTGTAGATATCAATTAGCTCAAACTGGTCTAATGTATCTTCTAAAAGCTGAGTTTCCCTTATTTCATTTTCTGTCTGGATGATCTGTTCCTGTTATGAGTGAAGTATTAAAATCACCCAATACTATTGGTTAGTGTCTATTTCTGCTCTACTAGTTGTTGGCATTTGCCTCTTGTATTGAGGTGCTCCTACATTGGGTGCATGTAGCTTCTTCTTGGATTGATACCTTGAATGTTCTGTAATGCAACCTTCTTTGTCTCCTATAGTGGTCTTTAGGTAAAGTCCATTTATCTGACATGAATATCGCTCCTCCCACTTTTGCTCTCCATTTTCACAAGATAGCTTTTTCCTGGCCATCACTTTCAGGCTGTATGTGTCCCTAGCCATGAGGTGGTTTTCTTGCAGACAGTACATTCTTGTATGCATTCACCCAGTCTTTGCCTTTTCATTGGAGCATTTAGCCCATTTCTGTTTAAGGTAGTTGTTGATAAGTATGATCTTCTTACCATTTACCATATATTTTGTGGCTTTGTTTTTATAAGCTTTTCTGTTTCCTATCTAGAGAAGATCCTTCAGCATTTGCTGAAATGCTGGTTTGGTGGTTCTGAACACTAACTGCTTTTGTTTGTCTGTAAAGCTCTTGTTTTGTCTTTTGAATGAGAATACTATCCTTGTTGGATAGAGTAACCCTAACCCTAACCCTAACCCTAACCCTAACACTAACACTAACCCTAACCCTATCCAACAATGTTAGACTTTTGCCTTTCAGCACTTTAGGTGCATCCTGCCATTCCCTCTAAGCTGAAGAGTTTCTAATTTAAGATCATCTGTTATCCTTATGGGGATTCCCTTCTATGTTATTTGTTGTGATTCCTTTGTTACCTTGAATATTTGTTCATTTTGTATATTTATTTGTTTGTTTGTTTTCATTTTGATTAATGTGTGTTTTGATATGTTGTGTCTTGGTTTTCCCCCTATGGGACACACTGGGATTTTTCATTTTAGTTGTCTGTTCTTTTTCCCATTTCAGGGACGTTTCTAAATATTTCCTCCTCAAATATTTTCTCATGCCCTTTCCTTTTGTCTTCTTTCTTTGAGAAACCTATGATTTAAATATGGGGGCATTTGACATTGTCCCATAGGTCTCTGTGATTGTCTTCATTTCTCTCTTTCTTTTTTTTTTTTTCCTGGTATGCTTCATTTATTTCCCATATCCGATCTTCCAGCTCACTTAGTCTTTCTTCTGCCTCAGTTACAGTACTGTTCCTGTTGTCCAGAGTGATTTCTACCTCAGTTATTTCATCGCTCATTATTGACTGACTACTCATGATTTCTTCCAGGTCCATTTAAAACATCCCTTTCATCTTCTCAATCCATGCCTGAAGTCTATTTATCTGTAGATCCATTTGTTTCCAAGACATTGACTAATATTGTGCTGAACTGTTTTTCCTGTAGACTTGCTACCTCCTCCTCTTTCACTGGTTTGTTGATTTTCATTGTATTCCTTCATCTGCTGGATATGTCTCTGCCTTTTCATGTTGTTTCGATGACTGTCTTCGAGGTCTAATTTCTGCACACCAGGGGGCCATCATTGCTATTAATTGGGTGGTCTCCTCCAAGTGAATGTGGTGGGACCAGTGGCTTGTGTAAGTTTTCTTGTTGAGAGAACTTTTTGTTGTTGTTGTTATAGAAGATGGCTGTTGATCTCACTTGTTCTGAGAGTCCATACAGTGTTCATTAGGGAATTAGCGGGCTCTATTACGGCTTTGATTCCAGATGAGCTATTTCAAATCCTCAAAGACGATGCTGTGAAAGTGATGTACTCAATGAGAAAAGAAATTTGAAAATCTCAGCTGTGGCTCAGTTGGAAATGGTCAGTTGTCATTCCAGTCTCGAAAAAGGCAATGCCAACGAATGCTCAAACTACCATGCAATTTTACTCATCTCACATGCTAACAAAGAAATGCTCAAAATTCTCCAAGCCAGGCTTCAGCAATATGTGAACCATGAACTTCCAGATATTCAATCTTGCTTTAGAAAATACAGAGGAACCAAAGATCAAATTCCCAACATCTGCTGGATCTTCACAAAAAAGCAAGCACGTTCCAGAAAAACCTCTGGTTCTGCTTTACTGAGTATGCCAAAGCCTTTGAGTGTACGGATCAAAATAAACTGTGGAAAATTCTGAAAGAGACGGTAGTACCACACCACCGGATCTGCCTCTTGAGAAGCCTGTATGCAGTTCAGGAAGCAACAGAACTGGACATTGAATAACAGACTGGTTCCAAATAGGAAAAGCAGCACCTCAAGGGTACATATTGTCACCCTGCTTATTTAACTTCTATGCAGAGAAATGTTTGGCTGGAAGAAATGCAAACGGGAATCAAGACTGCCAGGAGAAATGTCAACAACTTCAGATATGTAGATGACACCCCCCTCATGGCAGAAACTAAAGAGGAACTGAAGAGTCTCTTGATGAAAGTGAAAGCGGAAAGTGAAGAAGAAGGCTTAAAGCTCTACATTAGGAAACCTGAGATGGCATCCTGTCCCATCACTGCATGAAAAATAGATGGGAAAACAGTGGAAATGGTGGCAGACAGTTTTTTTTTTTGGGGGGGTGGGGGAGGCTCCAAAATCACTGAAGATAGTGACTGCAGCCATGAAATGAAAAGACGCTTACTCTTCCTAGACAGCATAAAACAAGACCAGAGGCTGACTGCAGCTCAGATCATGAAATCTCTATTGCCAAATTGAGACTTAAATTGAAGAAAGGAGGAAAAAACCACTAAACCATTCAGGAATGACCTATCTCAAATCCCTTATGATTACACAGTGTAAGTGAGAAATAAATATAAGGGACTAGATCTGATAGAATGCCTGATGAACTATGGACGGAGGTTCATGACATTGTACAGGAGACAGGGATCAAGACCATTCCCAAGAAAAAAAGACACACAAAAAGGCAAAATGGCTGCCGGAGCAGGCCTTACATTTAGCTGTGAAATGAAGAGAAACGAAGTGAAAGGAGAGGAGGAAAGATATACCGATCTGAACACAGAGTTCCAAGGAGAGAGAAGAACGCCTTCCTCGGTGATCAGTGCCAAGAAATAAAGCAAAGCAATAAAGCAAAGCAATAGAATGGGGAAGACTAAAGATTTCTTCAAGAACACCGGAGATACCAAGGGGGCATTTCATGCAAAGATGGGCACTATTAAGGACATAAATGGTATGGACCTAACAGAAGCAATAGACATGAAGATGAGGTGGCAAAGAACACACAGAAGAACTGTACATCACAGACCTTCACAACCCAAATAATCATGACGATGTGATCACTCACCTACATCCAGATACCTTGGAATGTGAAGTCAAGTGGGCCTTAAGAAGCATCACTATGAACAAAGTGAGTGGAAGTGATAGAATTCCAGTTGAGCTATTTGAAATCCTAAACGATTATGCTGCAGAAGTGCTTCACTCAATATGTCAGCAAATTTAAAAAACTAAGCAGCAGCTCAGGACTGGGAAAGGTCAGTTTTCATTCCAATCCCAAACAAAGGCAATGCCAAAGAATGCTCAAACTACTGCACAATTGCACTCATCTCACACGCTAGTAGAGTAGTGCACAAAAATATCCAAGCCAAGCTTCAGCAATACACGAACCATAAACTTCCAGATGTTCAAGCTGGTTTTGGACAAGTCAGAGGAACCAGAGGTCAAATGAGTGTATGCACCACTACTTCTGATGATGCATGCAGCAACTACTGAGGTTGAAATCACGAGTTTGCATTCTGCTTTTACTAAGAATTGAATTAGGACAGGTGCACTACTTAGCTTGCACTCTGGCACATACATTACAACTCTAGAGCATAAGTATCACAACCAAGTGCGTCTGCACTCCGGACCTGGCATGCGGTAACTACTGAAAATGCAAGAAGCTTTTCACAGTTACTGACCCCTGATTTGAAACCACTGCTGCTGCTGCTGCTGCTAAGTCACTTCAGTCGTGTCCGCCTCTGTGAGACCGCATAGATTACCAGCCCACCAGGCTCTCCTGTCCCTGGGATTCTTGGGGCAAGAATACTGGAGTGTGTTGCCACTTCCTTCTCCAATGCATGCATGCATGCTACGTCGCTTTAGTCTTATCCGACTCCGTGCGAACCTATGGACAGTAGCCCACGACGCCCCTCTGTCCACGGGATTCTCCAGGCAAGAATGTTTGGGTGGATTGCCATTTCCTTCTCTTATGTCAAACCACACATGCTACAAACACTGAGCTTGCCCTCTGGAATACGCGCTTGTGGATACTGAGGCCGCCATCTAGAGAACGCTCGCAGGAACTACTTAGTTTCCAATCTGGATCACCCTTTCTGCCACTATTGAGACTATTAACAAGCTTCAGAACAAGTGCATTGCTGTCACTGAGACTGCACAGTAGAGCATACATCCCATCACTCCTAAACCCGGGTTCTTTAGGATATGGCCTGCCACTACTGAGCCTGTCACTAAAACATGCCTGTTGTAAACTCACATACACTTTTTGTGTATTACACTCTGGATTCTGCATCCCAGCACTACTGAAATTGCCTTCCAGAACAAGAGTTCATCACCGGCTGAACTTTCACTCTGAAGCATGAACATCACAATCATCAGCTTGTTGCTTTATAGGTAAGTCAGGCCACTACTCGACCTGCACTGTAGTTCAGGTGTGCCTAAATAGTTACTGAACTTGCACTCTGAAGTTTCCTTCTGGACACAACTGAGCCAGCACTCCTGTAGACAGAGTGAGTTTAAACACTGGAGGACATGGTACGCCTCTCCTGAGCATGAGCTCAAGTGCAGGCATCCGGGCTCTGCTGAGAACATGCTCTAGTTGCACACATGCCAAAGTAACTGAACGTGCAGCTGGGGGTACACATCTCATGACTACAGAGTGAGCGCATTTCATCATGGGTTTTGCTCTTCTGAGGTTTACTCAGAAGGATATCTTCCAACGTGCCTGCGTGTGCCTTCAAGAGCCAATGTTCTGACACTACGGAGACTGTGCTGTAGAGTAAGAATGCCTGAACTACACAACTGCACACTGAATCATGCATCCCAGCAGTATAAATCCTAGCACCACAGCACACTTGTCACTTCTGAGTCCTTATACTAAGCAGGCATGGCACAGCTAGTGAGCATGTGGTCTAGAGCATATGTGTGGCAATTACTAATTTCAGACTCGGAAGCCTGTGTCTTGCCACTTGTAAGCCCAGGCCCCCAAATATTCATGTTTCAGCTACTGATATTGCACCCTGGTACACTCCTTTATCACTGCTGAGACTGCGTTACAGAGCATGAGTTCCACTACTACTAATCTTGCTCGATGGCCTGGGTGCTTAAACCTGTGAGCCTACACTCTGCAGCTGAAAATTGCCAATGACGTGGCTTGCCCTATGTTGCATATTTTCCCCACGCTTCTTCCTGCACTCTGGAGCACCTACTCCAGGAGGCTGCTTTCTAAAACACATATCGTCTCCACGAGTGAACCGTCATTCTAGATCAACTGTGTGAACACTAGTGACCTTGAATTCTGAAGTGTTATATTAACTTCCTTGAGGTATTGGTCGAGAAGGTGTGTGCAGCAATTACCCCCGTGACATTTTATACCAGCCATTTTGCTGCTAGTCACCCAGCACTCTAGACTGTGCAAGCTGTGAGTAGTGTACCTGTATATCTGTGGATGACGTGCCACCACTACAGACCTGGTGTATACTTCATATGTCCTGCCTCAATTGATCGTGCGTCACCATACACATATGCCACAACCCTTGCGCTTGCACTGTTGAGGGCTTGTCTTCCCGCTACTGAGCTTGTGTGGCACAGCAGGTATATCACATTTTCTGAATTTGATCTCTGGATATGCAACCAAAAATAAAAACCCAGCTTTCAAGAGAAATGTCTCGCTGCAGTCTGCACGCTTGAGCAAGGGCACTGCAACTCCTGAGACAACACTTTGAAGCACATGTAGAGCAGGCATGCTGCATCTGCTGAACTTAGCTCTTCAGCATGCCTCTCAACAGTGAAACACACTTTAGGCATACCCCTCTTAATACAGACCCATGATCTAGAGCAGGCATGCTTCACATCCTGAATCTTGGCTTTTGAGAACACGTGCTTCATGTCCTGAGATGGTGCTTTTGCGGATTCTCCCCACCGCTACTAAGACTGTGCTCTAGAGCGGGTGTGACACTTTGGAGCCTGCATGCCTCACTACTGCGTCTCTGCTCTAGCCTGGAAGTACTGAAACAGCTTAGCTCGCAATCCGGAGCACACGTTCTGCCACTAGTGTGCTTACACTTTAGAGCAGGCTGTCTGAGGCATCCCATTGGCACTGGCAACATGCGTCCAGCCACTGCTGAATGCACACTAGAGCACAGTTCCTGCCACTATTGAGCATGTACTCTACCACAAGATGTCTAAACTGCTCAGTTGCATTGCGGAGCATACCTCTTTCCACAACTGAACTTGCATTCTACAGGAAATGGTACACAAACACTGACCTTGTGCTCTAGAATTGGCACACCATACATAATTTTCTTAACATTTGAAGCATATGTCTGGCCAACACTAAATCCACGCTTTAGATCAGCTGTGCTAAAATCACTGAGCTTGCCCTCAAGAGTATATCTGAACTCACATTTTATAGCACACCTACTACCACGGTGGACCCTGTGCTCTAAAACTCTCGTGAGATGAGAGAACAAGATGGTGGAGCTATAAGTGGTGTGGAGTACATCTCTCCATGGATACATCAGGCATACTCCTTCAGACACAGAAGAGTAATCAGAACATTACCAGAAAGTAGACAGGAGTACCTGACAAGTGGCAAGAATATAAAGAACCACGCAAAACTCAGTCGGGGGAAAGAACTGGGGGAAAAATCAGGAGTGTTAGTAGGACTGGATCTGCCCTGAGTGGGGGAAGGAACTGAAGCTGAGGTCCAATCCCACATTGGGTCAATCGTCTGAATTGTAGAATAGACATTTAAAGCTGAGAGTGAAACTGCTGATCTGTGGAAAGCTGGGTGCAATGAGAAGCAGAGGGTCCTTGCTGCAGCCGTACATACCCCGTACAAGGACATCCATCCCCTGAAAGGCCCCGTGGCTGGCAGCTGCAGTTTAGGGACTTTGCGGCAATTCATGGGGAGGGCTGCTGTTTCCTGGGGAGAGATGGAGAGAGGGGGTTTGAAGGAGGACACTGTGGTAGGGTATGCCTGTGGAGGAAAGCCAGGCAGCCATGAAAGCAAGGCAATAACACCGAGTCACATGTCGGGGGTGGAGCAATCACCATAGCCTCTCTCTCCCCACATGCTAGCATCAGCAGTTACTACAATAGTGAGGCTGACCCATCAAATGCTGAACACACTGAAATGCAGAGCAGGACACCACGCAGGGTCCTCCTTTAAGTGCCTGATGCACCATACTAGAGTAGAATCCCACTCAGGATGCTCCTTTAAGTGTCGGATGCACTGATTTACTCAGGAGGACCCCAGCCAGGAAATTCGCTCTATGTGCTGACCCATTGAACGACAGAGAAGGATCCCAGGCAAGGAAGCCTTGTGAGTGACCGAATAGGTGGAACTAGGGAGAAGACTGGCCAAAGCCGCCTTCTGATCACCGGATACAAGGGCTCAAAAAAAAAAAAAAAAAAAAGAAGGCTCTGATAGGGCCATAACTCCTGTGGTGTAGTCAGTCTGTGTCCCTGCACCCTGCCCGTTTGACACCACCTGCGCCCCTCAAAGCCAAGCAGCTGCTCCACCTTCACAGTTAACTCTCATTGGAAAAAAGCTGCTACTGGTTAAAAAAAAAAAAATCGTGCAACTATTTGCACAGGATTGCTTCAGTCCTGTCTAACTCTGTGTGGAACACATTTCACCACTACAGAGAAGAAGCTCTAAAATGCATATACTGGGACAACTGATCTTTTCCAGTCTTGTAGCCACTGCTGAGTTTTCCAAATTTGCTTGCATATTGAGTTCAGCACTTTCATACCACTATCTATTAGGATTTGAAATCACTCAAGTGGAGTTCTCTATCTCCGCTAGCTTTGTTTCTATTGATGATTCTTGCAGCCCGTTTGACCTCACATTCCAGGATGTTTGGCTCTAGGTGAGTGATTAGATCATGATGATTATCTGGATCATGGAGATCTTTTCTGCATAGTTCTTCAATATTTGCAGTATAGATTTTTGCTACCTCTTCTTAATATCTTCTGCTTCTGTTCAGTCCATACAATCTCTGTCCTTTATTGTGTCCACCTTTGCATGAAATGTTCCCTTGGTATCTCTAATTTTCTTCAAGAGATCTCTAGTCTTTCCCATTCTGTTGCTTTCCTCCATTTTTTGCACTCATCACTGAGGAAGGCTTTCTTATCACTCTTTGCTATTCTTTGGTACACTATATTCATATGGGTATATCTTCCCTTTTCTCCTTTGCCTTTTGTTTCTATTCCTTTCTCAGTTATTTGTAAGGCCTCCTCAGACAACCTTTTTGCCTTTTTGCATTCATTTTCTTGGGGATGGTCTTCATCACTGCCTCCTGTACAATGTCATGAACCTCCATATGTAGTTCTTCAAACACTCTATTATACCTAATCCCTTAAATATTTTCTCATGTCCACTGTACCATCATAAGGGATCTGATTTAGGTCAAACCTGAATCATCGAGTGGTCTTCCCTACTGTCTTCAACTTAAGTCTAAGTCTATAGCAAATACTGAGCTTCCACTCTGAACCTTCCTTCTTACAAGTATATGTCGACTATTTTAAAGCACTTTTGCTGCATCTCTTTATCTTCACTCTGAAACATACGTACCGTCACTCCTGAAAAGATGCTCAAGTGCATGCATTTAACTCCAACTCAGCCTGCGCTCCACAGTAGTCATGCCGATCTACTAAGCTTGCATTCTGCCGAATGCGTCTTTCACTATTTAGACTATGATACTGAGGTCATGCTGCAACTGCATAGTTGCAATCTCAAGCTTACTTTCTTCGACTTTCAGCTTTTATACCAGCACACATGTTCTGCCCCTCCTAAGCCCTCTTTCTTGAATAGATATGAAACAACTGTTGAGGTTGTATTCTGGAGCATGTCCCTGCTATTTCTGAATGCATTCTTTTTGTATTTCTTCATATTTCTTTTAAAAAATGATTTATTTTAATTGGAATAGAATTACTGTGTATTACTGTGATGGTTTTTGACATACACATCAACATGAATCAGCCGCATGGATACATGTGTCCCCCTATCCTGAAGACAACTCAAACCTCCCTTGTTACCCCACGCTTCTGGGTCCATCCACAGCACAAGATTTAGATGCATCTTTCATGCATTGAACTTGCACTGGTCATCTCTTTTATGTATGGTAATGTACCTGTTTCAATGCTATTTTCTCAAATCATCCCATCCTTGAACTCTCCCATTGAGTCTGAGTGTCTGTTCTTTATATGTGGAACTTTTTTACTGGCCTTCATGCAGAATCATTGTTACTGTCCTCCTAAATCCCATTTATATGCATTAATAAACAATATTTGCCTTTTTCTTTCTAACTATTTTTTTTACTCTGAATAATAGGCTGCAGGTTGAACTGCCTTAGCAAAAGTGACACAAATATGTGTTTTCTGTAGCTAAGTAATATTCTATTTGAATATATAGCGCAACTTCCTTATATTTTCATCTGCTGATGTGCATCTAGATTACGTGCATGTCATAGCTTTGGAAAGAGAATTGTAATAAACATTGGGGCACATGTGTCTCTTTTGACTGTAATCCCCTCTGGGTATATGCCAAGAAGGGGGGTTGTTCAGTCATATGACAGTTGTAGTCCAAGTTTCTCAAGGAATCACCAAACTGTTCTGCATACAGGTTGTACCAGTTTGTGTTACCACTAGCAGTGTATTAGGGTTAGCTTTTCTCCACAGCCTCCCCAGGATTTCGTGCTTGTAGAATTTCTGGTGATGGCCACTCTGAACCGTGTGATATGACGACACATTCAATTTTAATTTTTGTTTCTCTAATGATGAATGATTTTAAGCATATTTCATGTGTTTGTTAGCCATCTGTATGTCTTCTTTAAAGACACGTCTGTTTAGGGATTTTGCCCCCTTTTAGTGATGCTGTGAAAGTGCGTCCCTCAATATGGCAGCAGATTTGGAAAACTCACCAGCGGCTAAAGGGCTGGAAAAGGTCAGTTTTCATTCCAATCCCAAAGAAAGGCAGAACCAAAGAATGCTCAAATCACGACACAATTGCATCCATCTCACACGCTAGTAAAGTACTGCTCAAAATTCCCCAAGCCAGGCTTCAGTAATACATGAACCATGAACTTCCAGATGTTCGAGCTGGTTTTACAAAAGGCTGAGGCACCAGAGATCAAAATGCCAACATTAGCTGGATCATTGACAAAGCAAGAGAGTTCCAGAATAACATCTATTTCTGCCTTATTGACTATGCCAAAGTCTTTGACTGTGTGGATCACAATAAACTGTGGAAAATTCGGAAAGCGATGGGGATAGCAGATCACCCGACCTGCCTCTTGAGAAACCTATATGCATGTCAGGAAGCAGCAGTTCGAACAGGACATGGAACTACAGAGTGGTTCCAAGTAAGAAAAGGAGTCCATCAAGACTATGTATTGTCACTCTGCTTGTTTAATTTATATGCAGAGTATATCATGAGAAATACTGGGCTGGGAAAAGCACAAGCTGGAACAAAGACTGCCAGGAGAAATATCAATCACCTGAGATATGCAGATGACACCACCCTTATGGCAGAAAGTGAAGAGGAACTAAAAAGCTTCTTGATGAAACTGAAAGAGGAGAGTGAAAATGTTGGCTGAAAGCTCAAAATTCAGAAAACTAAGACCATGGCATCTGGTCGCATGACTTCATGGGAAATAGATGCGGAAACAGTGTCACATTTATTTGGGAGGGGGCTCCAAATCCCTGCAGATGTTGACTGCAGCCATGAAATTAAAAGACGCTTGCCCTATGACAGGAAAGTTATGACCATCCTAGATAGCATATTCAAAAGCAGAGACATTATTTTTTCCACCAAGGTTCCATCTAGTCAAGACTATGGTTTTTCCAGTAGTCTTGTTAGGATATGAGAGTTGCACTATGAAGAAAGCTGAGCACTGCATAATTGATGCTTTTGAACTGCAGTGTTGGAAAAGACTCTTGAGAGTCCCTTGGACTGCAAGGAGGTCCAGCCAGTCCATTCTAAAGGAGATCACTCCTGGGTGTTCTTTGGAAGAAATGATGCTAAAGCTGAAACTCCAGTATTTTGGTCACCTCATATGAAGAGGTGACTCACTGGAAAACTCTGAAGCTTGGAGGGATTGGAGGCAGGAGAAGGGGATGACAGCGGATGAGATGGCTGGATGGCATCACTGACTCGATGAATGTGAGTTTGCGTGAACTAAGGGAGCTGGTGATGGACTGGGAGTCCTGGTTTGCTGCAATTTATGGGGTTTCAAAAAGTCACACACGACTGAACTGAACTGAACTGAACTGAACTGAACTGAAGCAACTGACAAAGAATTTATCTCAAATATATACGAACAACTCCTGAACCTCAATTCCAGGAAAATAAACGACCCCATGATAAAATAGGCGAAAGGAGTAAACAAACATTTCTCCAAAGATGACATACACATGGCTATCAAACACATGAAAAGATTCTCAACATCACTCACTATCAGAAAAATGCTAATCAAAACGATAATGAGGTACCATTTCACGCCAGACAGAATGACTGCTATCCAAAAGTCTACAAGCAATAAATGCTGGGGAGGGTGTGGAGAAAAGGGAACGCTCTGACACTGTTAGTGGAATTGCAAACTGGTACAGCCGCTATGGAGAACACTGTGGCGATTCCTTAAACATACAAACAAACTGTAAATAGGACTGTCATATGACGCAGCAATCCCACCGCTGGCCATACACACCAAGGAAACCAGAATTGAAAGAGACGCGTGTACCCCATTGTTCATCACAGCACTATTTCTAATAACCAAGGCATGGATGCAACCTAGATGCCCATCAGTAGACTAATGGATAAGAAAGCTGTGGTACATATACACGATGGAGTATTACTCAGCCACTAAAAAGAATACATTTCAGTCCGTTCTAGTGAGGTGGATGAAATTGAAGCCTATTATACAGAGTGAAGTTAGCCAGAAAGAAAAATAGCAATAGAGTAAATGAGCACATATGTGTGGAATTTAGAAAGATGGTCATGATAAACCTGTACGTGAGACAGCAAAATAGACACAGATGTATAGAACAGTCTTTTGGACTCTGTGAGAGAGGGCGAGGGTGGGATGATTTGGGATAATGGCATTGAAACATGTGTAATATTATTTGTCAAACGAATCGCCAGACCAGTTCGATGCGTGATACAGGATCCTCGGGGCTGGTGCACTGGGGTAACCATGAAGAATGGTTTGAGGAGGGAGGTAGCAGGGGTTTTCAGGACAGGGAACACGTGTACACCTGTGGCAGATCCATGTTAATGTATGGCAAAACCAATACAATATTGTAAAGCAATTAGACTACTATGAAAATAAACAAATTTATATTAGAAATAAATCAAGTCAAATTGCGTCCAACGTGAGGAAAACAACAGCATGTTTGGAACAATATCACTAAGTAAGCTTGAGTTGCAGTTTTCTGGGTTCAAGGTGCCCTCATAAGTATGAGCCCTAACCCTTATTACAGAAAGAATAGTGGAAAATGAGCTAGATGAAAGGAGAGCTTTTCAGCAACGAGATGAATGTTTCAGCCAGAAAGATATTAAGTAATGTAGGGCTTCCCAAACAGTTTATTAAGATATTGGGAGCTAGCAATGAGTGTGGTCACCTAAATAAAGTTGCCTAAAATTATATTTTGACGTATATACATATATACACCTGTCTATGCATGAGTGTGTGTATGAAAAAAAGTGCAATGGCTTTTAATTCATGTTAGGTGTAATAGAAATGGGAAAACAATAAAACCCAAATGTAGAATGATTCAAATTCTACTCGATTGTTGAATATTATGTAAGTTGAAATACTTCAAAATATGTTTCCTTGGCTGCATGTAACATATGAGAACTCTTTTATATCACTCACCTCTCTCCTTTTCATAAATATAGACCAATTTTCAAATGTTTGTCCAATTTAATGATAAAATACTGATGTAGACATATATATAAAATATATATAAAATAGAGAGATATGTTTTCATATCATAAACTGTTGATAGCAAGCCTAGATTTTAGAATTATTTCCACCTCCATGCTCCATCTCAACAGGAAAGAGCCAAAGTTGTTGCTGACTCAATCACTCCAAGAGCTGGGAAACCTGAAAAAGAAAAGGAACCTGCACTGAGATTTTCTGTCATATTTATGATCGAGCTCTAACACCAAGACTTGTTTTCCTTTATTGTACTAAGCAGTCCCTTCTTAAGATTGAAAAGCATAGAAATCGAGAGAGAGAGGTAGGAGATTGTAGACCTCCTCATGTTCAAAAGGAATTTTAATCAGAGAAGCTAGAAAAGACAGAAACTAAGGAAAACAATCAAGTGATAGACAATAATAAGGATTTAGCCACTAATCAAACTCAAGGGTCTTTAGTCCCTCCTCAAGGGCCAGCGTGGCGAAGGAAATGGCAACCCACTCCAGTGTTCTGCCTGGAGAATCCCAGGGATGGGGGAGCCTGGTGGGCTGCCATCTTTGGAGTCTTACAGAGTCAGACACGACTGAAGTGAATTAGCAGCAGCAGCAGCAAGGACCATCGATGACATTCTGAGCAATATCCTGTGAACAATTTTAGAGATGCTAAAGCCCAAACCAGGCTGAAATGTAAGTGCATACTTGAAACTAGACGGTCAATGATGTGGACTCCCAATATCCTCACTAATAGGCCATTAGTAGAATGTCTCAATATTGATCACAGACCCCATGTTCCACCCTCACTCAGCCATTAAAATATTTCCCCTGAAAGTATTTGGGGATTTGCGTCTTTGAAGCACCAGCTGCTAAGACAACTTGCTTCGTCCTACAATAAGCACTTTTTTTTCCCCCCCAACTGAAACCCACAGTCAATTCATAAATTTGTTTGCACAGAAACAAGTAGACCAAGTCTGCTAGGGTAACAGTACTGAATAATAAGAATGTGTGCATAGAAGGATGATAAATCACTTTTATTTCAGAAATAAAGTGGATTTATTGATGTGAGTTTTCGATAACCCTGTATGTGAGATAGCAAAAGAGACCCAGATGTATAGAACAGTCTTTTGCACTCTGTGGGAGAGTGAGAGGGTGGGATGTTTTGGGAGAATGGCATTGAAACATGTATAATATCATATATGAAATGGGTCACCAGGCCAGGTTGAATGCATGATACTGGATGCTTGGGGCTGGTGCACTGGGACGACCCAGAGGGATGGTACGGGTTGGCAGAAGGGAAGGGGTTCAGGAAAGGGAACATGTGTACACCTGTGGCGGACATATGTTAATGTATGGCAAAATCATTACGATAATGTAAAGTAATTAACCTACAATTAAAATAATAAATTTATTTTTAAAAAAGGAAATCTTCCAAAAAGCTGCATACCTACATTGAAACCAAGCACCACCAAGAGCCAACAAGTTCCAGAGGAAGACATGCCATGCAAATTCTCCAGCAACACAGGAACAGAGCCCGGAGCTTCAATATACAGGTTGCCCAAACACCAAACCCATAGACATCTCAAACCTCACTACTGGACACTTCATTGCCCTCCAGAGAGAAGAGATGCAGCTCCACCCACCGGAACACTGACAGAAGCTTCCCTAACCAGGAAACCTGACAAGCCACTCGTCCAACCCCAGCCACAGGGAGGAACCTCCACAATAAAGAGGAACCACAAACTGCCAGAAAGAGAAAGACCATCCCAAACACAGGAACTCCCCCCCCACCCCACCCCCCCAAAAAAGGCCAACTTTACTAATGAGATTTAGCATTCTTCATGGTTTTGGTTACTATTTCTGCCAGCAGTCTGTATTTTAAGTTGATGCTGAAGTAAACACTTGGTTGAACATTACCCTTCAATTGCTAGGAGACCAGTGACTTTGTCATGTCACAACTAACCTTCGATTGCTAGGAGACCAGTGATTTTGTGATGTCACAGCTGTTTCACTGGGAGGACCTCTGTGATCGTCCAGAGAGTTTCTCTCTGTAGGCCAGCCAAACATCATTTGAAGTTGCATTGTGTAAAAGCAGACAAATGAGAAAATTATCTGAAGAAAGATTTCCTTGAGATGGCACATATTTCTTCAGAAAATCAAGATGGACCTCCTAAAGGTGAGTCCACTGGTTCAGAAACCTCCATTAGATCTTATTGGTATGATTATACAACTGGGGACTCAGTTTTGAGATCTATGATTGAAGAATATGATTTTCAGGCTTTGTCTGAGGATCTGGTGATCAAAAGGCCACACTACACATATTCTGTCTCTGAAACAGATGATGTTTCACTGAAAATCACAGAGTGATTTTCTTTCACTCACATTTCCACAATAACTTTGGAATATAGTGGAAAGTGATCAGTTTGAATCTATTTGGTGGGATGAGACAGGCACATGTAGAGTGATCAATGAAGAACTCTTCAGGAAAGAAGTCTTGGAAAGAAAGGAGCCTTTCAGAAAATTTGAAACCAAGAGCATGAAAAGTTTAATTCGACAGCTTAATCTTTATGGAGTTAACAAAAACCGACAAACTGTTCAAAGATCGGCTGCACTACCAGTGTTTCTGGAAGAAGAAAACAACATCTCTCTTTCGAGAAAGGTATTCCAAAATTTTCACTTTTTGGCAATAGGTCAGATTCAATCATGTGACCTAGAAAGCATGTTCATATATGTGGCTAAAACGGAGTTTAAACTTGAGATAACAAATTATTGAAAAAGTTGTATCTTTTTGAAGTTGAGAACAGCTGGAGGTTACAATATTGGATGTTCAACAAACCTTCCTAGTGACTTGAAACAAGATACAAGTTCTGAAGCCACTTAAAGTGGTATTTACTGTATATATACAACATATTTTTAGTTGAGCATATACCTCCTAACATGTTACCTGTTAAAACTACCAACAGAGGTATTTTCTTTGATGTTATTTCATTGCTTCCATTAAAGGAAACTTATAGTGATATGAAGGAATGAAATTAGTAAAAAATGAAAAATGAATATAATGGAGAAGAAATATTGTAACAAAACCAAAACTTTATTCTCCCATATGACTATTAGGAGACTTCCAGCAGAACAGCGCATTTAAAAAACACTCTGTAAAGGGCCAAAAAAGAAATACGTTAGGCTTTGCGAATATGATCATTGGCAATTAATTAAGTTTTCAGGCATAGAGGGTAACCAAAGAAGCTGGCAACTCTCTGTTCCACCTTTAAAGACTCCGAAAAATGAATTACACACAATTTTCAGGTCAGAAAATAAAATTCTTTTCGGTTTTCCTCAGCCATTAAAAGTGTAAAGCTCTAAAATTAAAAAGAAGAAGAAGAAGAAGAAGAAGAAGAAGAAGAAGAAGAAAAAGTAAAGCTCATTCTCAGCTCACAATAGACAGTGCAAAAACAGGGGCAGGCTGCCCTGCCTTGATTGAAATGTAATTCCAAGAGGAGGGGCGCCATATTCACTGTAAGGTCAAGTCCTTAAGCAAATAACTGGCTTAAGGGAGGTCACCCCTGAGGGCTGTGAGTGCCGGACACCATCACTGGACTCCCCTGGTAGACTCGGAAGCCGTTCTCAGCCCTGTGCCCTGGCGACTGTGCCGTCTGTTTTTTCCTTCTTCACGTTTGGTGAGCTGAGCAATCTAGACCCAAGATCCTTGAGATTCAGATTCAGCCTGACCACGCCTACAGTGGCTGCTTTTCCGGGGGGAGGGGGTGGGGGGAGGGCTCATCGCCCGCGCATGCGCCCAATTCGGCCTTGCGGCCAATCAGATTGCAGGCGCCGACACCTGGCAGCCAATCATCGGAGGTAGCCAGCAGGCCTGTAGGGGGAGCTGAGGAGGCGCCCCAGACCTGAGGAGGCCTCATCCCCTCAGGCTCGACTGCTCAGGGTTAATCTTGGAACTGCCTAGGGCAGCTGAGTTGCCGGCAGTTCTGTCTCATCCGTCAACGGGTTCCGGTAAGGACTGGAGCGTGGTTCAGCCAAAGCGCTGCCTGACGGCTAAAGGGAGGGTTTCTCGGGTCCCCACTCGCACTAGGCCTTGCTGGGCGGGGCGGCTGGTGAGGGCGGTGAGAGCTTCTGGCAGGATCCACAGGCCTCAGGCTCCTTTCGCCCTCTCCCCTCTCTAGTCTGGGCGGGCTCTGCTCTCCAGCAGCTTTCCTGCCCAGGGGTGGGACAAGCCAGCTCACGGAAAGGGCCTCTTAGGCCCCTGGCTCCTGGCACCACCCCCAGCTCTCCTGTGGAACCTAATGTATTTAAACACAGATGCACAAATCTTCACGGCCCAACCCGGTTCTGCACCCAGGCACAGTCAGGCAGGAGCAGAAAAAAAAAAAAAAAAAAAACACCATATATCTAGCAGCCTCTTCACTGCACTGGTGCTTTGGTCGTTTTCCTGTTTCCTCTGCCTCTCCTCAGACTCCAGGGCTGTCCCGTCCCTGGGGGCCCGGAGATTCAGGCCTTTGGTTCGGGAAGTTGGCAGATGAGGTATTTGTTTGTTTGTTACTGAGAGAAGGGAGGTGGGAGGAAGAAGCTCAGGGGAAAGGAGTACAATCACTTGGTCTGGTTGAGTGTGAGACGCCTGGTCAGCATCCGTAGGGTAGGACCAGGTAGGGCCTGGGGGGATAGAATGTTCCCAGAACAGGGAACTCACCCTGGCCTTTTCCTGTGCTTGTCCCCAGGATGTGACCGTGTGCTGCCTGGGAGGTCTCAAGCGCTCAGGATTTCAGTGGGCCCCTGAAGTAAGGTGACAGACATCTTTACAACAAGGGACAAAGGTGTGGCTTTCTTACTTTGCGTTTTTCTCCTTTCATTCGTCGGCTGACACGTTGCTGTTGAGAGAGAGTATTCCTGATTGGGGGTTACCTGACCCTGATTGCGGGTGCTGACTTCAGGGCCATCATGGTTTCACGTTTGCAGCTTTCTGAGTGGCAAGCTTAAACACAGGCAGGATGGCTTGCTTTCCCCTGCCTTCTTGAAAGAAAAAAAGTAAGAGCACCATGGGTCTTAAGCTGTGTAGAGCTGACTCGTACCACTTGGTGAGGCTAAAATGGGGCAATGCACATATCCTAAGGTTTTAGCTAGGAAAGCAAAGCAATGCAGGTGTGGGGGTTCCCTGGTGGCCTGGTGATTAGGATTCTGGGCTTTCACTGCAGTGGTCTGGATTCAATCTCTGGCCAGGGAACTGGGACCCCACAAGCCAAACAGCATGGCCAAATGAATGAATGAATCCAGTGGTTCATTCAGAGAAAATATCCTGTGATTTAACATGTTCACGTGAGATTACTTGCTCATTTCTGTACCCTTAAGGGCTTTTCTTCATTAAGTAAGTGAACTCCACTGGATGGGGGTGAGGCACCATCTGAGTTCATTTCATGCGAGTAAACAAGATCATAGGAAGCTCTATGCCCAGCAACTTGTGCCTACAGCTGTGTTGTATACTTATCTTGCTGGTACAGCTTTGAACTTCACCGCATGCTTTGTTTTGGTCACAACATGTGGCTTCATAGGATATTAGTTCCCCAGCCAGGGATCGAACACAGGATCCTGGCATTGAGAGGGCTGAGTCCTCACCAAACCCCTGGACTGCTAGGCAACTCTTGTGTTTTGGAGCTTTGGATTGGGTGAGTGTGTGTGTGTGTGTGTGTGTGTGTGTGTGTTTTGATTTTTGCTATATTTATAGGAGAACTGTTCTGTGTGTAAGTATGATGTGAATGGTATTAGAACTTGAAATGTTTGTGTTATACATATGATCTCAAAATGGAATAGTTTGAAAGAACTTACCACTTGTTATCTCTTGGTCTAGGATCTCCCCTGAGGTAGTAGTCAAGCTTTTGTCTGGCTTGGCAAGCTCTGAAGACTTAGCTTGTTGAATCTATGTTCTCTCACTTGTCTGTACTCATGAAGCCTCAGTTCCTCCTTCTGTGGGCCTCTCCAAGGGGCTTCTCTTGTGGAGGCTGCTGTCTTTACTCAGAATGAGTGATTCAGGAAAGCGCTTGCATCCGTGATAAAGTGCAGAGTCTTTTTTCAGATGTTACACATCTTCACTTGTGTATTTGCTTAGTCTCACAGGTCTACCCTGTGATAGATTGAGAGAGAACTACACAGGGGTGGGAATATTAGGAGATTGAATTCACTTGAAGGCTGGTTACCATACCCATTAATCCACTATGCCAGCCTTTTTTTTATATGATCTCAGCTCTCTCAATGTGAGCAAATTATTTGGTTTGTGTACCCTTCTTGTGTGCTGCTACTGCTGCTAAGCCGCTTCAGTCGTGTCCGACTCTGCAGTCTCAGGGACAGCCACCCACAAGGCTCTCCCTTATCTGGGATTCTCCAGGCAAGAACGCTGGAGTGGGTTGCCATTTCCTTCTTCAGTGTATGAGAGTGAAGTCGCTCAGTCGTGTCCGACCCTTTGAAACCACATGGACTGCGACCTACCGGGCTCCTCCGTCTGTGGGATATTCCAGGCAAGAGTACTGGTGTGGGTTTCCATTGCCTTCTCCAGCTTGTGTGCTCTCTGGCCTGAGGTACTCAATTTTGATCTACTCAGTTCTAGACCTACTCATTTCTTGATGTTCTAGCAAGTCTCCTCTTTGCCCTGGATTAAGGTTTCTGTTTCTCTGGATGGTTCCCATCAGCAACCAGACTGACTATAATGTGACCTGTCGTTAAAAATCCAACTTTTGGTGACACCTCCTGCTTCTGCTGCTTTTATTTCATATTTGCTTGTTACAGACCTCTGCAGAGTTGTTCCTAGACTTTGTTATCTCGAGTTCTCTCATTTTCCTATAAAGCCACTTTTGTCAAGGCCACAGGTGAATTTCAAATGTTCAAATGTCTGCCTGCAAGGTAGGAGACCTGGGTTCAATTCCTGGGTGGGGAAGATCACCTTGAGAAGGAAATGGTAATCCACTCCAGCACTCTTGCCTGGAAAATCCCATGAACGGAGGAGCCTGGTAGGCTACAGTCCATGGGGTTGCAAAGAGTCGGAAATGTCTATTCAAATTCTTTACCTGGATGTTAAATGCTTTTCTGTTTTTAATTGTTGTAGAAAGCATCTAAGTTAAATTTTTACCATTTTAACCATTTTTGCATGCTAAGTAGTTTGCACACTTTCATCAGCCTTTTGGGGAAAGAAATGGCAACCCACTGCAAATCCGATGGAGAAGGCAACGTGGTGAGCTTTAGTCCCTGGGGATGCAAAGTTGGGCACAACTGAGTGACTAAGACATATACACACACTTAGTCACAGTGTTGATTTGTTGTTGTTGTCATTGTTTTAGCTGTGTTGTGCAGCTTGAATGACAGTTCCCTGGTTGAGGATCATACCCAGGCCCCTGATAGGACACTATGGAGTCCTAACGTCTGAACTACGAGGGAATTCCTTATCACATTGTTATGAAGCAGATCTCTACACCTTTACAGCTTGCAAAATTGAAACTCTGTACCCATCACTTGTCCCATTAAACAGCAAGTCCTCTTTTCTTGCCCATTGACCTAGACCATGGACTCCATCATTCTTTTTTGTTTCCTTTCTATTGCTTGACTGTGTTAACTATTTCATGCAAGTAGAAACTTACAGTATTTGTCTTTTTGTAGGACTGGCTTATTGCATTTGGCTTGATGTCTGAAATGATCATGCATGTTGTAGCATGTGACAGAATTTTCTCTATATGGCTAAATAATATTTCATTGTGTGTATATATCACATTTGATGGACATTTCGATGCTTCCACCTCTTAGCTGTTGTGCTTCGTGCTGCTGTGAGCACGGCTCTGCAGATATCCCATGTTAACTTCTTTTGAATTTATATCCTGAAGTGGAATTGCTGAATCATGTGTCAGCTCTAGTTCTTTAATTTTTCGAGGAGCATTTAAACTGTTTTCTGTAGCAGTTACACCATTTTAAAATCTATCTATAACACACAAGGATCCAGTTTCTGTACGTGCTTGCCAACAGTTGTCCTTTCCTTTCCTTCATATGTAAACACACACATATGCACATACAATTTCTTTCATACCCTTTTCCATTATTGTTTATCACAAATTATGGATATAGTTCCTTGTGCGATACAGTACGCTCTTGTTTGTCTATTGTATACATTATACTTTGCATCTGCTAATCACCAGTTCCCAATCTGTGCCTGACGTACCTTTCCCCTCTTGGGAATCACATAGTCTGCTCTCTATGTCTGTGGGTCTGTTTCTCGTTCATAGATCAGTTTATTTGTGGCATATTTTAGAGTCCATGTAAGTGATACCATACGATATTTGTCTTTCTCTCTCCTTTTTTTAATTTTTATTTTTACTTTATTTTATTTTACAACACTGTGTTGGTTTTGCCATACATTGACATGAATCCGCCACAGGTGTACATGAGTTCCCAATCCTCACCCCCCTCCCACCGCACACCCCATATCATCTCTCTGGATCATCCCTGTGCACCAGCGCCAAAAATCCTGTATCCTGCATCGAACATAGACTGGCGACTATCTTACATGATAGTGTACATATTTCAGTGCCATTCTCCCAAATTATCCCACCCTCTCCCACTCCCTCAGAGTCCAAAATCTGTTCTGTACATCTGTGTCTCTTCTGCTGTCTCTCATACAGGGTTATCATTTCCATCATTCTAAATTCCATATATATGTGTGAGTATACTGTGTTGGTGTTTTTTTTTTTTTTCTGGCTCACTTCACTGTGTATAATCGGCTCATTTCATCCGTCTCATTAGAATTGATTCCTATAAAGTCTGCAAGCAATAAATGCTGGAGAGGGTGTGGAGAAAAGGGAACCCTCTTACACTGTTGGTGGGAATGCAGTCTAGTACAGCCACTATGGAGAACAGTGTGGCGATTCCTTAAAAAATGGCAAATAGAGCTGCCGTATGACCAGCAACCCACTTCTGGGCATACACACTGAGGAAACCAGAATTGAAAGAGATGCATGTACCCCGGTGTTCATCGCAGCACTGTTTATAATAGCCAGGACATGGAACAACCTAGATGTCCATCAACAGACAATGATAAATGCCGCTAAAATGCCTGTGTTTGGTGAGAGACCCTGGCAAGCATGAAGCAGGCCCTGTGTAGCACTGACTGCAGTTGGAGAAGCAGAGATAGTTAGTAGAATGAGACCTGGTGCCTGTGGACCTCCTGTTGAGTGATCAAAAGGGGAATTTGATTCATTCTGTCCCCTTTCCCATTTGGCTGCCCTGTAGTCACAGTGAGGTCGGCATATCAGTGTCAGACACAGTAGCAAAGCAAGTTAAAATTCCCAAAGGAAAAAGAGCCTTGACGCCCACTTTGATTTGCGCTGGACCCATAGTTGTAGCTGAAAAGGATCAAACACAGGAAATCTGTTCAGCTTTTGAATTGGGCTAAATTGAGTTCTCTTACCCTTAAGCTACAGTGGAGTTGTCCAAGAATGGTAAATATAGTGGATAAAAATAGTCCAGGGTGATTAAAGCCTTTTTGGAACTCTTCCTTCCATTTTCCAGTTACATGTGTCTCACCCGAGTTGACCATGTGAAGATTTCGGTTCTGTATCTTATCTTGCCTTGGACACAAATGTAGTACAGTTAACAGCTAATTCTTTGCGTGTGTAATTTCCCATTGTATCAAAGTAATTGAGGTTCTGTCTTTCTTGACACAGTCTGATGTGCAAGAATTGTCTCATGTATTTCAGTAATTATCAGGTCATAGAGTTATCCTTCCTCTAATCTATCCAACCATCTAATCTGTGAATATACTTGTGGAAACCTTCTTTCTTGCTGTCTCCAAGGGCTCTTTCACAGACCTGTGGGGTACCCTCTAAGTATTGGTGCCTGAACATCAGCACACTTGGCTGCCTCTGTAGGTTCTTGGAGTTGAGTCTCCTCCTGGAGTTGAATGTCACCCCTTCTCCACTTCTGGCACGGATACCTAGCAATCTCTGTGTACCATTCCAGGAAGCTGGGATCTTGTCTGTAGACCTATGCCAGGAGAAATTTCTCCATTTCCTCTTCCTTTCTCCTCCTCTTTGTCTCTCCCCACTCTCCCCAGGCCTCAGTTTCTTTAAGTCCTCTAAGCTTTCACAAAATGCTGGAAAGAGATCATCACCAAGCGGTTAGCATCCTTCTCAGAACTGAAGAGGAAGGACTACAGATGATGAAGCTGTAGTGAATCTGTTGTCTCCATTTTAGGTAATTTCGTGAGTGTAAATTCAAATTCAAATAAATTGTGTTTATTTACTCAAAGCTTGATTGATTTATTTGTACTTCGAATACTTTGCTAGGCCTTTCTGGTTAGTTTATTTGGGCCAAAGCGCTTTGCTAAGTGTCAGCTGAAACCACTTTTAGTTGTATAAAGAGTGTGTGTGTGTTCTGGTCTCAGGTGAAAACTCTCTGTATAAATAAATATGCAGACTATTGCATTTGTATCTGCTTTCTTCGATTTCTATAGTAAAAAATAGGAAATGTTTTAGTTACGTGATTTTATTGTTGCTTAGTATTATCAACACTGTTGCTGTTAGTTGCTGTGAAGTATGCTCCTAAGGACTACAAGTTGTATTTATTGCCAAATTAAAAGGTTCCCGCAATATGGTCCCTGACTGCTCCTCTCTTCCATTCTCTGTCTTCTACTCTACTATTTTCCCCACTAATGTACTCTTTTTGACAACACTGGCCTTGGTTTTCCCCCATCAAATTCCATTTCTTCCCGATCCCAAGACTGCGAGAGCTGTTATTCTGGAAATGCTCTTCCCGCAGGCCCGCATGGCTTGCTACCTCCCTTGTTTAAGCTTCACCAATGCTGTTCAAATAACACAATCAAATCTCCAACCCCCTGTCTTTCCTCCTCCTCCTTAAAGGCACTTGTAGTCTCTATCCTCTTCTTCCCTCTCCAGCCTAAATTTCCTAAATTTTCACAAAAAAAGAAAAGGAAAAAAGGAAAAAAGGAGATAATAACATCAGGGCTTTGCTTCTTAGAATTAACTTGAGTCAGTTTCCGTGCCTGCAAATCAAAGATAGTTAATAGTGAGTTGAGTTCTTTCAGGAGCTTCCTGTTTTTCTTTTGATATCTCTATATTTTGTTCACACAATGACACTTTGTTTTCTTTACAAATATATTGAAGATGTGTCAAGATTACTATTTTGTTACTGCCCTTTGTGAATTCCCTTGTCTGCCTTGCTTGTTCTTTCAGGTAAAATTTATTATTTTATTAATGTCATCTTAAAAGACTGGTAAATTCCCAAATCAGCAAGTTTTGTCCCCTGTTTTAATAATCTTTATGTTAAACATTAAAAAAAAATCCCTTCATGTTTAACTACAGGCAGCAAGAAAAAACCAGGAAGCACTTTTGGCTGTCCGGATGGAAATCCTCTTAGATAACTCAATTAATTAAGTACAGTTTGTCCTCCCAGCTCATTAGGTGCATTTTCTACTTTTCATAAAACTGCAGGTGTAATGGGCTTTCGTCTTCACACTCCCCAGGCTCTTTCCTCCTGACTCTCCTTTCTGCCAAGCATTCTAGGTGCACGACTGTGATTCCACTTAGAACGTGTTTGCTCAGTGAGCAAACGGGGAGCGATCCCCTGGCCTCAGTTCTTCTGCTGGCCAGAGACTCTGTACCATTCCCTAAGAACTTCATGGTTTCGCTGTCCAAGTTCTATCACCTGTCTAGGTCAGTTGCAGTAGTTCATACTCACAAGCGAACCGGCAGGGATTTCTACATGCACATGTGCAGAAACCTACATGTGTACACAGTAACATCGCTGAGGGGAAACCTGTCCATATGCAGAAGTAAAGCTTTCTTTTCCAGGAACGTGAATTTTGTTAAGCACTCAAATTTCTGCACGCACATGTGCACAAACATACACGTGTACTCAGTAACATCCCTGAGAGGAAACTTGTCCATATGCAGAGTTCAAGCTTTCTTTTCCAGGAATATTAATTTTGGTAAGCATCCACATTTCTGTCCTTGTTTTTTCACTTGCTCATTGATTATGTCATGTTACACTTCTAACTCTATGCCTTATCCTCAAAGGTTCCAAAACCGTGGAATTTGCTATTGATAGGGACTAGCCTGCAGAGCAGCAGGCAGCGTTGGAAGTTCTTGCCATGAACAGCTGTATAACATGTGCCTGCCTTCTGCATTCTCCCATCACCTTGGACAGCTTCACAGTACCAGTCACGTTGGCCTGATCCATTGCCTGTGCATTCCTTCAGGGGACCAGAAAACAAGGACCTCCGAGCTCAGCTGACATGAAGAACTGCTTTCTCGGTGTGCACCTGTCTAGGTCATTCTGTGTCAATGTTGTGCCCCTCTTGCTAGCCTACCACCCGTTACAGCCCCCAGCATTCTGAATGAGGCCCCCTGTTCTTCCTATCTGTGGAGCGTTCTGTGTGCACCATCTACCTGTGCCCCGATGTGCTCTCTCCAAGTGGCAGGAAAAGGCCAGAAACGCCTGCGCCTCCAAAAACCCCGGAGACTGTGACAGGCCTGGTTCTGATCCAAGGTTGTGAAGAAGGTACACATGGATACAGGGTCTCTTCTGATACCAAGAATGGAACCGGAGGCCATAAAAGTAAGGTGGCATCCCTACACGTCTTCCTTTCTGTTTAACACTACCCATGCACATGGGAGTCCCCCAACAGATGATGCCCTGGGGAACCTGCAGGTTCTGGGCCCAGTGCTAATGCCTCCGTTGGACAGAAAGCAGCGTTACTATCTCAAATGGACCAAGAGGGCTTGAACCACCCATGCCTCAGTGATTTGCTAAATGCCAAGGCTCTTTCAGTTGCTCTCATTAGCCCAGGTAGGACTCCCTACAGTCAGGCATCCCTGATTCCCTACACAGCACCCATGCCAAGGAAGCCAGTGCGCGGTTGGGCCCAGGGATATCCAAGACGGTCACCTGGATGGCAGCATCCCTCTGTGTCACCTGGGTGCAGATCCCCTACAACACAATCAGAGATTCTGCTCCAGCAAGACTACCAGAATCCTCCTTCATGTGCAGATGTGCACCTTTGACACTCAGGCCCCCAAAGCCAGGGGCAAGACCGCAAAGAAAAGGAGGAATTCATATCAGAACTTTCAGCACAGACCATGGGGTATCTTTGGCAGGACCGCTACTGCCTAGAGTCTGGACACTGAAGACCAGCAGGCCCTGAACTGCCCCAGGGGCTTCTCTGTCTCCACTCCCCTGAGGTCCCTTAGGACATGCAGTTTACCCACCGCCCTTGTCTTTTCTCTGTTCCCTCCCTCACAGGCATATCCCAGATAGGGTCACACAGGGAAACCCACTTGCGCATTCCTCGCCTTTGGGCACTGCCAGGGAGGCAGGCTGGAAGTGCCTGGAGGCATGCCTTGCTTACAGACCATGTCTCTCCTAGGATGCCTGTGGTTTGGCAGATACAGCATACTTTAGCACATCTCATGTTTTGTGTCATATCGTGCCAGTGTGTGCCACCCTCAGGGAGGGCGTGTGCTGGCTGCTGGGCTGATCCGGGGCAGCACTGGCCCAGGACCTTCCCAGTTCTCCTTTTCACATGTGTGTGGAACAATCTCCAGTGCAGCAGGCAATCTATGACTCTTTCTCCTTCAGCTCTCTGCCCATCTCGGCAGGACCTTATCCTCACCATCCCAGATCTTGCCATAGCCACGTCCCTCATTTCCAGAGGCCAGCCCATGGCCCCACACACGGAGGGCTCCACAGGCAGTGGTTTCAAAGTGCCACCCCACGTGATTTGCTCTGTGTGAATCCTTAGACCATGAAACCCTCTTCCTGATCCAAGCACACACAACAACACGGTAGAACTGATGAGCGTGTTTTGTATCTGGTCTAATTGCAGATATCTGGAGCCACAGTCTGGAGTTATCACTGGCCATCCTTTCCTTGTTCCCATCCTGGGCAGGGTCAATGCAGAGATGAGGTGACAAACCACCTTCAGCCTGGTCGCCTCATGACTCCTCTTCTGGTTGCTCAGCACCTCCTCTCCTGCCACCTTCATCTCTGCCTCTGCCCTGGGCCGGACACACACACACACACACACACAATCACAGCCAGCATAAATAAGCACACGTGTGTATACACACACATGCTCAGCACGGGGACACAAATGCAAACAACGAGCATAGGTGTTTCAGGAGGTGAAGACGACCGAGGCCAGCAATGCCAGGGATGGCGACAGTAGGCACCATGTCCTGCCCTTGGGGCTCCCTGTTCACCTTCTCCACGAACTCTTCCATATGTTCCCAAGGCAACCTGAAGCCGCTTCCAGCGCAGCATGTTTGGTGGTTGTGAGACACTGATTGCTGAATGTGGAAATTCACAGAAGATCCCAAAGTCAGCACACAGGTGCACTGGGACCCCGGAGAGGACAGCTTTTCAATGATAGGCCTTCCCTGGGTAAGGGGCGGGAGTGAAGTGCCCAGGCAATCTCAAACTCAGTGAGCAGCAGGAGGCCAGGGGATGAAAAGACCCACAAAGGATGAGTCTGACAAAGATACTTAATACACACTGCCTCTAGTAGTATCACCTGGACTCTGGTGCTGCCACCTCAGCTGATTTGGTGGAGACTTGCTTCACTCACGGACACGCCAAGTCCCCAAATAAACAGTCTCAGGAGGTCACCTGCTACAAGCACGACCCAAACTCAGGCTCCACAGCCAGCTTGCATGAGTCTGAGCATCCCCATTTGGGAAAGGACAGTGTCCCTGAAGTATCACACGAGTGTCCCTTCAGGGCCCACCTTCAGACCCCATCTCCACACGTTTCTGTCAGTTACTCTCATGGAAGAACCTTCCTGCCCAGGGTACTACTTCAGGCGATCCTCCCACACATCTTGGCCAACAATCCGCTGGCAATACGAGCAAGGTGAGCCAGCAGCCAAGAATCCCAAAGTGAATTGCTGACTGTGTTCAGGCCCAAAGCAACCACACCTCAGCAATCCTGTTCGACTCTGAGCAGTTGTGACCTGACAACCAGCCGAGAAAGTTAAGGCTCCTGGTGTCCACGCTGCGGCTGGATGCTCCCCGTTCAAAGTCCCAGAACCAGTGGACAGGAGTGGAACAACGTGCCCTATGCCCTACAGAGAGACGGGAGATGGGTGTGGATCCCACAGGTGGACACTCCACAACCTTGCACACCCACACTCATCACCCCAGGAACCACGTTTCACAAGTGATGTCAAGGTAATTCTACTTAGTGGTCACTGTGTTCAAGAAGTAGGGGGGTCCTGAAAGGAAAATATCAACTTGCAGTGGGACGATGGATGGCTCCGCAACAGCACCTGTCAGGATAGGGAGCAGGGAAAAGGTTCCTGCGCCGCCTCCTCTTCCTGAGCAGCAGACTTCAAAGAGCAGCAGAAAGGATACAGCTACGGCCCAGAAGCAAGGGATGCCCCAGGTGATGGCGATCCTCCAAGCCAAGTCAGGCTTCCTCCTCTGATGGTTCTTGCACATGAACTGGAAGTAGGCCCTGCAGTTCTTCTTAGGCTCAGAGCTCAGTTCCACCAGCAGGGCAGCCAGTGCCTGCAGCGCATCTTGCCCTGGAAGCTCAGTAGTGCTCCCGGGCCTTCCCTGGCCCTGCTCCTCCACTGTCTTCTCAGCTCCTGGAAGAACCCCTATTGCTGCTCCTCATCTGCCACAACCTCCACCTCCTCCATGACATCTTCCGCAAGCAGCTGGAACAACCACCCAATCCCCACCACGTCTCCGTCCACCAGGGGCTCACCGTCGTCCACCGCCTCCACCCTGCATAGCGTGGCTCCTTTGCCTGGCATGACAACTTGTGGCTGCAAGGTCCCAGCCTCAAAAAGCCTGAGGATGGCAGGCCACCAACCCCAGCGCCCTGAAACCGGAGCTCACAACTAGGAAGGTCTGGGGTCCCAGGATGCTCCTGCATTCCTCTGACGGCCTTTCACACGCCTCTTGGCCCTGGTCGTGACCCCAGGCTGGGACAGATGCGAAGGGATGGGACATAATAGCACAAGTGGTGTGCAAATGTGGCTCAGGTTTCAGTAATCCTGTGGGACCCACTAGCTCTTTGGGGGCGGGGAGTGAGGGGGATGGTAGGGAAGCGGGGGCTGGTGTGTGTCCGGTGGCCTGAGGCTGAAGAAAGGGGTGACAGACAGCACGGGACAGGGTGAACAGGCCCTGGGGAAATCAGCCGAATAGGCGGATCCCTAGGCTGTGAGCCACGCGTAGGCTGCTGGCCCAAATTTAGTCCAATGGCCGAGAGAGTGGTGGGTGGCACCCTTCTGGACACGCCCCTCAAACGTAGGGAATCTTCCACAGTTCCTGGGCTACAGCGCACCCACATGGCATATACCGCTCCAGGGAGTAATGGGTTTTGCATCTGCTGATACTCCAGGCGCTGTCATTGTCCGGACTCTGGAAATCCCAATGACGGGTTTCTGCTTCTCAGTCTGAACAGCTTACTCCTGTGTCCCTCAGGACCCTCAATAACTGAGAAATTTCCCTGAGGATTCAAAGTATAAACAGGGACTCCACGTGGCTGGATACTTTTTCTCCATGGGACACAGAACCTGTTGTCCGGATGCTAGGGAAGAAGGGAAAAACCCCAGTGTTGGCTACAGTTGATCTCCACTGTTCAGGGACACCAGAGCCTTAGGGTACAGAGCTGGTTCTGTGTCTCTTCATCTCTGCTTCTGGCATAGCACTGTTTTGGGCAACCCTTCCATGTGTGTACCAAGGGCTGGTGTCTGTTTGTCTCCATCTCTCTAAGTGGTGCTCTTGCTGTCTGTCACTCTCTGGACACCAGTGCTCATACGAGAAGTTTATATGAGAAGGCAAGCCCTGCTCCTCCTTAGTGAGTTGCACCCATGGGAGATCAGACTTTGTTAGTCCACACATTCGGAGAGTGCTTTCTCAAACTTGAAAGTCCACAGTGTGCGGTCACTGCTGAACTGCAGAAGGTGCGGTGTGACCCTCCCTCCGTCGCTGGACAGACGTGAATAGTGCAAAGGCCTCAGGTAGCTTGGCCACACTTTGCACAGATGGAGAAATGGGCCATGGCCTGGGGCCTGAGGGAACTCCCTGAACATTATTTGAATACCTGCCAGGGAGATGGTAAGGACAGCTCCCCATTAAGTTCCATGACACACTGGTGCCAGAAACATGCATGGCTGCCAATTTATCCTTTCAAAGTGGTTCTGTTCTCCATGTGAGAACACATTCAAGCCTACCCGGTCACCCAAGCCTGTGGGGCTGGGAGCAGCAAGAGGATCAAGATAAGCCATCCATCCTATAGTCCTGATACCCAATATATGTGTTCTACAAAGAGTACAAAGAGTGATGATTCAGACTGGAAGACGGCAGGTAGCAGGTGCTTATGCTGCAGTTCTGGTCCATCACTGAAACCACACAAAATAGGCAAGGGTTGCTCATGCTCATGGTAAGGTCAGGGAAAGTATGCCTGGCACTTGGGAAGGATGAAAAGGCCCTTTATCAGGGTGTTCAAAGGGCTGTGGGGTCACCCACCGTGGCTTCTGTGTCTGGGATTGCAACCTGTTCTGTGTCTCAGATCTTCTGCACTCTCACTGGTCACCCCCAGGCACTTTATTCCTGCCTCTCCTTTCTGCCAGGCATCCTTGCTGTACCACTGTGATTCCACTCAGAACTTGCTCACTCAGTGAGATAACGGGGATCAGAAAGTATGTCTACATATGTTCTGTGGGTTTGTGTATGTGTGTGTGTGCACGCACGCACGCGTGTGTGAGACTCCCACATCTAAGTTATTTTCGGAATCATTCACCTTTACAACAATAACTGTCAGCTAAGGTGGCTCTGATGTACTGTCTCTGGTCATTTCTGACTTAGAGGCTAATCCTCCTCAGATGCAGGCCTGAAGGAGACACAGAGACTCATGGCTGCGACACTTACAGGAGTGGCCCTGCCCGGACTCTACTCAGGTGTGCCTTTGGAGCCTGCCAATTGCCCAGTACCACACTTCCTTCAGGGTCCACCATTCTGCCCCCTCGCCTCCACCCCTCCTCCTGCTCCTGCCTCTGCACCTCCCCCTCCTCCTGAGTACTGGACCACAACGAGTAGCAGAAAGGATACCACGTTGGCCCAGAAGCCAGGGATGCCCTGGATGTTGGCACTCTTCTGAGCCAAGTCACGCTTCCTCCTCTCATGACTCTTGCACATGAACCAAACGTAGGCCCTGCAGGTTTTCTCAGGCTTAGAGCTAAGTTCCACTTACAAGGTCGCCAGTGCCTGCATCACATCTAGTGCCGGGAGGTCACTCGGGCCTCCAGGCCTTTCCTGGCACTACTCCTCCAATGTCTTCTCCTCCAGCTCCAGGGAGGACCCTGTTTCTGTTATTCATCTGGCACAACCTCCACATCCTCAGTGATGTCCTCTGCAAGCAGCTGGAAACCCCGTCTGATCCCTGCCACGACTCCGCACCTGGGCCTCGCTGTCCTCTCCTGCCTCCACTCTGAAGAGGGTGGCATCTTCGCCTGGTGTGGCCACTGGTGGCTGCAACGTCCCAGCCATTCACAGCATCACCAGGACAGGCTGTTGCTGGCCAGATGCTAGGGAAGTAGGAAAAACCCCACCGTTTGCCACGTTGATCTCCATTGTTCAGGGACACCAAATGAGAAAGGGGACGGAATGAATCAAATTCCCCTTTTGATCACTCAACAGGAGGTCCTAGTCACCAGGTCTCATTCATGTTCCTGAAAAAGAAAGTTTGTACTTCAGCATATACACAAGTTTCCTCTCAGCGATGTTACTGTGTACACGCATATATTTGTGTACATGTGCACGTAGAAATTTTAGTGCTTACCAAAATTCAAGGTCCTGGGAAAGAAAGCTTGTACTTCTGCATATGGACAGGTTTCCTCTCAGCGATGTAGCTGTATTCACCCATCTATTTGTGCACATGTGTGTGTAGAAATTTGAGTGCTTACCAAAATTCATGTTCCTTGAAAAGAAAGCTTGTACTTCCGCATATGGAGAAGCTTCCTCTCAGGGATGTTACTGTGTACACGAGTGTGTTTGTGCACATATGCGTGCAGAAATTTTAGTGCTTACCAAAATTCAAGTTCCTGGAAAAGAAAGCTTGTACTTCTGCATATGGACAGGTTTCCCCTCAGTGATCTTACTGTGTACACGGATATATTTGTGCACATGTGCACATAGAAATTTGAGTGCTTACCAAAATTAATGTTCCTGGAAAAGAAAGCTTGTACTTCTGCATATAGACAAGTTTCCTCTCAGGGATGTTACTGAGTACACGTGCATGTTTGTGCACATGTGCGTGCAGAAATTTGAGTGCTTACCAAAATTTATGTTCCTGGAAAAGAAAGCTTGTACTTCTGCATATGGACAGGTTTCCTCTCAGCGATGTAACTGTATTCACCAATATATTTGCGCACATGTGTGCGTAGAAATTTGAGTGCTTACCAAAATTCATGTTCCTGGAAAAGGAAGCTGTTCTTCTGCATATGGACAGGTTTCCCCTCAGCGATGTTACTGTATACACATGTATGTTTCTGCACATGTGCGTGTAGAAATCCCTGCAAGTTCGCTTGTGAGTGTGAGCTACTGCAACTGACCTAGCCAGGTGATAGAAGTTGGACAGCGAAACCATGAAGTTCTTAGGGAACGGTACAGAGTCTCTGGCCAGCAGAAGCACTGAAGCCAGGGAATCGCTCCCCGTTTGCTCACTAAGCAAACACGTTCTAGGCGGAATCACAGTCGTGCACCTAGGATGCTTGGCAGAAAGGAGAGGCAGGAGGAAAGAGACTGGGGATTGTGAAGACGAAAGTCCATTACATCTGCAGTTTATGAAAAGTAGAAAATGTACCTAATGAGCTGGGAGGACAAACTGTACTTAATTAATTGAGTTATCTAAGAGGATTTCCATCCAAACAGCCAAAAGTGCTTCCTGGTTTCTTCTTGCTGCCTGTAGTAAAACATGAAGGGAATTTTTTTTTTTTTAATGTTTAACATAAAGATTATTAAACCAGGGGACAAAACTTGCTGATTTGGGAATTTTCCAGTCTTTTAAGATGACGGAAGTTGTTAAAATTAATGACTCTCAAGCAAGATCATATCCAGGGCATTGAGATTAGGTGGTCTAAATACAACATTTTACACCACCGATAGGCCAGTTCTTCTTCATATTATTTTTTATAAACAAAGGTGTTCTAAAGACGAGTGTGACTGTAAAATTCTTTGTTAAGCCTCAGAAAGCTGGAAGGGGATGCCTCATGGCATTATTTAGTCAGGCCAATACCCTCCAAAGAGTTTAGGGGTGTCACTCAGAGATCCTTTCAGTCACACAATAAGACTTCTACCAAGGTTCAGGGTGTTATCCCTCAGCTATCTCAGCAGAAAACCAAGACAGAGTAAGCATTATTATGAAGACATGTGTGATTGTGGCTTTGGAGTGGGGTGCTTTGCCATGAACACCAGTAAGAGTATCAGGAGACACACCAAGGTTTTAAGATAACATATTTAAGTTCAGCTCAGACTGAAAGGACCAGCAATAGTACAAAATAGGAGCTCTGGACTTCTACCTTCTACAAGCAGGAAGCAGGCTAGGGAGACTGTTTCATGTAACCATATACTAGCCACCTTTCATGCAATGGCATCATGTCAGGGGGTAGAATGAAAAAAACAGAGACTGAAGCCTAGGAAGTGTCCAGGCCTTAAATACTAATCAAAGGACTGCCCGCAAGAACCCATGGGATTTCAGAACTGCTACTATTGACTCCCATCTCCCCTCCCTACCGGGGTCCAGCCCCGGTGGATCCAGGGAATTCGAAGGGTGGACGGCGTCGGCGTGGAAAGACTTGTTTATTTATTAATGAAAGATTAGATTAAGAAGCTATAGTGTAGTAAGAAGATTAAGTGGAGAAAGAAGGCTGAATAGCTTGGTTTATGCGGAAGGCCAATAAAATTCCAGACAAGGAATTTGCACCATCTACGTTGGGCCACCGGCGCCCGCTTGAATATCTAAGGGTGCCTCGCCTTAAGCTCCCTTTCTCGCGGGTCTTTAACAGCAGGGGCAAGTAAGTAGACCTGGCGAGCCTCCGCGCCCCAGGTGGAGATTCAGCCTGAAGTTAAAATAAAGAGCAGAGAGAGGGAAAGAAGAGAGAAGAAGAAAGAGAGAGAGAGAGACATGGGGGGGAGCCAGAGTGCCAAGAAACCAGGCCGGGAGACTAGTTAGAGAAGCTGGTCCAAGAAGCTGGCCCCCGGCCCCTGGCCCCTGGCCCCGGGAAGCTGGCCCCATCCTTTATTGTTCAGAAGGCCTTTTATACTTTTGATAAAACACAGAGATCAATGGGTAACACAAGATTATGTAGCGTTTGCAGCTCAGGCTCTTTCTATACATCATTGGGTATACAAAAGGTCTCAGGTGATTTACATTATCTTCTGGCCAAGAGGCTTGTTAACACTTTTTGGCTCTCTTCCTTAATGAATGTTAATCTTGTTTCCCCTGAAGTGTTTTTCTTTAATCTACATCTCCTTAAAGCATTAGCATTAAAGTTACATCTCTATAGAACAAAGGTGCAGTGGGACACAACAAAGAAGGTACTTTAACTCAAAGATCTAATGTTGCTAACACAAGGTCTACTACTTGTTATTTTAACTATATCTACAACTAAAGGATGTGAAAATTTGGCAGCAAATATTGATTCAACAAATGAAACATTTAATTAGTCCTAAAAAGATTTTGACTCCTCGGAAGCTCCTACATTCCTAGGATGTTTTAAGCTTCCTGTGCCTCCTGCGGTCAGGAGGCCTCAAACAATCACACGCGCAGCTGTAGGAGTCCTGCAGGCAGGCTAGAAAGCCATCAGAGGGTTTTTTGGATTGAAACACTCTTTTAAATGCAGAAGACTAAAGCCCTGAATTGACTTTTTCCAGAAAATATCAGAAGAGTAGAAAAGCAGAGCACAAAAACCGGCAGATTTTTGTTGGGGTACATGCTTAGGAATATCCAGAGGGGTCCCTGAAGTCTGAGCACGCCTTGCGTATGTCAGCTTCCTTCCTCATGACCTTGTCACGGGCGGGATTCCTCACACTGGCTCCCTGCACCTCCCCTTTCAGGAACAGGAGTGTCTATGAAGGTTATCTATGCCTGAACCACCACTGTATGTTGGCTGTGAAAGGGAGCAGATTAACTCATCTCTTTTGTTCACACATCCTCAGGTCTAGAGGAACTACACTTCTATAATTTGAACTGATGTGTTGCAGACTTGAGAGGCTCTTGGACTGCAAGGAGATCAAACCAGTCAATCCTAAAGTAAATCTCTCCTGCATATTCATTCGAAGGACTGATGCTGAAGCTGAAGCTCCAATACTTGGGCTATGTGATGGGAATAACCGTCTCATTGGAAAAGACCGTGATGCGGAAAAAGATGAAGGTAGGAGAAGGGGACAGCAGAGGATGGGATTGTTGGATAGCATCATCGACTCAATGCACTTGAGTTTGAGCAAGCTCCTGGAGTTGATGGACAGGGAAGCCTGCAGCGCTGCAGCCCATGGGGTCGCAAAGAATAAGACACAACTGAGCAACAGAACACGAGATACTGTACACGTGGACCCTGATCCATAGCTGGACCTGACTTAGATGACAAGGTCCTGAACTTCAAGTTAATGCTGTAACAGATAAATTGTTTAAAAGCATTGGCAGGAAAAGGCATTTTGGACATACACGTATGTGAACAATTTCTGGCCATGTGTGTACCACGTGGTTTTAAATTATGTCCATGGTTCCTTCCTCTGCTCCTTCACATGTGTGGTGGACTTAGTGGCTCACTTCTCATGTTAGAATACGGTAGAAACGAACAATGAAGCGTCTGAGACTAGGTCATAAAAGGCACTGCAGCCTCCTTGCTCATCCTCTTGGATCACTCACTCTAGAAGCCAGCTTAGTCATATCTCGAGAACACTCGGGTAGCCCTTTAGAGAGGCCCATGTGAAAGAACCGAGGCTTTCTCCCAACAGCCAGCAAGCAAACTGGTTTCAACAGCTATGTGAGTAAGCCATCTTGGAAGGAAATCCACCAGCGCATGTCAAGGCTTCAGAGGATGGCAATCTCATGAGACACTGAGCCACAACACTCAGCTGAATTACTCCTGGATTCCCAAGTTTCAGCAGCAGTATGAAATAATATTGTTTTAAGCTGCTAGTTTTGGCTAATTGGTTATGCAGCACTAGTGTATTAATGCACTGCCAACTTTGGGCAATGTCTTTATTCAGGGCTGCCTGTCCATCTAGTCCAATCTAATCCAGAATCTGCTACTTCAGTTTAGAAAACATAGCCCACCCTTGATCTGACCACCCTCAGTATCAGATCAAATGTCATTTCACTCACCTGAATATCTTATCAGCCTTGCCTAGCCTCAGCAATGATCCTCTCAGTTGAGCCAGAGTCCACCCTCACCCTTATAGTCCTCATTTTAATACGTTTCCATCCACTGACACCCATTCTGTTATTGTTGTCCATTGCTTTTCAGTCTCCCATCTCTGTCTGCAATCCCATGGGCCCACCCTGTTCCTTAGCTATAAATCCCAGCTGCACCCCTCCTGGAGTCAGACACAAGCTCAGTCTCTCTCCCATGTTATAATACGCCACTGTAGTACTCTTACCTTGAATAAAGTTTTTCTTGCCACCTTTCGTAAGTGTTATGAATACTTTTTGAACATTCCCAAGTTCTGTTAGCAAGGATGACTCTCAAAGGAATCTAGTTTTATATCTTTATTCTTTATACTATATTCATTTGGGGGAATAAATTTCTAGAATTAAAACATTTCATGTTTTTACCATACAAACAGAAAATATCTTTGAAAATACATTTACATATCTTAAAACATGTAGTAATCTGAAAAGGATGTGTATATAGACATGTCAGTGTATATACACACATACCCTCAGAGCTCCAATGAAAACTTAATTCTCAGTAAACAATAAATGAAAACATTCAGCCTGAAAATAGTGAACTCTTTGGAATCAACTTGCCAAAAATCTTAGACAATGAAATTTTAATTAAAAACATGGATACATAAAAATATTTGGGATTCAGACAAAATTGCTAAATAAAGATAGGTTAACCCCTAAACCATCTCTGGAAAAAAAAAAAAAAGAAAAGAAATCCTCAGTATCATGTAATAACCTATAATGGAAAAGGACCTACAAAAGAATAGATACATAGCTGCATAACTAAATCACTCTGATATACATCTGAAATTCAACATTGTAAATCTAATATATTTACAGGAAAAAAATTCTGAAGAAACTTCTAAAATACAAAGTTATAAAGAAAAGGAAAAAATCCTAAAGAATTTAGGAAGTATCTATGAATTGAAACAAAAATAGAACACAAAAATAAATCTTGTAGGGATAAGACGACAAGAGCTGCTTCTTGGAAAAAGAAAATCAGAAACATTGATACAACTGTGGCAAATCTAATAAGGGGACAGGGAGGTTAATTCCAATACTAGAAATGAGGAACGAAATGGGATTCTGAGAGGATAACATTCAACTCTGAGTGGAAATCATTTGTTTCAGGAAAGGTCCAGTCAAGCAACAACCTGGGGAAAGAAAGGGAAGGAAAGAAAGAGGAAGAGAGACAAGGGAAGAAATCAAGAAAAAGAAAGGAGAGGAGAAGGAAGGAACAGTAAATGTCTCAACAAATGTTGTAAACTATCCAATAAAACAGTTCTCTTCAAGATCTAAAACCAGAAACGGAAATTTACTAAGCTAGATACTCATTGCCTTTGATGGTACTCAGAACAAGAAAGCCCATTTACACATCACTGTTTAGAAGTTTAGAACTGGCCAACACAATACGATTATTTAAAAAAATAAAAATATGCCATGTTATTTGTAAAAAGACAGCAGAAATAATTTTTAAAACATTATTTCTACAAATACTAATTTTACTTACAATGTTTTGGCAACATTAATAAAATAATAAATTTTACCTGAAACAACAAGCAAGGCAGACAAGGGAATTCACAAAGGGCAGTAACAAAATAATAATCTTGACACATCTTCAATAATTTGTAAAGAAAACAAAGTGTCATTGTGTGAACAAAATATAGAGGTATCAAAAGAAAAACAGAGGAAGCTCCTGAAAGAACTCAACTCACTATTAACTATCTTTGATTTGCAGGCACAGAAACTGACTCAAGTTAATTCTAAGAAGCAAAGCCCTGATGTTATTATCTCTTCTTTTTTCATTTTTCTTTTTTTGTGAAAACTTAGGAAATTTAGGCTGGAGAGGGAAGAAGAGGATAGAGACTTCAAGTGCCTTTAAGGAGGAGGAGGAAAGAGAGGGGGTTGGAGATTTGATTGTGTTATTTGAACAGCATTGGTGAAGCTCAAACAAGGGAGCCATGCAGGCCTCCGGGAAAAGTATTTCCAGAAAAACAGCACTTGCAGTCTGGATCGGGAAGAAACAGAATTTGATGGAGGAAAACCAAGGCCTGTGTTGTCAAAAAGAGTACATTAGTGGGGAAAATAGTAGAGTAGAAGACAGAGAATGGAAGAGAGGAAGCAGTCAGGGACCATATTGTGGGAACCTTTTAATTTGGCAATAAATACAACTTGTACTCCTTAGGAGCATACTTCACAGCAACTAACAGCAACAGTGTTGATGATACTAAGCAACAGTAAAAACACGTAAATAAAACATTTCGTATTTTTTACTACAGAAATCGAAGAAAGCAGATACAAATGCAATAGTCTGTATATTTATTTATACAGAGAGTTTTCACCTGAGACCAGAACACACACACACTCTTTATACAACTAAAAGTAGTTTCAGCTGACACTTAGCAAAGCGCTTTGGCCCAAGTAAACTAACCAGAAAGGCCTAGTAAAATATCCAAAGTGCAAATAAATCAATCAAGCTTTGAATAAATAAACACAATTTATTTGAATTTGAATTTATACTCACGAAATTACCTAAAATGGAGACAACAGGTTCACTACAGCTTCATCATCTGTAGTCCTTCCTCTTCAGTTCTGAGAAGGATGCTAACCGCTTGGTGATGATCTCTTTCCAGCATTTTGTGAAAGCTTAGAGGACTTAAAGAAATTGAGGACTGGGGAGAGTGGGGAGAGACAAAGAGGAGGAGAAAGGAAGAGGAAACGGAGAGACTGCTCCTGGCATAGGTCTACAGACAGGATCCCAGCTTCCTGGAATTGTGCACAGAGATTGCTAGGTATCCATGCCAGAAGGGGAGAAGGGGTGACATTCAACTCCAGGAGGAGACTCAACTCCAAGAACCTACAGAGGCAGCCAAGTGCGCTGATGTTCAGGCAACAATACTTAGAGGGTACCTCACAGGTCTGTGAAAGAGCCCTTGGAGACCGCAAGAAAGAAGGTTTCCACAAGTATAATCACAGATTAGATGGTTGGATAGATTAGAGGAAGGATAACTCTATGACCTGATAATTACTGAAATACATGAGACAATTCTTGCACTTCAGACTGTGTCAAGAAGGACGGAAACTCAATTAGTTTCATACAATGGGAAATTACACACGCAAAGAATTAGCAGTTAACTGTACTACATTTGTGTCCAAGGCAAGATAAGATACAGAACCGAAATCTTCACATGGTCAACTCGGGTAAGACACATGTAACTGGAAAATGGAAGGAAGAGTTCCAAAAAGGCTTTAATCACCCTGGACTATTTTTATCCACTATATTTACGATTCTTGGACAACTCCATTGTAGCTTAAGGGTAAGAGAACTCAATTTAGCCCAATTCAAAAGCTGAACAGATTTCCTGTGTTTGATCCTTTTCAGCTACAACTATGGGTCCAGCGCAAATCAAAGTGGACGTCAAGGCTCTTTTTTCCTTTGGGAATTTTAACTTGCTTTGCTACTGTGTCTGACACAGATATGCCGACCTCACTGTGACTACAGGGCAGCCAAATGGGAAAGGGGACAGAATGAATCAAATTCCCCTTTTGATCACTCAACAGGAGGTCCACAGGCACCAGGTCTCATTCAACTAACTATCTCTGCTTCTCCAACTGCAGTCAGTGCTACACAGGGCCTGCTTCATGCTTGCCAGGGTCTCTCACCAAACACAGGCATTTTAGCGGCTGGCTTCCTTGTGATGTCCCTGGGCTAGGTGAAAGCACTCTGAGACAGTGTTCCTTCTCCCTTGGCTCTGTGCCTGCAGTGAATGTATGCCTCTTCCTCAGCTGGGACAAGAAGCCACAGCTCTTCACTGATTAAATCCCGTGTCTGGTCCAAACTCACATCGTAGCTTCTCCATCAACCTCCAGTGCACGCTTTCAGAGCCAGGTTGTCTTAGATCAGCCCAAGAGGCACTTCAGAGAGTGACATTCAAATCTGGCTATATAGCTGATACTGAGATCTTCAAGGCATGAAAACAGTTCAAAATTCCGTTGCTAAAACACTCTACAGATTATATGTATAGGAGAGCTTTCGAACTTACAAATAACATCAAATACCAAAATAGGTTCTTACTTTTCCTTTCTCCACTTCTCTCATTCTCTCTCTCTCACACACACATGCGCACATCCTTTTTACATGTTAAGACAATTACACGAAAAACAGATCATAGATTTTTAAATAACATCTCAATATGCAGATCAAACAAAACTGTACTTCCTCTAATTAAAACAAAATCACATAAATTACCCATCAGTTTCCCTATATTTGATATTATTGAATAATGCTATAAGTTGATCTTTTTGTTTTTAATGGGGTTTTTAACTTTGACTGAAATACTGGCTTCAGACTTACTGAAGGCAGAATTAACTATTTTTTTTCTTTTTTTGACCTCCTCCTTTTAGATTTGGGGGGTGATGATTCAAAATCAGATGTGTTCACAGTAATGGATGCTACTTCCACCAATCCTGGCTGAAGGGGTTCCAGTGATACATGAATAACAATTTTTGTTTCAGGAGACAATCCTTCTAGCTGCTTAGGCGTCTTAAACATTTGATGACACTGGGTCTTGTGCTCCCTTTCCTCTTTGGAAGTTAAAAACTGTAGCCGACATTTGGAACACTGGTGAAAACTCTTTTCCCAGTGCCCTCGATGATGACGTCTGTATGCTGTTGCAGTTTTAAAAAGTTTGAGACAAAACGGGCAAAGTAAATTCTTGGTGTTACCATGGTATGCTCTGAAATGTGCATCCACATCTGCAAAAAATGATGATCTGTAACTGCAAACCTGGCATACATAGGGCATTTCACCAGGCTTATGATTGTCTTTCATGTGCTCTAAGAGAACCTGATCTGTCTCAAAGGACAACTCACAGATGTGACAGACTGCGGAGGGCTCCTGGGCCGTGTGGACACTTTCAATGTGACACTGCAGCTGGAAGGGAGTCGGAAACTGGCGGAGGCAGTGCTGGCAGGTGGTGTGGGTTTTCCAGCTGTCACCTCTCTGCCTCTCAAGTTCCAAATGGTGCTTCATGTGATTCATAAACTTGACCTTTTTTAGAACTTTCAAGCAGCTGAGGGATTTAAATGCCGTGTGGGTCTTCGGTTCTGGCTGCCCAACTCCTCTATGCTCGCCATAGTAGAAGTCACGAAGTAACACAATCAGATTTCCTTCTGTGGGATCACCAATTTTGTTTGGACTTGCCAAACTTGGAAAATCAGTTTTTGTCCGTCCACTTTCCCCTAAAGGTCTTACAGGCTTGCAATGAACACTGTCCTTTGGAAAAGGTGTTGGACAAGGTTCTCCATTCTGAACATGGCTTAGTGAGGTATGGACACGGTCTGGTGTGCTTTGCTGAGTGGTCTCTGTATGAAAAAAACCTGACGGGGAGAAACCTAAAGAATGTTCCCCTACAATGCCATCACTGAGTTTAGGCCTTCTGGGATTTCTGCGATTTGTTTCACAAGGGGAAACTCGCTTTGATACATGAGGACTTTTATTCATATCTCCTGCAGAAACTGCTGTTTCTACTGGATGCTGCAATGGACTTGTGAAGGTAATCAAAGAAGAACATAACTCCTTCGAAAAGCAATCAGGCACTATTTGTGGTGAAATATTTTTATAATCAGCTTGAGACGGAGGTTCAATAATAATAGGACTACCTGTTGATCTTGAGTCAGAGTCAGACACTGGCAAGACAGTCTTTGCTTCTGATGTAGGAGTCACATGACTCACAGGCTGTAATCTGTGAGCGTTACCTCTCCTGAAGTGGCCATACCTTTTTCTCCTTGAATAAGAACCTGGGGTATCTCTGTGCAGTATGTTTGAAACGACTGGTTTTGAAGCTGAGCTCATCCCAACAAAGATCACGTCAGCATCTTCATTTACATGTTCCACTCCAACCAGGATCACTTCATCATCATCATCATCATCATCCACTTGTTTCGTCTCTCCCTCCCTTTTCCGTACTTCTGGCTCTTGTTCTTCTTCACGTAACATACATGGGAGTTCCATATTTTTAATACGTTTTTATTCTTAGAGGGTGCGGCCACAAGTCCCAGTGCTTCCTTTATACAAACTGCCACCTAAGTGTAAACATACTACAGATTAGTTAAGTACAGAAAAATGGGCTATTTGATTATCTCCAAAACTCTAGAGTACTTATACACTCTCTTATCTTACAGAGAAAGACACTGAGTGTCAACCAGACTCAATGACAGCTGAAAAAACTACGACTACAAGTCTACATGGCTCTAGAATCATAGCTTTGTCGCATGTTCACTTTAACCTCTTCTATTTAAAAAAATAAAGAGGAAAAAAAAACCCCACTACTGATCATTAGGTGAAATCACATGTAAAGGAGAGTATTTTTACAAAAGCACTGTTCTACAGCGTTTAGAAGCATGGACTTTGGAGTCAAAGGAGATTAAGTTGGAATTCTAACTTAACCATACACCAGTTGCGTCTTCTTGGGCAAATTTGTAACTTTTAAATGTGTGTCTGTATCTTAAAGACAAACATGCTTATTTCTTAGACTTAAGGTTAACAGCTTTTTTTAAAGGCATCAGCTATTCAATGGCATCTTGTTTTGTAGTAAAAGTGGAAGAAAATATATCTTAAATGCACATTACAACCGATCCACAAATTCTAATTTCATAAATGTTAACAAACAAAATAGGTAGCAAATTCAAAGTATAATCTATCTATACCTAGTTAACAAACAGCATAATTCAATGTCAAGCACTTAACACAGGCCTAGGAAAAGGAGAATGGGTTCTCTTTGATAATCTCACCCCAATTCCACACTGCTATATCCTAAATTTCTCCCTCTAATCCTGGCTAAACTTCAATCCAACAATGCTTCATCCTTTATGCCACATGTCTCTTCCCCACATAGCAGGCAAAGTGATGACAGTCTTTCTCTCTTACCAATATCAGACAGAGATATCACTCACACACACACACACACACACACACACACACACACACACCCCTGATATCCCTCATGAATACAGGTGAAAGAGTCCTCAACAGAATACTGGCAAACAAAATTCAACAGCATATAAAAAAGACTGTATACTATGATCACATGGGATTTAGGGAGGTATGCAAAGTTGGTTCATAATAGGAAAGTCAATCAACATTATGCCATTTTAAAACAATAAAACAAATAACACATCTGCCTGAAGAAAAAGCATTTCCTTGAATCTAGCACGTTTTCATAACCAGAGTTAAAAGAACACTTAATAATTAAGAACAGAAGAGAACTTTCTCAATCAAAGGGCACCTGTAAAAAGACCCACAGCTAACATCATACTTAAGAATGAAAAACTGAAAGCTTTCCCTCTAAGACTGGGAACAACACAAGGAAGTCTATTACACCCTTTGGCTCATCATTATACTGGCAGTTTTACAACCAGAGCAATCAGGTAACAAAAGAGAATTGTTGCTGTAGTTTAAAAAAAAAACACAATGAAAAAAACAAAAAACAGCCTTCAGAATGGAAAGGAAAAATCAAAGTATATTGGAGATAACATACTTTTGTATATAGAAAATCTTGAAGAAAACACAAGTATTAGAATTAATATAAAGCTTGCAGAATAGAAGACAAATATTTTAAAAGTCAACCACATTTTACACTGTAGCAACAAATGTTGTTGAGTAAATACTTGAATCTACACTAGCATTCAAAAAAATACTTAGGAAGTCAGAAAGAGGAAGACAATATATTCTTTCGAATGGCTGAGTAATACTCCATTGTGTATATGTACCACAGCTTTCTGATCCATTAATCTGTTGATGGACATCAGGGTTGTTCCATGTCCTGGCTATTATAAACAGTGCTGCAATGAACACCGGGGTACATGTGTCTCTTTCAATTCTGGTGTCCTCAGTGTGTATGCCCAGCGGTGGGATTGCTGGGTCATATGGCAGTTCTATTTGCCATTTTTTAAGGAATCTCCACACTGTTCTACATAGTGGCTGCACTAGATTGCATTCCCACCAACAGTGTAAGAGGGTTCCCTTTTCTCCACACCCTCTCCAGCATTTATTGCTTCCAGACTTTATAGGAATCAATTCTAATGAGACGGATGAAACTGGAGCCGATTATACACAGTGAAGTAAGCCAGGAAGAAAAACACCAATACAGTATACTAACACATATATATGGAATTTAAAAAGATGGTAATGATAACCCTGCATGAGAGACAGCAGAAGAGACACAGATGTATAGAACAGATTTTTGGACTCTGAGGGAGCGGGAGAGGGTGGGATAATTTGGGAGAATAGCACGGAAACATGTACACTATCATGTAAGGTAGTCGCCAGTCTATGTTTGATGCAGGATACAGGATGTTTGGGGCTGGTGCACAGGGATGAACCAGAGAGATGATATGGGGTGGGAGGTGGGAGGGGGGTCAGGATTGGGAACTTCTGTACACCTGTGGTGGATTCATTTCAATGTATGGCAAAACCAACACAGTGTTGTAAAATAAAATAAAGTAAAAATAAAAATAATAAAAAGGAGAGAAAGACAAATATCATATGGTATCACTTACATGGACTCTAAAATATGACACAAATGAACTTATCTATGAAACAGACTCACTGACATAGAGAGCAGACTATGTGATTCCCAAGAGGGGAAAGTTGGGGTAGGCACAGATTGGGAGTTGGTGATTAGCAGATGCAAACTATAATATATACAAGAGAGAAATAAGAGCGTACTGTATAGCACAAGGAACTATATTCATAATTTGTGATAAACAATCATGGAACAGGGTATGAAAAAAATTGTATGTGCATATGTATGTGTTTACATATGAAGGAAAGGAAAGGACAACTGTTGGCAAGCCCGTACAGAAACTGGATCCTTGTGTGTTATAGATAGATTTTAAAATGGTGCAACTGCTACAGAAAACAGTTTAAAGGCTCCTCAAAAAACTAAAAAACTAGACCTGATACATGATTCAGCAATTCCACTTCAGGATATAAAATCAAAAGAAGTTAACATGGGGTCTTGGGATATCTGCAGAGCCGTGCTCACAGCAGCACGAAGTACAACAACTAAGAGGTGGAAGCATCTAAATGTCCATCAAATGTGATATATACACACAATGAAATATTATTTAGCCATATAGAGAAAATTCTGTCACATGCTACAACATGCATGATCATTTCAGACATCAAGCCAAATGGAATAAGCCAGTCGTACAAAAAGACAAATACTGTAAGTTTCTACTTGCATGAAATAGCTAACACAGTCAAGCAATAGAAAGGAAACAAAAAAGAACGATGGAGTCCATGGTCTAGGTCAACGGGCAAGAAAAGAGGAGTTGCTGTTTAATGGGACAGGTGATGAGTACAGAGTTTCGATTTTGCAAGCTGTAAAGGTGTAGAGATCTGTTTCATAACAATGTGATAAGGAATTCCCTCGTAGTTCAGAGGTTAGGACTCCACAGTGTCCTATCAGGGGCCTGGGTATGATCCTCAACCAGGGAACTGTCATTCAAGCTGCACAACACAGCTAAAACAATGACAACAACAACAAATTAACACTGTGACTATGTGTGTGTATATGTCTTAGTCACTCAGTTGTGCCCAACTTTGCATCCCCATGGACTAAAGCTCACCACGTTCCCTTCTCCATCAGATTTGGAGTAGGTTGTCATTTCTTTCTCCAAAAGTGTGCAAAAAAGTGTGCAAAATACTTAGCATGCAAAAATGGTTAAAATGGTAAAAGTTTAAGTTAGATGTTTTCTACAACAATTAAAAACAGAAAAGCATTTAACAACCAGGAAAAGAATTTGAATAGACATTTCCGACTCTTTGCAACCCCATGGACTGTAGCCTACCAGGCTCCTCCGTTCATGGGATTTTCCAGGCAAGAGTGCTGGAGTGGATTACCATTTCCTTCTCAAGGCGATCTTCCCCACCCAGGAATTGATGCCAGGTCTCCTACCTTGCAGGCAGACACTTTCCCTTCTGAGCCACCAGGGAAGCCCTGAGCAAAATGTCAATCAGTCTCACTGAGATACTACTTCACACCCATACTACTTCACACCCAATCAAAAGGACGAATTAGAACAAGTGCTGCAGAGGATGTGGAGAAAAGGAATCTTCATGATATTGTTGAGGTAATTGCTGTAAAATGGTACAACCACTCTTGCAAATGTGGTTGGTCAGTACCTCAAAAATTAAATGTAGAGTAGACATATGATCCAGGAATTTCCATCTTTTGTATATATGTACCAACACTGAAAATGTTCAGTCCATGCAAAATCAGTGTTCACAGCAACATTACTCGCAATAGCCACAAAGAGTACACCATCCACGTATTATCCATTCATTGACGAATGGATAAACAAACTGTAGTATATGCTCAAAATGGACTGCATGGAAGCCATTTACCATATTCATATACCATATTCAGCCATAAAAATAAAACAAAAACAGTCACTGCTATACAAGCATGAAAAAGATGAATCTTGAAAGTACACCAACGAGGGGACTTTCCTGGAGATCCAGGGTTTAAGACTCTCCACAGGTGCCATCCCTGGGCTGGGAATTAAGATCCGACATGCCACATAGCTAAATAAATAAATATTTAAAAAGAAAATACGACATCTGAATAAAGCCAGACACAAAGGTCACACATTGTATGTGGGAGAACTGTAGGTGGAAGACAAGCAGGAAAGAGAAGCACTCTGTAATCGAAGTGAAACATTTTTTTCAGGGAGGAGGAAATGAACTACTCTGATAAAGGCTGCCAACAAATTAAATAAAATAACAATTAAAAATTCACCACTGAGTTAAACATTTGAATTCACCTGTGGCCTTGACAAGAGTTGCTTTATGGGAAAAAGAGAGAACTCGAGACAACAAAGTCTAGGAACGACTCTGCAGAGGTCTATAACAAGCAAATATGAAATAAAAGCAGCAGAAGCAGGAGGTGTCACCAAAAGATGGATTTTTAACGACAGGTCACATTATAGTCAGTCTGTTTGCTGATGGGAACCATCCAGAGAAACAGAAACCTTAATCCAGGAGGACAAAGAGGAGACTTGCTAGAATATCAAGAAATGAGTAGGGCTGGAAATGAGCAGATTAAGAATTGAGTACATCAAACCACAAGAGCACACAAGCTGGAGAAGGCAATGGAAACCCAAACCAGTACTCTTGCCTGGAATATCCCACAGATGGAGGAGCCTGGTAGGCCGCAGTCCATGGGGTTTCGAAGGGTTGGACACGACTGGGCGACTTCACTCTCATGCACTGGAGAAGGAAATGGCAATCCACTCCAGCGTTCTTGCCTGGAGAATCCCAGAAAAGGGGGAGCCTTGTGGGTGGCTGTCTATGAGACTGCAGAGTCGGACATGACTGAAGTGGCTTAGCAGCAGTAGCAGCACACAAGAAGGGTACACAAGCCAAATAATTTGCTCACATTGACAGAGCTGAGATCATATAAAAAAAAGGCTGGCATAGTGGATTAATGGGTATGGTAACCAGCCTTCAAGTGAATTCAATCTCCTGATATTCCCACCCCTGTGTAGTTCTCTCTCAATCTATCACAGGGTAGACCTGTGAGACTAAGCAAATACACAAGTGCAGATGTGTAACATCTCAAAAAAACTCTGCACTTTATCATGGGTGCAAGCACATTCCTGAATCACTCATTCTGAGTAAAGACAGCAGCCTCCACAAGAGAAGCCCCTTGGAGAGGCCCACAGAAGGAGGAACTGAGGCTTCAAGAGCACAGCCAAGTGAGAGAGCTTAGATTCAACAAGCGAAGTCTTCAGAGGTTGCCAAGCCAGACAAAAGCTTGACTACTACCTCAGGAGAGATCCTAGGCCAAGAGATAACAAGTGGTAAGTTCTTTCAAACTATTCCATTTTGAGATCATATGTACAACACAAATATTTCAAGTTCTAATACCATTCACATCATACTTACACACAGAACAGTTCTATAAATACAGCAAATATCAGCACACACACACACACACACACACACACACACACACACACACACCACACTCCCCCAATCCAAAGCACCGAAACACAGGAGTTGCCTGGCAATCCAGTGGTTTGGTTAGGACTCAGCCCTCTCACTGCCAGGATCCTGTGTTCGATCCCTGGCTGGGGAACTAATATCCTATGAAGCCACATGTTGTGACCAAAACAAAGCATGCGGTGAAGTCAAAGCTGTACCAGCAAGATAAGTATACAACACAGCTGTAGGCACAAGTTGCTGGGTATAGACCTTCCTATGATCTTGTTTACGCGCATGAAATGAACGCAGATGGTGCCTCACCCCCATCCAGTGGAGTTCACTTACTTAATGAAGAAAAGCCCTTGAGGGTACAGAAATGAGCAAGTAATCTCACAGGAACATGTTAAATCACAGGATATTTTCTCTGAATGAACCACTGGATTCATTCATTCATTTGGCCATGCTGTTTGGCTTGTGGGGTCCCAGTTCCCTGGCCAAAGATTGAATCCAGACCACTGCAATGAAAGCCCAGAATCCTAATCACCAGGCCACCAGGGAACCCCCACACCTGCATTGCTTTGCTTTCCTAGCTAAAACCTTAGGATATGTGCATTGCCCCAAGTGGTAGGAGTCAGCTGTACACAGCTTAAGACCCATGGTGCTCTTACTTTTTTTCTTTCAAGAAGGCAGGAGAAAGCAAGTCACCCTGCCTGTTTTTAAGCTTGCCACTCAGCTGCAAACCTGAAACCATGAGGGCCCTGAAGTCAGCACCCGCAATCTGGGTCAGTTAATCCCCAATCAGGAATACTCTCTCTCAACAGCAACGTGTCAGCCGACGAATGAAAGGAGAAAAACGCAAAGTAAGAAAGCCACAACTTTGTCCCTTGTTGTAAAGATGTCTGTCACCTTACCTCAGGGGCCCACTGAAACCCTGAGCACTTGAGACCTCCCAGGCAGCACACGGTCACATCCTGGGGACAAGCAGAGGAAACGGCCAGGGTGAGTCCCCTGTTCCGGGAACATTCTATCCCCCCAGGCCCTACCTGGTCCTACCCTACGGATGCTGGCCAGGCATCTCGCACTCAACCAGACCAAGTGATTGAACTCCTTTGCCCTGAGCTTCTTCCTCCCACCTCCCTTCTCTCAGTAACAAACGAATACCTCATCTGCCAACTTCCCGAACCAAAGGCCTGAATCTCGGGGCCCCCAGGGACGGGGGGGTCCATCTTGAATTTCTGAAGAAATATGTGCCATCTCAGGGAAATCTTTCTTCAGATAATGTTCTCATTTGTCTGCTTTTACACAATGCAACTTCAAATGATGTTTGGCTGGCCTACAGAGAGAAACTCTCTGGACAATCACTGAGTTCCTCCCAGTCAAACAGCTGTGACATCACAAAATCACTGGTCTCCTAGCAACTGAAGGGTAATGTTCAACCAAGTGTTTACTTCAGCATCAACTTAAAAAACAGACTCCTGGCAGAAATAGTAACCAAAACCATGAAGCATGCTAAATCTCATTAGTAAAGTTGGCCTTTTTTTTTTTTTTTTGGGTGGGGGGTGGTTCCTGTGTTTGGGATGGTCTTTCTCTTTCTGGCAGTTTGTGGTTACTCTTTATTGTGGAGGTTCCTCCCTGTGGCTGGGGTTGGACGAATGGCTTGTCAGGTTTCCTGGTTAGGGAAGCTTGTGTCAGTGTTCCGGTGTGTGGAGCTGCATCTCTTCTCTCTGGAGGGCAATGAAGTGTCCAGTAGTGAGGTCTGAGATGTCTATGGGTTTGGTGTTTGGACAACCTGTATATTGAAGCTCCAGGCTCTGTTCCTGTGTTGCTAGAGAATTTGCATGGTATGTCTTCCTGTTGGAACTTGTTGGCTCTTGGTGGTGCTTGGTTTCAATGTAGGTATGCAGCTTTTTGGAAGATTTCCTTTTTTTAAAATAAATTTATTATTTTAATTGTAGGTTAATTACTTTACATTATCGTAATGATTTTGCCATACATTAACATATCTCCGCCACAGGTGTACACATGATCCCTTTCCTGAACCCCTTCCCTTCTGCCAACCCGTACCATCCCTCTGGGTCGTCCCAGTGCACCAGCCCCAAGCATCCAGTATCATGCCTTCAACCTGGCCTGGTGACCCATTTCATATATGATATTATACATGTTTCAATGCCATTCTCCCAAAACATCCCACCCTCTCACTCTCCCACAGAGTGCAAAAGACTGTTCTATACATCTGTGTCTCTTTTATTATCTCGCATAGAGGGTTATCGAAAACTCACATCAATAAATCCACTTTATTTCTGAAATAAAAGTGATTTATCATCCTTCTATGCACACATTCTTAATATTCAGTACTGTTACCCTAGCAGACTTGGTCTACTTGCTTCTGTGCAAACAAATTTATGAATTGACTGTGGGTTTCAGTGGGGGGTCGGGCGGGAAGTGCTTACTGTAGGACCAAGCAAGGTGTCTTAGCAGCTGGTGCTTCAAAGACGCAAATCCCCAAATACTTTCAGGGGAAATATTTTAATGGCTGAGTGAGGGTGGAACATGGGGTCTGTGGTCAATATTGGGACATTCTACTAATGGCCTATTAATGAGGATATTGGGAGTCCACATCATTGACCGTCTAGTTCCAACTATGCACTTACATTTCAGCCTGGTTTGGGCTTTAGCATCTCTAAAATTGTTCACAGGATATTGCTCCGAACGTCATCGATGGTCCTTGCTGCTGCTGCTGCTAATTCACTTCAGTCGTGTCCGACTCTGTGCGACCCCAAAGATGGCAGCCCACCAGGCTCCCCCATCCCTGGGATTCTCCAGGCAGAACACTGGAGTGGGTTGCCAATTCCTTCTCCACGCTGGCCCTTGAGGAGGGACTAAAGACCCTTGAGTTTGATTAGTGGCTAAATCATTATTATTGTCTATCACTTGATTGTTTTCCTTAGTTTCTGTCTTTTCTAGCTTCTCTGATTAAAATTCCTTTTGAACATGAGGAGGTCTACAATCTCCTACCTCTCTCTCTCGATTTCCATGCTTTTCAATCTTAAGAAGGGACGGCTTAGTACAATAAAGGAAAACAAGTCTTGGCTTAGAGCTCGATCATAAATATGATAGAAAATCTCAGTGCAGGTTCCGTTTCTTTTTCAGGTTTCCCAGCTCTTGGAGTGATTGAGTCAGCAACAACTTTGGCTCTTTCCTGTTGAGATGGAGCATGGAGTTGGAAATAATTCTAAAATCTAGGCTTGCTATCAATATTTTATGATATGAAAACATATCTCTCTTTATATATATAATATATATATATGTCTATATCAGTATTTTGTCATTAAACTGGACAAACATTTGAAAATTGGTCTATATTTATGAAAAGGAGAGAGGTGAGTGATATAAAAGAGTCCTCATATGTTACATGCAGCCAAGGAAACATATTTTGAAGTATTTCAACTTACATAACATTCAACAATCGAGTAGAATTTGAATCATTCTACATTTGGGTTTTATTGTTTTCCCATTTCTATTACACCTAACATGAATTAAAAGCCATTGCACTTTTTTTCATACACACACTCATGCATAGACAGGTGTATATATGTATATATGTCAAAATATAATTTTAGGCAACTTTATTTAGGAAGCACACTCATTGCTAGCTCCCCAGATCTTAATAAACTGTTTGGGAAGCCCTACATTACTTAATTTCTTTCTGGCTGAAACATTCATCTCGATGTTGAAAAGCTCTCCTTTCATCTAGCTCATTTTCCACTATTCTTTCTGTAATAAGAGTTAGGGCTCATACTTATGAGGGCACTTTGAACCCAGAACATTGCAACTGAAGCTTACTTAGTGATATTGTTCCAAACATGCTGTTGTTTTCCTCACGTTGGACGCAATTTGACTTGATTTATTTCTAATATAAATTTGTTTATTTTCATAGTAGTCTAATTGCTTTACAATATTGTATTGGTTTTGCCATACATTAACATGGATCTGCCACAGGTGTACACGTGTTCCCTATCCTGAAAACCCCTGCTACCTCCCTCCTCAAACCATTCCTCATGGTTACCCCAGTGCACCCGCCCCGAGGATCCTGTATCACTCATCGAACTGGTCTGACGATTCGTTTGACAAATAATATTATACATTGTTCAATGCCATTATCCCAAATCATCCCACCCTCGCCCTCTCTCACAGAGTCCAAAAGACTGTTCTATACATCTGTGTCTATTTCGCTGTCTCACGTACAGGTTTATCATGATCATCTTTCTAAATTCCACACATATGCGCTCGTTTACTCTACTGGTATTTTTCTTTCTGGCTAACTTCACTCTGTATAATAGGCTTCAATTTCATCCACCTCACTAGAACGGACTGAAATGTTTTCTTTTTAGTGGCTTAGTAATACTCCATCACATATATGTACCACAGCTTTCTTATCCATTAGTCTACTGATGGGCATCTAGGTTGCATCCATGCCTTGGTTATTAGAAATAGTGCTGTGATGAACAATGGGGTACACGCGTCTCTTTCAATTCTGGTTTCCTTGGTGTGTATGGCCAGCGGTGGGATTGCTGCGTCATATGACAGTCCTATTTACAGTTTGTTTGTATGTTTAAGGAATCGCCACAGTGTTCTCCATAGTGGCTGTACCAGTTTGCAATTCCACTAACAGTGTCAGAGCGTTCCCTTGTCTCCACACCCTCCCCAGCATTTATTGCTTGTAGACTTTTGGATAGCAGTCATTCTGACTGGCGTGAAATGGTACCTCATTATCGTTTTGATTAGCATTTTTCTGATAGTGAGTGATGTTGAGAATTTTTTCATGTGTTTGTTAGCCATGTGTATGTCGTCTTTGGAGAAATGTTTGTTTACTCCTTTCGCCTATTTTATCATGGGTTCGTTTATTTTCCTGGTATTGAGGTTCAGGAATTGTTCGTATATTTTTGAGCTAAATTCTTTGTCAGTTGCTTCAGTTCAGTTCAGTTCAGTTCAGTTCAGTTCAGTTCAGTCGTGTGTGACTTTTTGAACCCCCATAAATTGTAGCACACCAGGACTCCCTGTCCATCACCAGCTCCCTGAGCTCACGCAAACTCACGTCCATCAAGTCAGTGATGCCATCCTGCCATCTCATCCTCTGTCGTCCCCTTCTCCTGCCTCCAATCCCTCCAAGCTTCAGAGTTTTCCAGTGAGTCACCTCTTCATATGAGGTGACCAAAGTACTGGAGTTTCAGCTTTAGCATCATTTCTTCCAAAGAACACCCAGGAATGATCTTCTTTAGAATGGCCTGGCTGGACCTCCTTGCAGTCCAAGGGACTCTCAAGAGTCTTTTCCAACACTACAGTTCAAAAGCATCAATTCTGCAGTGCTCAGCTTTCTTCATAGTGCAACTCTCATATCCTAACAAGACTGCTGGAAAAACCATAGTCTTGACTAGATGAAACTTTGTTGGCAAAATAATGTCTCTGCTTTTGAATATGCTATCTAGGATGGTCATAACTTTCCTGTCATAGGGCAAGCGTCTTTTTATTTTATGGCTGCAGTCACCATCTGCAGGGATTTTAGAGCCCCCCAAAATAAAATCTGACACTGTTTCCCCATCTATTTCCCATGAAGTCATGCGACCAGATGCCATGATCTTAGTTTTCTGAATTTTGAGCTTTCAGCCAATATTTTCACTCTCCTCTTTCAGTTTCATCAAGAAGCTTTTTAGGTCCTCTTCACTTTCTTCCATAAGGGTGGTGTCATCTGCATATCTCAGGTGATTGATATTTCTCCTGGCAGTCTTTGTTCCCGCTTGTGGTTCTTCCAGCCCAGTATTTCTCGTGATATACACTGCATATAAATTAAACAAGCAGAGTGACAATACATAGCCTTGACAGACTTGTTTTCCTATTTGGAACCAGTCTGTAGTTCCATGTCCTGTTTGAACTGCTGCTTCCTGACCTGCATATAGGTTTCTCAAGAGGCAGGTCAGGTGGTCTGGTATCCCCATCGCTTTCGGAATTTTCCAAAGTTTATTGTGATCCACACAGTCAAAGACTTTGGCATAGTCAATAAGGCAGAAATAGATGTTACTCTGGAACTCTCTTGCTTTGAAAATGATCCAGCTAATGTTGGCATTTTGATCTTTGGTGCCTCAGCCTTCTGTAAAACCAGTTCGAACATCTGGCAGTTCATGGTTCATGTATTACTGAAGCCTGGCTTGGGGAATTTTGAGCAGTGCTTTACTAGCGTGTGAGATGGATGCAATTGTGCCGTGATTTGAGCATTCTTTGGTTCTGCCTTTCTTTGGGATTGGAATGAAAACTGACCTTTTCCAGCCCTTTAGCCGCTGGTGAGTTTTCCAAATGTGCTGCCATATTGAGGGACGCACTTTCACAGCATCACTAAAAGGGGGCAAAATCCCTAAACAGACGTTTCTTTAAAGAAAACATACAGATGGCTAACAAACACATGAAATATGCTTAAAATCATTCAACATTAGAGAAACAAAAATTAAAATTTAGTGTGTAGTCATATCACACGGTTCAGAGTGGCCATCACCAGAAATTCTACAAGCGCGAAATCCTTGGGAGTCTGCGGAGAAAAGCCAACCCTAATACACTGCTAGTGGTAACACAAACTGGTACAACCTGTATGCAGAACAGTTTGGTGATTCCTTGAGAAACTTGGACTACAACTGTCATATGACTGAACAACCCCCCTTCTTGGCGTATACCCAGAGGGGATTACGATAGAAAGAGACACATGTGCCCCAATGTTTATTACAATTCTCTTTTCGAAAGCTATGACATGCACGTAATCTAGATGCACATCAGCAGATGAAAATATAAGGAAGTTGTGCGATATATTCAAAGAGAATATTACTTAGCTACAGAAAAACACATATTTGTGTCACTTTTGGTGAGGCAGTTCAACCTGTAGCCTATTATTCAGAGTAAAAAAAAAAAGTTAGAAAGAGAAAGGCAAATATTTTTTATTAATGCGTATAAATGGGATTTAGGAAGACAATAACAATTATTCTGCATGAAGGCCAGTAAGAAAGATCCACATATAAAGAACAGACTCTGAGACTCAATGGGAGAGTTCAAGGATGGGATGATTTGAGAAAATAGCATTGAAACAGGTACATTACCATACATAAAAGAGATGACCAGTGCAAATTCAATGCATGAAAGATGCATCCAACTCTTGTGCTGTGGATGAACCCAGAAGCATGGGGTAACAAGGGAGGTTTGAGTTGTGTTCAGGATAGGGGGACACATGTATCCATGCGGCTGATTCATGTTGATGTATATGTCGAAAACCATCACAGTAATACACAGTAATTCTATTCCAATTAAAATAAATCATTTTTTAAAAGAAATATGAAGAAATACAAAAAGAATGCATTCAGAAATAGCAGGGACATGCTCCAGAATACAACCTCAACAGTTGTTTCATATCTCTTCAAGAAAGCGGGCTTAGGAGGGGCAGAACATGTGTGCTGGTATAAAAGCTGAAAATCGAAGAAGATAAGCTTGAGATTGCAACTATGCAGTTGCAGCATGACCTCAGTATCATAGTCTAAATAGTGAAAGATGAATGCGGCAGAATGCAAGCTTAGTAGATCGGCATGACTACTGTGGAGCGTAGGCTCAGTAGGAGTTAAATGCATGCACTTGAGCATCCTTTCAGGAGTGACGGTACATATGTTTCAGAGTGAAGATAAAGAGATGTAGCAAAAGTGCTCTAAAATGGTGGACAAATACTTGTAAGAAGGAAGGTTCAAAGTGGAAGCTCAGTATTTGCTATAGACTTAGACTTAAGTTGAAGACAGTATTGGGAAGACCAATCGATGATTCAGATTTGACCTAAATCAGATCCCTTATGATGGTACAGTGGACATGAGAAAATATTTAAGGGATTAGGTATAATAGAGTGTTTGAAGAACTACATATGGAGGTTCATGACATTGTACAGGAGGCAGTGATGAAGACCATCCCCAGGAAAAATGAATGCAAAAAGGCAAAATGGTTGTCTGAGGAGGCCTTACAAATAACTGAGAAAAGAATAGAAACAAAAGACAAAGGAGAAAAGGGAAGATATACCCATATGAATACAGTGTACCAAAGAATAGCAAAGAGCGATAAGAAAGCCTTCCTCGGTGATGAGTGCAAAAAATAGAGGAAAGCAACAGAATGGGAAAGAGTAGAGATCTCTTCAAGAAAATTAGAGATACCAAGGGAACATTTCATGCAAAGATGGACACAATAAAGGACAGAGATTGTATGGACTGAACAGAAGCAGAAGATATTAAGAAGAGGTAGCAAAAATCTATACAGCAAAGATTGAAGAACTATGCAGAAAAGATCTCCATGATCCAGATAATCATCATGATCTAATCACTCACCTAGAGCCAAACATTCCTGGAATGTGAGGTCAAGCGGGCCGCAGGAAGCATCAATAGAAACAAAGCTAGCGGAGATAGAGAACTCCAATTCAGTGATTTCAAATCCTAATAGATAGTGAGTGCTATGAAAGGGCTGAACTCAATATGCAAGCAAATTTGGAAAACTCAGCAGTGGCTACAAGACTGGAAAAGATCAGTTGTTCGAGTATGTGCATTTAGAAGCTTCTTCTCTGTAGTGGTGAAATGTGTTCCACACAGAGTTAGACAGGACTGAAGCAATCCTGTGCAAATAGTTGCACGAGTTTTGTTTTTTTTTTTTTAAACCTGTAGCAGCTTTTTTCCAATGAGAGTTAACTGTGAATGTGGAGCAGCTGCTTGGCTTTGAGGGACGCAGGTGGTGTCAAACGGGCAGGGTGCAGGGAGACAGACTGACTACACCACAGGAGTTATGGCCCTATCAGAGCCTTTTTTTTCTTTTTTGAGCCCTTGTATCTGGTGATAAGAAGGCGTCTTTGGCCAGTCTTCTCCCTAGTTCCACCTATTCAGCCACTCAGAAGGCTTCCTTGCCTGGGATCCTTCTCTGTCGTTCAATGGGTCAGCACATAGAGCGAATTTCCTGGCTGGGGTCCTCCTGTGTAAATCAGTGCATCCGACACTTAAAGGAGCATCCTGAGTGGGATTCTACTCTAGTATGGTGCATCAGGCACTTAAAGGAGGACCCTGCGTGGTGTCCTGCTCTGCATTTCAGTGTGTTCAGCATTTGATGGGTCAGCCTCATTATTGTAGTAACTGCCGATGCTAGCATGTGGGGAGAGAGAGGCTATGGTGATTGCTCCACCCCCGACATGTGACTCGGTGTTATTGCCTTGCTTTCATGGCTGCCTGGCTTTCCTCCACAGGCATACCCTACCACAGTGTCCTCCTTCAAACCCCCTCTCTCCATCTCTCCCCAGGAAACAGCAGCCCTCCCCATGAATTGCTGCAAAGTCCCTAAACTGCAGCTGCCAGCCACGGGGCCTTTCAGGGGACGGATGTCCTTTTACGGGGTATGTACGGCTGCAGCAAGGACCCTCTGCTTCTCATTGCACCCAGCTTTCCACAGATCAGCTGTTTCACTCTCAGCTTTAAATGTCTAGTCTACAATTCATACGATTGACCCAATGTGGGATTGGACCTCAGCTTCAGTTCCTTCCCCCACTCAGGGCAGATCCAGTCCTACTAACACTCCTGATTTTTCCCCCAGTTCTTTCCCCCAACTGAGTTTTGTGTGGTTCTATATATTCTTTCCCACTTCTCAGGTACTCCTGTCTACTTTCCGGGAACGTTCTGAATACTCTCCTGTGTCTGAAGGTGTATGCCTGATGTATCCATGGAGAGATGTACTCCACATCCACTTATAGCTCCACCATCTTGTTCTCTCATCTCACGAGAGTTTTAGAGCACAGAATCCACCGTGGTAGTAGGTGTGGCTATAAAATGTGAGTTCAGATATACTCTTGAGGGCAAGCTCAGTGATTTTAGCACAGCTGATCTAAAGCGTGGATTTAGTGTTGGCCAGACATATGCTTCAAATGTTAAGAAAATTATGTATGGTGTGCCAATTCTAGAGCACAAGGTCAGTGTGTGTGTACCATTTCCTGTAGAATGCAAGTTCAGTTGTGGAAAGAGGCATGCTCCGCAATGCAACTGAGCAGTTTTAGACATCTTGTGGTAGAGTACATGCTCAATAGTGGCAGGAACTGTGCTCTAGTGTGCATTCAGCAGTGGCTGGACGCATGTTGCCAGTGCCAATGGGATGCCTCAGACAGCCTGCTCTAAAGTGCAAGCACACTAGTGGCAGAACGTGTGCTCCGGATTGCGAGCTAAGCTGTTTCAGTACTTCCAGGCTAGAGCAGAGACGCAGTAGTGAGGCATGCAGGCTCCAAAGTGTCACACCCTCTCTAGAGCACAGTCTTAGTAGTGGTGGGGAGAATCGGCAAAAGCACCATCTCAGGAGATGAAGCACGTGTTCTCGAAAGCCAAGATTCAGGATGTGAAGCATGCCTGCTCTAGATCATGGGTCTGTATTAAGAGGGGTATGCCTAAAGTGTGTTTCACTGTTGAGAGGCATGCTGAAGAGCTAAGTTCAGCAGATGCAGCATGCCTGATCTACATGTGCTTCAGAGTGTTGTCTCAGGAGTTGCAGTGCCCTTGCTCAAGAGTGCAGACTGCAGAGGGACATGTTCTCTTGAAAGCTGGGTTTTTATTTTTGGTTGCATATCCAGAGATCAAATTCAGAAAATGTGATATACCTGCTGTGCCACACAAGCTCAGTAGCGGGAAGACAACCCCTCAACAGTGCAAGTGCATGGGTTGTGGCATATGTGTATGGTGACACACAATCAATTGAGGCAGGACATATGAAGTATACACCAGGTCTGTTGTGGTGGCACGTCATCCACAGATATACAGGTACACTGGTATAAAATGTCACTGGGGTAATTGTTGCACACACCTTCTCGAGCAATACCTCAAGGAAGGTAATATAACACTTCAGAATTCAAGGTCACTAGTGGTCACACAGTTGATCTAGAATGACGGTTCACTCGTGGAGATGATATGTGTTTTAGAAAGCAGCCTCCTGGAGTAGGTGCTCCAGAGTGCAGGAAGAAGCGTGGGGAAATTATGCAACAGAAGGCACGCCAAGTCATTGGCAATTTTCAGCTGCAGAGTGTAGGCTCACAGGTTTAAGCACCCAGGCCATCGAGCAAGATTAGTAGTAGTGGAACTCATGCTCTGTAACGCAGGCTCAGCAGTGATAAAGGAGTGTGCCAGGGTGCAATATCAGTAGCTGAAACATGAATATTTGGGGGCCTGGGCTTACAAGTGGCAAGACACAGGCTTCCGAGTCTGAAATTAGTAATGGCCACACATATGCTCTAGACCACATGCTTACTAGCCGTGCCATGCCTGCTTAGTGTAAGGACTCAGAAGTGACAAGTGTGCTGTAGTGCTAGGATTTATACTGCTGGGATGCATGATTCAGTGTGCAGTTGTGTAGTTCAGGCATTCTTACTGTACAGCACAGTCTCCGTAGTGTCAGAACATTGGATCTTGAAGGCACACGCAGTCACGATGGAAGATACGCTTCTGAGTAAACCTCAGAAGAGCAAAACCCATGATGAAATGCGCTCACTCTGTATTCATGAGATCTTTACCCCCAGCTGCACGTTCAGTTACTTTGGCATGTGTGCAACTAGAGCATGTTCTCAGCAGAGCCCGGATGCCTGCACTTGAGCTCATGCTCAGGAGAGGCGTACCATGTCCTCCAGTGTTTAAACTCACTCTGTCTACAGGAGTGCTGGCTCAGTTGTGTCCAGAAGGAAACTTCAGAGTGCAAGTTCAGTAACTATTTAGGCACACCTGAACTCCAGTGCAGGTCGAGTAGTGGCCTGACTTACCTATAAAGCAACAAGCTGATGATTGTGATGTTCATGCTTCAGAGTGAAAGTTCAGCCGGTGATGAACTCTTGTTCTGGAAGGCAATTTCAGTAGTGCAGGGATGCAGAATCCAGAGCGTAATACACCAAAAGTGTATGTGAGTTTACAACAGGCATGTTTTAGTGACAGGCTCAGTAGTGGCAGGCCATATCCTAAAGAACCCGGGTTTAGGAGTGATGGGATGTATGCTCTACTGTGCAGTCTCAGTGACAGCAATGCACTTGTTCTGAAGCTTGTTAATAGTCTCAATAGTGGCAGAAAGAGTGATCCAGATTGGAAACTAAGTAGTTCCTGCGAGCGTTCTCTAGATGGCGGCCTCAGTATCCACAAGCACGTATTCCAGAGGGCAAGCTCAGTGTTTGTAGCATGTGTGGTTTGACATAAGAGAAGGAAATGGCAATCCACCCAAACATTCTTGCCTGGAGAATCCCGTGGACAGAGGGGCGTCGTGGGCTACTGTCCATAGGTTCGCACGGAGTCGGATAAGACTAAAGCGACATAGCATGCATGCATGCATTGGAGAAGGAAGTGGCAACGCACTCCAGTATTCTTGCCTCAAGAATCCCAGGGACAGGGGAGCCTGGTGGGCTGGTAATCTATGCGGTCACACAGAGTCGGACACGACTGAAGTGACTTAGCAGCAGCAGCAGCAGCAGTGGCTTCACCTCAGGGGTCAGTAACTGTGAAAAGCTTCTTGCATTTTCAGTCGTTACCGCATGCCAGGTCCGGAGTGCAGACGCACTTGGTTGTGATACTTATGCTCTAGAGTTGTAATGTATGTGCCAGAGTGCAAGCTAAGTAGTGCACCTGTCCTAATTCAATTCTTAGTAAAAGCAGAATGCAAACTCGTGATTTCAACCTCAGTAGTTGCTGCATGCATCATCAGAAGTAGTGGTGCATACACTCATTTGACCTCTGGTTCCTCTGACTTGTCCAAAACCAGCTTGAACATCTGGAAGTTTATGGTTCGTGTATTGCTGAAGCTTGGCTTGGATATTTTTGTGCACTACTCTACTAGCGTGTGAGATGAGTGCAATTGTGCAGTAGTTTGAGCATTCTTTGGCATTGCCTTTGTTTGGGATTGGAATGAAAACTGACCTTTCCCAGTCCTGAGCTGCTGCTTAGTTTTTTAAATTTGCTGACATATTGAGTGAAGCACTTCCGCAGCATAATCGTTTAGGATTTCAAATAGCTCAACTGGAATTCTATCACTTCCACTCACTTTGTTCATAGTGATGCTTCTTAAGGCCCACTTGACTTCACATCCCAAGGTATCTGGATGTAGGTGAGTGATCACATCGTCATGATTATTTGGGTTGTGAAGATCTTTGATGTACAGTTCTTCTGTGTGTTCTTTGCCACTTCGTCTTCATGTCTATTGCTTCTGTTAGGTCCATTCCTTTTATGTCCTTAATAGTGCCCATCTTTGCATGAAATGCCCCCTTGGTATCTCTGGTCTTCTTGAAGAAATCTTTAGTCTTCCCCATTCTATTGCTTTGCTTTATTGCTTTGTTTCATTTCTTGGCACTGATCACCGAGGAAGGCTTTCTTCTCTCTCCTTGGAACTCTGTGTTCAGATGGGTATATCTTTCCTCCTCTCCTTTGGCTTCGTTTCTCTTCATTTCACAGCTAATTGTAAGGCCTCCTCCGGCAGCCATTTTGCCTTTTTGCGTGTCTTTTTTCTTGGCAATGGTCTTGATCCCTGTCTCCTGTACAGTGTCATGAACCTCCGTCCATAGTTCATCAGGCATTCTATCAGATCTAGTCCCTTACATTTATTTCTCACTTACACTGTGTAATCATAAGGGATTTGAGATAGGTCATTCCTGAATGGTTTAGTGGTTTTTTCCTCCTTTCTTCAATTTAAGTCTGAATTTGGCAATACAGATTTCATGATCTGAGCTGCAGTCAGCCTCTGGTCTTGTTTTATGCTGTCTAGGAAGAGTAAGTGTTTTTCCATTTCATGGCTGCAGTCACTATCTTCAGTGATTTTGAAGCCTCCTACCCCCCCCCCCAAAAAAAAAACAGTCTGCAACCATCTCCACTGTTTTCCCGTCTATTTGTCATGAAGTGATGGGGCAGGATGCCATCTCAGGTTTCCTAATGTAGAGCTTTAAGCCTTCTTCTTCACTTTCCTCTTTCACTTTCATCAAGAGACTCTTCAGTTCCTCTTTAGTTTCTGCCATGAGGGGGGTGTCATCTACATATCTGAAGTTTTTGACATTTCTCCTGGCAGTCTTGATTCCCATTTGCATTTCTTCCAGCCACACATTTCTCTGCATAGAAGTTAAATAAGCAGGGTGACAATATGTACCCTTGAGGTGCTGCTTTTCCTATTTGGAACCAGTCTGTTATTCAATGTCCAGTTCTGTTGCTTCCTGAACTGCATACAGGCTTCTCAAGAGGCAGATCCGGTGGTGTGGTACTACCGTCTCTTTCAGAATTTTCCACAGTTTATTTTGATCCGTACACTCAAAGGCTTTGGTTACTCAGTAAAGCAGAACTAGATGTTTTTCTGGAACGTGCTTGCTTTTTTGTGAAGATCCAGCAGATGTTGGGAATTTGCTCTTTGGTTCCTCTGTATTTTCTAAAACAAGATTGAATATCTGGAAGTTCATGGTTCACATATTGCGGAAGCCTGGCTTGGAGAATTTTGAGCATTTCTTTGTTAGCATGTGAGATGAGTAAAATTGCATGGTAGTTTGAGCATTCGTTGGCATTGCCTTTTTCGAGACTGGAATGACAACTGACCATTTCCAACTGAGCCACAGCTAGAATTTTCAAATTTCTTGTCTTGTTGAGTACATCACTTTCACAGCATCGTCTTCGAGGATTTGAAATAGCTCATCTGGAATCGAAGCCATAATAGAGCTCCTAATTCCCTAATGGACACTGCATGGACTCTCAGAACAAGTGAGATCAACAGCCATCTTCTTTAACAACAACAACAAAAAGTTCTCTCAACAAGAAAACTTACACAAGCCACTGGTCCCACAACATTCACTTGGAGGAGACCACCCAATTAATAGCAATGATGGCCCTGCGGTGTGCAGAAAATATACCTCGAAGACAGTCTTCGAAACAACATGAAAAGGCAGAGACATATCCAGCAGATGAAGGAATACAATGAAAATCAACAAACCAGTGAAAGAGGAGGAGGTAGGAAGTCTACAGGAAAAACAGTTCAGCACAATAATAGTCAATGTCTTGGAAACAAATGGATCTACAGATAAATAGACTTCAGGCATGGATTGAGAAGATGAAAGGGGTGTTTTAAATGGACCTGGAAGAAATCATGAGTAGTCAATCAATAATGAGCGATGAAATAACTGAGATAGAAATCACTCTGGACAACAGGAACAGTACTGCAACTGAGGCAGAAGAAAGACTAAGTGAGCTGGAAGATCAGATATGGGAAATAAATGAAGCAGAGCAGGAAAAAAAAAGAAAGAGAGAAATGAAGACAATCACAGAGAACTATGGGACAATGTTAAATCCCCCCATATATAAATCATAGGTTTCTCAGAGAAAGAAGGCAAAAGGAAAGGGCATGAGAAAATATTTGAGGAGGAAATAGTTAAAAACATCCCTGAAATGGGGAAAAAAAAAAAAAACAAAAAAACCAGACACCTAAGATGAAAAATCCGAGTGTGTCCCATAGGGGGAAAACCAAGACACAACATGTCAAAACACACATTAATCAAAATGAAAACATACAAACAAATAAATATACACAATGAACAAATATTCAAGGTAACAAAGGAATCACAACAAATAACATAGAAGGGAATCCCCATAAGGATAACAGCTGATCTTACAATAGAAACTCTTCAGCTTAGAAGGGAATGGCAGGATGCACCTAAAGTGCTGAAAGGCAAAAGCCTAAAGCCAAAATTACTCTATCCAACAAGGATAGTATTCTCATTCAAAAGACAAAACAAGAGCTTTACAGACAAACAAAAGCAGTTAGTGTTCAGAACCACCAAACCAGCACTTCAGCAAACGCTGAAGGGTCTTCTCTAGATAGGAAACAGAAAAGCTTATAAAAACATAGCCACAAAATATATAGTAAATGGTAAGAAGATCATACTTATCAACCACTACCTTAAACAGAAATGGGCTAAATGCTCCAACGAAAAGGCAAAGACTGGGTGAATGCATACAAGAATGTACTGTCTGCAAGAAAACCACCTCATACCTAGGGACACATACAGCCTGAAAGTGATGGCCAGGAAAAAGCTATCTTGTGAAAATGGAGAGCAAAAGTGGGAGGAGCGATATTCATGTCAGATAAATGGACTTTACCTAAAGACCACTATAGGAGACAAAGAAGGTTGCATTACAGAACATTCAAGGCATCAATCCAAGAAGAAGCTACATGCACCCAATGTAGGAGCACCTCAATACAAGAGGCAAATGCCAACAACTAGTAGAGCAGAAATAGACACTAACCAATAGTATTGGGTGATTTTAATACTTCACTCATAACAGGAACAGATCATCCAGACAGAAAATGAAATAAGGGAAACTCAGCTTTTAGAAGATACATTAGACCAGTTTGAGCTAATTGATATCTACAGGTCATCCCACCGCCAAAGAACAGATTTCACCTGTTTCTCCTTTTTTTCTCCTTTTTCTCACGTGCAAATGGAACATTATCTTAGGACAGATCACACCCAAGGTTAGATCACATCTAACCTTAATAAACTTCAAGATATTGTAATATTTGCAAGCATAATTTCTGATCACAATGTTGTTCGATCAGATATCAACCACAGGAAAACGACAACAACAACAACAACTAGAGGAAACACAAATAATTTGGAGGCTAAAACCCCCAAAATTCACATTTGATTTCAACAAAATCCAGAGTTTTTATGAAAAAACAAACAAACAAACCTCTGCCAAAGTAGTCATAGGTGGAACATACCTCAACATAATGAAAGCCAAATATGACAAAACCATTGTAAACATTATTGTCAATAATGGAAAGCTGAAAAAATTTCCTTTAAAGTCAGCATGAAGACAATGTGCCCACACTCATCAGTACTCGTTCTGGGAATTCTAGCCACAGTTTTCAAAGAAGAAAAAGACATGAACAGAATCCTCATTTGAAAAGAAGAGATATAACTGTCTATTTGCACATGCTATTACCCTTTACAAAGAAAACCCAAGAGATGCCACCAGAAAATTCCTGGAGTTTATCAATGAATACAGTAAACGTGCAGGGTATAAAACTAATACCCAGAAACCCTTATAGTCCTGCACATTCACAATGAAAAATCAGAAAGAGAAATTAAGGAACAATCCTGTTCCCCATTGCAATGAAAGGAATAAAACAACTAGAAATAAGTTTGCATAAAGAGACAAAGGACGTCCCCGATGGCTCAATTGGTAAAGAAGCTGCCTGCAATGCAGGAGACTCCTGTTTGGTTCCTGGGTCACGAAGACCCCCTGAAGAAGGGATAGGCTAGCCACTATGGTGTTCTTGGGCTTCCCTTGTGGCCCCAGCTGGTGACAAATCCTCCTGCAATGTGTGAGACCTGCATTTGAGGACTGGGTTGGGAAGATCCTCTGGAGAAGGGAAAGCTACCCATTCCAGTATTCTGGCGTGGAGAATTTCAAATTCCATACACTGTATAGCCCATGGGATTGCAAAGAGTCAGACGTGACTGAGCAACTTTCACTTTCCCAGAAGGATAAAAGAAAGCACTGAGGAAAGAAATCAAAACATATATAGATGGAGACAGATATCATGTTCTTGGATTGGACTAACTGATAGAGTTAAAATCAATATACCAGCCAAAACAATCAATAGATTCAATACAATACCTCTCAAACTACCGACAGTATTTTTCATAAACTAGAACAAATTATTTTACGATCTGCATGGAAACACATAAGACCTCGAAGAGCCAAAGCAGTTTTGAGAAAGAAGAATGGAACGAGAGGAGTCAAATTTTCTAGCTTCAGACTACACTACAAAGATATCAAGAGAGTATGAAACTTGCACAAATATAGAAATATAGACCAATGGGAAAAAAAATATGAAGTCCAATGATAGATTCCTGCCCCCATTATCTTTGCCGATGCAGGCAAAAATGCGCAACAGAAAAAGACATTTTCTTCAAAAAAGTGTTATGGGAAAAGTGGACAGCTCTGTGTAGAAGCTAGAACGCTATCTAACATCATGTTCAAAAATAAACTCAAAATGAATTACAGGTGGAAAAGTAAGACCAGAAAATATACCACCCTCAGAGTACAATATAGGTATAACCACCACAAAATAAGTCACAGCAAGGTCCTCTGTGGCCCATTGCCTAAAGGAAATAAAAATGTTTTTAAAAAAGGAACCTAATTAAAGTCTATAGCTTTTGTACAATGAAGGAAACTATAATTAAGGTGACTATGTAGCTTCAGAATTGGGAGAAAATAAGAGCAACTCTGAGTGAACTCCGGGAGTTGGCGATGGACAGGGAGGCCTGGGCTGCTGCGATTCACGGCGTCGCAAAGTGACGGACACGACTGAGCGACTGAACTAAACTGAACTGAATAGCAACTGAAAAGCTAACAAAAAATTCGTCTCCAAAATGTGCAAGCTGCTCACGCATCTCAATACTCAGCTACAAATACTACTCAGTAAAACAAACCACCAATCAAAACACAGGTAAAAGCCCTCTGCAAAGAAGATACACAGATTACTAAGAGACACAGAAACGTTGCTCAGCATCACTCATTATAAGAGAAATGCAAATCAAAACCACATTGAGGTATCATTTCACACTGGTCAGATTGGCCATCATTAAAATATCTACAATATAACTGCTGGAGAGGGTGTGGAGAAAAGGGAACATTTTACACTGTGGATGGGAATGCAAACTGGTACAGCCATTATGGAGACTCCTTAGAAAGTTGGAAAGAGAAATACCATATGACCCAGCGATCCCGCTCTTAGGCATGAACTTCAAGGAAAGGAGAATGGTAAGAAACAGTACTCCAATGTTTATTGAAGCACTGTTTGCAATACCAAGGATGTGAAAGTGACCACGAGGTCCATCAGCAGATGAATGGTTAAGGAAGTTTTGCTACATATACATATGAAGTATTACTCAGGTATAAGAAGTCATGCATTTGAGTCAGTTCTAATGAGTGGGAAGAGCACGAAATCTATTACACAGAATGACGGAACTAAGAAAGAGAGAGACAAAACTGTATATTAATGCACAGATGTGGAATTTAGAAAGATGGGCTCTACGCAGGCAAGGAGAAGAGACAAGGATCTCAAGAACAGACGTTTGACTCAGTGGGAGAAGGTGAAGGTGGGATGCCTTGAGAAAAGCGCATTTAAATGGGTACGGTACCATATGTAAAAAATAGAAGACCAGTGTGAGGTTTTACAACATGGGTGATATGGGATACCCATGTCACAACTTCTGAACTTGCAATCTAATGCATATATCAGCCACCAAGGAGCCCTCATTCTAGTGCACGTCGTGCACATTCTGAGCTTGCAGCCTCCAGCTCTCCTTTTACCCTTTCTGACATCACGATCCAGGGTAGGCTGTGGTAAATGCTGAACTTGCACTTTAGGGGAGGCATCACAAACTTACTAAGCCCGCATTCTAGTGCAAACATGCTGCGTCTTGAACCGGAACTCTGGAGCAGGCATCTTGCCACTGATAATACTGTTCATCATCAGCTAGTGTTTCACTGTCATGACATGTTCCCATTGCTTCTTCATCTCTGGTCATCACTCTGTGTCGCTTACCACCATCCAGTGTTTCTCTCAGTTCTGTAACCTGTTTCGAGTGCTTGTTCAACTCACTCTGGGACAAACATATCTAGCATTCAGTGCTGTGACAGGTTCAGTGTTTCTTCATCCTCCCCTAGTTAAACACAACAGTAGGTTACCACCCTTAGTGTTTCATTTTGTGATGGGCTTCTATCCACTCCAGGTCTAACACACTCAGTAGATTATCATCATCCAATGTCTTAACTGCGGAACATCCCACAAGTCTTCTTCATGCACCGCATGTCAAACGTACCCAGTAGCTTATCACTATCCCATGTTTCAGTGCAGAGAGATGATTCAAGCGTTTCTTCATTTCCTCCAGGTAAAGCACACTCAGCAGTTTGTCACCACTGCTTCACCTGAGACGTGATTCTTCTTCATTTATGTAGTTGGCTGTGCTGGGTCTTAGTTGCGTCACGTAAGATGGTCCTTGAGACAAGCCAACTCTAACCATGGCATGAAGTCTCGGGAGTGTGAGAACTTCAGTATTTGCAGCTATGCAGGTTTAGTTACTCTGTAGCATATGGGATGTTACTTTCCCAATCGGGGATTGAACCTTCATCCCCTACACTACAAGGTGGATGCTTAACCGCTGGACCACCAGGAGAGGCCCTGTGACATGCTCTAAGTGCCTGCTTTTACACCTCATATGAAAGAGACACATTGCTTGATGGGAACATATCAGCATCCAGGGTTGCAAAGATTGGACATGCTTCAGGAACTTCTTCATCCACACTGGTCAAATACAAGCAGGTGTTTATCACAATGTAGTGCCATTCCACGTGCTTCTTCATTGATTACTGGCTGAACGTATCCAATAGATTATCATCGTCTACTGCTTCAGTGCAGTGACACCTCGAGTTATTCTTCATGCACCCTGGGTCAAACACATCCTGTTGTGTATCTCCATCCAGTGTTGCACTGCTGTGACATGCTTTCAGTGTTTCTCCATCCACCCAGGTCAAACACACTAAGTCGCTTATTATCCACACTTCAGAGAGGAGGTTCAGCCACATCTTTCTCCACCCCAGGTAAAATAGCCTCACCAGCTTATCCCTTGCTGCTTTTCACTGCTGTCACAAGTTCAAGTGCATCTTTATCAAACACACCAGCAGTTTATCACCATCCAGCACTTCCAAGCTGTGACACAAACTGCTGTATCATCCAGACTGGAAAAATACATCCAGTACTTTACTAAAGTCAGTGTTTCAGTGCTATGACGTGATTCAAGTGCCTATTCATCCACTCTCTGCAAAAACACACTCTGTAGTTTATCACCATGCAGTGCTCAGTGCCTTGACAGAGGACATGCTCCGAATGCTTCTTTGTCCACCTGGTGTCAAATACTCAATAGTTTTCCAACATCTGTATCTCAGTACTGTGAATCACTGAGTATGCTCCTTTGTCAATCCTGGCCTGTCACTCCTTGGAGTTTACCACCCTTCAGTGCTTCAGTGCTGTAATGTGCTTCATGTGCTTCATCTTCTCCTGAAAAACATACTCATTAGTGTATCATCATCCAATATTCAGTACAGTGATATGCTTCAAGTGCTTACGAGTCCACATCAGTTGAACATTCCCAGCATTTTATCATTAGCCAAGGTTTCAGGCTCGTAACTTGTGGCATTTAGTAGGCGCTTGTTTGATCCCCAGAGGTGAAACTCAACAACTGTTTTTTCGCCATTTATTCTATCAGTGCTGTGACATACTACAGTGCTTCCTTAACTGCTCTGGGTTAATACACACATCCGTTCTTTCAGTGCTGATTAATGCACAAGTGCTTCCTCAACTATCCTCTTTCAAATACATACAGTAGTTTTGGAACTCATGAAAATAAAACTCTTTCACAGTTTCCATTGTGTCCTGATTTATTTCCTATCAAGAGGTGGGACTGGATGACATGATCTTAATTTATTGAATGTCGAGGTTCAAGTCAATGTTTTAAATCTCCACTTTAATCTCAGCAAAGAGCTCTAATCCCTCGTCTGCTTTCTGTCATGGGCATGTCTGAGTTTATTTATGTTTCTCCCAGCAATTTCGATTCCACTTTGCGCTTCATCAAGTCTGACATTTTGCGTGATATACTGTGCATGTAAGTTAAATAAGTGGCGTGACAACAGGACAGCCTTGACCTACTCCGTTACCAATTCTGAACAACTCCATTGTTCCTGTCTGATTCTGTTACTTCGTGACCTGCATACAGGTTTCTCAGGAGCCAGGTAAAGTGGTCTAGTATACCCACCTCTTTAAGAATTTTCCGCAGTTTCTGTGACCCCCACAGTCAAAGGCTTTAGCATAGTGAATGAAGCAGAAGTAGGTCATTTTCTGGAACTCCCTGCTTTTTCTATGATCCAATGAATGTTGGCAATTTGATCTCTGGTTTCTCTGCCTTTCGTAATCCAATTTGTACATTTGAAAGTTCTCAGTTCACATACTGCTGAAACCTAGATGGAGGCATTTGGAGCATTACCCAGCCAGCATATGAAGTGAGAACGACTGTGCAGCAGTTTGAGCATGGCTTCACAATGCCCCTTTTTGGGATCAGAGTGAATCTGACCTTTCCCTGTCCTGTGGTCATTGATGAGTTTTCCAAATGTCCTGGCACCTTGAGTGCAGCATTTTAACAGCATTATCTTTTACAATTTGAAATAGCTGAGCTTCAAGTCTATCATCTTGACTAGCATTGTTTGTGGTATTTCTGCCTAAGATCCACTTGACTTCACACCCCAGGTTGTCTGCTCTACGTGAGTGATCACACCATTATGGTTATGTGGGTGATTAAGCAGAGAAGGTGATGGCACCCCACTCCAATATTCTTGCCTGGAAAATCCGATGGACAGAGGAGCCTGGTAGTGAGCTGTCCATGGGGTCACGAAGAGCTGGACACGAGAGAAGCAACATAGCAGCAGCAGCAGCAGCAGCAGCAGCAGCGGCAGCAGGTGATTAAGACCTTGCTTTGGTACAGCTCTTCTCTTATACTCTTGCCAGCACTCCATCACATTTTCTCCTTCTGCTAGGTTCATACCCCTTCTGTCCTGGATTGTGCCCATGTCTCATGAAATATTCCCTTACAGTCTCTCAGTTTCTGGGCAAGATTTCTCGTCTTTCCTATTCTATTGTTCCCTCTATTTCTTACTGGCATTAAATACACACAATATTATATCCCCATCCAGTGTGTAAGTTTAGATATGCTTCAAGTGGTTTTTAATCCACTCCAGAAGAAACTAATGTGACAGCTATCACCATCCATTTTTTCTGTACTGTGACATGTTTTGAGCCTCCTCCATCCCCTCCAGGTAAAACACACCCTGTACATTTTCATCATTCGTTGATGCTGCGCTATTACTGGCTTGAAGGGTCCCTTTGTCTCATTTAGTCAAACACTCCCTGTCGTTTACCACTATCCAGTGTTCCAGTACTGTGGCATGCCTCATGTACTTCTTTATCCTCTCCAAATAAAATATGGTAGGTAGCTTATCACAATTCCTGTTTCGGTTCTGTGCTGAGTTTAAAGTCCTTCTTTAAGCCATTCTAGATAAAACGCATTCAGAAGTTTATGATGGTCCCATGTTTTCGTCTGTGCCATGCTTTCAGTTTCTCCTCATTCAACATGTATCAAACAAACCCCGAAGTTTATCATCATCCAGTGTTTCAAGGCTGTTTCCTGCTCAACTGCTTCGTCATTCTCTGCAGAAAATACATAACCAATAATTTATCACAATCCAGAGTGTTAATTCTGGCATATGCTTCAAAAGGTCCTTTGTCCACTCAAGGTTGAGCACACTCTTAGTTTATCACCATCCATTGATTCAGGGCTAGTACATACTTTCATTGATTTTTCAACTACCACAGCTCTTCATACACAATGATTTACCATGATCCAGTTTCAGTGTTGTGACAGGCTCCTTGTGCTTCTTTCTATATACAAGATCAAACACAGACCATCTGAAGTGTGAACATACAGTGTTTCAGTCATGAAACCCACTTCAAGTGGTTCTTCACTTACTCCACAACAAATACACCATACAGGTTATCGACATTCATTGTTTCAATGTTGTAGCACATACTAATGGCTGCTTCACTAACTCCAAGTCAAACACCTTCAGTGGTTTGCCACTATCTTGGGTTTCAGATCTGTGACATGCTTCAAGAGCTCCTGAAACTACTCACGGTCAAAGGCACTCTGTAGATTTGTTGTTGCTGGCTGTTATATGTTGTTCATTCATTCAGTCATCTCCAACTCTTCGAATCCCATGGACTGCAGTATGTCACGCCTTCTTGCCCTTGACCATCTCCCGGAGCTTGTTCAAACTCAAATCCACTGGGTCGGTGATGCCATCCAAGTATCTGGTCCTCCATCGTCCCCTTCTTCTGCTCCAATCTTTTGCGGCATCAGAGTCTTTGCCAACGAGTTGGCTCTTCACATCAGATAGCCATAATATTGGAGCTTCTGCCTCAGCATCAGCCCCTCCAGTGAATTTTCAGGATTGATGTCCTTTACAGTTGACTGGATTGATTTCCTTGCAGCCCAAGGGACTCACAAGAGTCTACTCCAAGACTGTGGTTCAAAAGTATCACTTCCTTAACGTTCAGCCTCCTTTATGGTCTAACTTACATCGTCACATGACTGCTTAAAAAAACACAAATATAGCTCTGACTATATGGACGCTTCTTGGCAAAGGGATGCCTCTGCTCTTTAACATGCAGTCTAGGTTTGTCACTGCTTTTCTTCCAAGAAACAAGTGTCATTTAATTTCATAGCTGCAGTCATCACCTGCCATGATTTTGGAGTCCAAGGAAACAGAAGTCTCTCACTGTTACCATTGTTTTCCCATCTATTTGCCATGAAATAATAGGACCAGATGCTAGGATCTTAGTGTTTTGAATGTTGCGTCTTAAGCCAGCTTTTTCACTCTCCTCTTTCACCTACATCAAGAGGCTCTTTAGTTATTCTTTGCTTGATGCTATATCGGTGGTGTCATCTGCATATCTGAAGTTATTGATATTTCTATTTTTCTCTTAATTTCAGCTTGTGTTTCCTCCAGCCCAGCATTTTCCAAGATGTGCTCTGCATATAAGTTAAATCAACAGGATGACACATGTAGTAGTTTGTTTGTTTGTTTCCAATTTCAAACCGTCTGTTCTTCTTTATCTGGTTCTCACTGGTTGTTTCTTGACCTGGATACAGGTCTCTCAGGAGGCATGTAGGTAGTCTGGTATTTCCATGTCTTTAAGAATTTTCTGCAGTTTGTTGTGATCCACACAGTGGATTTTTATCATACTCAATAAAGCAGACATAGTTTGTTTGTTTTTTTCAATAATATTCTTGCTTTTTCCATGATCCAATGGATGTTGCCAATTTGACCTCTGGTTTCTGTCTTTTCTAAATCCAGTTTGAACATTTGCAACTTCTAGGTGAATGTGCTGTTAAAGTCTTGCCAGGAGAATTGTGAGCATGTCTTTGTTTGATTCACTTCAGCTGCTCAGTTGTGTATGACTGTTTGTGAGCCCATGGACTACAGCAAATCAGGCCTTCCTGTCCATCACCAACTCCCGCAGTTTACTGAAATTCATGTCCTTTGAGTCGGTGATACCATCTAACTGTCTCATCCTCTGTCGTCTCCTTCTCCTCCTGCTTTCAATCTTGCCAAACATCAGGGTCTTTTCAAATGAGTCAGCTCTTCACATCAGACTGTTCTACTCATCTGTGTCTCTTTTGCTGTCTCGCATACAGGGTTATCGTTACCATCTTTCTAAATTCCCTATGTTTACAGTAACTTTAAACTGTATTCCATCACTCCAACTTTGGATACACAGACTAGGGCCTCTACCTCTGCCACCAACAGTCCCTAGCTTCAGTTCCGTTCAGTTCAGTTCCGTTCAGTCACTCAGTTGTGTCTGACTCTTCGTGACCCCATGAAATGAAGCACGCCAGGCCTCCATGTACGTCACCAACTCCCGAAGTTCACTCAGACTCACGTCCATCGAATCAGCGATGCCATCCAGCCGTCTCATCCTCTGTCGTCTCCTTCTCCGCCTGCCCCCAATCCCTCCCAGCATCAGAGTTCTTTTCCAATGAGTCAACTCTTCACATGAGGTGGCCAAACTACTGGAGTTTCCGCTTTAGCATCATTCCTTCCAAAGAAGTCCCAGGGCTGATCTCCTTCAGAATGGACTGGTTGGATCTCCTCGCAGTCCAAGGCACTCTCAAGAGTCTTCTCCAGCACCATAGTTCAAAAGCATCAATTCTTCGGTGCTCAGCTTTCTTCACAGTACAACTCACATCCATACATGACCGCAGGAAACACCATAGCCTTGACTAGACGGACCTTAGTCGGCAAAGTAATGTTTCTGCTTTTGAACGTGCTATCTAGGTTAGTCATAACTTTTCTTTCAAAGAGTAAGCATCTTTTAATTTCATGGCTGCAGTCACCATCTGCAGGGATTTTGGAGCCCAAAAAATAAACTCTGACACTGTTTCCACTGTTTCCCCATCTATTTCCCATGAAGTGATGGGACCGGAAGCCATGATCTTCATTTTCTGAAAGGTGAGCTTTAAGCCAACTTTTTCACTCTCTTTCACTTGCATCAAGAGGATTCTTAGTTCCTCTTCACTTTCTGCCATAAGGGTGGTGTCATCTGCATATCAGAGGTTCTTGAAATTTCTCCCGGCAAACTTGATTCCAGCTTGTGTTTCGTCCAGTCTAGCATTTCTCATGATGTACTACGCATAGACGTTAAATAAGCAGGGTGACATTTTACAGCCTGATGTACTCCTTTTCCTATTTGGAACCAGTCTGTTTTTCCATGTCCAGTTCTAAATGTTGCTTCCTGACCTGCACATAGATTTCTCAAGAGGCAGGTCAGGCATGGTCGCCAATAACAATGAAAACGCAAGTTGTTTCAGAGTTCTCTCATCATGCATTAAAACAGCTGAATATGTATGTTTAATGATGAAATTTGTACCGGTATTATTTACCATATTTTTATAGATTTTTAAACATATGACAATACTCGACTAAAGTGAAAGTGGAGCCATTCAGTCGTGTCTGACCCTTTGCGACCCCATGGACTGTAGCCTTACAGGCTCCTCCATCTATAGGATTCTCAGGCAGGAATACTGGAATGGGTTGCCATTTCCTTCTTCAGGGGATCTTCCTAACCCAGGATTAGAACCCAGGGCTCCATTTCAAGCAGACTTTTTACCCTCTGAGCCACCACGGAAGCCCAATACTCTACTGATGTTGTAATGCATTCTAAAGCACATGAGAAATATGAAATCAAAAAAGATTAGAAAAATGTTGAAACATCACTAAGTGTTTTTAAAATGCTTCTGTTCCAGTTTTGCTATCATTTATCAGAGGCGATAGTAATATTGCTACATTTTTATTTTTTGTATTTATGATGTTTTTGTCATCATCTTTTATGTATTTGGAGTTATGAATGATGTCAATGTTGAAATGAACATCTTAAAGACATCAGTTAAATCTTGGCTTAAAAACAAGCAAAAAAAAAGCACCAGTTTTATTTGGAAAAGTATCAGTTGCAAATCTGAAAGTATAAAATGGTTATATACAAAGAAAGAATCTAATAATGAAATGTGTATTAAGTAGATGTCTATTTCGTGATGACTTTGTAGTTTATAGGTCGTTTGTAAAGCTGACAACATATTTCGTAGAAGTGCTGTCATCTCTCTAACGTTTTGTTTAGTTTTGCCGAAGATTCCTTGTGGCTAAATTAATACTGTGGAGATACAACTGACACTTACTTTCTTTGGTAAGAATGTAAAATGCACCAGTTGCATAGTATGCTATTTGAGACCTGAAGGTTGTCAGCGCTGAGCTGGGGTTGAAGGCAAGGAATCTAACCAAAGGGAATACTTAAATACCAAGCCCCACAGAGGTAAGCCTGTCCTTAGAAGGAAAAGAGAATAGCTTTCTGGAGCTGTGACTAAGCACGTTTAAGGTAATTACTGATAATTATGATCCCGTTGCCATTTCCTTTATTGTTTTGGGTTTGGGGTTAAACACCCTTTTTGTGTTTCCTGTGTGCAGAATATCCTTTAGCATTTGTTGGAGAGCTGGTTTAGTGGTGCTGAGTTCTCTCAGCTTTTGCTTGTCTGTAAAGCTTTTGATTTCTCCTTCGTGTTTGAATGAGATCCTTGCTGGGTACAGTAATCTGGGCTGTAGGTTATTCTCTTTCTTCACTTTAAGTATGTCTTGCCATTCCTTCCTGGCCTGAAGAGTTTCTTTGGAAAGATCAGCTGTTACCGTTATGGGAATCCCCTCATGTGTTATTTCTTGTTTTTCCCATGCTGCTTTTCATATTTGTTCTCGTGTTTGCTCTTTGTTAATTTGATTAATATGTGTCTTGGGGTGTTTTGCCTTGGGTTTATCCTGTTTGGGACTCTCTGGTTTTCTTGGGACTGGGTGATTCTTTCCATGCCCACTGTAGGGAGGTTTTCAACTATTGTCTCCTGGAGGATTTTCTCATGGTCTTTCTTTTGGTCTTCTTCTTCTGGGACTCCTATAATTCGAATGTTGGAGCATTTCATATTGTCCTGGAGGTCTCTGAGATTGTCCTCATTTCTTTTAATTCGTTTTTCTTGTTTCCTCTCTGATTCATTTATTTCTACCATTCTATTTCACTAATCCTATCTTCTGCCTCTGTTATTCTACTATTTGTTGCCTCCAGAGTGTTTCTGATCTCATTTATTGAGTCATTCATTATCTATTGACTCGTTTTTATTCTTCTAGGTCCTTGTTAAACCTTTCTTGCATCTTCTCAATCCTTGTCTCCAGGCTATTTATCTGTGATTCCATTTTGATTTCAAGATTTTTGGATCACTTTCAGTATCAATATCTGGAATCCTTTCTCAGGTAGATTCCGTATGTCTTCCTCTTTTGTTTGATTTGGTGGGCATTTCTCCTGTTCTTTACCTGCTGAGTATCCCTCTGTCTCTTCATCTTGGTTATATTGCTGCGTTTGGGGTGGCCTTTCTATATTCTGGGAATTTGTGGAGTTCTCTTCATTATGGAGTTTCTCCACTGTGGGTGGGGTTGTATCAGTAGCTTGTCAAGATTTCTTGGTTCGGGAGGCTTGTGTTGGAGTTCTGGTGGGCGAGGCTGGATTTCTTCTCTCTGGAGTGCAATGGAGTGACCAGTAATGTGTTATGAGACGCCAATGGTTTTGGAGTAACTTTGAGCTGCCTGTATATTGAAGCTCAGGGCTGTGTTCGTGTGTTGCTGGAGAATTTGCATGATGTGTCTGACTCTGGAACTTGTTGGCCCTTGGGTGGTGCTTGGTTTCAGTGTAGGTATGGAGGCATTTGATGAGCTGCTATCAATTAATGTTCCATGGAGTCAGGACTTCTCTGATGTTCTCAGGATTTGGACTTAAGCCTCCTGCTTCTGGTTTTCAGTTTTATTTTTACAGTAGCCTCAAGACCTCTCCACCTATACAGCACCGATGATAAGACATCTAGGTTAAAGATGAAAGGTTTACCCACAGTGAGGGGCACCCGGAGAGGTTCACTGTGTTACATGGAGGAGAGAAGAGGGAGGGGTTAGTTAGAAGTGACTGGAATAAGATGAGGTGGGGTCAAAAGAGGAGAGAGAGAGAAAAAAAAAAAAAAAGAGGAGAGAGCAAGCTAACCAGCAATCACATCCTTATGTGTGCTCCACCGTCTGGACCACTCAGAGGTATTCACGGAGTTATACAGGGAAGAGGAGAGGGAGGAAGTAGACAGAGGTGGCCAGGAGGATAAAAGAGGGAAATGAAAAGCGGAGAGACAGATCCAGCCAGTAACCAGTTCCTGAAGTGTTCTCCACCGTCTGGAACACGGAGATTCACAGAATTGGGTAGAGAAGAGAAGGGGGAGGGAAGAGACAGAGGCCACCTGGTGGAGAAAAAGGAGTGTCCAAAGGAGGAGAGAGTGGTCAAGCCAGTAATCTCGCTCTCAGGTAAAATTGGGTAGTGAAGTTTGGGTTTTTAAATGTACAAAATTGACAACAAATACCAAAAAGCAAAGATTAGAAATCTAGAATAGAGGTTGGATTTTAAAAAATGCAATATTAAGGAAAAGAAGAAGAAGAAAAAAAAACCACAAGAACTATTAAAACAACAACAACAACCACACAAAGACTATATACAGTGTTTGCTTTTAAAAATAGGTTTCTTTTTAAGTAATAGTAGGATATAAGAATAAAAATTAAAGGATACATAGAGGACTTAAATATTTCTAAAAGTTAAAAAAAGAAGAAGAAGAAAAAGAAAAGGAGAAAAACTACCACACAACAACATCAGCGAAAAAGAAAAAAAGAAAAAGAAATGGTCATAAAAATAGTAAAGATATTTCTGGCCCTTTCTCTGGTGTTGTGGGGTTATTTCCAAGGCGGTTCCCTCCATTTAATTTCTTCTGTTTGCTGGTATCTTCAGTGTCTGATTTCCGTCCTAATAAGGGGCGGGGGGAGGGCATGGTGGACACTTTTTATTTTTTATTTTTTTGGCTCTCTTGTTCAGTTGCACTGTGGGGAGGGAGGGATGCTGCAAAGAACTAACACCTGTGTGTGCTTTCAGTGTCTCAGTCGCACTGGGCCTGCCCCTGCTCATGGTGCACACCGCTCAGGCTCTACGTTGCTCCAGGGTCTGAGGCCGGCCTTAGGCTGCACGCACCTCCCAGGTCTAAGCCGACCTCAGGTTCGGTGCTCAGGTAAGCCCTCAGAGGCGCAGGTTCGGTTGGGACTGCCTTTTGTGTCCTTCCCACGTCCGAGTAGCTCAGGTGTGTGGTGAGCGCGGTCACTGTGACTTATCCATTGAACTGAATGGTAGTAACATTTGTAGAAGAGACACAGAGTGTAAGGTATGTCTTTTTATTAAGTGGCATAACAGCACCCATTGCGTGAGTTATTGGTTGGAGTTTAGAGACAGACTGTGTGGACTAACCTCCTTATTCCTGTTTTCAGCCCTTGAGTAATAATCAGAAGCTTTCTCTGAAGAAAGTGGGGCCAGCTGTCAGGCTCCTAAGTATCTACTGGCCAGCAGGGCTAGGATTAAATGCAGCAACTGGTAGATACGGGTTGGGGCAAGAGGTCACCTTGTCCCTTTTTTTTTTTTTTTTTGCTGCCTGGAGAGATGCTTCTCCGGGTACAAGTGTGGCCAAAACTGTGTCTTTGTGGCCAGAGGATGTCTCTGAGCCTGCCTTGGGTTCTGCTAGGGTGGAGGGACAGCAAGTTCTCCCCGGTTCCTTGGCCAGAGAAGACCATGCCCCCACTTGCTCTCTGACATCCCCCCATGACTCACTCTGTATTAGGTTCTTCAGAACGGGTGTCCAGGACCCACCCCAACTCCTGGGCCTGGCGGGCCAGAGCCTGCTGTGGAATGAGGCCTTGGCCATGGTGGCCCTGGAGGAGCTGCCCCTAGAGCTCTTCCCGCCACTGTTTATGGTGGCCTTTGCCGGGAGGCACACCCAGGCCCTGAAAGTGGTGGTGCAGTCCAGGCCCTTCCCCTGCCTCTGCTGGGGACCCTGATGAAGGAACACCAGCCTCATCTGGAGACCTTCCAGGCTCCACTCGATGACCTGGACGTCGTGCTTGCTCAGAGGGTCCAACCCAGGTAAGGTCAACCGGGCAGACTGGTGGGGCCTGGGGGTGTGAGCAAGATGCAGCCAGAGCAGGAGGATGAGGGGTTCACTTGGACAGGCGTCCAGATGTACAGGACTGGTTGAGGGGCAGAAGGGACGAAAGGCGTGTGCTCCCCACCAGTGTCCCTTAAGGTAGGGACCAAGGGGGTTCCTGAAGCCAGGGGGGGCAGTGGTATATGGAGTGCAGAGCCCTCGCGTGGTCCTGGTGCCAGTCAGCCTCTGCACAGCTCAGCGTGTCTCCTGTGGCCCTGCAGGCAGTGGAAGCTGCAGCTGCTGAACTTGCACTGGAAAGCCCACCAGGACATCTGGACCATGTGATCCAGCCACACGGACAGTGTTTGCTCATTGCTGGAGCCCGAGCCAGCCCAGTCCATGCAGAAGAGGTGCAGGGTGGAGGTGCAGGTGGGCTATAGCCGGCACAGGCCCCTGTGCAGGTGCTGCTCGACCTGTGCCTCAAGGAGGACACCCTGAAACAGACCCTCAGCTACCTGCTGAAGAAGGCCAAACAGGAGGAGCCTGCTGCACCTGAGCTGCCAGAAGCTCAGCATCTCCACCATGCCCACGCGGAGCATCAGGAGGATCCTGAAGGTGTTGCAGCTGGACTGTGTCGAGGACCTGGAGGTGAATTGCACCTGGAATCGGGCCACTTTGGGCAGGTTTGTGCTCCACCTGGGCCAGATGGGCAACCTGCCCCGGCTGCCGCTCTGGCGCATCCATGTGTTGCCGCACACAGCCCCCAAACAGGAGGAGCACTGCATCACCCAGCTCACGGCCCAGTTCCTGAACCTGCCCCACCTGTAGGAGCTCTACCTGAACTCCATCTCCTTCCTCGATAGCCGCCTGCACCGGGTGCTCAGGTAAGGCATGGCGCCAGCTCCGTAGACCAGAATGGGCCTCTCTCTTTCGTTGCCGTCAGGACGTGTACTCTGTGCCTGCTGTGGACATTGCCAGGGTGCCCGGGTCACTCGAAAGTCCTCACGATGCTGCCGCTCTGTCCCCGGGCTTCTTGTCAGTCACCTTCCTGACTAGGGTCAGAGGTGTGGCCTAGGTTAGATGCTGTCAAAGCGGACTTCTTTCTGGGAGTCCGCACGGTGGCGGTCAGGTGTGATGCCCTTGGGAATTCTTTCCAAGAGAATGATGTCTTAGCTGAGGCGATCACAAATAATTAAGCAAGGAGGACATTGGTCCATCAGGCGTGAGGTTTGAAGTCCGAAACTCTGTTTCTCCCTCCCACCTGCCACATTTGTCCTGAGCTGTTTTAGGCTCCAGGTGAGCTGTGGAAAGTAGGTGATTCTCGAGATGACAAGGAGGGACCGTGAGGGGAAATTGCAGCTCCTAAGCAGTCCAGAGAAGATAAAAAGTTACATAAGCATCATTGCTGAAGTGGCTCCAATCTAAGTCCAAATTACAATTCTTGTTTTCCTCTAAGACTTCTGACTACATAGGAAATTCTCAATAGCAGGTTGTCGCTCTGCCTTGAACACAGTGATAAAAGCTGAGAGGATGCGGCCTAGTCTGTCTGTCTGAATGTGTTGCATTGATTCCCTCTTTGGTAGCTGAACTAAGTGTCCAGGAGTGAGCATCACTAGAGGAACCTTCTTCCAAGGGACCCTCACCCAGGCCCTGGACTGGAGCATTTTCCCCAGTGGATTCAGCAGATGCAAATCCTCCATCTCGTACCCTGGCGGTGCCAAAATGGGTTCACTGTGCAAAATCAGCCCCAGAGTCCTGGGTGATATTCACCCGCAGTCCACCTGGAGCCTCTGGGACCCACCAGCCCATGCCAGTTTTCCCACTGCTCAGCCGTGTCTGACTCTTTGGGACTCCATGGATTGTAAGCTGCCAGGCTTCTCTGCCTATGGAATTCTTCAGCTGAGAATACTACAGTGGGTAACAGATCTCTTTTCCGGGAGACCTTCTCAACCCAGGGATTGAACTTGGGTCTCCTGCATTGCATGCACGACTGAGCAGCCAGGCAAGCCTCCAGTTGCTAAGAGACAACCCAACATCCCCGAATCCATTGTCCAAATGTGCGTTTATGTCACTCATATCCCCACACGTTTTATTCTGTTTTTACATGAATAAACACTTTCACACACAAATATTTACTCAAAGGCTGCTGGAAATCTATTCCCGATCGTCCAAAAATGTCACTGATGAGTTCAGTATTTCAGTGTTGAGTGTAACTTGGCATTTTTCTTCTTGGTGTCATTCATCTGTAACTTTTTTTTTTTTAATAAAACCTTATTCCTGAGGTATTTAGCTTAAGCCAAATGGTAAAGATAAAATTTCCTCCAAATCCTAGTTCTCTGCCAACCTGGCCGTACTAAGGCTTTTAAACTAATTCTCTTTTCCCACCAGAGCTCTTTACTGAGACCAAGTCCTCTAAGAGTCAGAGGAGATTTAGCAGCTAAACCAAACAACAGCACCCCTTCAGAGTGGTGGGCTCCAACTATACCACTTTTTGTGACCGAGAAGCTGCGACCGGCATGGACCACCAAAATTTTGCTATAGTAATGTCCTGGAAATTAGCACTGCCTTGGTTTGAGATTTCCTGGTGACTCAGGTGGTAAAGAGTCCACCTGCAATGCAGGAGGCTCAGAATTCAGTCCCTGAATCAGGAAGATCCCCTGGGAGAAGGGAGTGGCAATCCACTCCAGTATTCTTTCCTGGAGAGTTCCATAGAGGAGCCTGTTGGGTTACAGTACATGAAGTCATAAAGCATCAGATAGGACTGACTAACACGTTCACGTCACCTTTAATCCTGTAGGTAAGCAGGTGGTGCAAGTCGTCATTGGTTGAGTTTCTCAATGTGTCATGATCCCATGTTTTGGTCCCTGTCTGTCCCACCCTTGCATTGAAGCTACAAAACCATCCCTTTATGATTTCTTACTCAGGGAATTCGAACTGAGGGAAGAAGCAGCAAGAAGCCAGACGCTCTGCACTGATTAGGTGAGGATGAAGGAGGAGGGTGAAAGAGCCAGCTTAAACCTACATACTCAAAATACTAAGATCATGGCATCTAGCCCCATTACTCCATGGTAAATAGAAGCAAAAAGGTGGAAGTACTGACAGATTTCCTCTTCTTGGGCTGTACAATCACTGCAATGGTGATTGCAACCATGAGATCAAAAGACGGTTGCTTCTTGGCAGGAAAGCTATGACAAACCTAGACAGTGTGTTGAAACGCAGAGACGTTACTCTGCCAACAAAGGTCTGTAGAGTCAAGGCTATGGTCTTCCAAGTGGTCATGTACGGTTGTGAGAGCTGGACCACAAAGAAGGCAGAGCGCCAAAGAATTGTTGCCTTCGAGTTGCGGTGCTGCTGAACACTCCTGGAAGTCCTTTGGACAGCAAGGAGTTCAAACCAGTCAATCTTAAGGGAGATCAACCCTGAGTACTTGTTAGAAGGGTTGATGCTGAAGCTGAAGGTCCACTATATTGGTCATGTGGTATAAGCCGCTGATTCACTGGGAAAGTCCCTGATGCTGGACAAGATTGAGGGCAGAAGAAGAGGGCAACAGAGAATAAGATGGCTGGATGGCATCACCAATGCACTAGACATGAAGTGGAGCAAACTTCAGGAAACGGTGAGGGACAGGGAGGTCTGGTGCGCTAAAGTCCCTGGGGTTGCAGATATAACCGAGCAAAAGAACAACAACAATTTCTTAAGATGAAGCTGTTCCAGGGAGAGTAGAAGAGGAAAAGATTTGTGAGAACAATGGAAGGGCCAAGCTCTCCCCTAGAGATGGAGGAAGTGGATAGAGGCTAGCCACCTGGATTAGTGCTGTCTTGAAAGGTGTGCCCTTTGGACACCTTGTAGAGCCCACTTCTCACACGGCCCTGTCCCAGGGGCCTGATCTCCTCCTGGGTACCAGCTTCTCAGTTGGTGTGAGATGATCAGCCTTGTTGGTGGACACTCAGGCTGACCACATATCACTCCACGGCCACAAGCCCCAGGGAGCTTCCTCCTTGACCACAGCAATGAACCCGGACCGGAGTTGGCCTTGGGGTTGTCCGCGGAACGAAAGGCAGGAATAGGTCATGTCTGTCTTTCTTTTTTGGTTTCTTTTGTTGGCCAGCCAAAACAGCTTGCAGGATCTTAGTTCCCCAACTAAGGATAGAATCCATGCCCTCAGCAGTGAAAGTGCAGAGTCCTAACCACCCCAGGACTACCAGAGAGTTCCCAGTAGGTCATTTCCTGAGCCTGGTGGATGCCCTGGAAGCCTGATGTTGGCTGCCGAGAGCCAGGCTTCTATGGGCCAGGCTTTGATGAGGTCACCAAACGTTCCTTTCTCCCTGACCTCTGGGAGACCTGTGACCGTGGCCCGTATCATAGAAACTTCTGGAACTTGACAGAATGGATGACATACCCCTCTCCACTCATATTCCTTTCCTGGCTACCCAATGCCTTCCAATAAATTCATCTGCCCTCAGTCCATCTACAGAAAGCATGCTATCCTCCTTCCTGGAAACCTTCCCTGAAGAAGAGGTTGAAATCATGTCCTCTGCTTCTTCCTAACCTATCATGTGAAGGCTTTTCTGTACACTTGGTGACAAGCTTCTGCTTGACAGCTTTGGGTTTTCTTCCTTTTGTTGTTGTTTTTTTTTTTTTTTTTTGGCGGGGGGGGTTAAAACACATACTCTCCTTCACATCCAGGATGGTGTGAGCACAGGCCTCACTCTGTTCTCAAGGTTCTGTCCCTCAGAGTCTAGGAGAGAAGTCAAACAAACAAAGAAACAAACAAAGGGGGGGGGGCAGAAAGAGATTTGTGTGGGGACGTTTAGCAGTAGTGGTCTGCAAGATGGGGTCCACAGGAGCAGGCTGCGTCCTGGAAGATCTGGGTGGGCGGCATTTGTTGATGTTTGGGAGTCAGCTGGAAGCCGAGTCATCACCTGCATACCCCCTACTGTCCTTGAGGTGAACCCTCTCTAGGGACTCCTGATCTAAAGAACACGTTAATGTTCTCAGGTGGCCACCAGAAATACATGAGAGTTAAAGAACAGGAAATTGTTTTCTCCCAGTTCTGGAGGCTAGAAATCCAGGATTAAGGTGTTGACAGTGTGGTGTCTCTGGAGGTCTCTTTCCTTGATGAGCAGGCACCCGCATTCTCGTGTCCTCCTGTCCCTTTATGTCCATGCATCCTTGATGTCTTGTGTGTCCTAATTTCCTCTTTATTTTCCAGCCATGCTGCTTTTCTTCTGGGTCTTAGTTTCCAGACCAGGGATTGAAGTTGGGCCCTTGGCAGTGAAAGATCTGAGCCCTAACCACTGGCCTTCCAGGGAATTTCCCTCTTTCTTTTTATATAGAGAACCATCAGCTTGGACTAGGGCCCACCCTAGTGACCTCGTTGTAACTTAATCACCTCATTAAAGGCAGAATCTACAAAGAGGATTACATTCCAAAGTGTTGGGGCTTAGATATTCTACAGATTTTTTTAATGAATTAATTTATTTGACGGCACCAGGTGTTAGTTGTGGTACGTGGGGTCTTCGGTCTTCCTGGCAGCACGTGGGATCTAGTTCCCTGACCACGGACAGAAGCCCAGCCCCCTGCACTGGGAGTGGAGAGTTGTAGCCACTGGACCTTTGGGAAAGTCCCTGCAACATATGGATTTTGCAGGACACAATGAAGCCCAAAACAGGGTTGATGGTAGGGTGATTTGCCTGGCTACACATTTGCACCCTATCTGCTCCTTAGAAATACCTGAGACCTTTAATAATGTTGACTCCCTGGTCCCATTCCTGGAGACACTGAGTCTGTGGGCAGGGAGTAAGCTTGACAGAATCAATCAGAACGTCCGTACTTTTCAAAAGCTCTCTAGTACTCACTGTTTAATATGGACACCTTAAGCAGCCTGGGCAACACCTGGAGCTTGGGAGAAACTCAGACTCTCAGGCCCCACCCACAACTGTTGGATGAGAATGTGTTTTTGCACAAGACACATAGGCAATTCCTTAGATTCACTGACGGTGAAGAAGCACAGCCCAGGAGATTTGAAAGTGTGGCCCAAACGGAGATGTCTGCATCCAGATCTCTCAGCTTTGATTATATCCTAACTTCCTTCAATACGAAGGACCTCCAGAAGCCCCCAAAGAGGGTGTGGAGCTCCTAGAATCTCTGAAGGGTGGTGGGGAGGATGAAGCTCCCAGCTCAAGCTACATCTCTTTAGTTTATTGAATTGCCAATAACCTGCTCCTCCCAAGGCAGGTGCTCAGTGTGTCACATGAAGGAAAAAATGCATTCCTGACCCTCAACCCTTAGGGTCTCCTGAAGGCGTATATTCTTGGGCATTTTAAGCTTGTTCTTATTGTTGCTTGGGCTCCCATTGCGCCCCATCTGGTAAAGAATCTGCCTGCAATGCGGGAGACCTGGGTTTGATCCCTGGGTTGGGAAGATCCCCTGGAGACAGGAAAGGCTACCCACACCAGTATTCTAGCCTGCAAGATTCCATGGACTGCATATGGTCCACGCGGTCACAAAGGGTTGGACACAACTGAGCACCTCTCACTTTCACTGTTGCGGCAGAGTTGCTAAGTTGTGTGTCTGAGTCTTTTGTGACCCCATAGACTGTAGCCTGCCAGGCTCCTCTGTCCATGGGATTTCTCAGGCAAGAATCCTGGCGTGGTTGCCATTTCTCCTTCCAGGAGAGCTTTCCGACCCAGAGACTGTACCCAGGTCTCCTGCATTAAGAGGTGGATTCTTTACTGCTGAGCCACCAGAGATCAATCTTTCCCAAAGTGTTGGATGACTTTACACCGTGGGATTCACTTCAGTTCAGAATCAAGTGAGGTGAGCTTTGAATTTTCAGGTTTGCAGGCCCTCTCCTAGGGCAATTTGAATTTCTTAGGTGTGATATGCAGCCCTGGAATCTCTGTGTTTATTAATGTCCCAGGTGATTCTGAGATTTGAGCAATCTTCAGAAGCATATGAAAGTGAAAGTGTTAGTTATCCAGTTGTGTCTGACACTTTGCCAAACCATGGATAGTAGCTCACCAGGCTCCTCTGTCCATGGAATTCCCCAGGCAAGCATACTTGAGTGGAGAGCCATTTCCTTCTCCGGGAGATCTTCCTGACACAGGGATTAAACCCTGGTCTCCTGTACTGCAGGCAGATGTTTTACTCTCTGAGCCATCAGGGATGCCTAGAAGCATAAATCGGTAGTCAAAATGTTTCTTCCTCTCTCCTAAGTTTTTGCAAACATTTTAAAACTGACACCCAAAATGTTTCTGTTGTAAGTGTAAACACTGCAAAGGATGTACCTTATGGCAGACAATCAAAATAAACCGTTTTAAGTACATCAAACTAGGAATTGCCTGGCAAGACAGCACTTCGTGTTCAATGCTTTCAGTCTGGTGACCGGGGTTCAGCCCCTGGTCAGGAAACTAAGCTCCTGCAGGAAGTCTCATGGTGTGTCCATAAATAAATAAAACTGTTAATATCGTGCTTTCAAACATATCCAGAAGAATGTAAAGAGCATAGAGTTTTAAAAATATTCAGTTTTATTCACTTATTTGGCTTCTTCGGGGCTTAGCCGTGTCATGCAGGATCCTTTGTCCGTTCTACGGCCCTCTGGCATGTGGGATCTTACCCACCACCTATTAAACTCACATTCCCAGCATTGGAAGGCAGATCCTCAACCACTGGACCGCCAGGAAATCCCTAGCCCTGGGTTCTGATACTCACCGACATTGGAGGACATGGCAACCCACTCCAGCATTTTTCCCTGGTGCACTCACGGGTAGAGGAGGCTGGCTGGCTGCAGTCATGGGGTCGCAAAAAGTCAGACACAGCTGAGCTCCTAGGCACAGCACCGGCCATCATGCTTCTTAAAAGAGTCTAAAACGAGCTCTTTCTAATGGTCAGTTTTTCTTCTTTTTTCCCTGGTTCATTGAGATGTAATGGACATACCTTCTGTAAGTTTAAGGGGAGAACATGTTGATTTGATGATAATGGTGTCTTTGATGTTGTATCTGATCACAGCATTTGAGATCACGTTCATGAGTGGACATCATTTTTGTTCTAATTCAGTGACTCTATTACCTTATAATGAATGGAAATACACGTGTTTCTTCTCTGAAACCCTCTCTGAAACCCACGAATCTGTGTGCACAGGGCTGTAAAGGCAGTGGGAGGGAAAGCTTGAGATATAATCTAGGTGCTGCAAAGGAGGACAGAGAAGAGGGCGAGTCAGGGGGGAAGGGTGCAGGAGGGCGGTGAGGGTGTGACCTGACACCCCTGACGTGGTTTAAGAACGCATGAGCCCCCGCCTAGAAAAAGCTCCTGGGGTTCAGCATGTAGATTCACAGTGAGGACCCTGGGAATCCAGCGGGTGCTGAGCCTTCAAGTGCAGATCACTTGGGAGTAAGCTTGCTTCCTGCCCTCCTCACCCTGCCTCCTCCCCAACCCACCCCCTTGCCCTCGGAAGAGGACAGGGGTTCGCTGTTTGCAGCTGGAGAATTTTTTGCCATTGGAAGAGAACTCCTGACTTTTTAGGTTCCTGACATCAGCCCATGCCCTGTTGGAATAGCTGTGTGGACCACCTTCCCTTGCCCTTGAGCTATTGAACCCCAAATATCTAAAGACTCAGATAAACTGGAGATAAGGTGGTGGGCCTCTGGATGCCGGAGATGCAAGTGGGGACTCACCACACTGAGACCTGGAAAATAGCCCCTGGGAGGGGCCCTGAAGCCCCACTCAGATTCTTTCCCCTCTCCAACATTTTGCTAGAAAGGTTTCTAGTTGAAAGATCCTATGGGGAAAAACTGGTTCAGAAACCTGATTGGAGCCTGGTTTGGGTACTATGGATTGGACTAGAATGGGCTTTAAAAGGCGTGGAATCTCCTGATGCCGCCTCACTGGGAAAAGGCTTTTGGAGAGCCAGGTAGGAGTTTCACGGACACTGGACACAGGAAGCGGTGCTGCTATTCCCAGAGAAATCTTTCTGGGACGTGGAGACAAAGACACTCCAGCTTCACCCTCCACTTGGTCTCAGAGTAGGAAGTGTTTAGCTGCACTGAGTCAACTGGACTTCAGGAGCTGGTGAGCCATGGGGTTTGGAATGCTTCCTTTTGTTCTCTGCAGCCATGAGTCTGCAAAATTTCTCTGCTAAGGGCTAGAGAGTAACCAGGCATTAAGGGCCATGAGGTCTCTCCCATTAGCAGGGTGAAATAGCCTCAGGCAGAGGCAAATGATCACATCTGTGTTCCAATAAAACTTTCTTTGTGACACTGAAATTTAGATATCATATAATGTTCACATGTCACAAACCTTTCCTTTGTTTTTCCCGAAATTAAACCTCAATGTAAAAAATATTAAACGTTTTTAAAAATTAAAAGAAAAAAAAAAAAAAACAATCGGGAAGCAAGCCGATTTGTCAATCCCTGTCTAAACCACTTGCCTATATAATGCAGCTAGCATGCCATTAGTGACTTGTGACATGAATGTAGTAGGCTGGATTCTGCTTATGAAAAATAGAAATCTTCAATAAATCTAAGATGACATCAGCTGTAAGATACATTATTCCATTTACCTTTGGCCACACCCAGTGGCATGTGGGATCACAGGTCCCTGACCAGGGATTGAAGCTGTGTCCCTGGCCTGGAAGTGAGAAGTCTTAAATACTGGAATACCAGGGAGGTCCCACAGCACTATTTTTCATACCACTATAAAATATATATTTATATACATATGTCTGCGTGTGTGTTCAGTTGCTTCAGTCATGCTTGACTTTCTGCAACCCTATGGACTGTCGCCCACGATTCTTCTCTGTCCATACGATTCTTCAGGCAGGAATACTGCAGTGGGTGGCCATGCCCTCCTCCAGGGGGTCTTCCTGACCCAGAGATGGAACCTGCATCTCTTAGGTCTTCTGCATTGGCAGGAGGGACCTTTACCGCTAGGGACATCATTTACACACAAGCAAACAAACTATGATATGCTACTGATGAAATGTGATCTGGTATCACAAATGGCCAAATGTAAACTTTAGAATGTCCTTTAATGTCTATGAAACGTGTTAATGGCATGGAAACTATCAACAAATGTATTATATGGAGAGAAACTGTGTTACAAACCTTTAATTTCAAGGAGCACCACTGCCCCTGTCAGCATCCAGCTACATACTGGCTGACTTTCTCTCTTGCCTGATAGTTTTAATCCATTCAGATTTGGAAGTCATCAAATGCTTGGAGAAATTGCTTCTCAGCCTTTTGGCTAAGATCAAGTGTAAGTACCTGGGGAGCCAGGAATGAGTGGGCCGAGCTTGAGGTACAGGTAAATGATTGTTTAATAACAGTTACTGTTTATTTCTGCAGCAGGCATGTAGCACTGACAGACATTCCATGTTGTTCTAGAAACCAAAATACAGCAGCCCAATAGCTCTGGAGGGGAAAATAGCATGTGAGTTGGGGGAGGCTGTGATTTCTGACATCATGGTCAGGAAAGCCTGGCAGAGAAACTGTGGACCGAGGCAGCTCAGGAGTTGGGTGCTGGTAATTGAGACAGCATCCAAGGCAGGGGGAGCAGTAGAAGTCTTGAGAAGTCCCGTCCCTCCCTCCTCGGTACCCTTGGGAGATTGGGTCTGGGAGCCCTGCACCTGAAGACACCAAAATTAATGGGTGATCAAGTCCATTACATAAAATGGTGCAGTCTTTGCATGTAACGTAAGGGGATACTCCCACATGTTTTAAATCATCTCCACATTCCTTATAATACCTAATACAATGGTGATGCTGTGGAAGTAGTTTCAAGTACAGTGTAAATGCTCTCCCTCTCTGAGAGAGAGAGAGAGAGAGAGAGAAATAGAGGGGGGGGAGAGAGAGAGAGAGAGAGAGAGGGAGGAAGGGAGAGAGAGAAGGAGGGAGGGAGGGAGGGAGAGAGAGAGAGAGAATTGCCAGCATGAGGCAGGTTCAAGTCCTGCTATTAGAAATGGCTGGGATTTAAAACAAATATTTTGGATCCATGTATAGACTATGGTGCCTTCTGGACTCGGAGAGTGGAGGGAGTGAGAGGCACCCCCAAGGGACAGCTGGGGGCTCTTTTGGACATTTTCTGTCGGTCAGCATTTCTGAGTGAGATTGTAGATCTGTAAGCAAAATGGTGCCTACCAGCTCTCCTGCAGAGTTTAACAGGAGCACGGGGGCCACCATGGGGAGTCAAGGCAAAAGTGGTGGCTGGAGAAGGAAGTTTAAAAGGGTCATGTCATTTCACTGAGTTTGAGATGTTTCCTTATGTCTAAGGGTGCTAATAGTTATCTCAATGTTTCAGCCAGTGATTAAACCAGGTACTAATTTTGTCTTTTGAAAGAAATATAATCATCACCACTTATCGGCAGAGAGTAAGTTTCAAGACCCCCAGGGGACATCGGTAACCTCACACAGTATCAAACTCTATATACACAATGGTTCTTCTATACAAACACACCTGTGATGCAGTCTACTGTATAGAGGCACAGTAAGAGATAGCTACTGCCTAAAAATAGCAGGAAAGTGAAAGTGAAGTCGCTCAGTCGTGTGCAACTCTTTGCGACCCCATGGACTGCCGCTTATTACGCTCCTCTGTCCATGGGATTTCCCAGGCAAGAATTCTGGGCTGGATTGCCATTTCCTTCTTCACAGGATCTTCCTGACCCAGGCATTGAACCTGGCTCTCCCGAATTGTAGGCAGACACTTTACCATCTGAGCCACCAGGGAAGGTGTAATAATAACATAGAACAATTATAACAATATACTTTTATAAAAGTGTTGTGAGTCTAGTCGCTATGTAAAATATACTACTGTACTAATTGAGCGATTTTTTTTCACCCTAACTAAGCACTTACTACGCTCTGTGTCCATACCTTTTGCAGTTGGAGGTTTGACAGCAAAACTAACCCAGATTTATTTTCTCTTCTTCACATTCACCACAGATATTAGCAACCTCAGCATACATTGTTTCTTTCTCTTTTATATCAAATTGAGAACTTCGATCTTTTCACTGAAAGGTAGCACTTAATGGATTTTCTCTGGCATATGTCAATGGACAGCATCCCTCCACTTACGGTTTGGGGCCATTATTGAGTAAAGTAAGGATAACTTGGTCACAAGCCCCGTGGCATCTCAACAGTCATTGTGGTAACCGAGTGACAGACGCGTGGGATGTTCAGGACTAAGGAACGATTCACATTCTGGGCAGGAGGAAGCAGGATGGTGTGAGATTCCAATCACTCTCCTCAGAATTACCTGCAGATTAAAATGCATAAGTTGTATATTTCTGGAGTTTTCCATTTAATATTCTCGGTGACCAACTGAGGGTGACCTGAAACCACAGAGACTGACACCTGAGATCAGAGGGGATGACCTTGCCTGGTGATTGCTTTTAGGGGGAGAAAAACACTAGAAGGGGCCACTTGAAGCCACAAGTGGTTGCAAAATGGCCCATCTCTTCCCGTGTGAGGAAGCACAAGCACCACCACAACCCGAGAAAAAGACCGCCGTGTCCAAATCCAGAGGTGAGGACAATGACGATGCTGAGGTCATCTTTGTTGGAGTGGAGCACGTCAAGGAGGATGCTGAAACCTTCTTTGTCAGAGTGATTTCAACTTCAAAGCCAGTCATTTCTAATGTTTTGAACAGAGTGACCAGGGACTCATCTTCAAGAAGAATGAAGGACCACGTGAATCCGGATCCCTCCTGCAGGTGGCAACCTGCAAATCTGAGGACCCCAGCATCAGAGCCAGCTGCCGTATCACCAGTTTCTCAGTGTGCATGGGGAGGAAGAGGCAGTTCTATTATTTCGGAGCCTTCATCTAAACCTGATTAGAAAACGAGCTCGCCGGAAACTGTCCTTCACAATTCAGAATTGTTCTCTCTGCGGCCTCCCTGTCTCTCTGGAGCCGTTCTCTCATTAGGAGGCAAGGATGAAAGCCCTCTTAATTCAAAGCGGTGTCCCACTTCAGATGTGAATTTTAACAGTGGGAATCCCAAAAGACCCAAACTCAGCGATGGAATCCCAGGGGGACCTGCCTCCACCATGGCCCCTCCAGGTATCTCTCCTGGAAAAACACGGTTATGACCTTGGAAGATTCCCCGACCTCACCGAGCCGTGTGCATGGTGGGGCATCATTTTCACGGACTCGCACCAATGGCCAGGCATGCTTCCGTCTTATGGATCCAGAAGGAACATGTAGTTTTTCAGGCCTGGAGAAAATGGACTTTCTGACTCTTGCACGTCAGAGCAAGACTGTTGATCCCATGAAAGTAAATCTGGGATCAAATTCACTGATGAGAGTAAATGTTATTTGATGGCTTTTACTTTGGAGCATACAAGAGACGGCACCAGAACAGAAGACTCACACAGCCTTCAAATGCCTCAGCTGCTTGAGTCTTCTAAAATATGTCAAGTTTATGACCCACCTGAGGAACCATCTGGAGCTTGAGAGGCAGAAGGGTGACAGCTGGGAAACCCACACTACCTGCCAGCACTGCCACCACCAGTTTCCCACCTCGTTCCAGCTGCAGTGTCGCATGGAAAGTGTCCCTGCTTCCTGGGAGCCCTCCACGGTCTGTAATATCTGTGAATTGTCCTTCAAAACAGATCAGGTTCTCTTACAGTACCTGAAGGACAGTCACAAACCTGGCAAAATGCCCTATGTCTGCCGTGTTTGCAGTTACAGATTGTCAGCTTTTGCCAATGTAGAGGCGTATTTTAGAACATGGCATGGAAACATGAACAATTTGTTTGTCTGGTTTGCCTCAAAATGTTCAAATAGGTGACATCCTTTGTAAATCACGCTCAGAGGAACTGCAACAGGAGGGTCTTTCCATGTTGCAAGTGCTGGCTACAAAGTTTGAACGTGAAGGAAAAGACCGAGCACCAAACCAAGAATCATCAGTCATTCAAACAGCCAGAGAACTTACCAGGGTTGCCTCCTGATACAGAGGTCATGATCCAAAGTTCAGTTCAGCTGGGACTGAGAGAGACAGCATCCATCATTGTGAGGAACACTGACTCCCAAGTGCCACCCAGAAAACACACAAAAAAGATTGACTACGAGCACAAAATATTCCAGACATGCTGCAGCATGGGATCTGGCTAAAAAATTATGTTCTACCCACCTCCAGAAATTCAGAAAAGCCCCATTGAGGTTCAGCCAGCTGTACATAAAGACCCTGCCTGGCTTTTGTTGTTCAGTTGCTCAGTCGTGTCTGACTCCCTGCGACCCCATGAACTTCTGTATGCCAGGCTTCCATGTCCATCATCATCCCCTGAAGCTTGCTCAAACTCATTCCGTTGGGTTGCTGATGCCACCCAATCATCTCATCCTCTGTCATGCCGTCTGCTGCTGCCTTCAATAGTTCCCAGGATCAAGGGTTTTGTTTTGTTTTGTTTTGTTTTCCCAATGAGTTGACTCTTCCCTTCAGGAGGCCAAAGTATTGGAGCTTCAGCATCAGTTTTTCCACTGAAGATTCAGGGTTGATTTCCCTTCGGATTGACTGGTTGGATCTCCTTGCAGTCCAAGGGACTCTCAAGAGTCTTCTCCATTCTCCAGCACCACAGTTTGAAAGGATCCATTCTTCAGCACTCAGCCTTCTTTATGGTGCAGCTCCTCCATCTGTACCTGACTCCTGGAAAAACCATAGCTTTGACTTTATGGACGTTTGTTGGGAAAGTAATGTCTCTTTCTTTTAAAACACTGCCTAGCTTTGTCACAACTTTTCTTCCAAGCAGTGAGCATCTTTTAATTTCGTGGCTGCAGTCACCATCTGCAGTGATTTTGGAGCTCAAGAAAATAAATTCTGTCACTGTTTCCATTGTTTCTTCATCTATTTTCCATGAAGTGATGAGGCCTTTGCCTGTGTGAACCACAACAAACTCTGGAAAATTCTTAAAGAGATGGGAATACCAGACCATCTGACCTGCCTCCTGAGAAATCTGTATGCAGGGCAAGAAGCAACACTTAGAACTGGACATGGAACAAGCGACTGGTTCCAAATAGGGAAAGGAGTACGTCAGGATTATATACTGTTGCCCTGCTTATTTAACTTAAACGCAGAGTACATCATGAAAAACACTGGGCCGGATGAAGCACAATCTGGAATCAAGATTGCTGGAGAAACAGCGACAACCTCAGATATGCAGATGATGTCACCCTAAGGGCAGAAAGTGAAGAGCCTCTTGATGGTGGCAAAAGAGGAGAGTGAAAGACTGGCTTAAAACTCAAATTTCAAAAAACAAAGATCACAACGTCTGGTCCCATCACTTTATGGCAAAGAAATGGTGAACAATTGAAAATAACAGCACGTTTGATTTTCTTGGACTCCAAAATCACTGTGGATGGTGAATGTAGCCACAAAATTAAAGGAAGCTAGCTCCTTGGAAGAAAGCTATGGCAAACATAGACAGCATCAAAAAAGAAAAAAAAAAAAAAAAGCTAAGGCATCACTCTGCTGACCAAAATTCTTATAGTCAAAGCTATGGTGGTTCAGACAGTAAGGTATTCACTTGCAATGTGGGAGACCTGGGTTCATTCATGGGAAGGACATCCCTGTAGTCCGGTGGAAATACTCGGTGCTCCCAGATTAGGGCGTCCAAGTTCATTCCTTGGTCAGGGCATTAGATCCCACATACTGCAACTAAAAATACCACATGTGACAATTAAAATCCCTGCTCCCACATGCTACAATGAAGATTGAAGGGTCCTTGTGCTGGAACTAAAAACAAGCACAGCCAAGTAAATGAACAAATATTTGAAAGAAAGAAAGAAAGAGGTATGAGAATTCCCTGTTGCTTCAGTGGTTCGGACTTGATGCTTTCACTGTCAATGGCCAGGGTTCAACACCTGGTTGTGGAACTAAGATCCCACAGCTTCTGTGGCATGACCAAACAAAACCCCAGAAAGATAACTGAGGAGTACAGAACTCCCAAAGTTTGAAAATGAAGCAATGGCACTGCACACAGGCTGAGGATAGAGTAAGGATTGCCAGGAACCCAAAGTGCAAAAGCGGCACCTCTGTAATTCACAAGCCTCTTTAATGTTGTGGTTTAGGCTTCTCCTTCTCCTGCTTCTGAACCTAAATAACTTATTGCTCCTAAGAGAAATTGTTATGGGAAAAACATTATTTGAACTGAATGATAGTGAAAATAGCAAATTTTTGAGACAGAGCTAAAGCAGTTTCATGTGTTAATATGCATCACATTTGAAAAGAAGAAAGGTTGGAAAAACAATGACCTAAGTCAGTGCTATTCACAGACCTTTCTGCAGCAATAGAAAACATTTTCATAATTGTTACATGTATTCCCTCATAAGGGCGATCAGCTTTTCACATATATAAATGCTTATGTTTTTTTTCTTTTCTGTGAGGTGTTCTGTTTATATCCTTTATCTGTATATTCAGATGGAGTGTTCATCCGGCAGGGTTTGTTTTCTTTCCTTCTTTCTTTTTTTTTTTTTTGCCTGGCGGTGAGGATTAAGGGATCTTAGATCTTCAACCAGGGATTGACTCTCTGCCCCCTGCAGTGGAAGCACAAATCTCTAACAACCCGATCATTAAGGAATTCTCAGTAAAAGATATTTTCTATGTCCGTGTCTAATATGCCACTTTGCAAATGTTAAAATGTAGCCAGTGTGACTGCGGTATTAAATCTTTGTGTGTGTTCAGCGGCTTCAGTCTGTCCAACTCTTTGCGACCCCATCAGTGTAGCGCACCAGACTCCTCTGAACCCACATCTTTTACATCTCCTGTATTGGCAGGCAGGTACTTTACCACTAGCACCAACTGGAAACCTATTAAATCTTTACTTTAATTAATTTAACATTAAAAGATATGGCTAGAAGGACCAGATCTTCCTTACAAAGGAGTTTCAATTAACTTGTATACTCAGTAATTTGTGCATGTCTTCGATATTTTCCTTAAGATGAGATTCCATGCCCCTCCCTAAATGTAGGCTGTGTGTAGCGGCTTGTTTCCAAGAACAGAATACGTCAGCAGGAAGGAGACAACTTTATAGCAGACGAACTAGTGGTAGGTCATATTGATAGTATGAATCCTTGATGGGAGATGATGAGAAAGATATTTTGCCTTGGAGGTATAGTTCTAAAATTATATAAACCCCAGGGCAATCAGGAGAAACATCCCAAACCCATATAGAGAGTCATTCTGCAAAATACCTGTCCCTGAAGGACTCCTGAAAACTGTCAAAAGTCTTGAAAAACAAGGAAAGTTTAAGAAACTGCTATAGACCAGAGTAAGCTAAGGGAGGTATCTGTAGCTTTTTGCTCTATATTCTCATGCAGTTCAGTATCCTATATGGGACTATGAAACTAGGAAAGAACATTTGTGGAAAAACTGGTAAAATTTGAGAAAACCCTGGAAATTAGTTAAAGGTACCCTACTGAAAGATGCTGGAATAATTGTGAAGCATAAAGGAAGTCATTTCACATACATACATTTCAGACATTGCAAGTGTTTTCTCTACACAACACCCACTTCATTTTGACTTCACGGAGATGGAAATCTGAAGTACGGCATACTTAACGGAAATCTTCGAATACAAAGGATCAATAATATTTAGACTGTGTCATCTGACTATAATGCAATAATGAGAAATTGACCAAGAAACATCTTTGAAAATGCCATTCACTTGGAAAATAGAAATAACTATCTTAACACATATCTCTATGGAATTTTCATGCAAGAATCCTGGAGCAGATTGCCATTATTTTCTCCAGGGGATCCTCCTGACCCGGGATCGAACCCAGGCCTTTTGTGTCTCCTGCATTGGCTGGAAAGCGATTTACCAGTTGAGTGACCAGGGAAGCCCATGCAATATTTAGGCTTGTCTTCAGAAGAGAATATTAGGATATACTCGGACGTGAATGATAATGAACAGTCTATTCGCAAAAATTGCGGGACACAGTTAAAGTTGTACGGAGAAACAATGGAAAGAGTAACAGACTTTATTTTCTTGGGGTCCAAAATGATTGTGGATGGTGAATGCAGCCATGAGCTTAAAAGATATGTGGCCCTTGGAAGAAAAGCTATGACAAGCCTAGACAGCCTATTAAAAAGCAGAGACATTTCTTTGCTGACAAAGTCCATCTAGTCACAGCTATGGTTTTCCCCACAGTCATGTATGGATGTGACAGCTGGACCGTAAAGAAGGTGGAGTGCCGAAGAACTGATGCTTTTGAACTGTGGTGTTGAAGACTCTCGAGAGTCCCTTGGACAGCAAGATTCAACCAGTCAATCCTAAGGGAAATCAACTCTGAATATTCACTGGAAGGACTGATGCTGAATCTGACGATCCAATAGTATGGCCACCTGATGGGAAAAGCCAACTCATTGGAAACCACCTTGATGCTGGGAACGACTGAGGGCAGGAGAAGAAGTGGGCGGCGATGGATGAGATGTTCGGATGGTATCACCAACTCAATGGACATGAGTTTGAGCAAACTCCAGGAGACAGTGAAGGACAGGAAAGCCTGGTGTGCTGCATGCAGTCCATGGCGTTGCAAAGAGTCCAACATGACTGAGGGACTGAACAACAACAACAAATTAAGGTAACTTTATAGCATTAGATACAAGAGAAATGAGAGTTACAAACAGTTATCTCAAAAAGTTGTAAAGATGAGCAACAGAACAAACTTATAGCGATGTGAAGGAATGAAATTAGGAAAGAATGAAAAATGAATATAATAGAGAAGAAAATAATGTAACAAAACCAAAACTTTATCCTCCCATAGGAGATCTCAACGGTCTACTAGGAGACTTCCAGCAGCACAGGGCATTTAAAAAAGACTCTGTGAAGGGCCAAAAAAGAAATATTTTAGGCTTTGCGAATATGATCATTGGCGATTAAGTTTTCAGCCATAGACAACAACGAAAGAAACTGGCAAGTCCCTGTTCCAAATTTAAGGACTCCGAAAACTGAATTTCACACAATTTCCACGTCAGAAAATAAAAGTCTTTTCGGTTTTCCTCAGCCATTAAAAGCGTAAAGCTCTAAAATTAAAAAGAAGAAGAAGAAGAAGAAAAAGTAAAGCTCATTCTCAGCTCACAATAGACAGTGCAAAAACAGGGGCAGGCTGCCCTGCCTTGATTGAAATGTAATTCCAAGAGGAGGGGCGCCAAGATGCACTGTAAGGTCAAGTTCCTTAAGCAAAGAACTGGCTTAAGGGAGGTCACCCCTGAGGGCTGTGAGTGCCGGACACCATCACTGGACTCCCCTGGTAGACTCGGAGGCCGTTCTCAGCCCTGAGCCCTGGCGACTGTGCCATCTGTTTTTTCTTTCTTCGCGTTTGGTGAGCTGAGCAATCTTGACCCAATACTCTTGAGATTCAGATTCAGCCTGACCACGCCCACAGGGGGTGCTTTTATGGGGTGGGGGGAGGGGGTGGGGTGTCTATCGCGGGCGCATGCGCCCAACTCGGCCTGGCGGCCAATCAGATTGCAGGAGCCGACACCTGGCAGCCAATCATCGGAGGCAGCCCGCTCGCCTATAGAGGGAGCTGAGGCGGCGCCCCTGACCTGAGGAGGCCTCATCCCCTCGGGCTCGCCTCCTCAGGCTTGATCCGGGAACTGCCTAAGGCAGGTGAGCCGCAGGCAGTTCTGTCTCCTCCGTCAACGGGGGCTGGTAAGGACTGGAGCGTGGATCAGCCAAAGCGGTGCCTGACGGCTAAAGGGAGGGTTTCTCGTGTCCCCACTCTCACGAGGCCTTGCTCGGTGGGGCGGCTGGTGAGGGCCCGCGGGCCCTCAGGAGGGAGCGTGCGGCAGGACCCACAGGCCTCAGGTGCCTTTCGCCCTCTCTCCTCTCTAGTCTGGGCGGGCTCAGCTCTCCAGCAGCTTTCCGGCCCGGGAGGCGGGTGGGACAAGCCAGCTCCAGGAAAGGGCCTCTTAGGCCCCTGGCTCCGGGCACCACCCCCAGCTCTCCTGTGGAACCTAATGATTTAAACACACACAAACACAAATCTTCACGGCCCAACCCCATCCTGCACCCAGGCATAGTCAGGCGAGCGCAGCAAAAAAAAAGAAAAAAAATCGATCTAGTGGCCTCTTCACTGCCCTGGTGCTTTGGTCGTTTTCCTGTTTCCTCGGCCTCTCCTCAGACTCCAGGGCTGCCCCATCCCTGGGGGCCCTGAGATTCAGGCCTTTGGTTCGGGAAGTTGGCAGATGAGGTATTTGTTTGTTACTGAGAGAAGGGAGGTGTGAGGAAGAAGCTCAGGGCAAAGGAGTTCAATCACTTGGTCTGGTTGAGTGTGAGACGCCTGGTCAGCATCCGTAGGGTAGGACCAGGTAGGGCCTGGGGGGATAAAATGTTCCCGGAACAGGGGACTCACCCTGGCCGTTTCCTCTGCTTGTCCCCAGGATGTGACCGTGTGCTGCCTGGGAGGTCTCAAGCGCTCAGGATTTCAGTGGGCCCCTGAGGTAAGGTGACAGACATCTTTACAACAAGGGACAAAGTTGTGGCTTTCTTACTTTGTGTTTTTCTCCTTTCATTCGTCGGCTAACACGGTGCTGTTGAGAGAGAGTATTCCTGATTGGGGATTACCTGACCCTGATTGCGGGTGCTGACTTCAGGGCCATCATGGTTTCAGGTTTGCAGCTTTCTGAGTGGCAAGCTTAAAAACAGGCAGGGTGACTTGCTTTCTCCTGCCTTCTTGAAAGAAAAAAAGTAAGAGCACCATGGGTCTTAAGCTGTGTAGAGCTGACTCCTACCACTTGGTGAGGCTAAAATGGGGCAATGCACATATCCTAAGGTTTTAGCTAGGAAAGCAAAGCAATGCAGGTGTGGGGTTCCCTGGTGGCCTGGTGATTAGGATTTTGGGCTTTCACTGCAGTGGTCTGGATTCAGTCTCTGGTCAGGGAACTGGGACCCCACAAGCCAAACAGCATGGCCAAATGAATGAATGAATTCGGTGGTTCATTCAGAGAAATTATCCTGTGATTTAACATGTTCACGTGAGATTACTTGCTCATTTCTGTACCCTTAAGGGCTTTTCTTCATTAAGTAAGTGAACTCCACTGGATGGGGGTGAGGCACCATCTGAGTTCATTTCATGCGCGTAAACAAGATCATAGGATCTCTATGCCCAGCAACTTGTGCCTACAGCTGTGTTGTATACTTATCTTGCTGGTACAGCTTTGAACTTCACCGCATGTTTTGTTTTGGTCACAACATGTGGCTTCATAGGATATTAGTTCCCCAGCCAGGGATCAAACACAGGATCCTGGCAGTGAGAGGGCTGAGTCCTAACCAAACCACTGTACTGCCAGGCAACTCCTGTGTTTCGGTGCTGTGGATAGGGGTGTGTGTGTGTGTGTCTGTGTGTGTGTGTGTTTGTGTGTCTGTGTGTGTTTTGATTTTTGCTATATTTATAGGAGAACTGTTCTGTGTGTAAGTATGATGTGAATGGTATTCGAACTTGAAATGTTTGTGTTGTACATATGATCTCAAAATGGAATAGTTTGAAAGAACTTACCACTTGTTATCTCTTGGCCTAGCATCTCTCCTGAGGTAGTAGTCAAGCTTTTGTCTGGCTTGGCAACCTCTGAAGACAGCTAGTTGAATCTAAGCTCTCTCACTTGTCTGTACTCTTGAAGCCTCAGTTCCTCCTTCTGTGGGCCTCTTCAAGGGGCTTCTCTTGTGGAGGCTGCTGTCTTTACTCAGAATGAGTGATTCAGGAAAGTACTTGCACCCATGATCAAGTGCAGAGTTTTTTTGAGATGTTACACATCTGCACTTGTGTATTTGCTTAGTCTCACAGGTCTACCCTGTGATAGATTGAGAGAGAACTACACAGGGGTGGGAATATCAGGAGATTGAATTCACTTGAAGGCTGGTTACCATACCCATTAATCCACTATGCCAGCCTTTTTTTTATATGATCTCAGCTCTGTCAATGTGAGCAAATTATTTGGCTTGTGTAACCTTCTTGTGTGCTGCTACTGCTGCTAAGCCGCTTCAGTCGTGTCTGACTCTGCAGTCTCATGGACAGCCACCCACAAGGCTCCCCCTTTTTTGGGATTCTCCAGGCAAGAACGCTGGAGTGGGTTGCCATTTCCTTCTCCAGTGCATGAGAGTGAAGTCGCCCAGTCATGTCCAACCCTTCGAAACCCCATGGACTGCGGCCTACCAGGCTCCTCCGTCTGCGGGATATTTCAGGCAAGAGTACTGGTTTGGGTTTCCATTGCCTTCTCCAGCTTGTGTGCTCTTGTGGTTTGATGTACTCAATTCCTGATCTGCTCATTTCTAGACTTACTCATTTCTTGATATTCTAGCAAGTCTCCTCTTTGTCCTCCTGGATTAAGATTTCTGTTTCTCTGGATGGTTCCCATCAGCAAACAGACGGACTATAATGTGACCTGTCGTTAAAAATCCATCTTTTGGTGACACCTCCTGCTTCTGCTGCTTTTATTTCATATTTGCTTGTTATAGACCTCTGCAGAGTTGTTCCTAGACTTTGTTATCTCGAGTTCTCTCATTTTCCCATAAAGCCACTCTTGTCAAGGCCACAGGTGAATTCAAATGTTTAACTCAGTGGTGAATTTTTAATTGTTATTTTATTTAATTTGTTGGCAGCCTTTATCAGCATAGTTCATTTCCTCCTCCCTGAAAAAAATGTTTCACTTCGATTACAGAGTGCTTCTCTTTCCTGCTTGTCTTCCACCTACAGTTCTCCCACATACAATGTGTGACCTTTGTGTTTGGCTTTATTCAGATGTTGTATTTTCTTTTTAAATATTTATTTATTTAGCTATGTGGCATGTGTGATCTTAGTTCCCAGCCCAGGGATGGCAGCTGTGGAGAGTCTTAAACCCTGGATCGCCAGGAAAGTCCCCTCTTTTGTGTACTTTCAAGATTCATCGTGTTCATGCTTGTATAGCAGTGAATGTTTTTGTTTTATTTTTATGGCTGAATATGGTATATGAATATGGTAAATGGCTTCCATGCAGTCCATTTTGAGCATATACCACAGTTTGTTTATCCATTCGTCAATGAATGGATAATACGTGGATGGTGTACTCTTTGTGGCTATTGCGAGTAATGTTGCTGTGAACACTGATTTTGCATGGACTGAACATTTTCAGTGTTGGTACATATATACAAAAGATGGAAATTCTTGGATCATATGTCTACTCTACATTTAATTTTTGAGGTACTGACCAACCACTTTTGCAAGAGTGGTTGTACCATTTTACAGCAATTACCTCAACAATATCATGAAGATTCCTTTTCTCCACATCCTCTGCAGCACTTGTTATTATTCGTCCTTTTGATTGGGTGTGAAGTGGTATGGGTGTGAAGTAGTATCTCAGTGAGACTGATTGACATTTTGCTCAGGGCTTCCCTGGTGGCTCAGAAGAGAAAGTGTCTGCCTGCAAGGTAGGAGACCTGGCATCAATTCCTGGGTGGGGAAGATCGCCTTGAGAAGGAAATGGTAATCCACTGCAGCACTCTTGCCTGGAAAATCCCATGAATGGAGGAGTCTGGTAGACTACAGTCCATGGGGTTTCAAAGAGTCGGAAATGTCTATTCAAATTCTTTTCCTGGTTATTAAATGCTTTTCTATTTTTAATTGTTGTAGAAAACATCTAAGTTAAATTGTTACCATTTTAACCATTTTTGCATGCTAAGTATTTTGCACACTTTCATCAGCCTTTTGGAGAAAGAAATGGCAACCCACTGCAAATCTGATGGAGAAGGGAACGTGGTGAGCTTTAGTCCCTGGGGATGCAAAGTTGGGCACAACTGAGTGACTAAGACATATACACACACGTAGTCACAGTGTTGATTTGTTGTTGTTGTCATTGTTTTAGCTGTGTTGTGCAGCTTGAATGACAGTTCCCTGGTTGAGGATCATACCCAGGCCCCTGATAGGACACTGTGGAGTCCTAACCTCTGAACTACGAGGGAATTCCTTATCACATTGTTATGAAACAGATCTCTACACCTTTACAGCTTGCAAAATCGAAACTCTGTACCCATCACCTGTCCCATTAAACAGCAAGTCCTCTTTTCTTGCCCGTTGACCTACCATGGACTCCATCGTTCTTTTTTGTTTCCTTTCTATTGCTTGACTGTGTTAGCTATTTCATGCAAGTAGAAACTTACAGTATTTGTCTTTTTGTACGACTGGCTTATTGCATTTGGCTTGATGTCCGAAATGATCATGCATGTTGTAGCATGTGACAGAATTTTCTCTATATGGCTAAATAATATTTCATTATGTGTATATATCACATTTGATGGACATTTCGATGCTTCCACTTCTTAGTTGTTGTGCTTCGTGCTGCTGTGAGCACGGCTCTGCAGATATCCCAAGACCCCATGTTAACTTCTTTGATTTTATATCCGCAAGTGGAACTGCTGAATCATGTATCGGGTCTAGTTTTTTAGTTTTTTGAGAAGCCTTTAAACTGTTTTCTGTAGCAGTTGCACCATTTTAAAATCTATCTATAACACACAAGGATCCAATTTCTGTATGTGCTTGCCAACAGTTGTCCTTTCCTTTCCTTCATATGTAAACACACACATATGCACATACAATTTTTTCATACCCTGTTCCATAATTGTTTATCACAAATTATGAATATAGTTCCTTGTGCTATACAGTACGCTCTTATTTCTCTCTTGTATATATTATAGTTTGCATCTGCTAATCACCAGCTCCCAATCTGTGCCTACCCCAACTTTCCCCTCTTGGGAATCACATAGTGTGCTCTCTATGTCTGTGAGTCTGTTTCTGTTTCATAGATAAGTTCATTTGTGTCATATTTTAGAGTCCATGTAAGTGATACCATATGATATTTGTCTTCTCTCCTTTTTATTATTTTTATTTTTACTTTATTTTATTTTACAACACTGTGTTGGTTTTGCCATACATTGACATGAATCCACCACAGGTGTACATAAGTTCCCAATCCTGACCCCCCTCCCACCTCCCACCCCATATCATCTCTCTGGATCATCCCTGTGCACCGCCCCAAACATCCTGTATCCTGCATCAAACATAGACTGGCGACTACCTTACATGATAGTGTACATGTTTCGGTGCTATTCTCCCAAATTATCCCACCCTCTCCCGCTCCCTCAGAGTCCAAAAATCTGTTCTATACATCTGTGTCTCTTCTGCTGTCTCTCATGCAGGGTTATCATTACCATCTTTTTAAATTCCATATATATGTGTTAGTATACTGTATTGGTGTTTTTCTTTCTGGCTTACTTCACTGTGTATAATCGGCTCCAGTTTCATCCGTCTCATTAGAATTGATTCCTATAAAGTGTGCAAGCAATAAATGCTGGAGAGGGTGTGGAGAAAAGGGAACCCTCTTACACTGTTTGTGGGAATGCAATCTAGTGCAGCCACTATGGAGAACATTGTGGAGATTCCTTAAAAAATGGCAAATAGAACTGCCATATGACCCAGCAATCCCACCGCTGGGCATACACACTGAGGACACCAGAATTGAAAGAGACACATGTACCCCGGTGTTCATCGCAGCACTGTTTATAATAGCCAGGACATGGAACAACCCTGATGTCCATCAACAGATAAATGGATCAGAAAGCTGTGGTACATATACACAATGGAGTATTACTCAGCCATTCGAAAGAATATATTGTCTTCCTCTTTCTGACTTCCTAAGTATTCTTTTGAATGCTAGTGTAGATTCAAGTATTTACTCAACAACATTTGTTGCTACAGTGTAAAATGTGGTTGACTTTTAAAATATTTGTCTTCTATTCTGCAAGCTATATATTAATTCTAATACTTGTGTTTTCTTCAAGATTTTCTATATACAAAGGTATGTTATCTCCAATATTTTGATTTTTCCTTTCCATTCTGAAAGCGGTTTTTTGTTTTTTCATTGTGTTGTTTTTTTTTTTTAAACTACAGCAACAATTCTCTTTTGTTACCTGATTGCTCTGGTTGTAAAACTGCCAGTATAATGTTGAGCCAAAGTGTGTAATAGACTTCCTTGTGTTGTTCCCAGTCTTAGAGGGAAATCTTTCAGTTTTTCATTCTTAAGTATGATGTTAGCTGTGGGTCTTTTTACAGGTGCCCTTTGATTGAGAAAGTTCTCTTCTCTTCTTAATTATTAAGTGTTCTTTTAACCCTGGTTATGAAAAGGTGCTAGATTCAAGGAAATGCTTTTTCTTCAGGCAGATGTGTTATTTGTTTTATTGTTTTAAAATGGCATAATGTTGGTTGACTTTCCTGTCATGAACCAACTTTGCATACCTCCCTAAATCCCATGTGATCATGGTATACAGTCTTGTTTATATGCTGTTGGATTTTGTTTGCCAGTATTTTGTTGAGGACTCTTTCACCTGTATTCATGAGGGATATCAGGTGTGTGTGTGTTTGTGTGTGTGTGTGTGTGTGTGTGTGTGTGAGTGATATCTCTGTCTGATATTGGTATGAGAGAAAGACTGGCATCACTTTGCCTGCTATGTGGTGAAGAGACATGTGGCATAAAGGATGAAGCATTGTTGGATTGAAGTTTAGCCAGGATTAGAGGGAGAAATTTAGGATATATCAGTGTGGAATTGGGGTGAGATTATCAAAGAGAGCCCATTCTCCTTTTCCTAGGCCTCTGTTAAGTGCTTGACATTGAATTATGCTGTTTGTTAACTAGGTATAGATAGATTATACTTTGAATTTGCTACCTATTTTGTTTGTTAACATTTACGAAATTAGAATTTGTGGATCGGTTGTAATGTGCATTTAAGATACATTTTCTTCCATTTTTACTACAAAACAAGATGCCATTGAATAGCTGATGCCTTTTAAAAAAGCTGTTAACCTTAAGTCTAAGAAATAAGCATGTTTGTCTTTAAGATACAGACACACATTTAAAAGTTACAAATTTGCCCAAGAAGACGCAACTGGTGTGTGCTTAAGTTAGAATTCCAACTTAATCTCCTATGACTCCAAAGTCCATGCTTCGAAACGCTGTAGAACAATGCTTTTGTAAAAATACTCATCCTTTACATGTGATTTCACGTAATGATCAGTGTGGCGTTTTGGTTTTTTTTCCCCTCTTTATTTTTTTAAGTAGAAGAGGTTAAAGTGAACATGCGACAAAGCTATGATTCTAGAGCCATGTAGACTTGTAGTCGTAGATTTTTTAGCTGTCATTGAGTCTGGTTGACACTCAGTGTCTTTGTATGTAAGATAAGGGTGTGTATAAGTACTCTAGAGATTTTGAGATAATCAAATAGCCCATTTTTCTGTACTTAACTAATCTGTAGTATGTTTACACTTAGGTGGCAGTTTGTATAAAGGAAGCACTGGGACTTGTGGCCGCACCCTCTAAGAATAAAAAAGTATTAAAAATATGGAACTCCCATGTATGTTACGTGAAGAAGAACAAGAGCCAGAAGTACGGAAAAGGGAGGGAGAGACGAAACAAGTAGATGATGATGATGATGACGATGAAGTGATCTTGGTTGGAGTGGAACATGTAAATGACGATGCTGACGTGATCTTTGTTGGGATGAGCTCAGCTTCAAAACCAGTCGTTTCAAACATACTGAACAGAGATACCCCAAGTTCTTATTCAAGGAGGAAAAGGTATGGTCACTTCAGGAGAGGTAACGCTCACAGATTACAGCCTGTGAGTCATGTGACTCCTACATCAGAAGCAAAGGCTGTCTTTCCAGTGTCTGACTCTGACTCAAGATCAACAGGTAGTCCTATTATTATTGAACCTCCGTCTCAAGCTGATTATAAAAATATTTCACCACAAATAGTGCCTGATTGCTTTTCGAAGGAGTTATGTTCTTCTTTGATTACCTTCACAAGTTCATTGCAGCATCCAGTAGAAACAGCAGTTTCTGCAGGAGATATGAATAAAAGTCCTCATGTATCAAAGCGAGTTTCCCCTTGTGAAACAAATCGCAGAAATCCCAGAAGGCCTAAACTCAGTGATGGCATTGTAGGGGAACATTCTTTAGGTTTCTCCCCGCCAGGTTTTTTTCATACAGAGACCACTCAGCAAAGCACACCAGACCGTGTCCATACCTCACTAAGCCATGTTCAGAATGGAGAACCTTGTCCAACACCTTTTCCAAAGGACAGTGTTCATTGCAAGCCTGTAAGACCTTTAGGGGAAAGTGGACGGACAAAAACTGATTTTCCAAGTTTGGCAAGTCCAAAGAAAATTGGTGATCCCACAGAAGGAAATCTGATTGTGTTACTTCGCGACTTCTACTATGGCGAGCATAGAGGAGTTGGGCAGCCAGAAGCGAAGACCCACACGGCGTTTAAATGCCTCAGCTGCTTGAAAGTTCTAAAAAATGTCAAGTTTATGAATCACATGAAGCACCATTTGGAACTTGAGAGGCAGAGAGGTGACAGCTGGAAAACCCACACCACCTGCCAGCACTGCCTCCGCCAGTTTCCGACTCCCTTCCAGCTGCAGTGTCACATTGAAAGTGTCCACACGGCCCAGGAGCCCTCCGCAGTCTGTCACATCTGTGAGTTGTCCTTTGAGACAGATCAGGTTCTCTTAGAGCACATGAAAGACAATCATAAGCCTGGTGAAATGCCCTATGTATGCCAGGTTTGCAGTTACAGATCATCATTTTTTGCAGATGTGGATGCACATTTCAGAGCATACCGTGGTAACACCAAGAATTTACTTTGCCCGTTTTGTCTCAAACTTTTTAAAACTGCAACAGCATACAGACGTCATCATCGAGGGCACTGGGAAAAGAGTTTTCACCAGTGTTCCAAATGTCGGCTACAGTTTTTAACTTCCAAAGAGGAAAGGGAGCACAAGACCCAGTGTCATCAAATGTTTAAGAAGCCTAAGCAGATAGAAGGATTGTCTCCTGAAACAAAAATTGTTATTCATGTATCACTGGGACCCCTTCACCCAGGATTGGTGGAAGTAGCATCCATTACTGTGAACACATCTGATTTTGAATCATCACCCCCCAAATCTAAAAGGAGGAGGTCAAAACAGAAAAAAAAAATAGTTAATTCTGCCTTCAGTAAGTCTGAAGCAAGTATTTCAGTCAAAGTTAAAAATCCCATTAAAAACAAAAAGATCAACTTATAGCATTATTCAGTAATATCAAATATAGGGAAACCGATGGGTAATTTATGTGATTTTGTTTTAAATAGAGGAAGTACAGTTTTGTTTGATCTGCATATTGAGATGTTATTTAAAAATCTATGATCTGTTTTTCGTGTAATTGTCTTAACATGTAAAAAGGATGTGCGCATGTGTGTGTGAGAGAGAGAGAATGAGAGAAGTGGAGAAAGGAAAAGTAAGAACCTATTTTGGTATTTGATGTTACTTGTAAGTTCGAAAGCTCTCCTATACATATAATCTGTAGAGTTTTTTAGCAACGTAATTTTGAAGTGTTTTCATGCCTTGCAGATCTCAGTATCAGCTATATAGCCAGATCTGAATGTCACTCTCTGAAGTGCCTCTTGGGCTGATCTAAGATAACCTGGCTGTGAAAGCGTGCAGTGGAGGTTGATGGAGAAGCTACGATGTGAGTTTGGACCAGACACGGGATTTAATCAGTGAAGAGCTGTGGCTTCTTGTCCCAGCTGAGGAAGAGGCATACATTCACTGCAGGCACAGAGCCAAGGGAGAAGGAACACTGTCTCAGAGTGCTTTCACCTAGCCCAGGGACATCTCAAGGATGCCAGCCGCTAAAATGCCTGTGTTTGGTGAGAGACGCTGGCAAGCATGAAGCAGGCCCTGTGTAGCACTGACTGCAGTTGGAGAAGCAGAGATAGTTAATAGAATGAGACCTGGTGCCTGTGGACCTCCTGTTGAGTGATCAAAAGGGGGATTTGATTCATTCTGTCCCATTTCCCATTTGGCTGGCCTGTAGTCACAGTGAGGTCGGCATATCAGTGTCAGACACAGTAGCAAAGCAAGTTAAAATTCCCAAAGGAAAAAGAGCCTTGACGTCCACTTTGATTTGCGCTGGACCCATAGATGTAACTGAAAAGGATCAAACACAGGAAATCTGTTCAGCTTTTGAATTGGGCTAAATTGAGTTCTCTTACCCTTAAGCTACAATAGAGTTGTCCAAGAATCGTAAATATATTGGACAAAAATAGTCCAGGGTGATTAAAGCCTTTTTGGAACTCTTCCTTCCATTTTCCAGTTACATGTGTCTTACCCGAGTTGACCATGTGAAGATTTCGGTTCTGTATCTTATCTTGCCTTGGACACAAATGTAGTACAGTTAACAGCTAATTCTTTGCGTCTGTAATTTCCCATTGTATCAAACTTACTGAGTTTCCATCTTTCTTGACACAGTCTGATGTGCAAGAATTGTCTCATGTATTTCAGTAATTATCAGGTCATAGAGTTACCCTTCCTCTAATGTATCCAACCATCTAATCTGTGATTATACTTGTGGAAACCTTCTTTCTTGCGGTCTCCAAGGGCTCTTTCACAGACCTGTGGGGTACCCTCTAAGTATTGGTGCCTGAACATCAGCACACTTGGCTGCCTCTGTAGGTTCTTGGAGTTGAGTCTCCTCCTGCAGTTGAATGTCACCCCTTCTCCACTTCTGGCATGGATACCTAGCAATCTCTGTGCACCATTCCAGGAAGCTGGGATCCTGTCTGTAGACCTATGCCAGGAGCAATCTCTCCGTTTCCTCTTCCTTTCTCCTCCTCTTTGTCTCTCGCCACTCTCCCCAGTCCTCAATTTCTTTAAGTCCTCTAAGCTTTCACAAAATGCTGGAAAGAGATCATCACCAAGCGGTTAGCATCCTTCTCAGAACTGAAGAGGAAGGACTACAGATGATGAAGCTGTAATGAATCTGTTGTCTCCATTTTAGGTAATTCGTGAGTATAAATTCAAATTCAAATAAATTGTGTTTATTTATTCAAAGCTTGATTGATTTATTTGCACTTTGAATACTTTACTAGGCCTTTCCGGTTAGTTTACTTGGGCCAAAGCGCTTTGCTAAGTGTCAGCTGAAACCACTTTTAGTTGTATAAAGAGTGTGTGTGTGTTCTGGTCTCAGGTGAAAACTCTGTATAAATAAATATGCAGACTATTGCATTTGTATCTGCTTTCTTCGATTTCTATAGTAAAAAATACGAAATGTTTTAGTTACGTGTTTTTACTGTTGCTTAGTATCATCAACACGGTTGCTGTTAGTTGCTGTGAAGTATGCCCCTAAGGAGTACAAGTTGTATTTATTGCCAAATTAAAAGGTTCCCACAATATGGTCCCTGACTGCTTCCTCTCTTCCATTCTCTGTCTTCTACTCTACTATTTTCCCCACTAATGTACTCTTTTTGACAACACAGGCCTTGGTTTTCCTCCATCAAATTCTGTTTCTTCCCGATCCAGACTGCAAGTGCTGTTTTTCTGGAAATACTCTTCCCGTAGGCCTGCATGGCTCCCTTGTTTGAGCTTCACCAATGCTGTTCAAATAACACAATCAAATCTCCAACCCCCTCTCTTTCCTCCTCCTCCTTAAAGGCACTTGAAGTCTCTATCCTCTTCTTCCCTCTCCAGCCTAAATTTCCTAAGTTTTCACAAAAAAAAAAAAAAAAAGAAAGAGAAAAATGAAAAAGAGAAGAGATAATAACATCAGGGCTTTGCTTCTTAGAATTAACTTGAGTCAGTTTCTGTGCCTGCAAATCAAAGATAGTTAATAGTGAGTTGAATTCTTTCAGGAGCTTCCTCTGTTTTTCTTTTGATACCTCTATATTTTGTTCACACAATGACACTTTGTTTTCTTTACAAATTATTGAAGATGTGTCAAGATTATTATTTTGTTACTGCCCTTTGTGAATTCCCTTGTCTGCCTTGCTTGTTGTTTCAGGAAAAATTTATTATTTTATTAATGTTGCCAAAACATTGTAAGTAAAATTAGTATTTGTAGAAATAATGTTTTAAAAATTATTTCTGCTGTCTTTTTACAAATAACATGGCATATTTTTATGTTTTTTAAATAATCGTATTGTGTTGGCCAGTTCTAAACTTCTAAACAGTGATGTGTAAGTGGGCTTTCTTGTTCTGAGTACCATCAAAAGCAGTGAGTATCTGGCTTAGTAAATTTCCGTTTCTGGTTTTAGATCTTGAAGAGAATTGTTTTATTGGATAGTTTACAACATTTGTTGAGACATTTACTGTCCCTTCCTTCTCCTCTCCTTTCTTTTTCTTGCTTTCTTCCCTTGTCTCTCTTCCTCTTTCTTTCCTTCCCTTTCTTTCCCCAGGTTGTTGCTTGACTGGACCTTTCCTGAAACAAAAGGAATTCCACTCAGAGTTGAATGTTATCCTCTCAGAATCCCATTTCGTTCCTCATTTCTAGTATTGGAATTAACCTCCCTGTCCCCTTATTAGATTTGCCACAGTTGTATCAATGTTTCTGATTTTCTTTTTCCAAGAAGCAGCTCTTGTCGTCTTATCCCAACAAGCTTTATTTTTGTTTTTTATTTTTGTTTCAATTCATAGCTACTTTCTACATTCTTTAGGATTTTTTTTTCTTTATAACGTTGTATTTTAGAAGTTTCTTCAGAATTTTTTTCCTGTAAATATATTAGATTTACAATGTTGAATTTCATATGTATATCAGAGTGATTTAGTTATGCAGATACGTATCTATTCTTTTGTAGGTCCTTTTCCATTATAGGTTATACATGATACTGAGGATTTCTTTTTTTTTTTTCCATAGATGATTTAGGGGTAAACCTATCTTTATTTAGCAATTTTGTCTGAATCCCAAATATTTTTATGTATCCATGTTTTTTAATTAAAATTTCATTGTCTAAGATTTTTGGCAAGTTGAATCCAAAGAGTTCACTATTTTCAGGCTGAATGTTTTCATTTATTGTTTACTGAGAATTAAGTTTTCCTTGGAGCTCTGAGGGTATGTGTGTATATACACTGACATGTCTATATACACATCCTTTTCAGATTACTACATGTTTTAAGATATGTAAATGCATTTTCAAAGATATTTTCTGTTTGTATGGTAAAAACATGAAATGTTTTAATTCTAGAAATTTGTTCCCCCAAATGAATATAGTATAAAGAATAAAGATATAAAACTAGATTCCTTTGAGAGTAATCCTTACTAACAGAACTTGGGAATGTTCAAAAAGTACTCATAACACTTACGAAAGGTGGCAAGAAAAACTTTATTCAAGGTAAGAGTACTACAGTGGCGTATTACAACATGGGAGAGAGATTGAGCTTATGTGTGACTCCAGGAGGGGTGCAGCTGGGATTTATAGCTAAGGAACAGGGTGGGCCCATGGGATTGCAGACAGAGATGGGAGACTGAAAAGCAATGGACAACAATAACAGAATGGGTGTCAGTGGATGGAAACGTATTAAAATGAGGACTATAAGCGTGAGGGTGGACTCTGGCTCAACTGAGAGGATCATTGCTGAGGCTAGGCAAGGCTGATAAGATATTCAGGTGAGTGAAATGATATTTGATCTGATACTGAGGGTGGTCAGATCAAGGGTGGGCTATGTTTTCTAAACTGAAGTAGCAGATTCTGGATTAGATTGGACTAGATGGACAGGCAGCCCTGAATAAAGACATTGCCCAAAGTTGGCAGTGCATTAATGAACTAGTGCTGCATAAGCAGTTAGCCAAAACTAGCAGCTTAAAACAATATTATTCCATACTGCTGCTGAAAGTTGGGAATCCAGGAGTAATTCAGCTGAGTGTTGTGGCTCAGTGTCTCATGAGATTGCCATCCTCTGAAGCCTTGACATGCGCTGGTGGATTTCCTTCCAAGATAGCTTACTTACATAGCTGATGAAACCAGTTTGCTTGCTGGCTGTTGGGAGAAGGCCTCAGTTCTTTCACATGGGCCTCTAAAGGGCTACCTGAGTGTTCTCGAGATATGACAGCTGGCTTCTAGAGTGAGTGATCCAAGAGGATGAGCAAGGAGGCTGCAGTGCCTTTTATGACCTAGTCTCAGATGCTTCATTGTTCGTTTCTACCGTATTCTAACATAAGAAGTGAGCCACTAAGCCCACCACACATGTGAAGGGGCGGAGGAAGGAACCGTGGACATAATTTAAAACCACGTGGTACACACATGGCCAGAAATTGTTCACATGCGTGTATGTCCAAAATGCCTTTTCCTGCCAATGCTTTTAAACAATTTATCTGTTACAGCATTAACTTGAAGTTCAGGACCTTGTCATCTAAGTCAGGTCCAGCTATGGATCAGGGTCCACGTGTACAGTATCTCGTGTTCTGTTGCTCAGTTGTGTCGTATTCTTGGCGACCCCATGCGCTGCAGCGCTGCAGGCTTCCCTGTCCATCAACTCCAGGAGCTTGCTCAAACTCAAGTCCATTGATTCGATGATGCTATCCAACAATCCCATCCTCTGCTGTCCCCTTCTCCTACCTTTAGCTTTTTCTGCATCACGGTCTTTTCCAATGAGACGGTTATTCCCATCACATAGCCCAAGTACTGGAGCTTCAGCTTCAGCATCAGTCCTTCGAATGAATATGCAGGAGAGATTTACTTTAGGATTGACTGGTTTGATCTCCTTGCAGTCCAAGAGCCTCTCAAGTCTGCAACACATCAGTTCAAATTATAGAAGTTTAGTTCCTCTAGACTTGAGGATGTGTGAACAAAAGAGATGAGTTAATCTGCTCCCTTTCACAGCCAACATACAGTGGTGGTTCAGGCATAGATAACCTTCATAGACACTCCTGTTCCAGAAAGGGGAGGGGAGATGGGAGTCAATAGTAGCAGTTGTGAAATCCCATGGGTTCTTGCGGGCAGTCCTTTGATTAGTATTTAAGGCCTGGACACTTCCTATGCTTCAGTCTCTTGATTTTTTCATTCTACCCCCTGACATGATGCCATTGCATGAAAGGTGGCTAGTATATGGTTACATGAAACAGTCTCCCTAGCCTGCTTCCTGCTTGTAGAAGGTAGAAGTCCAGAGCTCCTATTTTGTACTATTGCTGGTCCTTTCAGTCCGAGCTGAACTAAAATTGTTATCTGAAAACCTTGGTGTGTCTCCTGATACTCTTACTGGTGTTCAAGGCAAAGCACCCCACTCCAAAGCCACAATCACACATGTCTTCATAATAAGGCTTACTCTGTCTTGGTTTTCTGCTGAGATAGCTGAGGGATAACACCCTGAACCTTGGTAGAAGTCTTATTGTGTGACTGAAAGGATCTCTGAGTGACACCCCTAAACTCTTTGGAGGGTATTGGCCTGACTAAATAATGCCATGAGGCATCCCCTTCCAGCTTTCTGAGGCTTAACAAAGAATTTTACAGTCACACTCGTCTTTAGAACACCTTTGTTTATAAAAAATAATATGAAGAAGAACTGGCCTATCGGTGGTGTAAAATGTTGTATTTAGACCACCTAATCTCAATGCCCTGGATATGATCTTGCTTGAGAGTCATTAATTTTAACAACTTCTGTCATCTTAAATGACTGGAAAGTTCCCAAATCAGCAAGTTTTGTCCCCTGTTTTAATAATCTTTATATTAAACATTAAAAAAAAAATTCCCTTCATGTTTTACTACAGGCAGCAAGAAAAAACCAGGAAGCACTTTTGACTGTTTGGATGGAAATCCTCTTAGATAATTAATTAAGTACAGTTTGTCCTCCCAGCTCATTAGATACTTTTTCTACTTTTCATAAACTGCAGATGTAGTGGACTTTCGTCTTCACACTCCCCAGGCTCTCTCCTCCTGCCTCTCCTTTCTGCCAAGCATCCTTGGTGCACGACTGTGATTCCGCCTAGAACGTGTTTGCTCAGTGAGCAAACGGGGAGCGATTCCCTGGCTTCAGTGCTTCTGCTGGCCAGAGACTCTGTACCGTTCCCTAAGAACTTCATGGTTTCGCTGTCCAACTTCTATCACCTGGCTAGGTCAGTTGCAGTAGCTCATACACACAAGCGAACTGGCAGGGATTTCTACACGCACATGTGCAGAAACATACATGTGTACACGGTAACATCGCTGAGGGGAAACCTGTCCATATGCAGAAGTACAGCTTTCTTTTCCAGGAACATGAATTTTGGTAAGCGCTCAAATTTCTACGCACACATGTGCGCAAATATATTGGTGGATACAGTTACATCGCTGAGAGAAAACCTGTCCATATGCAGAAGTAAAGCTTTCTTTTCCAGGAACTTGAATTTTGGTAAGCACTCAAATTTCTGCACCCACATGTGCACAAACATGCACGTGTACTCAGTAACATCCCTGAGAGGAAACTTGTCCATATGCAGAAGTACACGCTTTCTTTTCCAGGAACATGAATTTTGGTAAGCACTCAAATTTCTACGCACACATGTGCGCAAATATATTGGTGAATACAGTTACATCGCTGAGGGGAAACCTGTCCATATGCAGAAGTACAAGCTTTCTTTTCAAGGAACTTGAATTTTGGAAAGCACTAAAATTTCTGCACGCATATGTGCACAAACACGCTCGTGTACACAGTAACATCCCTGAGAGGAAGCTTCTCCATATGCGGAAGTACAAGCTTTCTTTTCAAGGAACATGAATTTTGGTAAGCACTCAAGTTTCTACACACACATGTGCACAAATAGATGGGTGAATACAGTTACATCGCTGAGAGGAAACCTGTCCATATGCAGAAGTACAAGCTTTCTTTTCCAGGAACTTGAATTTTGGTAAGCACTAAAATTTCTGCACGCATATGTGCATAAACACACTCGTGTACACAGTAACATCCCTGAGAGGAAGCTTCTCCGTATGCGGAAGTACAAGCTTTCTTTTCAAGGAACATGAATTTTGGTAAGCACTCAAATTTCTACACACACATGTGCACAAATAGATGGGTGAATACAGTTACATCGCTGATGGGAAACCTGTCCATATGCAGAAGTACAAGCTTTCTTTCCCAAGACCTTGAATTTTGGTAAGCACTAAAATTTCTACGTGCACATGTGCACAAATATATGCGTGTACACAGTAACATCGCTGAGAGGAAACTTGTCTATGTGCTGAAGTACAAGCTTTCTTTTTCAGGAACATGAATGGGACCTGGTGACTAGGACCTCCTGTTGAGTGATCAAAAGGGGAATTTGATTCATTCCGTCCCCTTTCCCATTTGGTGTCCGTGAACAATGGAGAACAACGTGGCAAACGGTGGGGTTTTTCCCTGCTCCCCTAGCATCTGGCCAGCAACAGCCTGTCCTGGTGATGCTGTGAATGGCTGGGACGTTGCAGCCACCAGTGGCCACACCAGGCGAAGATGCCACCCTCTTCAGAGTGGAGGCAGGAGAGGACAGCGAGGCCCAGGTGGACGGAGTGGTGGCAGGGATCAGACGGGGTTTCCAGCTGCTTGCAGAGGACATCACTGAGGATGTGGAGGTTGTGCCAGATGAATAACAGAAACAGGGGTCCTCCCTGGAGCTGGAGGAGAAGACATTGGAGGAGCAGTGCCAGGAAAGGCCTGGAGGCCCGAGTGAGCTCCCGGCACTAGATGTGATGCAGGCACTGGCGACCTTGTAAGTGGAACTTAGCTCTAAGCCTGAGAAAACCTGCAGGGCCTACGTTTGGTTCATGTGCAAGAGTCATGAGAGGAGGAAGCGTGACTTGGCTCAGAAGAGTGCCAACATCCAGGGCATCCCTGGCTTCTGGGCCAATGTGGTATCCTTTCTGCTACTCGTTGTGGTCCAGTGCTCAGGAGGAGGGGGAGGTGCAGAGGCAGGAGCAGGAGGAGGGGTGGAGGCGAGGGGGCAGAATGGTGGACCCTGAAGGAAGTGTGGTACTGGGCAATTGGCAGGCTCCAAAGGCACAGCTGAGTAGAGTCCGGGCAGGGCCACTCCTGTAAGTGTTGCAGCCATGAGTCTCTGTGTCTCCTTCAGGCCTGCATCTGAGGAGGATTAGCCTCTAAGTCAGAAATGACCAGAGACAGTACATCAGAGCCACCTTAGCTGACAGTTATTGTTGTAAAGGTGAATGATTCCGAAAATAACTTAGATGTGGGAGTCACACACACGCGTGCGTGCGCGCACACACACACATACACAAACCCAGAGAACATATGTAGGCATACTTTCTGATCCCCGTTATCTCACTGAGTGAGCAAGTTCTGAGTGGAATCACAGTGGTACAGCAAGGATGCCTGGCAGAAAGGAGAGGCAGGAATAAAGTGCCTGGGGGTGACCAGTGAGAGTGCAGAAGATCTGAGACACAGAACAGGTTGCAATCCCAGACACAGAAGCCACGGTGGGTGACCCCACAGCCCTTTGAACACCCTGATACAAGGGCCTTTCCATCCTTCCCAAGTGCCAGGCATACTTTCCCTGACCTTACCATGAGCATGAGCAACCCTTGCCTATTTTGTGTGGTTTCAGTGATGGACCATAACTGCAGCATAAGCACCTGCTACCTGCAGTCTTCCAGTCTGAATCATCACCCTTTGTACTCCTTGCAGAACACATATATTTGGTATCAGGAATATAGGATGGATGGCTTATCTTGATCCTCTTGCTGCTCCCAGCCACACAGGCTTGGGTGACCAGGCAGGCTTGAATGTGTTCTCACATGGAGAACAGAACCGCTTAGAAAGGGCCTCGATAGGGTAAATTGGCAGCCATGCATGTTTCTGGCACCAGTGTGTCATGGAACTTAATGGGGAGCTGTCCTTACCATCTCCCTGGCAGGTATTCAAATAATGTTCAGGGAGTTCCCTCAGGCCCCAGGCCATGGCCCATTTCTCCATCTGTGCAAAGTGTGGCCAAGCTACCTGAGGCCTTTGCACTATTCACGTCTGTCCAGCGACGGAGGGAGGGTCACACGGCACCTTCTGCAGTTCAGCAGTGACCGCGCACCGTTGACTTTCAAGTTTGAGAAAGCACTCTCCGAATGTGTGGACTAACAAAGTCCTATCTCCCATGGGTGCAACTCACTAAGGAGGAGCAGGGCTTGCCTTCTCATATAAACTTCTCGTATGAGCACTGGTGTGCAGAGAGTGACAGACAGCAAGAGCACCACTGAGAGAGATGGAGACAAACAGACACCAGCCCTTGGTACACACATGGAAGGATTGCCCAAAACAGTGCTATGCCAGAAGCAGAGATGAAGAGACAAAGAGCCAGCTCTGTACCCTAAGGCTCTGGTGTCCCTGAACAGTGGAGATCAACTGTAGCCAACAGTGTGGTTTTTCCCTTCTCCCCTAGCATCCGGACAACAGGTTCTGTGTCCCATGGAGAAAAAGTATCCAGCCACGTGGAGTCCCTGTTTATGCTTTGAATCCTCAGGGAAATTTCTCAGTTATTGAGGGTCCTGAGGGACACAGGAGTAAGCTGTTCAGACTGTGAAGCAGAAACCCGTCATTGGGATTTCCAGAGTCCGGACAATGACAGCGCCTGGAGTATCAGCAGATGCAAAACCCATTACTCCCTGGAGCGGTATATGCCATGTGGGTGCGCTGTAGCCCAGGAACTGTGGAAGATTCCCTACGTTTGAGGGGCGTATCCAGAAGGGTGCCACCCACCACTCTCTCGGCCATTGGACTAGATTTGGGCCAGCAGCCTACGCGTGGCTCACAGCCTAGGGATCCGCCTATTCGGCTGATTTCCCCAGGGCCTGTTCACCCTGTCCCGTGCTGTCTGCCACCCCTTTCTTCAGCCTCAGGCCACCGGACACACACCAGCCCCCGCTTCCCTACCATCCCCCTCACTCCTCGCCCCCAAAGAGCTAGTGGGTCCCACAGGATTACTGAAACCTGAGCCGCATTTGCACACCACTTGTGCTATTATGTCGCATCCCTTGGCATCTGCCCCAGCCTGGGGTCACGACCAGGGCCAAGAGGAGTGTGAAAGGCCGTCAGAGGAATGCAGGAGCATCCTGGGACCCCAGACCTTCCTAGTTGTGAGCTCCGGTTTCAGGGCGCTGGGGTTGGTGGCCAGCCATCCTCAGGCTTTTTGAGGCTGGGACCTTACAGCCACAAGTTGTCATGCCAGGCAAAGGAGCCACGCTATGCAGGGTGGAGGCGGTGGACGACGGTGAGCCCCTGGTGGACGGAGACGTGGTGGGGATTGGGTGGTTGTTCCAGCTGCTTGCGGAAGACGTCATGGAGGAGATGGAGGTTGTGGCAGATGAGGAGCAGCAATAGGGGTTCTTCCAGGAGCTGAGAAGACGGTGGAGGAGCAGGGCCAGGAAAGGCCCGGGAGCGCTACTGAGCTTTCAGGGCAAGATGCGCTGCAGGCACTGGCTGCCCTGCTGGTGGAACTGAGCTCTGAGCATAAGAAGAACTGCAGGGCCTACTTCCAGTTCATGTGCAAGAACCATCAGAGGAGGAAGCCTGACTTGGCTTGGAGGATCGCCATCACCTGGGGCATCCCTTGCTTCTGGGCCGTAGCTGTATCCTTTCTGCTGCTCTTTGAAGTCTGCTGCTCAGGAAGAGGAGGCGGCGCAGGAACCTTTTCCCTGCTCCCTATCCTGACAGGTGCTGTTGCGGAGCCATCCATCGTCCCACTGCAAGTTGATATTTTCCTTTCAGGACCCCCCTACTTCTTGAACACAGTGACCACTAAGTAGAATTACCTTGACATCACTTGTGAAACGTGGTTCCTGGGGTGATGAGTGTGGGTGTGCAAGGTTGTGGAGTGTCCACCTGTGGGATCCACACCCATCTCCCGTCTCTCTGTAGGGCATAGGGCACGTTGTTCCACTCCTGTCCACTGGTTCTGGGACTTTGAATGGGGAGCATCCAGCCGCAGCGTGGACACCAGGAGCCTTAACTTTCTCGGCTGGTTGTCAGGTCACAACTGCTCAGAGTCAAACAGGATTGCTGAGGTGTGGTTGCTTAGGGCCTGAACACAGTCAGCAATTCACTTTGGGATTCTTGGCTGCTGGCTCACCTTGCTCGTATTGCCAGCGGATTGTTGGCCAAGATGTGTGGGAGGATCGCCTGAAGTAGTACCCTGGGCAGGAAGGTTCTTCCATGAGAGTAACTGACAGAAACATGTGTGGAGATGGGGTCTGAAGGTGGGCCCTGAAGGGACACTCGTGTGATACTACAGGGACACTGTCCTTTCCAAAATGGGGATGCTCAGACTCATGCAAGCTGGCTGTGGAGCTTGAGTTTGGATCGTACTTGTAGCAGGTGACCTCCTGAGACTGTTTATTTGGGGACTTGGTGTGTCCGTGAGTGAAGCAAGTCTCCACCAAATCAGCTGAGGTGGCAGCACCAGAGTCCAGGTGATACTACTAGAGGCAGTGTGTATTAAGTATCTTTGTCAGACTCATCCTTTGTGGGTCCTTTCATCACCTGGCCTCCTGCTGCTCACTGAGTTTGAGATTGCCTGGGCACTTCACTCCCGCCCCTTACCCAGGGAAGGCCTATCATTGAAAAGCTGTCCTCTCCGGGGTCCCAGTGCACCTGTGTGCTGACTTTGGGATCTTCTGTGAATTTCCACATTCAGCACTCACTGTCTCACAACCACCAAACATGCTGCGCTGGAAGCGGCTTCAGGCTGCCTTGGGAACATATGGAAGAGTTCGTGGAGAAGGTGAACAGGGAGCCCCAAGGGCAGGACTTGGTGCCTACTGTCGCCACCCCCGACATTGCTGGCCTCGGTCGTCTTCACCTCCTTAAACACCTATGCTCGTTGTTTGCATCTGTGTCCCCGTGCTGAGCATGTGTGGGTATACACACGTGTGCTTATTTATGCTGGCTGTGATTGTGTGTGTGTGTGTGTGTGTGTGTGTGTGTGTGTGTTTGTGTCCGGCCCAGGGCAGAGGCAGAGATGAAGGTGGCAGGAGAGGAGGTGCTGAGCAAACAGAAGAGGAGTCATGAGGCGACCAGGCTGAAGGTGGTTTGTCGCCTCATCTCTGCATTGACCCTGCCCAGGATGGGAACAAGGAAAGGATGGCCAGTGATAACTCCAGACTGTGGCTCCAGATATCTGCAATTAGACCAGATACAAAACACGCTCATCAGTTCTACCGTGTTGTTGTGTGTGCTTGGATCAGGAAGAGGGTTTCATGGTCTAAGGATTCACACAGAGCAAATCACGTGGGGTGGGGCTTTGAAACCACTGCCTGTGGAGCCCTCCGTGTGTGGGGCCATGGGCTGGCCTCTGGAAATGAGGGACGTGGCTATGGCAAGATCTGGGATGGTGAGGATAAGGTCCTGCCGAGATGGGCAGAGAGCTGAAGGAGAAAGAGTCATAGATTGCCTGCTGCACTGGAGATTGTTCCACACACATGTGAAAAGGAGAACTGGGAAGGTCCTGGACCAGTGCTTCCCCGGATCAGCCCAGCAGCCAGCACACGCCCTCCCTGAGGGTGGCACACACTGGCACAATATGACACAAAACATGAGATGCGCTAAAGTATGCTGTATCTGCCAAACCACAGGCATCCTAGGAGAGACATGGTCTGTAAGCAAGGCATGCCTCCAGGCACTTCCAGCCTGCCTCCCTGGAAGGGCCCAAAGGCTAAGAATGGGTAAGTGGGTTTCCCTGTGTGACCCTATCCAGGATATGCCTGTGAGGGAGGGAACAGAGAAAAGACAAGGGCGGTGGGTAAACTGCATGTCCTAAGGGACCTCAGGGGAGTGGAGACAGAGAAGCCCCTGGGGCAGTTCAGGGCCTGCTGGTTTTCAGGGTCCAGACTCTAGGCAGTAGCGGTCCTGCCAAAGATACCCCATGGTCTGTGCTGAAAGTTCTGATATGAATTCCTCCTTTTCTTTGGGGTCTTGCCCCTGGCTTTGGGGGCCTGAGTGTCAAAGGTGCACGTCTGTACCTGAAGGAGGATTCTGGTAGTCTTGCTGGAGCAGAATCTCTGATTGTGTTGTAGGGAATCTGCACCCAGGTGACACAGAGGGAAGCTGCCTTCCAGGTGACCGTCTTGGATATCCCTGGGCCCAACCGCGCACTGGCTTCCTTGGCACGGGTACTGTGTAGGGAAGCAGGGATGCCTGACTGTAGGGAGTCCTACCTGGGCTAATGAGAGCACCTGAAAGAGAGCCTTGGCATTTAGCAAATCACTGAGGCATGGGTGGTTCAAGCCCTCTTGGTCCATTTGAGATAGTAACGCTGCTTTCTGTCCAACGGAGGCATTAGCTCTGGGCCCAGAACCTGCAGGTTCCCCAGGGCATCATCTGTTGGGGGACTCCCATGTGCATGGGTAGTGTTAAACAGAAAGGAAGACGTGTAGGGATGCCACCTTACTTTTATGGCCTCCGGTTCCATTCTTGCTATCGGAAGAGACCCTCTATCCATGTGTACCTTCTTCACAATCTTGGATCAGAAACAGCCCTGTCACAGTCTCCGGGGGCTTTTGGAGGCTCAGGCGTTTCTGGCCTTTTCCTGCCACATGGAGAGAGCACATCGGGGCACAGGTAGATGGTGCACACAGAACGCTCCACAGATAGGAAGAACAGGGGGCCTCATTCAGAATGCTGGGGGCTGTAACGGGTGGTAGGCTAGCAAGAGGGGCACAGCATTGACACGGAATGACCTAGACAGGTGCACACCGAGAAAGCAGTTCTTCAAGTCAGCTGAGCTCAGAGGTCCTTGTTTTCTGGTCCCCTGAAGGAATGCACAGGCAATGGATCAGGCCAACGTGACTGGTACTGTGAAGCTGTCCAAGGTGATGGGAGAATGCAGAAGGCAGGCACATGTTATACAGCTGTTCATGGCAAGAACTTCCAATGCTGCCTGCTGCTCTGCAGGCCAGTCCCTATCAATAGCAAATGCCAAGGTTTTGGAACCTTTGAGGATAAGGCACAGAGTTAGAAGTGTAACATGACATAATCGATGAGCAAGTGAAAAAACAAGGACAGAAATGTGGATGCTTACCAAAATTCATGTTCCTGGAAAAGAAAACTTGTACTTCGGAATATGGACAAGTTTCCTCTCAGCGATCTTACTTTGTGCATGCATATATTTGTGCACATGTGCACATAGAAATTTGAGTGCTTACCAAAATTAATGCTCCTGGAAAAGAAAGCTTGTACTTCTGCATATGGACAAGTTTCCTCTCAGGGATGTTACTGAGTACACGTGCATGTTTGTGCACATGTGCGTGCAGAAATTTGAGTGCTTACCAAAATTCAAGTTCCTGGAAAGGAAAGCTTTACTTCTGCATATGGACAGGTTTCCCCTCAGCGATGTTACTGTGTACACATGTAGGTTTCTGCACATATGCGTGTAGAAATCCCTGCCAGTTCACTTGTGAGTATGAACTACTGCAACTGACCTAGCCAGGTGATAGAAGTTGAACAGCGAAACCATGAAGTTCTTAGGGAACGGTACAGAGTCTCTGGCCAGCAGAAGCACTGAAGCCAGGGAATCGCTCCCTGTTTGCTCACTGAGCAAACACGTTCTAAGTGGAATCACAGTCGTGCACCTAGGATGCTTGGCAGAAAGGAGAGGCAGGAGGAAAGAGCCTGGGGAGTGTGAAGACGAAAGTCCACTACATCTGCAGTTTTATGAAAAGTAGAAAATGCACCTAATGAGCTGGGAGTACAAACAGTACTTAATTGAGTTATCTAAGAGGATTTCCATCCAAACAGCCAAAAGTGCTTCCTGGTTTTTTCTTGCTGCTTGTAGTAAAACATGAAGGGAATTTTTTTTTAATGTTTAAGATAAAGATTATTAAAACAGGGGACAAAACTTGCTGATTTGGGAAGTTTCCAGGCTTTTAATATGACATTAATTAAATAATAAATTTTACCTGAAAGAACAAGCAAGGCAGACAAGGGAATTCACAAAGGACAGTAACAAAATAGTAATCTTGACACATCTTCAATATATTTGTAAAGAAAACAAAGTGTCATTATGTGAACAAAATATAGAGGTATCAAAAGAAAAACAGAGGAAGCTCCTGAAAGAACTCAACTCACTATTAACTATCTTTGATTTGCAGGCACGGAAACTGACTCAAGTTAATTCTAAGAAGCAAAGCCCTGATGTTATTATCTCTTCTTTTTTCCTTTTTTCTTTTTCTTTTTTTGTGAAAACTTAGGAAATTTAGGCTGGAGAGGGAAGAAGAGGATAGAGACTTCAAGTGCCTTTAAGGAGGAGGAGGAAAGAGAGGGGGTTGGAGATTTGATTGTGTTATTTGAACAGCATTGGTGAAGCTCAAACAAGGGAGGTAGCAAGCCATGCGGGCCTGCGGGAAGAGCATTTCCAGAAGCACAGCACTTACAGTCTTGGGATCGGGAAGAACTGGAATTTGATGGGGGAAAACCAAGGCAGGTGTTGTCAAAAAGAGTACATTAGTGGGGAAAACAATAGAGTAGAAGACAGAGAATGGAAGAGAGGAGCAGTCAGGGACCATATTGCGGGAACCTTTTAATTTGGCAATAAATACAACTTGTAGTCCTTAGGAGCATACTTCACAGCAACTAACAGCAACAGTGTTGATAACACTAAGCAACAATAAAAGCACGTAACTAAAGCATTTCGTATCTTTTACTATAGAAATCGAAGAAAGCAGATACAAATGCAATAGTCTGCATATTTATTTATACAGAGAGTTTTCACCTGAGACCAGAACACACACACACTCTTTATACACCTAAAAGTGGTTTCAGCTGACACTTAGCAAAGTGCTTTGGCCCAAATAAACTAACGAGAAAGGCCTAGTAAAGTATTCGAAGTGCAAATAAATCAATCATGCTCTGAGTAAATAAACACAATTTATTTGAATTTGAATTTACACTCACGAAATTACCTAAAATGGAGACAACAGATTCACAACAGTTTCATCATCTGTAGTCCTTCCTCTTCAGTTCTGAGAAGGATGCTAACCGCTTGGTGATGTTCTCTTTCCAGCATTTTGTGAAAGCTTAGAGGACTTAAAGAAACTGAGGCCTGGGGAGAGTGGCGAGAGACAAAGAGGAGGAGAAAGGAAGAGGAAACGGAGAGATTGCTCCTGGCATAGGTCTACAGACAGGATCCCAGCTTCCTGGAATGGTGCACAGAGATTGCTAAGTATCCGTGCCAGAAGTGGAGAAGGGGTGACATTCAACTCCAGGAGGAGACTCAACTCCAAGAACCTACAGAGGCAGCCAAGTGTGCTGATGTTCAGGAACCAATACTTAGAGGGTACCCCACAGGTCTGTGAAAGAGCCATGGAGACCGCAAGAAAGAAGGTTTCCACAAGTATAATCACAGATTAGATGGTTGGATAGATTAGAGGAAGGATAACTCTATGACCTGATAATTACTGAAATACATGAGACAATTCTTGCACATCAGACTGTGTCAAGAAAGACGGAAACTCAATAAGTTTGATACAATGGGAAATTACATATGCAAAGAATTAGCTGTTAACTGTACTACATTTGTGTGCAAGGCAAGATAAGATACAGAACAGAAATCTTCACATGGTCAACTCGGGTAAGACACATGTAACTGGAAAATGGAAGGAAGAGTTCCAAAAAGGCTTTAATCACCCTGGACTATTTTCATCCACTATATTTACGATTCTTAGACAACTCCATTGTAGCTTAAGGGTAAGAGAACTCAATTTAGCCCAATTCAAAAGCTGAACAGATTTCCTGTGTTTGATCCTTTTCAGCTACAACTATGGGTCCAGCGCAAATCAAAGTGGACGTCAAGGCTCTTTTTCCTTTGGGAATTTTAACTTGCTTTGCTACTGTGTCTGACACAGATATGCCGACCTCACTGTGACTACAGGCCAGCCAAATGGGAAAGGGGACAGAATGAATCAAATCCCCCTTTTGATCACTCAACAGGAGGTCCACAGGCACCAGGTCTCATTAACTATCTCTGCTTCTCCAACTGCAGTCAGTGCTACACAGGGCCTGCTTCATGCTTGCCAGGGTCTCTCACCAAACACAGGCATTTTAACTGCTGGCTTCCTTGAGATGTCCCTGGGCTAGGTAAAAGCACTCTGAGACAGTGTTCCTTCTCCCTTGGCTCTGTACCTGCAGTGAATGTATGCCTCTTCCTCAGCTGGGACAAGAAGCCACAGCTCTTCACTGATTAAATCCCGTGTCTGGTCCAAACTCACATCGTAGCTTCTCCATCAACCTCCACTGCACGCTTTCAGAGCCAGGTTATCTTAGATCAGCCCAAGAGGCACTTCAGAGAGTGACATTCAAGTCTGGCTATATAGCTGATACTGAGATCTTCAAGGCATGAAAACACTTCAAAATTACGTTGCTAAAACACTCTACAGATTATATGTATAGTAGAGCTTTCGAACTTACAAGTAACATCAAATACCAAAATAGGTTCTTACTTTTCCTTTCTCAACTTCTCTCATTCTCTCTCTCTCACAGACACATGCACACATCCTTTTTACATGTTAAGACAATTACACGAAAAACAGATCATAGATTTTTAAATAGCAGCTCAATATGCAGATCAAACAAAACTGTACTTCCTCTATTTAAAACAAAATCACATAAATTACCCATCGGTTTCCCTATATTTGATATTATTGAATAATGCTATAAGTTGATCTTTTTGTTTTTATTGGGGTTTTTAACTTTGACTGAAATACTTGCTTCAGACTTACTGAAGGCAGAATTAACTATTTTTTTTTTCTTTTTTTGACCTCCTCCTTTTAGATTTGGGGGGTGATGATTCAAAATCAGATTTGTTCACAGTAATGGATGCAACTTCCACCAATCCTGGCTGAAGGGGTTCCAGTGATACCTGAATAACAATTTTTGTTTCAGGAGACAATACTTCTAGCTGCTTAGGCTTCTTAAACATTTGATGACACTGGGTCTTGTGATCCCTCTCCTCTTTGGAAGTTAAAAACTGTAGCCGACATTTGGAACACTGGTGAAAACTCTTTTCCCAGTGCCCTCGATGATGACGTCTGTATGCTGTTGCAGTTTTAAAAATTTTGAGACAAAATGGGCAAAGTAAATTCTTGGTGTTACCATGGTATGCTCTGAAATGTGCATCCACATCTGCAAAAAATGATGATCTGTAACTGCAAACCTGGCATACATAGGGCATTTCACCAGGCTTATGATTGTCTTTCATGTGCTCTAAGAGAACCTGATCTGTCTCAAAGGACAACTCACAGATGTGACAGACTGCGGAGGGCTCCTGGGCCGTGTGGACACTTTCAATGTGACACTGCAGCTGGAAGGGAGTCGGAAACTGGCGGAGGCAGTGCTGGCAGGTGGTGTGGGTTTTCCAGCTGTCACCTCTCTGCCTCTCAAGTTCCAAATGGTGCTTCATGTGATTCATAAACTTGACATTTTTTAGAACTTTCAAGCAGCTGAGGCATTTAAACGCCGTGTGGGTCTTCGCTTCTGGCTGCCCAACTCCTCTATGCTCGCCATAGTAGAAGTCGCGAAGTAACACAATCAGATTTCCTTCTGTGGGATCACCAATTTTGTTTGGACTTGCCAAACTTGGAAAATCAGTTTTTGTCCGTCCACTTTCCCCTAAAGGTCTTACAGGCTTGCAATGAACACTGTCGTTTGGAAGAGGTGTTGGACAAGGTTCTCCATTCTGAACATGGCTTAGTGAGGTATGGACACGGTCTGGTGTGCTTTGCTGAGTGGTCTCTGTATGAAAAAAACCTGACGGGGAGAAACCTAAAGAATGTTCCCCTACAATGCCATCACTGAGTTTAGGCCTTCTGGGATTTCTGCGATTTGTTTCACAAGGGGAAACTCGCTTTGATACATGAGGACTTTTATTCATATCTCCTGCAGAAACTGCTGTTTCTACTGGATGCTGCAATGAACTTGTGAAGGTAATCAAAGAAGAACATAACTCCTTCGAAAAGCAATCAGGCACTATTTGTGGTGAAATATTTTTATAATCAGCTTGAGACGGAGGTTCAATAATAATAGGACTACCTGTTGATCTTGAGTCAGAGTCAGACACTGGCAAGACAGTCTTTGCTTCTGATGTAGGAGTCACATGACTAACAGGCTGTAATCTGTGAGCGTTACCTCTCCTGAAGTGGCCATACCTTGTTCTCCTTGAATAAGAACCTGGGGTATCTCTGTTCAGTATGTTTGAAACGACTGGTTTTGAAGCTGAGCTCATCCCAACAAAGATCACGTCAGCATCGTCATTTACATGTTCCACTCCAACCAAGATCACTTCATCATCATCATCATCATCATCCACTTGTTTCGTCTCTCCCTCCCTTTTCCGTACTTCTGGCTCTTGTTCTTCTTCACGTAACATACATGGGAGTTCCATATTTTTAATACTTTTTTATTCTTAGAGGGTGCGGCCACAAGTCCCAGTGCTTCCTTTATACAAACTGCCACCTAAGTGTAAACATACTACAGATTAGTTAAGTACAGAAAAATGGGCTATTTGATTATCTCCAAAACTCTAGAGTACTTATACACACCCTTATCTTACAGACAAAGACACTGAGTGTCAACCAGACTCAATGACAGCTGAAAAAACTACGACTACAAGTCTACATGGCTCTAGAATCATAGCTTTGTCGCATGTTCACTTTAACCTCTTCTACTTAAAAAAATAAAGAGGGGGGAAAAAAACGCCACACTGATCATTACGTGAAATCACATGTAAAGGATGAGTATTTTTACAAAAGCATTGTTCTACAGCGTTTCGAAGCATGGACTTTGGAGTCATAGGAGATTAAGTTGGAATTCTAACTTAACCACACACCAGTTGCTTCTTCTTGGGCAAATTTGTAACTTTTAAATGTGTCTCTGTATCTTAAAGACAAACATGCTTATTTCTTAGACTTAAGGTTAACAGCTTTTTTAAAAGGCATCAGCTATTCAATGGCATCTTGTTTTGTAGTAAAAATGGAAGAAAATGTATCTTAAATGCACATTACAACTGATCCATAAATTCTAATTTCGTAAATGTTAACAAACAAAATAGGTAGCAAATTCAAAGTATAACCTATCTATACCTAGTTAACAAACAGCATAATACAATGTCAAGCACTTAATTCAGGCCTAGGAAACTGAGAATGAGCTCTCTGATAATCTCACCCCATCCACACTGATATATCCTAAATTTCTCCCTCTAATCCTGGCTAAACTTCAATCCAACAATGCTTCATCTTTATGTCACATGTCTCTTCCGCACATAGCAGGCAAAGTGATGCCAGTCTTTCTCTCATACCAATATTAGAAAGAGACATCACACACACACACACACACACACACACACACACACACACACCTGATATCCCTTATGGATACAGGTGAAAGAGTCCTCAACAAAATACTGGCAAACAAAATCCAACAGCATATAAAAAAGACTGTACACTATGATCACATGCAATTTAGGGAGGTATGCAAAGTTGGTTCATTATAGGAAAGTCAATCAACATTATGCCATTTTAAAACAATAAAACAAATAACACATCTGCCTGAAGAAAAGGCATTTCCCTGAATCTAGCACCTTTTCATAACCGGGGTTAAAAGAACACTTAATAATTAAGAACAGAAGAGAACTTTCTCAATCAAAGGGCACATGTAAAAAGACCCACAGCTAACATCATACTTAAGAATGAAAAACTGAAAGCTTTCCCTCTAAGACTGGGAACAACACAAGGAAGTCTATTACACACTTTGGCTCAACATTATACTGGCAGTTCTATAACCAGAGCAATCAGGTAACAAAAGAGAATTGTTGCTGTAGTTTCAAAAAAAAAAAAAGAAAAAAGAAAAAAAAAAAAACAACAACGAAAAAACAACAAAAAAAAAAAACACAAAAAACAGCCTTCAGAATGGAAAGGAAGAAGTCAAAGTATATTGGAGATAAGATAATTTAGTATAGAAAATGTTGAAGAAACACAAGTATTAGAATTAATATAAACCTTGCAGAATAGAAGACAAATATTATAAAAGTCAACCACATTTTATACAGTAGCAACAAATGTTGTTAAGTAAATACTTGAATCTACACTAGCATTCAAAAGAATACTTAGGAAGTCAGAAAGAGAAAGACAATATATTCTTTTGAATGGCTGAGTAATACTCCACTGTGTATATGTACCACAGCTTTCTGATCCATTTATCTGTTGATGGACATCTAGGTTGTTCCATGTCCTGGCTATTATAAACAGTGTTCTCCAAGTGGCTGTACTAGACTGCATTCCCACCAACAGTGTAAGAGGGTTCCCTTTCTCCACATCCTCTCCAGCATTTATTGCTTGCAGACTTTATAGGAAACAATTCTAATGAGATGGATGAAACTGGAGCCGATTATACACAGTGAATTGAGCCAGAAAAAAAAAACACCAACACAGTATACTAACACATATATATGGAATTTAGAAAGTTGGTAATGACAACCCTGTATGAGAGACAGCAGAAGAGACACAGATGTATAGAACAGATTTTTGGACTCTGAGGGAGCGGGAGACGGCGGGATAATATGGGAGAATGGCATTGAAATATGTACACTATCATGTAAGATAGTCGCCAGTCTATGTTCGATGCAGGATACAGGATGCTTGGCGCTGGTGCACAGGGATGATCCAGAGAGATGATATGGGGTGGGCGGTGGGAGGGTGGTGAGGATTGGGAACTCATGTACACCTGTGGCTGATTCATGTCAATGTATGGCAAAACCAACACAGTGTTGTAAAATAAAATATAGTAAAAATAAAAATTAAAAAAAAGAGAGAGAAAGACAAATATCGTATGGTATCACTTACATGGACTCTAAAATATGCCACAAATAAACTGATCTATGAAAGAGAAACAGACTCACAGACATAGAGAGCAGACTATGTGATTCCCAAGAGGGAAAGGTAAGGCAGGGACAGATTGGGAGCTGGTGATTAGCAGATGCAAAGCATAATATATACAATAGACAAACAAGAGCGTACTGTATAGCACAAGGAACTATATTCATAATTTGAGATAAACAATAATGGAAAAGGGTATGAAAGAAATTGTGTGTGCATATGTGTGTGTTTACATATGAAGGAAAGGAAAGGGCAACTGTTGGCAAGCACGTACAGAAAATGGATCCTTGTGTGTTACGGATAGATTTTAAAATGGTGCAACTGCTACAGAAAACAGTTTAAAGGCTCCTCGAAAAATTAAAGAACTAGAGCTGACACATGATTCAGCAATTCCACTTTAGGATATAAAATCAAAAGAAGTTAACATGGGGTCTTGGGATATCTGCAGAGCCGTGCTCACAGCAGCACGAAGCACAACAACTAAGAGGTGGAAGCATCGAAATGTCCATCAAATGTGATATATACACAATGAAATATTATTTAGCCATATAGAGAAAATTCTGTCACATGCTACAACATGCATGATCATTTCAGACATCAAGCCAAATGCAATAAGCCAGTCGTACAAAAAGACAAATACTGTAAGTTTCTACTTGCATGAAATAGCTAACACAGTCAAGCAATAGAAAGGAAACAAAAAAGAATGATGGAGTCCATGGTCTAGGTCAATGGGCAAGAAAAGAGGAGTTGCTGTTTAATGGGACAAGTGATGGGTACAGAGTTTCGATTTTGCAAGCTGTAAAGGTGTAGAGATCTGCTTCATAACAATGTAATAAGGAATTCCCTGGTAGTTCAGAGGTTAGGACTCCACAGTGTCCTATCAGGGGCCTGGGTATGATCCTCAACCAGGGAACTGTCATCCAAGCTGCACAACACAGCTAAAACAATGACAACAACAACAAATCAACACTGTCACTATGTGTGTGTATATGTCTTAGTCACTCAGTTGTGCCCAACTTTGCATCCCCCAGGACTAAAGTTCACCACGTTCCCTTCTCCATCAGATTTGCAGTGGGTTGCCATTTCTTTCTCCAAAAGGTTGATGAAAGTATGCAAAATACTTAGCATGCAAAAATGGTTAAAATGGTCAAAATTTAAGTTTGATGTTTTCTACAACAATTAAAAACAGAAAAGCATTTAACAACCAGGAAAAGAATTTGAATAGACATTTCCGACTCTTTGCAATCCCATGGACTGTAGCCTACCAGGCTCCTCCGTTCATGGGTTTTCCAGGCAAGAGTGCTGGAGTGGATTACCATTTCCTTCTCAAGGCGATCTTCCCCACCCAGGAATTGATCCCAGGTCTCCTACCTTGCAGGCAGACATTTGAATATTTGAAATTCACCTGTGGCCTTGACAAGAGTGGCTTTATAGGAAAATGAGAGAACTCGAGATAACAAAGTCTAGGAACATCTCTGCAGAGGTCTGTAACAAGCAAATATGAAATAAAAGCAGCAGAAGCAGGATGTGTCACCAAAAGACGGATTTTTAACGACAGGTCACATTATAGTCAGTCTGTTTGCTGATGGGAACCATCCAGAGAAACAGAAACCTTAATCCAGGGCAAAGAGGAGACTTGCTAGAACATCAAGAAATGAGTAGGTCTAGAACTGAGTAGATCAAAATTGAGTACATCAGGCCAGAGAGCACACAAGCTGGAGAAGGCAATGGAAACCCACACCAGTACTCTTGCCTGGAATATCCCACAGACGGAGGAGCCTGGTAGGCCGCAGTCCATGCGGTTTCGAAGGGTCGGACACGACTGAGCGACTTCACTCTCATGCACTGGAGAAGGAAATGGCAACCCACTCCAGCGTTCTTGCCTGGAGAATCCCAGATAAGGGAGAGCCTTGTGTGTGGCTGTCCATGAGACTGCAGAGCCGGACACGACTGAAGTGGCTTAGCAGCAGTAGCAGCACACAAGAAGGGTACACAAGCCAAATAATTTGCTTACATTGACAGAGCTGAGATCATATTAAAAAAAAGGCTGGCATACTGGATTAATGGGTATGGTAACCAGCCTTCAAGTGAATTCAATCTCCTAATATTCTCACCCCTGTGTAGTTCTCTCTCAATCTATCACAGGGTAGACCTGTGAGACTAAGCAAATACACAAGTGAAGATGTGTAACATCTGAAAAAAGACTCTGCACTTTATCATGGGTGCAAGCGCTTTCCTGAATCACTCATTCTGAGAAAAGACAGCAGCCTCCACAAGAGAAGCCCCTTGGAGAGGCCCACAGAAGGAGGAACTGAGGCTTCATGAGTACAGACAAGTGAGAGAGCTTAGATTCAACAAGCTAAGTCTTCAGAGGTTGCCAAGCCAGACAAAAGCTTGACTACTAACTACCTCAGGAGAGATCCTAGGCCAAGAGATAACAAGTGGTAAGTTCTTTCAAACTATTCCATTTTGAGATCATATGTACAACACAAACATTTCAAGTTTTAATACCATTCACATCATACGTACACACAGAACAGTTCTCCTATAAATATAGCTAAAATCAAAACACACACACACACACACTCACCCAATCCAAAGCACCGAAACACAGGAGTTGCCTAGCAGTCCAGTGGTTTGGTTAGGACTCAGCCCTCTCACTGCCAGGATCCTGTGTTGGATCCCTGGCTGGGGAACTAATATCCTATGAAGCCACATGTTGTGACCAAAAAAAAACATGCTGTGAAGTCAAAGTTGTACCAGCAAGATAAGTATACAACACAGCTGTAGGCACAAGTTGCTGGGCATAGAGCTTCCTATGATCTTGTTTACTCGCATGACATGAACTCAGAGGGTGCCTCACCCCCATCCAGTGGAGCTGACTTACTTAATGAAGAAAAGCCCTTAAGGGTACAGAAATGAGCAAGTAATCTCACGTGAACATGTTAAATCACAGGATATTTTCTCTGAATGAACCACTGGATTCATTCATTCATTTGGCCATGCTGTTTGGCTTGTGGGGTCCCAGTTCCCTGACCAGAGATTAAACCCAGACCACTGCAGTGGAGGCCCAGAATCCTAATCACCAGGCCACCAGGGAACCCCCACACCTGCATTGCTTTGCTTTCCTAGCTAAAACCTTAGGATATGTGCATTGCCCCATTTTAGCCTCACCAAGTGGTAGGAGTCAGCTGTACACAGCTTAAGACCCATGGTGTTCTTACTTTTTTTCTTTCAAGAATGCAGGGGAAAGCAAGTCACCCTGCCTGTTTTTAAGCTTGCCACTCAGAAAGCTGCAAACGTGAAACCATGATGGCCCTGAAGTCAGCACCCGCAATCAGGGTCAGGTAATCCCCAATCAGGAATACTCTCTCTCAACAGCAACGTGTCAGCCGACGAATGAAAGGAGAAAAACGCAAAGTAAGAAACCCACACCTTTGTCCATGTTGTAAAGATGTCTGTCACCTTACCTCAGGGGCCCACTGAAATCCTGAGCGCTTGAGACCTCCCAGGCAGCACAAGGTCACATCCTGGGGACAAGCAGAGGAAACGGCCAGGGTGAGTCCCCTGTTCTGGGAACATTCTATCCCCCCAGGCCCTACCTGGTCCTACCCTATGGATGCTGACCAGGCGTCTCACACTCAACCAGACCAAGTGATTGAACTCCTTTGCCCTGAGCTTCTTCCTCCCATCTCCCTTCTCTCAGTAACAAACAATACCTCATCTGCCAACTTCCCGAACCAAAGGCCTGAATCTCGGGGCCCCCAGGGACGGGGCAGCCCTGGAGTCCGAGGAGAGGCAGAGGAAACGGGAAAACGACTAAAGCACCAGGGCAGTGAAGAGGCTGCTAGATAGATGTTTTGTTTTTGTTTTTGTTTTTTTGCTGCTCCTGCCTGACTGTGCCTGGGTGCAGAACCGGGTTGGGCCGTGAAGATTTGTGCATCTGTGTTTAAATACATTAGGTTGCACAGGAGAGCTAGGTGCCAGGGGCCAGGGGCCTAAGAGGCCCTTTCCCCGAGCTGGCTTGTCCCGCCCCTGGGCAGGAAAGCTGCTGGAGAACAGAGCCCGCCCAGACTAGAGAGGGGAGAGGGCGAAAGGAGCCTGAAGCCTGTGGATCCTGCCAGAAGCTCTCACGGCCCTCACCAGCCGCCCCGCCCAGCAAGGCCTCGTGCTAGTGGGGACCCGAGAAACCCTCCCTTTAGCCGTCAGGCACCGCTTTGGCTGAACCACGCTCCAGTCCTTACCAGAACCCGTTGACAGAGGAGACAGAACTGCTGGCAGCTCACCTGCCCTAGGCATTTCCAAGATTAACACTGAGGAGTCGAGCCTGAGGGGACTAGGCCTCCTCAGGTCTGGGGCGCCGCCTCAGCTCCCCCTACAGGCGTGCGGGCTGCCTCCGATGATTGGCTGCCAGGTGTCGGCGCCAGCCATCTGATTGGCCGCGAGGCCGAGTTGGGCGCATGCGCGCGCGATGAGCCCTCCCCCCACCCGCTCACCCCGTAAAAGTACCCACTGTAGGCGTGGTCAGGCTGCATCTGAATCTCAAGGATCTTGGGTCAAGATTGCTCAGCTCACCAAACGCGAAGAAAGAAAAAACAGATGGCACAGTCGCCAGGGCTCAGGGCTGAGAACGGCCTCCGAGTCTACCAGGGGAGTCCAGTGATGGTGTCCGGCACTCACAGCCCTCAGGGGTGACCTCCCTTAAGCCAGTTCTTTGCTTAAGGAACTTGACGGTACAGTGGATCTTGGCGCCCCTCCTCTTGGAATTACATTTCTTTTTCTTTTTTTTTTTTCATTTATAGTATATGTATATTCTCTTTTATATTTATTTTTTATTTTTTTCAGTTTTTTTTAAATTAATTAATTAATTTTTTTAATTTTAAAATCTTTAATTCTTACATGCGTTCCCAAACATGACCCCCGCTCCCACCTCCCTCCCCACAACATCTCTCTGGGTCATCCCCATGCACCAGCCCCAAGCATGCTGCACCCTACGTCAGACATGGACTGGCGATTCAATTCTTACATGATAGTATACATGTTAGAATTCCCATTCTCCCAAATCATCCCACCCTCTCCCTCTCCCTTATGTTCATCGCAGCACTGTTTATAATAGCTAGGACATGGAATTACATTTCAATCAAGGCAGGGCAGCCTGCCCCTGTTTTTGCACTGTCTATTGTGAGCTGAGAATGAGCTTTACTTTTTCTTCTTCTTCTTCTTTTTAATTTTAGAGCTTTACACTTTTAATGGCTGAGGTAAACAGAAAAGAATTTTATTTTCTGACGTGAAAATTGTGTGTAGTTCAATTTTTGGAGTCCTTAAAGGTGGAACAGGGACTTGCCAGCTTCTTTGGTTATCCTCTATGCCTGAAAACTTAATTAATTGCCAATGGTCATATTCACAAAGCCTAACATATTTCTTTTTTGGCCCTTTACACAGTGTTTTTTAAATGCCCTGTTCTGCTGGAAGTCTCCTGGTAGTCATATGGGAGAATAAAGTTTTGGTTTTGTTACAATATTTCTTTTTTTTTTTTTTTTTCTACCTTTTCTTTATTTTCCTCAACTCATGTTATTTCCCCCCCTCCCAGTGGTTTTTTTTTTTTTAATTTTAATATCTTTAATTCTTACATGCGTTCCCAAACATGACCCCCCCTCCCACCACCCTCCCCTCAACATCTCTCTGGGTCATCCCCATGCACCAGCCCCAAGCATGCTGCACCCTACGTCAGACATGGACTGGTGATTCAATTCTTACATGATAGTATACATGTTAGAATTCCCATTCTCCCAAATCATCCCACCCTCTCCCTCTCCCTCTGAGTCCAAAAGTCCGTTATACACATCTGTGTCTTTTTTCCTGTCTTGCATACAGGGTCGTCATTGCCATCTTCCTAAATTCCATATATATGTGTTAGTACACTGTATTGGTGTCTTTCTTTCTGGCTTACTTCACTCTGTATAATTGGCTCCAGTTTCATCCATCTCATCAGAACTGATTCAAATGAATTCTTTTTAACGGCTGAGTAATACTCCATTGTGTATATGTACCACAGCTTTCTTATCCATTCATCTGCTGATGGACATCTAGGTTGTTTCCATGTCCTGGCTATTATAAACAGAGCTGCGATGAACATTGGGGTACATGTGTCTATTTCAATTCTGGTTTCCTCAGTGTGGATGCCCAGCAGTGGGATTGCTGGGTCATAAGGTAGTTCTATTTGCAATTTTTTAAGGAATCTCCACACTGTTCTCCATAGTGGCTGTACTAGTTTGCATTCCCACCAACAGTGGAGGAGGGTTCCCTTTTCTCCACTTCTCCATTATATTCATTTTTCATTCTTTACTAATTTCATTCCTTCATATCACTATAAGTTTCCTTTAATGGAATCAGTGAAATAACATCAAAGAAAATACCTCTGTTGGTAGTTTTAACAGGTAACATGTTAGAAGGTATATGCTCAACTAAAAATATGTTGTATATATACAGTAAATACCACTTTAAGTAGCTTCAGAACTTGTATCTGGTTTCAAGTCACTAGGAAGGTTTGTTGAACATCCAATATTCTAACCTCCAGCTGTTCTCAACTTCAAAAAGATACAACTTTTTCAATAATTTGTTATCTCAAGTTTAAACTCCCTTTTAGCCACATATATGAACATGCTTTCTAGGTCACATGATTGAATCTGACCTATTGCCAAAAAGTGAAAATTTTGGAATACCTTTCTCAAAAGAGAGATGTTGTTTTCTTCTTCCAGAAAGACCGGTAGTGCAGCCGATCTTTGAACAGTTTGTCGGTTTTTGTTAACTCCATAAAGATTAAGCTGTCGAATTAAACTTTTCATGCTCTTGGTTTCAAATTTTCTGAAAGGCTCCTTTCTTTCCAAGACTTCTTTCCTGAAGAGTTCTTCATTGATCACTCTACATGTGCCTGTCTCATCCCACCAAATAGATTCAAACTAATCATTTCCACTATATTCCAAAGTTTTTGTGGAAATGTGAGTGAAAGAAAATCATTCACATCATCTGTTTCAGAGACAGAATATGTGTAGTGTGGCCTTTTGATCACCAGATCCTCAGCCAAAGGCTGAAAAGCATATTCTTCAATCATAGATCTCAAAACTGAGTCCCCAGTTGTATAATCATACCAGTAAGACCTAATGGAGTTTTCTGAACCAGTGGACTCACCTTTAGGAGGTCCATCTTGAATTTCTGAAGAAATATGTGCCATCTCAGGGAAATCTTTCTTCACATAATGTTCTCATTTGTCTGCTTTTACACAATGCAACTTCAAATGATGTTTGGCTGGCCTACAGAGAGAAACTCTCTGGACAATCACAGAGGTCCTCCCAGTCAAACAGCTGTGACATCACAAAGTCACTGGTCTCCTAGCAATCGAAGGTTAGTTGTGACATGACCAAGTCACTGGTCTCCTAGCAACTGAAGGGTAATGTTCAACCAAGTGTTTACTTCACTATCAACTTAAAATACAGACTGATGGCAGAAATACTAACCAAAACCATGAAGCATGCAAAAATCTCATTAGTAAAGTTGGCCTTTTTTTTTTGGGTGGGGGGTGGTTTCTGTGTTTGGGATGGTCTTTCTCTTTCTGGCAGTTTGTGGTTCCTCTTTATTGTGGAGGTTCCTCCCTGTGGCTGGGGTTGGACGAGGGGCTTGTCAGGTTTCCTGGTTAGGGAAGCTTTTGTCAGTGTTCCGGTGGGTGGAGCTGCATCTCTTCTCTCTGGAGGGCAATGAAGTGTCCAGTAGTGAGGTTTGAGATGTCTATGGGTTTGCTGTTTGGGCAACCTGTATATTGACGCTCCAGGTTCTGTTCCTGTGTTGCTGGAGAATTTGCATGGTATGTCTTCCTGTGGAACTTGTTAGCTATTCGTGGTGCTTGGTTTCAATGTAGGTATGGAGCTTTTTGGAAGATGTCCTTTTTTTTAAAATAAATTTATTATTTTTTAATTGTAGGGTAATAACTTTACATTATTGTAATGATTTTGCCATACATTAACATATGTCCACCACAGGTGTACACATGTTCCCTTTCCTGAACCCCTTCCCTTCTGCCAACCCGTACCAACCCTCTGGGTCGTCCCAGTGCACCAGCCCCAAGCATCCAGCATCATGCATTGAACCTGGGCTGGAGACCCATTTCATATATGATATTATATATGTTTCAATGCCATTCTCCCAAAACATCCCACCCTCTCACTCTCCCACAGAGTGCAAAAGACTGTTCCATACATCTGTGTCTCTTTTGCTATCTCGCATACAGGGTTATCGAAAACTCACATCAATAAATCTACTTTATTTCTGAAATAAAAGTGATTTATCATCCTTCTATGCACATATTCTTAATATTCAGTACTGTTACCCTAGCAGACTTGGTTTACTTGCTTCTGTGCAAACAAATTTATGAATTGACTGTGGGTTTCAGTGGGGGGGGGGGGCTGAAAGTGCTTATTGTAGGACGAAGTAAGGTGTCTTAGCAGCTGGTGCTTCAAAGATGCAAATCCCCAAATACTTTCAGGGGGAATATTTTAATGGCTGAGTGAGGGTGGAACATGGGGTCTGTGATCAATATTGGGACATTCTACTAATGGCCTATTAGTGAGGATATTGGGAGTCCACATCATTGACCGTCTAGATCCAACTATGCACTTACATTTCAGCCTGGTTTGGGCTTATCATCTCTAAAATTGTTCACAGGATATTGCTCCGAATGTCATCGATGGTCCTTGCTGCTGCTGCTGCTAATTCACTTCAGTCGTGTCCGACTCTGTGCGACCCCAAAGATGGCAGCCCACCAGGCTCCCCCATACCTGGGATTTTCCGGGCAGAACCCTGGAGTGGGTTGCCATTTCCTTCTCCACGCTGGCCCTTGAGGAGGGACTAGAGACCCTTGAGTTTGATTAGTGGCTAAATCATTATTATTGTCTATCACTTGATTGTTTTCCTTAATTTCTGTCTTTTCTAGCTTCTCTGATTAAAATTCCTTTTGAAAATGAGGAGGTCTACAATCTCCTACCTCTCTCTCTCGATTTCCATGCTTTTCAATCTTAAGAAGGGACTGCTTAGTACAATAAAGGAAAACAAGTCTTGGACTTAGAGCTCGATCATAAATATGACAGAAAATCTCAGTGCAGGTTCCATTTCTTTTTCAGGTTTCCCAGCTCTTGGAGTGATTGAGTCAGCAACAACTTTGGCTCTTTCCTGTTGAGATGGAGCATGGAGTTGGAAATAATTCTAAAATCTAGGCTTGCTATCAACAGTTTATGATATGAAAACATATCTCTATTTTATATATATTATATATATATATGTCTATGTTAGTATTTTGTCATTAAACTGGACAAACATTTGAGAATTGGTCTATATTTATGAAAAGGAGAGAGGTGAGTGATATAAAAGAGTCCTCATATGTTACATGCAGCCAAGGAAACATATTTTGAAGTATTTCAACTTCCATAATATTCAACAATCGAGTAGAATTTGAATCATTCTACATTTGGGTTTTATTGTTTTCCCATTTCTATTACACCTAACATGAATTAAAAGCCATCGCACATTTTTTCATACACACACTCATGCATAGACAGGTGTATATATGTATATATGTCAAAATATAATTTTAGGCAACTTTATTTAGGTGACCACAGTCATTGCTAGCTCCCAAGATCTTAGTAAACTGTTTGGGAAGCCCTACATTACTTAATATCTTTCTGGCTGAAACATTCATCTCGTTGCTGAAAAGCTCTCCTTTCATCTAGCTCATTTTCCACTATTCTTTCTGTAATAAGAGTTAGGGCTCATACTTATGAGGGCAGCTTGAACTCAGAAAACTGCAACTCAGGCTTACTTAGTGATATTGTTCCAAACATGCTGTTGTTTTCCTCACGTTGGACACAATTTGACTTGATTTATTTCTAATATAAATTTGTTTATTTTAATAGTCTAATTGCTTTACAATATTGTATTGGTTTTACCATACATTAACATGGATCTGCCACGGGTGTACAGGTGTTCCCTATCCTGAAAACCCCTGCTACCTCCCTCCTCAAACCATTCCTCATGGTTACCCCAGTGCACCAGCCCCGAGGATCCTGTGTCACGCATCGAACTGGTCTGGCGATTCGTTTGACAAATAATATTACACATGCTTCAATGCCATTATCCCAAATCATCCTACCCTCGCCCTCTCTCGCAGAGTCCAAAAGACTGTTCTATACATCTTTGTCTATTTTGCTGTCTCACGTACAGGTTTATCATGACCATCTTTCTAAATTCCACACATATGCGCTCGTTTACTCTACTGGTATTTTTCTTTCTGGCTAACTTCACTCTGTATAATAGGCTTCAATTTCATCCACCTCACTAGAACGGACTGAAATGTATTCTTTTTAGTAGCTGAGTAATACTCCATCACGTATATGTACCACAGCTTTCTTATTCATTAGTCTACTGATGGATATCTAGGTTGCATCCATGCCTTGGCTATTAGAAACAGTGCTGTGATGAACAATGGGGTACACGCGTCTCTTTCAATTCTGGTTTCCTTGGTGTGTACGGACAGCGGTGGGATTGCTGCGTCATATGACAGTCCTATTTACAGTTTGTTTGTTTGTTTGTTTGTTTGTTTGTTTAAGGAATCTCCACAGTGTTCTCCATAGTGGCTGTACCAGTTTGCAATTCCACTAACAGTGTCAGAGCGTTCCCTTGTCTCCACACCCTCCCCAGCATTTATTGATTGTAGACTTTTGGATAGCAGTCATTCTGCCTGGCGTGAAATGGTACCTCATTATCGTTTTGATTAGCATTTTTCTGATAGTGAGTGATGTTGAGAATCTTTTCATGTGTTTGTTAGCCATCTGTATGTCATCTTTGGAGAAATGTTTGTTTACTCCCTTCGCCTATTTTAACATGGGGTCATTTATTTTCCTGGAATTGAGGTTCAGGAGTTGTTCGTATATTTTTGAGCTAAATTCTTTGTCAGTTGCTTCAGTTCAGTTCAGTTCAGTTCAGTTGAGTTCAGTTCAGTTCTGTTCAGTCGTGTGTGACTTTTTGAACCCCCATAAATTGCAGCACACCAGGACTCCCTGTCCATCACCAGCTCCCTGAGCTCACGCAAACTCACGTCCATCGAGTCACTGATGCCATCCAGCCATCTCATCCTCTGTCGTCCCCTTCTCCTGCCTCCAATCCCTCCAAGCTTCAGAGTTTTCCAGTGAGTCACCTCTTCATATGAGGTGACCAAAGTACTGGAGTTTCATCTTTACCATCATTTCTTCCAAAGAACACCCAGGAATGTTCTTCTTTAGAATGGACTGGCTGGACCTCCTTGCAGTCCAAGGGACTCTCAAGAGTCTTTTCCAACACTACAGTTCAAAAGCATCAATTCTGCAGTGCTCAGCTTTCTTCATAGTGCAACTCTCATATCCTACAAGACTACTGGAAAATCCATAGTCTTGACTAGCTGGAACTTTGTTAGCAAAAATAATGTCTCTTCTTTTGAATATTCTATCTAGGATGGTCATAACTTTCCTGTCATAGGGCAAGCGTCTTTTAATTTCATGGCTGCAATCACCATCTGCAGGGATTTTGGAGCCCCCCAAAATAAAATCTGACACTGTTTCCCCATCTATTTCCCATGAAGTCATGCGACCAGATGCCATGATCTTAGTTTTCTGAATTTTGAGCTTTCAGCCAACATTTTCACTCTCCTCTTTCAGTTTCATCAAGAAGCTTTTTAGTTCCCCTTCACTTTCTGCCGTAAGGGTGGTATCATCTGCATATCTCAGGTGATTGATATTTCTCCTGGCAGTCTTTGTTCCAGCTTGTGCTTCTTCCAGCCCAGTATTTCTCATGATATACTCTGCATATAAGTTAAACAAGCAGAGTGACAATACATAGCCTTGATGGACTCCTTTTCCTATTTGGAACCAGTCTGTAGTTCCATGTCCTGTTCGAACTGCTGCTTCCTGACCTGCATATAGGTTTCTCAAGAGGCAGGTCGGGTGGTCTGCTATCCCCATCGCTTTCCGAATTTTCCACAGTTTATTGTGATCCACACAGTCAAAGACTTTGGCATAGTCAATAAGGCAGAAATAGATGTTATTCTGGAACTCTCTTGCTTTGTCAATGATCCAGCTAATGTTGGCATTTTGATCTCTGGTGCCTCAGCCTTTTGTAAAACCAGCTCGAACATCTGGCAGTTCATGGTTCATGTATTACTGAAGCCTGGCTTGGGGAATTTTGAGCAGTACTTTACTAGCGTGTGAGATGGATGCAATTGTGCCGTGATTTGAGCATTCTTTGGTTCTGCCTTTCTTTGGGTTTGGAATGAAAACTGAACTTTTACAGCCCTTTAGCCGCTGGTGAGTTTTCCAAATCTGCTGCCATATTGAGTGACGCACTTTCACAGCATCACTAAAAGGGGGCAAAATCCCTAAACAGACGTTTCTTTAAAGAAGACATACAGATGGCTAACAAACACATGAAATATGCTTAAAATCATTCATCATTAGAGAAACAAAACTTAAAATTGAATGTGTCGTCATATCACACGGTTCAGAGTGGCCATCACCAGAAATTCTACAAGCACGAAATCCTGGGGAGGCTGTGGAGAAAAGCTAACCCTAATCCACTGCTAGTGGTAACACAAACTGGTACAACCTCTATGCAGAACAGTTTGGTGATTCCTTGAGAAACTTGGACTACAACTGTCATATGACTGAACAACCCCCCTTCATGGCATATACCCAGAGGGGATTACAGTCAAAAGAGACACATGTGTCCCAATGTTTATTACAATTCTCTTTCCGAAAGCTATGACATGCACGTAATCTACATGCACATCAGCAGATGAAAATATAAGGACGTTGTGCTATATATTCGAATAGAATATTACTTAGCTACAGAAAAACACATATTTGTGTCACTTTTGGTAAGGCAGTTCAACCTGAGCCTATTATTCAGAGTAAAAAAAAAGTTAGAAAGAGAAAGGCAAATATTGTTTATTAATGCGTATAAATGTGATTTAGGAAGACAGTAACAATGATTCTGCATGAAGGCTAGTAAAAAAGATCCACATATAAAGAGCAGACTCTGAGACTCAATGGGAGAGTTCAAGGATGGGATGATTTGAGAAAATAGCATTGAAACAGGTACATTACCATACATAAAAGAGATGACCAGTGCAAGTTCAATGCATGAAAGATGCATCCAATTCTTGTGCTGTGGACGAACCCAGAAGCATGGGGTAACAAGGGAGGTTTGAGTTGTGTTCAGGATAGAGGGACACATGTATCCATGCGGCTGATTCATGTTGATGTATATGTCAAAAACCATCACAGTAATACACAGTAATTCTATTCCAATTAAAATAAATCATTTTTTAAAAGAAATATGAAGAAATACAAAAAGAATGCATTCAGAAATAGCAGGGACATGCTCCAGAATACAGCCTCAACAGTTGTTTCATATCTCTTCAAGAAAGCGGGCTTTGGAGGGGCAGAACACGTGTGCTGGTATAAAAGCTGAAAGTCGAAGAAGGTAAGCTTGAGATTGCAACTATGCAGTTGCAGCATGACCTCAGTATCATAGTCTAAATAGTGAAAGATGCATGCGGCAGAATGCAAGCTTAGTAGATCGGCATGACTACTGTGGAGCGTAGGGTGAGTTGGAGTTAAGTGCATGAACTTGAGCATCCTTTCAGGAGTGACGGTACGTATGTTTCAGAGTGAAGATAAAGATATGCAGTGAAAGTGCTCTAAAATTGTGGACAAATACTTGTAAGAAGGAAGGTTCAAAGTGGAAGCTCAGTATTTGCTATAGACTTAGACTTAAGTTGGAGACAGTAGGGAAGACCACTCGATGATTCAGGTTTGACCTAAATCAGATCCCTTATGATGGTACAGTGGACATGAGAAAATATTTAAGGGATTAGGTATAATAGAGTGTTTGATGAACTACATATGGAGATTCATGACATTGTAGAGGAGGCAGTGATGAAGACCATCCCCAAGAAAATGAATGCAAAAAGGCAAAATGGTTGTCTGAGGAGGCCTTACAAATAACTGAGAAAGGAATAGAAACAAAAGGCAAAGGAGAAAAGGGAAGATATACCCATATGAATACAGTGTACCAAAGAATAGCAAAGAGCGATAAGAAAGCCTTCCTCGGTGATGAGTGCAAAAAATAGAGGAAAGCAACAGAATGGGAAAGAGTAGAGATCTCTTCAAGAAAATTAGAGATACCAAGGGAACATTTCATGCAAAGGTGGATACAGTAAAGGACAGAGATTGTATGGACTGAACAGAAGCAGAAGATATTAAGAAGAGGTAGCAAAAATCTATACAGCAAAGATTGAAGAACTATGCAGAGAAGATCTCCATGATCCAGATAATCAACTGATCTAATCACTCACCTAGAGCCAAACATCCTGGAATGTGAGGTCAAGCGGGCCGCAAGAAGCATCAATAGAAACAAAGCTAGCGGAGACAGAGAACTCCACTTGAGTGATTTCAAATCCTAATAGATAGTGCTATGAAAGTGCTGAACTCAATATGCAAGCAAATTTGGAAAACTCAGCAGTGGCTACAAGACTGGAAAATATCAGTTGTTCCAGTATATGCATTTTAGAGCTTCTTCTCTGTAGTGGTGAAATGTGTTCCAAACAGAGTTAGACAGGACTGAAGCAATCCTGTGCAAAGAGTTGCATGATTTTTTTTTAACCTGTAGCAGCTTTTTTCCAATGAGAGTTAACTGTGAAAGTGGAGCAGCTGCTTGGCTTTGAGGGACGCAGGTGGTGTCAAATGGGCAGGGTGCAGGGACACAGACTGACTACACCACAGGAGTTATGGCCCTATCAGAGCCTTTTTTTTTTCTTTTTTGAGCCCTTGTATCCGCTGATCAGAAGGCCTCTTTGGCCAGTCTTCTCCCTAGTTCCACCTATTCGGCCACTCAGAAGGCTTCCTTGCCTGGGATCCTTCTCTGTCGTTCAATGGGTCAGCACATAGAGCGAATTTCCTGGCTGGGGTCCTCCTGTGTAAATCAGTGCATCTGACACTTAAAGGAGCATCCTGAGTGGGATTCTACTCTAGTATGGTGCATCAGGCACTTAAAGGAGGACCCTGCGTGGTGTCCTGCTCTGCATTTCAGTGTGTTCAGCATTTGATGGGTCAGCCTCACTATTGTAGTAACTGCTGATGCTAGCATGTGGGGAGAGAGAGGCTATGGTGATTGCTCCACCCCCGACATGTGACTCGGTGTTATTGCCTTGCTTTCATGGCTGCCTGGCTTTCCTCCACAGGCATACCCTACCACAGTGTCCTCCTTCAAACCCCCTCTCTCCATCTCTCCCCAGGAAACAGCAGCCCTCCCCATGAATTGCCGCAAAGTCCCTAAACTGCAGCTGCCAGCCACGGGGCCTTTCAGGGGACGGATGTCCTTTTACGGGGTATGTACGGCTGCAGCAAGGACCCTCTGCTTCTCATTGCACCCAGCTTTCCACAGATCAGCTGTTTCACTCTCAGATTTAAATGTCTATTCTACAATTCAGACGATTGACCCAGTGTGGGATTGGACCTCAGCTTCAGTTCCTTCCCCCACTCAGGGCAGATCCAGTCCTACTAACACTCCTGATTTTTCCCCCAGTTCTTTCGCCCGACTGAGTTTTGCATGGTTCTATATATTTTTGCCACTTGTCAGGTACTCCTGTCTACTTTCCGGTAACATTCTGATTTCTCTTCTGTGTCTGAAGGTGTATGCCTGATGTATCCATGGAGAGATGTACTCCACATCCACTTATAGCTCCACCATCTTGTTCTCCTATCTCACGAGAGTTTTAGAGCACAGGATCCACCGTGGTAGTAGGTGTGCTATAAAATGTGAGTTCAGATATACTCTTGAGGGCAAGCTCAGTGATTTTAGCACAGCTGATCTAAAGCGTGGATTTAGTGTTGGCCAGACATATGCTTCAAATGTTAAGAAAATTATGTATGGTGTGCCAAGTCTAGAGCACAAGGTCAGTGTTTGTGTACCATTTCCTGTAGAATGCAAGTTCACTTGTGGAAAGAGGTATGCTCCGCAATGCAACTGAGCAGCTTAGACATCTTGTGGTAGAGTACATGCTCAATAGTGGCAGGAACTGTGCTCTAGTGTGCATTCAGCAGTGGCTGGACGCATGTTGCCAGTGCCAATGGGATGGCTTCAGACAGCCTGCTCTAAAGTGCAAGCACACTAGTGGCAGAACGTGTGCTCCGGATTGCGAGCTAAGCTGTTTCAGTACTTCCAGGCTAGAGCAGAGACGCAGTAGTGAGGCATGCAGGCTCCAAAGTGTCACACCCCTCTAGAGCACAGTCTTAGTAGTGGTGGGGAGAATCCGCAAAAGCACCATCTCAGGAGATGAAGCACGTGTTCTCGAAAGCCAAGATTCAGGATGTGAAGCATGCCTGCTCTAGATCATGGGTCTGTATTAAGAGGGGTATGCCTAAAGTGTGTTTCACTGTTGAGAGGCATGCTGAAGAGCTAAGTTCAGCAGATGCAGCATGCCTGCTCTACATGTGCTTCAGAGTGATGTCTCAGGAGTTGCAGTGCCCTTGCTCAAGAGTGCAGACTGCAGAGGGACATGTTCTCTTGAAAGCTGGGTTTTTATTTTTGGTTGCATATCCAGAGATCAAATTCAGAAAATGTTATATACCTGCTGTGCCACACAAGCTCAGTAGCGGGAAGCGAAGTCATCAACATTGCAAGAGCAAGGGTTGTGGCATATGTGTATTGTGACGAACGATCAATTGAGGCAGGACGTATGAAGTATACACCAGGTCTGTAGTGGTGGCACGTCATCCACAGATATACAGGTACACTACTCACAGCTTGCACAGTCTAGAGTGCTGGGTGACTAGCAGCAAAATGGCTGGTATAAAATGTCACTGGGGTAATTGTTGCACACACCTTCTCGAGCAATACCTCAAGGAAGGTAATATAACACTTCAGAATTCAAGGTCACTAGTGGTCACACAGTTGATCTAGAATGACGGTTCACTCGTGGAGATGATATGTGTTTTAGAAAGCAGCCTCCTGGAGTAGGTCCTCCAGAGTGCAGGAAGAAGCGTGGGGAAAATATGCAACAGAGGGCAAGCCAAGTCATTGGCAATTTTCAGCTGCAGAGTGTAGGCTCACAGGTTTAAGCACACAGGCCATCGAGCAAGATTAGTAGTGGTGGAACTCATGCTCTGTAACGCAGTCTCAGCAGTGATAAAGGAGTGTACCAGGGTGCAAAACCAGTGGCTGAAACATGAATATTTTGGGGCCTGACTTACAAGTGGCAAGACACAGGCTTCCGAGTCTGAAATTAGTAATGGCCACACATAGACTCTAGACCACATGCTCACTAGCTGTGCCATGCCTGCTTAGTGTAAGGACTCAGAAGTGACAAGTGTGCTGTAGTGCTAGGATTTATACTGCTGGGATGCATGATTCAGTGTGCAGTTTGTAGTTCAGGCATTCTTACTCTACAGCACAGTCTCCGTAGTGTCAGAACATTGGCTCTTGAAGGCACACGCAGTCACGATGGAAGATATGCTTCTGAGTAAGCCTCAGTGGTGCAAAGCCCATGATGAAATGCGCTCACTCTGTATTCATGAGATCTGTACCCACAGCTGCACGTTCAGTTACTTTGGCATGTGTGCAACTAGAGCCTGTTCTCAGCAGAGCCCGGATGCCTGCACTTGAGCTCATGCTCAGGAGAGGCGTACCATGTCCTCCAGTGTTTAAACTCACTCTGTCTACAGGAGTGCTGGCTCAGTTGTGTCCAGAAGGAAACTTCAGAGTGCAAGTTCAGTAACTATTTAGGCACACCTGAACTACAGTGCAGGTCGAGTAGTGGCCTGACTTACCTATAAAGCAACATGCTAATGATTGTGATGTTCATGCTTCAGAGTGAAAGGTCAGCCGGTGATGAACTCTTGTTCTGGAAGGCAATTTCAGTAGTGCAGGGATGCAGAATCCAGAGCGTAATACACCAAAAGTGTATGTGTGTTTACAACAGGCATGTTTTAGGGACAGGCTCAGTAGTGGCAGGCCATACCCTAAAGAACCCGGGTTTAGGAGTGATGGGATGTATGCTCTACTGTGCAGTCTCAGTGACAGCAATGCACTTGTTCTAAAGCTTGTTAATAGTCTCAATGGTGGCAGAAAGGGTGATCCAGATTGGAAACTAAGTAGTTCCAGCGAGCATCCTCTAGATGGTGGCCTCAGTATCGACAAGCGCGTATTCCAGAGGGCAAGCTCAGTGTTTGTAGCATGTGTGGTTTGACATAAGAGAAGGAAATCACAACCCACCCCAATATTCTTGCCTGGAGAATCCCGTGGACAGAGGGGCGTCGTGGGCTACTGTCCATAGGTTCGCACGGAGTCGGATAAGACTAAAGCGACGTAGCATGCATGCATGAATTGGAGAAGGAAGTGGCAACGCACTCCAGTATTCTTGCCTCAAGAATCCCAGGGACAGGGGAGCCTGGTGGGCTGCTATCTATGCGGTCACACAGAGTCGGATACGACTGAAGTGACTTAGCAGCAGCAGCAGCAGCAGCAGTGGTTTCAAATCAGGGGTCTGTAACTGTGAAAAGCTTCTTGCATTTTCAGTCGTTACCGCATGCCAGGTCCGGAGTGCAGACGCACTTGGTTGTGATACTTATGCTCTAGAGTTGTAATGTATGTGCCAGAGTGCAAGCTAACTAGTGCACCTGTCCTAATTCAATTCTTAGTAAAAGCAGAATGCAAACTTGTGATTTCAACGTCAGTAGTTGCTGCATGCATCATCAGAAGTAGTGGTGCATACACTCATTTGACCTCTGGTTCCTCTGACTTGTCCAAAACCATCTTGAACATCTGGAAGTTTATGGTTCGTGTATTGCTGAAGCTTGGCTTGGATATTTTTGTGCACTACTCTACTAGCGTGTGAGATGAGTGCAATTGTGCAGTAGTTTGAGCATTCTTTGGCATTGCCTTTGTTTGGGATTGGAATGAAAACTGACCTTTCCCAGTCCTGAGCTGCTGCTTAGTTTTTTAAATTTGCTGACATATTGAGTGAAGCACTTCCGCAGCATAATCGTTTAGGATTTCAAATAGCTCAACTGGAATTCTATCACTTCCACTCACTTTGTTCATAGTGATGCTTCTTAAGGCCCACTTGACTTCACATCCCAAGGTATCTGGATGTAGGTGAGTGATCACATCGTCATGATTATTTGGGTTGTGAAGATCTTTGATGTACAGTTCTTCTGTGTGTTCTTTGCCACTTCATCTTCATGTCTATTGCTTCTGTTAGGTCCATTCCTTTTATGTCCTTAATAGTGCCCATCTTTGCATGAAATGCCCCCTTGGTATCTCTGGTCTTCTTGAAGAAATCTTTAGTCTTCCCCATTCTATTGCTTTGCTTTATTGCTTTGTTTCATTTCTTGGCACTGATCACCGAGGAAGGCTTTCTTCTCTTTCCTTGGAACTCTGTGTTCAGATGGGTATATCTTTCCTCCTCTCCTTTGGCTTCGTTTCTCTTCATTTCACAGCTAATTGTAAGGCCTCCTCCGGCAGCCATTTTGCCTTTTTGCGTGTCTTTTTTCTTGGGAATGGTCTTGATCCCTGTCTCCTGTACAGTGTCATGAACCTCCGTCCATAGTTCATCAGGCATTCTATCAGATCTAGTCCCTTACATTTATTTCTCACTTACACTGTGTAATCATAAGGGATTTGAGATAGGTCATTCCTGAATGGTTTAGTGGTTTTTTCCTCCTTTCTTCAATTTAAGTCTGAATTTGGCAATACAGATTTCATGATCTGAGCTGCAGTCAGCCTCTGGTCTTGTTTTATGCTGTCTAGGAAGAGTAAGCGTCTTTTCATTTCATGGCTGCAGTCACTATCTTCAGTGATTTTGGAGCCTCCCCCCCCCCCAAAAAAAAAAAAAAAAACAGTCTGCCACCATTTCCACTGTTTTCCCGTCTATTTGCCATGCAGGGATGGGACAGGATGCCATCTCAGGTTTCCTAATGTAGAGCTTTAAGCCTACTTCTTCACTTTCCTCTTTCACTTTCATCAAGAGACTCTTCAGTTCCTCTTTAGTTTCTGCCATAAGGGGGGTGTCATCTACATATCGGAAGTTTTTGACATTTCTCCTGGCAGTCTTGATTCCCGTTTGCATTTCTTCCAGCCACACATTTCTCTGCATAGAAGTTAAATAAGCAGGGTGACAATATATACCCTTGAGGTGCTGCTTTTCCTATTTGGAACCAGTCTGTTATTCAATGTCCAGTTCTAACTGTTGCTTCCTGAACTGTATACAGGCTTCTCAAGAGGCAGATCCGGTGGTGTGGTACTACCGTCTCTTTCAGAATTTTCCACAGTTTATTTTGATCCGTACACTCAAAGGCTTTGGCATACTCAGTAAAGCAGAACTAGATGTTTTTCTGGAACTTGCTTGCTTATTTGTGAAGATCCAGCAGATGTTGGAAACTTGATCTTTCATTCCTCTGTATTTTCTAAAACAAGATTGAATATCTGGAAGTTCATGGTTCACATATTGCTGAAGCCTGGCTTGGAGAATTTTGAGCATTTCTTTGTTAGCATGTGAGATGAGTAAAACTGCATGGTAGTTTGAGCATTCGTTGGCATTGCCTTTTTCGAGACTGGAATGACAACTGACCATTTCCAACTGAGCCACAGCTGAGATTTTCAAATTTCTTGTCTTATTGAGTACATCACGTTCACAGCATCGTCTTTGAGGATTTGAAATAGCTCATCTGGAATCAAAGCCGTAATAGAGCCCACTAATTCCCTAATGGACACTGCATGGACTCTCAGAACAAGTGAGATCAACAGCCATCTTCTTTAACAACAACAACAAAAAGTTCTCTCAACAAGAAAACTTACACAAGCCACTGGTCCCACCACATTCACTTGGAGGAGACCACCCAATTAATAGCAATGATGGCCCTCTGGTGTGCAGAAAATAGACCTCGAAGACAGTCTTCGAAACAACATGAAAAGGCAGAGACATATCCAGCAGATGAAGGAATACAATGAAAATCAACAAACCAGTGAAAGAGGAGGAGGTAGGAAGTCTACAGGAAAAACAGTTCAGCACAATAATAGTCAATGTCTTGGAAACAAATGAAACTACAGATAAATAGACTTCAGGCATGGATTGAGAAGATGAAAGGGATGTTTTAAATGGACCTGGAAGAAATCATGAGTAGTCAATCAATAATGAGCGATGAAATAACTGAGATAGAAATCACTCTGGACAACAGGAACAGTACTGTAGCTGAGGCAGAAGAAAGAATAAGTGAGCTGGAAGATCGGATATGGGAAATAAATGAAGCAGAGCAGAAAAAAAAAAAAAAAAGAAAGAGAGAAATGAAGACAATCACAGAGACCTATGGGACAATGTCAAATGCCCCCATATTTAAATCATAGGTTTCTCAAAGAAAGAAGACAAAAGGAAAGGGCATGAGAAAATATTTGAGGAGGAAATATTTAGAAACGTCCCTGAAATGGGAAAAAGAACAGACAACTAAAATGAAAAATCCCAGTGTGTCCCATAGGGGGAAAACCAAGACACAACATGTCAAAACACACATTAATCAAAATGAAAACAAACAAACAAATAAATATACACAATGAACAAATATTCAAGGTAACAAAGGAATCACAACAAATAACATAGAAGGGAATCCCCATAAGGATAACAGCTGATCTTACAATAGAAACTCTTCAGCTTAGAAGGGAATGGCAGGATGCACCTAAAGTGCTGAAAGGCAAAAGCCTAAAGCCAAAATTACTCTATCCAACAAGGATAGTATTCTCATTCAAAAGACAATACAAGAGCTTTACAGACAAACAAAAGCAGTTAGTGTTCAGAACCACCAAACCAGCACTTCAGCAAATGCTGAAGGATCTTTTCTAGATAGGAAGCAGAAAAGCTTATAAAAACAAAGCCACAAAATATATAGTAAGTGGTAAGAAGATCATACTTATCAACAACTACCTTAAACAGAAATGGGCTAAATGCTCCAATGAAAAGGCAAAGACTGGGTGAATGCATACAAGAATATACTGTCTGCAAGAAAACCACCTCATAACTAGGGACACATACAGACTGAAAGTGATGGCCAGGAAAAAGCTATCGATGAAAAAAGAGACTAAGGAGGTAGGAAGGGAGCTCCGTCCTGGAAAGGGAATCCCGTTCCGGGAAGGGAATCTTAAGAAGAGAGGTTTCCAAACACCAAGAAACATTCTCCCTGCCGAGTCTGTGGTGAGCTTTGGAAGCACAGAGTGCAACGTAGCAGGAAGGAAACATAAATATATAATTAAAACCTACAGATTACAAGCACAACAGTAACTCCCCCAGCAGAAAAGCAGCACAGACGCCTGCATCCGACACTAGCAAGTGGGGGCAGGGCAGGGAGGCTCAGGAGGCGCGGGCTGCATTGCTTTTTAAGAATCAGGCAGGAACGCCCCGCACATAACCACAAAGAACAAACCTGCACTGGCAAATCAGACTGTGGGACAGCTACCACGTGAAAAGCCCGAACATAAGACACCACCAGGACCGCACACAGAACAAAGGATGGAACAGAAATAGCCGGTTACAGACCATCCCCCGCCGGTGACAGGCAGCCAGAACCGTATTCGCTGGAAGGGGGCGATCGCAGCCCCGGAGAGATTTTACCTACAAAACTGCAAGCAGGCTTCTTTGCTAAGACTTCTGGGGGTTATGGACAGTCACCATCCACCTCACAAGGGGCACCAGTGGTACATCCAGAAAACTAGCAGCGTAGACAGGAAAGGCGATAAGTCACAGTGACTGCGCTCACCACACACCTGAGCTACTCGGCCGTCAGAAGGACACAAAAGTCAGTCCCAACCGAATCTGTGCCTCTGAGGGCTTACCTGAGCACCGAAGCTGAGTTCGGCTTAGACCTGGGAGGTGCGTGCAGCCTAGGGCCGGCCTCAGACCCTGGAGCAACGTAGAGCATGAGCGGTGTGCATCGTGAGCAGGGGCAGGCCCAGTGGGCCTGAAACGCTGAAAGCACACGCAGGTGTTATTTGTTTGCAGCATCCCTCCCTCCCCACAGCACAACTGAACAAGGGAGCCAAAAAAATAAAAATAAAAAGTGTCCACCATGCTCCCCCCCCCCCTTATTAGGACGGAAATCAGACACTGAAGAGACCAGCAAACAGAAGAAATTTAATGGAGGGAACCGCCTTGGAAATAACCCCACACTGCCCACAACACCAGAGAAAGGGCCAGAAATATCTTTACTATTTTTATGACCATTTATTTTTCTTTTTTTCTTTTTTGCTAATGTTGTTGTGTGGTAGTTTATTCTTCTTTTCTTTTTCTTCTTCTTCTTTTTTTAACTTTTAGAAATATTTAAGTCCTCTATTTATCCTTTAATTTTTATTCTTATAACCTACTGTTACTTAAAAAGAAACCTATTTTTAAAAGCAAACACTGTATATAGTCTTTGTGTGGTTGTTGTTGTTGTTTTAATAGTTCTTGTGGCTTTTTTTTTTCTCTTCTTATTCTTCTTTTCCTTAATATTGCGTTTTTTAAAATCCAACCTCTATTCTAGATTTTTAATATTTGCTTTTTGGTATTTGTTGTCAATTTTGTACATTTAAAAACCCAAACTTCACTACCCAATTTTACCTGAGAGCGAGATTACTGGCTTGACCACTCTCTCCTCCTTTGGACACTCCTTTTTCTCCACCAGGTGGCCTCTGTCTCTTCCTTCCCCCTTCTCTTCTCTACCCAATTCTGTGAATCTCCGTGTTCCAGACGGTGGAGAACACTTCAGGAACTGGTTACTGGCTGGATCTGTCTCTCTGCTTTTCATTTCCCTCTTTTATCCTCCTGGCCACCTCTGTCTACTTCCTCCCTCTCCTCTTCCCTGTATAACTCTGTGAATACCTCTGAGTGGTCCAGACGGTGGAGCACACATAAGGATGTGACTGCTGGCTAGCTTTCTCTCTCCTCTTTTTTTTTCTCTCTCTCCTCTTTTGATCCCACCTCATCTCATTCCAGTCACCTCTAACTACCCCCTCCCTCTTCTTTCCTCCATGTAACTCAGTGAACCTCTCCGGGTGCCCCTCACTGTGGGTAAACCTTTCATCTTTAACCTAGATGTCTTATGATCGATGCTGTATAGGTGGAGAACTGAATTGAACTGAGACAGCATATTAAAAAGCAGAGATGATAATGTGCCAACAAAACTCCACCTAGTTAAGATTATGATTTTTCCAGTAGGCGTGTATGGATGTACCAGTGGAACTATAAAGAAAGCTGAGCACCAAAGAAGTGATGCTTTTGAACTGTGTTGTTGGAGGAGATTCTTGAGAGTCCCTTGAACCGCAAGGAGATCCAACCAGTCCATCCTAAAGGAGATCAATCACGAATATTCATTAGAAGGACTGTGGTTAAAGCTGAAACTCCAATACTTTGGCCAACTGATGTGAAGAGCTCACTCATTTGAAAAGACCCTGATGTTTGGCAAGATTGAAAGCAGGAGGAGAAGGAGACGACAGAGGATGAGACAGTTAGATGGTATCACCGACTCAAAGGACATGAATTTCAGTAAGCTGCGGGAGTTCGTGATGGACAGGAAGGCCTGATTTGCTGTAGTCCATGGGCCCACAAACAGTCATACACAACTGAACAGCTGAAGTGAATCGAACAAAGACATGCTCACAATTCTCCTGGCAAGACTTTAATAGCACATTCACCTAGAAGTTGCAAATGTTCAAATTGGATTTAGAAAAGACAGAAACCAGAGGTCAAATTGGCAACATCCATTGGATCATGGAAAAAGCAAGAATATTATTAAAAAAAAAAAAAACTATTTCTGCTTTATTGAGTATGATAAAAATCCACTGTGTGGATCACAACAAACTGCAGAAAATTCTTAAAGACATGGAAATACCAGACTACCTACATGCCTCCTGAGAGACCTGTATCCAGGTCAAGAAACAACCAGTGAGAACCAGAAAAGGAGAACAGATGGTTTGAAATTGGGAAAAACAAACAAACAAACAAACTACTACATGTGTCACCCTGTTGATTTAACTTATATGCAGAGCACATCTTGGAAAATGCTGGGCTGGAGGAAACACAAGCTGAAATTAAGAGAAAAATAGAAATATCAATAACTTCAGATATGCAGATGACACCACCGATATAGCATCAAGCAAAGAATAACTAAAGAGCCTCTTGATGCAGGTGAAAGAGGAGAGTGAAAAAGCTGGCTTAAGACGCAACATTCAAAACACTAAAGATCCTAGCATCTGGTCCTATTATTTCATGGCAAATAGATGGGAAAACAATGGTAACAGTGAGAGACTTCTGTTTCCTTGGACTCCAAAATCATGGCAGGTGATGACTGCAGCTATGAAATTAAATGACACTTGTTTCTTGGAAGAAAAGCAGTGACAAACCTAGACTGCATGTTAAAGAGCAGAGGCATCCCTTTGCCAAGAAGCGTCCATATAGTCAGAGCTATATTTGTGTTTTTTTAAGCAGTCATGTGACGATGTAAGTTAGACCATAAAGGAGGCTGAACGTTAAGGAATTGATACTTTTGAACCACAGTCTTGGAGAAGACTCTTGTGAGTCCCTTGGGCTGCAAGGAAATCAATCCAGTCAACTGTAAAGGACATCAATCCTGAACATTCACTGGAGGGGCTGATGCTGAGGCAGAAGCTCCAATATTATGGCTATCTGATGTGAAGAGCCAACTCGTTGGCAAAGACTCTGATGCCGCAAAAGACTGGAGCAGAAGAAGGGGACGATGGAGGACCAGATACTTGGATGGCATCACCGACCCAGTGGATTTGAGTTTGAACAAGCTCCGGGAGATGGTCAAGGGCAAGAAGGCGTGACATACTGCAGTCCATGGGATTCGAAGAGTTGGAGATGACTGAATGACTGAACAACATATAACAGCCAGCAACAACAAATCTACAGAGTGCCTTTGACCGTGAGTAGTTTCAGGAGCTCTTGAAGCATGTCACAGATCTGAAACCCAAGATAGTGGCAAACCACTGGATGTGTTTGACTTGGAGTTAGTGAAGCAGCCATTAGTATGTGCTACAACATTGAAACAATGAATGTCGATAACCTATATGGTGTATTTGTTGTGGAGTAAGTGAAGAACCACTTGAAGTGGGTTTCATGACTGAAACACTGTATGTTCACACTTCAGATGGCCTGTGTTTGATCTTGTATATAGAAAGAAGCACAAGGAGCCTGTCACAACACTGAAACTGGATCATGGTAAATCATTGTGTATGATGAGCTGTGGTAGTTGAAAAATCAATGAAAGTATGTACTAGCCCTGAATCAATGGATGGTGATCAACTAAGAGTGTGCTCAACCTTGAGTGGACAAAGGACCTTTTGAAGCATATGCCAGAATTAACACTCTGGATTGTGATAAATTATTGGTTATGTATTTTCTGCAGAGAATGACGAAGCAGTTGAGCAGGAAACAGCCTTGAAACACTGGATGATGATAAACTTCGGGGTTTGTTTGATACATGTTGAATGAGGAGAAACTGAAAGCATGGCACAGACGAAAACATGGGACCATCATAAACTTCTGAATGCGTTTTATCTAGAATGGCCTAAAGAAGGACTTTAAACTCAGCACAGAACCGAAACAGTGTTTAGCTGCACTGAGTCAACTGGACTTCAGGAGCTGTTTAGCCATGGGGTTTGGAATGCTTCCTTTTGTTCTCTGCAGCCATGAGTCTGCAAAATTTCTCTGTTAAGGTCTAGAGAGTAACCAGGCATTAAGGGCCATTGAGGTCTCTCCCATTAGCAGGGTGAAATAGCCTCAGGCAGAGGCAAATGATCACGTCTATGTTCCAATAAAACTTTCTTTGTGACACTGAAATTTAGATATCATATAATGTTCACACGTCACAAACCTTTCCTTTGTTTTTCCCAAAATTAAACCTCAATGTAAAAAATATTAAACGTTTTTAAAAATTAAAAGAAAAAACAAACAAAAAAAAAACAATCGGGAAGCAAGCCGATTTGTCAATCCCTGTCTAAACCACTTGCCTATATAATGCAGCTAGCATGCCATTAGTGACTTGTGACATGAATGTAGTAGGCTGGATTCTGCTTATGAAAAATAGAAATCTTCAATAAATCTAAGATAACATCAGCTGTAAGATACATTATTCCATTTACCTTGGCCACACCCAGTGGCATGTGGGATCACAGGTCCCTGACCAGGGATTGAAGCTGTGTCCCTGGCCTGGAAGTGAGAAGTCTTAAATACTGGAATACCAGGGAGGTCCCACAGCACTATTTTTCATACCACTATAAAATATATATTTATATACATATGTCTGCGTATGTGTTCAGTTGCTTCAGTCATGCTTGACTTTCTGCAACCCTATGGACTGTCGCCCACGATTCTTCTCTGTCCATACGATTCTTCAGGCAGGAATACTGCAGTGGGTGGCCATGCCCTCCTCCAGGGGGTCTTCCTGACCCAGAGATGGAACCTGCATCTCTTAGGTCCTCTGCATTGGCAGGAGGGACCTTTACCGCTAGGGACATCATTTACACACAAGCAAACAAACTATGATATGCTACTGATGAAATGTGATCTGGTATCACAAATGGCCAAATGTAAACTTTAGAATGTCCTTTAATGTCTATGAAACGTGTTAATGGCATGGAAGCTATCAACAAATGTATTATATGGAGAGAAACTGTGTTACAAACCTTTAATTTCAAGGAGCACCACTGCCCCTGTCAGCATCCAGCTACATACTGGCTGACTTTCTCTCTTGCCTGATAGTTTTAATCCATTCCGATTTGGAAGTCATCAAATGCTTGGAGAAATTGCTTCTCAGCCTTTTGGCTAAGATCAAGTGTAAGTACCTGGGGAGCCAGGAATGAGTGGGCCGAGCTTGAGGTACAGGTAAATGATTGTTTAATAACAGTTACTGTTTATTTCTGCAGCAGGCATGTAGCACTGACAGACACCCCATGTTGTTCTAGAAACCAAAATACAGCAGCCCAATAGCTCTGGAGGGGAAAATGGCATGTGAGTTGGGGGAGGCTGTGATTTCTGACATCATGGTCAGGAAAGCCTGGCAGAGAAACTGTGGACCGAGGCAGCTCAGGAGTTGGGTGCTGGTAATTGAGACAGCATCCAAGGCAGGGGGAGCAGTAGAAGTCTTGAGAAGTCCCGTCCCTCCCTCCTCGGTACCCATGGGAGATTGGGTCTGGGAACCCTGCACCTGGAGACACCAAAATTAATGGGTGATCAAGTCCATTACGTAAAATGGTGCAGTCTTTGCATGTAACGTAAGGGGATACTCCCACATGTTTTAAATCATCTCCACATTCCGTATAATACCTAATACAATGTTGATGCTGTGGTAGTAGTTTCAAGCACAGAGTAAATGCTCTCCCTCTCTGAGAGAGAGAGAGAGAGAGAGAGAAATAGAGAGGGGGGGGGGAGAGAGAGAGAGAGAGAGAGGGAGGAAGGGAGAGAGAGAAGGAGGGAGGGAGGGAGGGAGAGAGAGAGAGAGAATTGCCAGCATGAGGCAGGTTCAAGTCCTGCTATTAGAAATGGCTGGGATTTTAAAACAAATATTTTGGATCCATGTATAGACTATGGTGCCTTCTGGACTCGGAGAGTGGAGGGAGTGAGAGGCACCCCCAAGGGACAGCTGGGGGCTCTTTTGGACATTTTCTGTCGGTCAGCATTTCTGAGTGAGATTGTAGATCTGTAAGCAAAATGGTGCCTACCAGCTCTCCTGCAGAGTTTAACAGGAGCACGGGGGCCACCATGGGGAGTCAAGGCAAAAGTGGTGGCTGGAGAAGGAAGTTTAAAAGGGTCATGTCATTTCACTGAGTTTGAGATGTTTCCTTATGTCTAAGGGTGCTAATAGTTATCTCAATGTTTCAGCCAGTGATTAAACCAGGTACTAATTTTGTCTTTTGAAAGAAATATAATCATCACCACTTATCGGCAGAGAGTAAGTTTCAAGACCCCCAGGGGACATCGGTAACCTCACACAGTATCAAACTCTATATACACAATGGTTCTTCTATACAAACACACCTGTGATGCAGTCTACTGTATAGAGGCACAGTAAGAGATAGCTACTGCCTAAAAATAGCAGGAAAGTGAAAGTGAAGTCGCTCAGTCGTGTGCAACTCTTTGCGACCCCATGGACTGCCGCTTATTACGCTCCTCTGTCCATGGGATTTCCCAGGCAAGAATTCTGGGCTGGATTGCCATTTCCTTCTTCACAGGATCTTCCTGACCCAGGCATTGAACCTGGCTCTCCCGAATTGTAGGCAGACACTTTACCATCTGAGCCACCAGGGAAGGTGTAATAATAACATAGAACAATTATAACAATATACTTTTATAAAAGTGTTGTGAGTCTAGTCGCTATGTAAAATATACTACTGTACTAATTGAGCGATTTTTTTTCACCCTAACTAAGCACTTACTACGCTCTGTGTCCATACCTTTTGCAGTTGGAGGTTTGACAGCAAAACTAACCCAGATTTATTTTCTCTTCTTCACATTCACCACAGATATTAGCAACCTCAGCATACATTGTTTCTTTCTCTTTTATATCAAATTGAGAACTTCGATCTTTTCACTGAAAGGTAGCACTTAATGGATTTTCTCTGGCATATGTCAATGGACAGCATCCCTCCACTTACGGTTTGGGGCCATTATTGAGTAAAGTAAGGATAACTTGGTCACAAGCCCCGTGGCATCTCAACAGTCATTGTGGTAACCGAGTGACAGACGCGTGGGATGTTCAGGACTAAGGAACGATTCACATTCTGGGCAGGAGGAAGCAGGATGGTGTGAGATTCCAATCACTCTCCTCAGAATTACCTGCAGATTAAAATGCATAAGTTGTATATTTCTGGAGTTTTCCATTTAATATTCTCGGTGACCAACTGAGGGTGACCTGAAACCACAGAGACTGACACCTGAGATCAGAGGGGATGACCTTGCCTGGTGATTGCTTTTAGGGGGAGAAAAACACTAGAAGGGGCCACTTGAAGCCACAAGTGGTTGCAAAATGGCCCATCTCTTCCCGTGTGAGGAAGCACAAGCACCACCACAACCCGAGAAAAAGACCGCCGTGTCCAAATCCAGAGGTGAGGACAATGACGATGCTGAGGTCATCTTTGTTGGAGTGGAGCACGTCAAGGAGGATGCTGAAACCTTCTTTGTCAGAGTGATTTCAACTTCAAAGCCAGTCATTTCTAATGTTTTGAACAGAGTGACCAGGGACTCATCTTCAAGAAGAATGAAGGACCACGTGAATCCGGATCCCTCCTGCAGGTGGCAACCTGCAAATCTGAGGACCCCAGCATCAGAGCCAGCTGCCGTATCACCAGTTTCTCAGTGTGCATGGGGAGGAAGAGGCAGTTCTATTATTTCGGAGCCTTCATCTAAACCTGATTAGAAAACGAGCTCGCCGGAAACTGTCCTTCACAATTCAGAATTGTTCTCTCTGCGGCCTCCCTGTCTCTCTGGAGCCGTTCTCTCATTAGGAGGCAAGGATGAAAGCCCTCTTAATTCAAAGCGGTGTCCCACTTCAGATGTGAATTTTAACAGTGGGAATCCCAAAAGACCCAAACTCAGCGATGGAATCCCAGGGGGACCTGCCTCCACCATGGCCCCTCCAGGTATCTCTCCTGGAAAAACACGGTTATGACCTTGGAAGATTCCCCGACCTCACCGAGCCGTGTGCATGGTGGGGCATCATTTTCACGGACTCGCACCAATGGCCAGGCATGCTTCCGTCTTATGGATCCAGAAGGAACATGTAGTTTTTCAGGCCTGGAGAAAATGGACTTTCTGACTCTTGCACGTCAGAGCAAGACTGTTGATCCCATGAAAGTAAATCTGGGATCAAATTCACTGATGAGAGTAAATGTTATTTGATGGCTTTTACTTTGGAGCATACAAGAGACGGCACCAGAACAGAAGACTCACACAGCCTTCAAATGCCTCAGCTGCTTGAGTCTTCTAAAATATGTCAAGTTTATGACCCACCTGAGGAACCATCTGGAGCTTGAGAGGCAGAAGGGTGACAGCTGGGAAACCCACACTACCTGCCAGCACTGCCACCACCAGTTTCCCACCTCGTTCCAGCTGCAGTGTCGCATGGAAAGTGTCCCTGCTTCCTGGGAGCCCTCCACGGTCTGTAATATCTGTGAATTGTCCTTCAAAACAGATCAGGTTCTCTTACAGTACCTGAAGGACAGTCACAAACCTGGCAAAATGCCCTATGTCTGCCGTGTTTGCAGTTACAGATTGTCAGCTTTTGCCAATGTAGAGGCGTATTTTAGAACATGGCATGGAAACATGAACAATTTGTTTGTCTGGTTTGCCTCAAAATGTTCAAATAGGTGACATCCTTTGTAAATCACGCTCAGAGGAACTGCAACAGGAGGGTCTTTCCATGTTGCAAGTGCTGGCTACAAAGTTTGAACGTGAAGGAAAAGACCGAGCACCAAACCAAGAATCATCAGTCATTCAAACAGCCAGAGAACTTACCAGGGTTGCCTCCTGATACAGAGGTCATGATCCAAAGTTCAGTTCAGCTGGGACTGAGAGAGACAGCATCCATCATTGTGAGGAACACTGACTCCCAAGTGCCACCCAGAAAACACACAAAAAAGATTGACTACGAGCACAAAATATTCCAGACATGCTGCAGCATGGGATCTGGCTAAAAAATTATGTTCTACCCACCTCCAGAAATTCAGAAAAGCCCCATTGAGGTTCAGCCAGCTGTACATAAAGACCCTGCCTGGCTTTTGTTGTTCAGTTGCTCAGTCGTGTCTGACTCCCTGCGACCCCATGAACTTCTGTATGCCAGGCTTCCATGTCCATCATCATCCCCTGAAGCTTGCTCAAACTCATTCCGTTGGGTTGCTGATGCCACCCAATCATCTCATCCTCTGTCATGCCGTCTGCTGCTGCCTTCAATAGTTCCCAGGATCAAGGGTTTTGTTTTGTTTTGTTTTGTTTTCCCAATGAGTTGACTCTTCCCTTCAGGAGGCCAAAGTATTGGAGCTTCAGCATCAGTTTTTCCACTGAAGATTCAGGGTTGATTTCCCTTCGGATTGACTGGTTGGATCTCCTTGCAGTCCAAGGGACTCTCAAGAGTCTTCTCCATTCTCCAGCACCACAGTTTGAAAGGATCCATTCTTCAGCACTCAGCCTTCTTTATGGTGCAGCTCCTCCATCTGTACCTGACTCCTGGAAAAACCATAGCTTTGACTTTATGGACGTTTGTTGGGAAAGTAATGTCTCTTTCTTTTAAAACACTGCCTAGCTTTGTCACAACTTTTCTTCCAAGCAGTGAGCATCTTTTAATTTCGTGGCTGCAGTCACCATCTGCAGTGATTTTGGAGCTCAAGAAAATAAATTCTGTCACTGTTTCCATTGTTTCTTCATCTATTTTCCATGAAGTGATGAGACCTATGCCTGTGTGAACCACAACAAACTCTGGAAAATTCTTAAAGAGATGGGAATACCAGACCATCTGACCTGCCTCCTGAGAAATCTGTATGCAGGGCAAGAAGCAACACTTAGAACTGGACATGGAACAAGCGACTGGTTCCAAATAGGGAAAGGAGCACGTCAGGATTATATACTGTTGCCCTGCTTATTTAACTTAAACGCAGAGTACATCATGAAAAACACTGGGCTGGATGAAGCACAATCTGGAATCAAGATTGCTGGAGAAACAGCGACAACCTCAGATATGCAGATGATGTCACCCTAAGGGCAGAAAGTGAAGAGCCTCTTGATGGTGGCAAAAGAGGAGAGTGAAAGGCTGGCTTAAAACTCAAATTTCAAAAGACGAAGATCACAACGTCTGGTCCCATCACTTTATGGCAAAGAAATGGTGAACAACTGAAAATAACAGCACGTTTGATTGTCTTGGACTCCAAAATCACTGTGGATGGTGAATGTAGCCACAAAATCAAAGGAAGCTAGCTCCTTGGAAGAAAGCTATGGCAAACATAGACAGCATTAAAAAAGAAAAAAAAAAAAAGCTAAGGCATCACTCTGCTGACCAAAATTCTTATAGTCAAAGCTATGGTGGTTCAGACAGTAAGGAATTCACTTGCAATGTGGGAGACCTGGGTTCATTCATGGGAAGGACATCCCTGTAGTCCGGTGGAATTACTCGGTGCTCCCAGATTAGGGCGTCCAAGTTCATTCCTTGGTCAGGGCATTAGATCCCACATACTGCAACTAAAAATACCACATGTGACAATTAAAATCCCTGCTCCCACATGCTACAATGAAGATTGAAGGGTCCTTGTGCTGGAACTAAAAACAAGCACAGCCAAGTAAATGAACAAATATTTGAAAGAAAGAAAGAAAGAGGTATGAGAATTCCCTGTTGCTTCAGTGGTTCGGACTTGATGCTTTCACTGTCAATGGCCAGGTTCAACACCTGGTTGTGGAACTAAGATCCCACAGCTTCTGTGGCATGACCAAACAAAAACCCAGAAAGATAACTGAGGAGTACAGAACTCCCAAAGTTTGAAAATGAAGCAATGACACTGCACACAGGCTGAGGATAGAGTAAGGATTGCCAGGAACCCAAAGTGCAAAAGCGGCACCTCTGCAATTCACAAGCCTCTTTAATGTTGTGGTTTAGGCTTCTCCTTCTCCTGCTTCTGAACCTAAATAACTTATTGCTCCTAAGAGAAATTGTTATGGGAAAAACATTATTTGAACTGAATGATAGTGAAAATAGCAAATTTTTGAGACAGAGCTAAAGCAGTTTCATGTGTTAATATGCATCACATTTGAAAAGAAGAAAGGTTGGAAAAACAATGACCTAAGTCAGTGCTATTCACAGACCTTTCTGCAGCAGTAGAAAACATTTTCATAATTGTTACATGTATTCCCTCATAAGGGCGATCAGCTTTTCACATATATAAATGCTTATGTTTCTTTTCTTTTCTGTGAGGTGTTCTGTTTATATCCTTTATCTGTATATTCAATGGAGTGTTCATCAGGCAGGGTTTGTTTTTTTTTTTTTTTTTTTGCCTTGCTGTAAGGATTAAGGGATCTTAGATCTTCAACCAGGGATTGACTCTCTGCCCCCTGCAGTGGAAGCACAAATCTCTAATAACCCGATCACTAAGGAATTCTCAATAAAATATATTTTCTATGTCCGTGTCTAATATGCCACTAGCACCAACAGGGAAACCTATTATCTTTACCTTAATTAATTTAACATTAAAAGATATGGCTAGAAGGACCAGATCTTCCTTACAAAGGAGTTTCAATTAACTTGTATACTCAGGAATTTGTGCATATCTTCGATAGTTTCCTCAAGATGAGATTCCATGCCCCTCCCTAAATGTAGGCTGTGTTTAGCGGCTTGTTTCCAAGAACAGAATATGTCAGCAGGAAGGAGACAACTTTATAGCAGACAAACTAGTGGTAGGTCATATTGATAGTATGAATCCTTGATGGGAGATGATGAGAAAGATATTTTGCCTTGGAGGTACAGTTCTAAAATTATATAAACCCCAGGGCAATCAGGAGAAACATCCCAAACCCATATAGAGAGTCATTCTGCAAAATGCCTGTCCCTGAAGGACTCCTGAAAACTGTCAAAAGTCTTGAAAAACAAGGAAAGTTTAAGAAACTGCTATAGACCAGAGTAAGCTAAGGGAGGTATCTGTAGCTTTTTGCTCTATATTCTCATGCAGTTCAGTATCCTATATGGGACTATGAAACTAGGAAAGAACATTTGTGGAAAAACTGGTAAAATTTGAGAAAACCCTGGAACTTAGTTAAAGGTACCCTACTGAAAGTTGCTGGAATAATTGTGAAGCATAAAGGAAGTCATTTCACATACATACATTTCAGACATTGCAAGTGTTTTCTCTACACAACACCCACTTCATTTTGACTTCACGGAGATGGAAATCTGAAGTACGGCATACTTAACGGAAATCTTCGAATACAAAGGATCAATAATATTTAGACTGTGTCATCTGACTATAATGCAATAATGAGAAATTGACCAAGAAACATCTTTGAAAATGCCATTCACTTGGAAAATAGAAATAACTATCTTAACACATAACATATATCTCTATGGAATTTTCATGCAAGAATCCTGGAGCAGATTGCCATTATTTTCTCCAGGGGATCCTCCTGACCCGGGATCGAACCCAGGCCTTTTGTGTCTCCTGCATTGGCTGGAAAGCGATTTACCAGTTGAGTGACCAGGGAAGCCCATGCAACATTTAGGCTTATCTTTAGAAGAGAATATTAGGATATACTCGGACGTGAATGATAATGAACAGTCTATTCACAAAAATTGTGGGACACATTTAAAGTTGTACGGAGAAACAATGGAAAGAGTAACAGACTTTATTTTCTTGGGGTCCAAAATGATTGTGGATGGTGAATGCAGCCATGAGCTTAAAAGATATGTGGCCCTTGGAAGAAAAGCTATGACAAGCCTAGACAGCCTCTTAAAAAGCAGAGACATTTCTTTGCTGACAAAGTCCATCTAGTCACAGCTATGGTTTTTCCCACAGTCATGTATAGATGTGACAGCTGGACCGTAAAGAAGGTGGAGTGCCGAAGAACTGATGCTTTTGAACTGTGGTGTTGAAGACTCTCGAGAGTCCCTTGGACAGCAAGATTCAACCAGTCAATCCTAAGGGAAATCAACTCTGAATATTCACTGGAAGGACTGATGCTGAATCTGACGATCCAATAGTTTGGCCACCTGATGGGTAAAGCCAACTCATTGGAAACCACCTTGATGCTGGGAACGACTGAGGGCAGGAGAAGAAGTGGGTGGCGATGGATGAGATGTTCGGATGGTATCACCAACTCAATGGACATGAGTTTGAGTAAACTCCAGGAGACAGTGAAGGACAGGAAAGCCTGGTGTGATGCATGCAGTCCATGGCATTGCAAAGAGTCCAACATGACTGAGGGATTGAACAACAACAACAAATTAAGGTAACTTTATAGCATTAGATACAAGAGAAATGAGAGTTATAAACAGTTATCTCAAAAAGTTGTAAAGATGAGCAACAGAACAAACTTATAGCGATGTGAAGGAATGAAATTAGGAAAGAATGAAAAATGAATATAATAGAGAAGAAAATAATGTAACAAAACCAAAACTTTATCCTCCCATAGGAGATCTCAACGGTCTACTAGGAGACTTCCAGCAGCACAGGGCATTTAAAAAAGACTCTGTGAAGGGCCAAAAAAGAAATATTTTAGGCTTTGCGAATATGATCATTGGCGATTAAGTTTTCAGCCATAGACAACAACGAAAGAAACTGGCAAGTCCCTGTTCCAAATTTAAGGACTCCGAAAACTGAATTTCACACAATTTCCACGTCAGAAAATAAAAGTCTTTTCGGTTTTCCTCAGCCATTAAAAGTGTAAAGCTCTAAAATTAAAAAGAAGAAGAAGAAGAAAAAGTAAAGCTCATTCTCAGCTCACAATAGACAGTGCAAAAACAGGGGCAGGCTGCCCTGCCTTGATTGAAATGTAATTCCAAGAGGAGGGGAGCCAAGATGCACTGTAAGGTCAAGTTCCTTAAGCAAAGAACTGGCTTAAGGGAGGTCACCCCTGAGGGCTGTGAGTGCCGGACACCATCACTGGACTCCCCTGGTAGACTCGGAGGCCGTTCTCAGCCCTGTGCCCAGGCGACTGTGCCATCTGTTTTTTCTTTCTTCGCGTTTGGTGAGCTGAGCAATCTTGACCCAATACTCTTGAGATTCAGATTCAGCCTGACCACGCCCACAGAGGGTGCTTTTACGGGGTGGGGGGAGGGGGTGGGTGTCCATCGCACGCGCATGCGCCCAACTCGGCCTGGCGGCCAATCAGATTGCAGGAGCCGACACCTGGCAGCCAATCATCGGAGGCAGCCCGCTCGCCTATAGAGGGAGCTGAGGCGGCGCCCCTGACCTGAGGAGGCCTCATCCCCTCGGGCTCGCCTCCTCAGGCTTGATCCGGGAACTGCCTAAGGCAGGTGAGCCGCAGGCAGTTCTGTCTCCTCCGTCAACGGGGGCTGGTAAGGACTGGAGCGTGGTTCAGCCAAAGCGGTGCCTGACGGCTAAAGGGAGGGTTTCTCGGGTCCCCACTCTCACGAAGCCTTGCTCGGTGGGGCGGCTGGTGAGGGCCCGCGGGCCCTCAAGAGGGAGCGTGCGGCAGGACCCACAGGCCTCAGGCTCCTTTCGCCCTCTCTCCTCTCTAGTCTGGGTGGGCTCAGCTCTCCAGCAGCTTTCCTGCCCAGGGGTGGGACAAGCCAGCTCCAGGAAAGGGCCTCTTAGGCCCCTGGCCCCGGGCACCACCCCCAGCTCTCCTGTGGAACCTAATGATTTAAACACACACACACACACAAATCTTCACGGCCCAACCTGGTCCTGCACCCAGGCTTAGTCAGGCGAGCACAGCAAAAAAAAAAAAAAGGAAAAAAATCGATCTAGTGGCCTCTTCACTGCCCTGGTGCTTTGGTCGTTTTCCTGTTTCCTCGGCCTCTCCTCAGACTCCAGGGCTGCCCCGTCCCTGGGGGCCCCGAGATTCAGGCCTTTGGTTCGGAAGTTGGCAGATGAGGTATTTGTTTGTTTGTTACTGAGAGAAGGGAGGTGTGAGGAAGAAGCTCAGGGCAAAGGAGTTCAATCACTTGGTCTGGTTGAGTGTGAGACGCCTGGTCAGCATCCATAGGGTAGGACCAGGTAGGGCCTGGGGGGATAGAATGTTCCCAGAACAGGGGACTCACCCTGGCCTTTTCCTGTGCTTGTCCCCAGGATGTGACCGTGTGCTGCCTGGGAGGTCTCAAGCGCTCAGGATTTCAGTGGGCCCCTGAGGTAAGGTGACAGACATCTTTACAACAAGGGACAAAGTTGTGGCTTTCTTACATTGTGTTTTTCTCCTTTCATTCGTCGGCTGACACGTTGCTGTTGAGAGAGAGTATTCCTGATTGGGGATTACCTGACCCTGATTGCGGGTGCTGACTTCAGGGCCATCATGGTTTCAGGTTTGCAGCTTTCTGAGTGGCAAGCTTAAAAACAGGCAGGGTGACTTGCTTTCTCCTGCCTTCTTGAAAGAAAAAAAGTAAGAGCACCATGGATCTTAAGCTGTGTAGAGCTGACTCCTACCACTTGGTGAGGCTAAAGTGGGGCAATGCACATATCCTAAGGTTTTAGCTAGCAAAGCAAAGCAATGCAGGTGTGGGGGTTCCCTGGTGGCCTGGTGATTAGGATTTTGGGCTTTCACTGCAGTGGTCTGGATTCAGTCTCTCGTCAGGGAACTGGGACCCCACAAGCCAAACAGCATGGCCAAATGAATGAATGAATCCAGTGGTTCATTCAGAGAAAATATCCTGTGATTTAACATGTTCACGTGAGATTACTTGCTCATTTCTGTACCCTTAAGGGCTTTTCTTCATTAAGTAAGTGAACTCCATTGGATGGGGGTGAGGCACCATCTGAGTTCGTTTCATGCGAGTAAACAAGATCATAGGAAGCTCTATGCCCAGCCACTTGTGCCTACAGCTGTGTTGTATACTTATCTTGCTGGTACAGCTTTGAACTTCAGAGCATGTTTTGTTTTGGTCACAACATGTGGCTTCATAGGATATTAGTTCCCCAGCCAGGGATCGAACACAGGATCCTGGCAGTGAGAGGGCTGAGTCCTAACCAAACCACTGTACTGCCAGGCAACTCCTGTGTTTCAGTGCTTTGGATAGGGGTGTGTGTGTGTGTTTGTGTGTGTGTGTGTTTTGATTTTTGCTATATTTATAGGAGAACTGTTCTGTGTGTAAGTATGATGGGAATGGTATTAGAACTTGAAATGTTAGTGTTGTACATATGATCTCAAAATGGAATAGTTTGAAAGAACTTACCACTTGTTATCTCTTGGCCTAGGATCTCTCCTGAGGTAGTAGTCAAGCTTTTGTCTGGCTTGGCAACCTCTGAAGACTTAGCTTGTTGAATCTTAGCTCTCTCACTTGTCTGTACTCTTGAAGCCTCAGTTCCTCCTTCTGTGGGCCTCTCCAAGGGGCTTATCGTGTGGAGGCTGCTGTCTTTACTCAGAATGAGTGATTCAGGAAAGTGCTTGCACCCATGATAAAGTGCAGGGTTTTTTTGAGATGTTACACATCTGCGCTTGTGTATTTGCTTAGTCTAACAGGTCTACCCTGTGATAGATTGAGAGAGAACTGCACAGGGGTGGGAATATCAGGAGATTGAATTCGCTTGAAGGCTGGTTACCATACCCATTAATCCACTATGCCAGCCTTTTTTTCACATGATCTCAGCTCTGTCAATGTGAGCAAATTATGTGGCTTGTGTACCCTTCTTGTGTGCTGCTACTGCTGCTAAGCCGCTTCAGTCGAGTCTGACTCTGCAGTCTCATGGACAGCCACCCACAAGGCTACCCCTTTTCTGGGATTCTCCAGGTGAGAATGCTGGAGTGGGTTGCCATTTCCTTCTCCAGTGCATGAGAGTGAAGTCGCCCAGTCGTGTCCAACCCTTCGAAACCCCATGGACTGCGGCCTACCGGGCTCCTCCGTCTGTGGGATATTCCAGGCAAGAGTACTGGTGCGGGTTTCCATTGCCTTTTCCAGCTTGTGTGCTCTTGTGGTTTGATGTACTCAATTCTTAATCTGCTCATTTCTAGACCTACTCATTTCTTGATATTCTAGCAAGTCTCCTCTTTGTCCTCCTGGATTAAGGTTTCTGTTTCTCTGGATGGTTCCCATCAGCAAACAGACTGACCATAATGTGACCTGTCGTTAAAAATCCATCTTTTGGTGACACCTCCTGCTTCTGCTGCTTTTATTTCATATTTGCTTATGATAGACCTCTGCAGAGTTGTTCCTAGACTTTGTTATCTCGAGTTCTCTCATTTTCCTATAAAGCCACTCTTGGCAAGGCCACTAGTGAATTTCAAATGAATAACTCAGGGGTCAATTTTTAGTTGTTATTTTATTTAATTTATTGGCAGCCTTTACCAGAGTGGTTCATTTCCTCCTCCCTGAAAAAAAATGTTTCACTTGGATTACAGAGTGCTTCTCTTTCATGCTTGTCTTCCACCTACAGTTCTCCCACATACATTATGTGACCTTTGTGTCCGGATTTATTCAGATGTCATATTTTCTTTTTAAATATTTATTTATTTAGCTATGTGGCATGTGGGATCTTAGTTCCCAGCCCAGGGATGGCCCCTGTGGAGAGTCTTAAACCCTGGATCTCCAGGAAAGTCCCCTCGTTGGTGTACTTTCAAGATTCATCTTTTTCATGCTTGTATAGCAGTGAATGTTTTTGTTTTATTTTTATGGCTGAATATGGTATATGAATATGGTAAATGGCTTCCGTGCAGTCCATTTTGAGCATATACCACAGTTTGTTTATCCATTCGTCAATGAATGGATAATACGTGGATGGTGTACTCTTTGTGACTATTGCGAGTAATGTTGCTGTGAACACTGATTTTGCATGGACTGAACATTTTCAGTGTTGGTACATATATACAAAAGAGGGAAATTCCTGGATCATATCTCTACTCTACATTTAATTTTTGAGGTACTGTCCAACCACTTTTGCAAGAGTGGTTGTACCATTTTACAGCAATTACCTCAACAATATCATGAAGATTCCTTTTCTCCACATCCTCTGCTGCACTTGTTATTATTCGTCCTTTTGATTGGGTGTGAAGTAGTATGGGTGTGAAGTAGTATCTCGGTGAAACTGATTGACATTTTGCTCGGGTCTTCCCTGGTGGCTCAGAAGAGAAAGTGTCTGCCTGCAAGGTAGGAGACCTGGCATCAATTCCTGGGTGGGGAAGATCGCCTTGAGAAGGAAATGGTAATCCACTGCAGCACTCTTGCCTGGAAAATCCCATGAACGGAGGAGCCTGGTAGACTACAGTCCATGGGGTTGCAAAGAGTCGGAAATGTCTGTTCAAATTCTTTTCCTGGTTGTTAAATGCTTTTCTGTTTTTAATCGTTGTAGAAAACATCTAACTTAAACTTTTACCATTTTAACCATTTTTGCATGCTAAGTATTTTGCACACTTTCATCAGCCTTTTGGAGAAAGAAATGGCAACCCACTGCAAATCTGATGGAGAAGGGAACGTGGTGAGCTTTAGTCCATGGGGATGCAAAGTTGGGCACAACTGAGTGACTAAGACATATACACACACGTAGTCACAGTGTTGATTTGTTTTTGTTGCATTGTTTAGCTGTGTTGTGCAGCTTGTATGACAGTTCCCTGGTTGAGGATCATACCCAGGCCCCTGATAGGACACTGTGGAGTCCTAACCTCTGAACTACCAGGGAATTCCTTATCACATTGTTATGAAACAGATCTCTACACCTTTACAGCTTGCAAAATCGAAACTCTGTACCCATCACCTGTCCCATTAAACAGCAACTCTTCTTTTCTTGCCCGTTGACCTAGACCATGGACTCCATCGTTCTTTTTTGTTTCCTTTCTATTGCTTGACTGTGTTAGCTATTTCATGCAAGTAGAAACTTACAGTATTTGTCTTTTTGTAGGACTGGTTTATTGCATTTGGCTTGATGTCTGAAATGATCATGCATGTTGTAGCATGTGACAGAATTTTCTCTATATGGCTAAATAATATTTCATTATGTGTATATATCACATTTGATGGCCATTTCGATGCTTCCACCTCTTAGTTGTTGTGCTTCGTGCTGCTGTGAGCACGGCTCTGCAGATATCCCAAGACCCCATGTTAACTTCTTTTGATTTTATATCCTGAAGTGGAATTGCTGAATCATGTATCAGGTCTAGTTTTTTAGTATTTTGAGGAGCCTTTAAACTGTTTTCTGTAGCAGTTGCACCATTTTAAAATGCATCTATAACACACAAGGATCCAATTTCTGTATGTGCTTGCCAACAGTTGTCCTTTCCTTTCCTTCATATGTAAACACACACATATGCACATACAATTTTTTCATACCCTGTTCCATGATTGTTTATCACAAATTATGAATATAGTTCCTTGTGCTATACAGTACGCTCTTATTTCTCTCTTGTATATATTATAGTTTGCATCTGCTAATCACCAGCTCCCAATCTGTGCCTACCCCTACTTTCCCCTCTTGGGAATCACATAGTGTGCTCTCTATGTCTGTGAGTCTGTTTCTGTTTCATAGATAAGTTCATTTGTGTCATATTTTAGAGTCCATGGAAGTGATGCCATATGATATTTGTCTTTCTCTCCTTTTTATTATTTTTATTTTTACTTTATTTTATTTTACAACACTGTGTTGGTTTTGCCATCCATTGACATGAATCCACCACAGGTGTACAGAAGTTCCCAATCCTGACCCCCCTCCCACCTCCCACCCCATATCATCTCTCTGGATCATCCCTGTGCACCAGCCCCAAACATCCTGTATCCTGCATCAAACATAGACTGGCGACTACCTTACATGATAGTGTACATGTTTCAGTGCTATTCTCCCAAATTATCCCACCCTCTCCCGCTCCCTCAGAGTCCAAAAATCTGTTCTATACATCTGTGTCTCTTCTGCTGACTGTCATGCACGGTTATCATTACCATCCTTCCAAATTCCATATATATGTGTTAGTATACTGTATTGGTGTTTTTCTTTCTGGCTTACTTCACTGTGTATAATCGGCTCCAGTTTCATCCGTCTCATTAGAATTGATTCCTATAAAGTGTGCAAGCAATAAATGCTGGAGAGGGTGTGGAGAAAAGGGAACCCTCTTACACTGTTTGTGGGAATGCAATCTAGTGCAGCCACTATGGAGAACATTGTGGAGATTCCTTAAAAAATGGCAAATAGAACTGCCATATGACCCAGCAATCCCACCGCTGGGCATACACACTGAGGACACCAGAATTGAAAGAGACACATGTACCCCGGTGTTCTTCGCAGCACTGTTTATAATAGCCAGGACATGGAACAACCTAGATGTCCACCAATAGATAAATGGATCAGAAAGCTGTGGTACATATACACAATGGAGTATTACTCAGCCATTCAAAAGAATATATTGTCTTCCTCTTTCTGACTTCCTAAGTATTCTTTTGAATGCTAGTGTAGATTCCAGTATTTACTCAACAACATTTGTTGCTACAGTGTAAAATGTGGTTGACTTTTAAAATATTTGTCTTCTATTCTGCAAGCTTTATATTAATTCTAATACTTGTGTTTTCTTCAAGATTTTCTATATACAAAGATATGTTATCTCCAATATTTTGATTTTTCCTTTCCATTCTGAAAGCGGTTTTTTGTTTTTTCATTGTGTTGTTTTTTTTTTTTAAACTAGAGCAACAATTCTCTTTTGTTACCTGATTGCTCTGGTTGTAAAACTGCCAGTATAATGTTGAGCCAAAGTGTGTAATAGACTTCCTTGTGTTGTTCCCAGTCTTAGAGGGAAAGCTTTCAGTTTTTCATTCTTAAGTATGATGTTAGCTGTGGGTCTTTTTACAGGTGCCCTTTGATTGAGAAAGTTCTCTTCTCTTCTTAATTATTAAGTGTTCTTTTAACCCTGGTTATGAAAAGGTGCTAGATTCAAGGAAATGCTTTTTCTTCAGGCAGATGTGTTATTGGTTTTATTGTTTTAAAATGGCATAATGTTGATTGACTTTCCTATAATGAACCAACTTTGCATACCTCCCTAAATCCCACGTGATCATGGTATACAGTCTTTTTTATATGCTGTTGAATTTTGTTTGCCAGTATTTTGTTGAGGACTCTTTCACCTGTATTCATGAGGGATATCAGGTGTGTGTGTGTGTGTGTGTGTGTGTGTGTGTGTGAGTGATAGCTCTGTCTGATATTGGTATGAGAGAAAATCTGGCATCACTTTGCCTGCTATGTGGGGAAGAGACATGTGGCATAAAGGATGAAGCATTGTTGGATTGAAGTTTAGCCAGGATTAGAGGGAGAAATTTAGGATATATCAGTGTGGAATTGGGGTGAGATTATCAAAGAGAGCACATTCTCCTTTTCCTAGGCCTGAGTTAAGTGCTTGACATTGAATTATGCTGTTTGTTAACTAGGTATAGATAGATTATGCTTTGAATTTGCTACCTATTTTGTTTGTTAACATTTATGAAATTAGAATTTGTGGATCGGTTGTAATGTGCATTTAAGATACATTTTCTTCCATTTTTACTACAAAACAAGATGCCGTTGAATAGCTGATGCCTTTTAAAAAAGCTGTTAACCTTAAGTCTAAGAAATAAGCATGTTTGTCTTTAAGATACAGAAACACATTTAAAAGTTACAAATTTGCTCAAGAAGATGCAACTGGTGTGTGGTTAAGTTAGAATTCCAACTTAATGTCCTTTGACTCCAAAGTCCATGCTTCTAAACGCTGTAGAACAGTGCTTTTGTAAAAATACTCTCCTTTACATGTGATTTCACCTAATGATGAGTATGGCGGTTTTTTTTTTTATTTTTCCTCTTTATTTTTTTAAATAGAAGAGGTTAAAGTGAACATGCGACAAAGCTATGACTCTAGAGCCATGTAGACTTGTAGTCGTAGTTTTTTTAGCTGTCATTGAGTCTGGTTGACACTCAGTGTCTTTCTCTGTAAGATAAGAGAGTGTATAAGTACTCTAGAGTTTTTGAGATAATCAAATAGCCCATTTTTCTGTACTTAACTAATCTGTAGTATGTTTACACTTAGGTGGCAGTTTGTATAAAGGAAGCACTGGGACTTGTGGCCGCACCCTCTAAGAATAAAAAAGTATTAAAAATATGGAACTCCCATGTATGTTACATGAAGAAGAACAAGAGCCAGAAGTACGGAAAAGGGAGGGAGAGACGAAACAAGTAGATGATGATGATGATGATGATGAAGTGATCTTGGTTGGAGTGGAACATGTAAATGACGATGCTGACGAGATCTTTGTTGGGATGAGCTCAGCTTCAAAACCAGTCGATTCAAACATACTGAACAGAGATACCCCAGGTTCTTATTCAAGGAGAAAAAGGTATGGTCACTTCAGGAAAGGTAACACTCACAGATTACAGCCTGTGAGTCATGTGACTCCTACATCAGAAGCAAAGACTGTCTTGCCAGTGTCTGACTCTGACTCAGGATCAACAGGTAGTCCTATTATTATTGAACCTCCGTCTCAAGCTGATTATAAAAGTATTTCACCACAAATAGTGCCTGATTGCTTTTCGAAGGAGTTATGTTCTTCTTTGATTACTTTCACAAGTTCATTGCAGCATTCAGTAGAAACAGCAGTTTCTGCAGGAGATATGAATAAAAGTCCTCATGTATCAAAGCGAGTTTCCCCTTGTGAAACAAATCGCAGAAATCCCAGAAGGCCTAAACTCAGTGATGGCATTGTAGGGGAACATTCTTTAGGTTTTTCCCCGTCAGGTTTTTTTCATACAGAGACCACTCAGCAAAGCACACCAGACCGTGTCCATACCTCACTAAGCCATGTTCAGAATGGAGAACCTTGTCCAACACCTTTTCCAAAGGACAGTGTTCATTGCAAGCCTGTAAGACCTTTAGGGGAAAGTGGACGGACAAAAACTGATTTTCCAAGTTTGGCAAGTCCAAACAAAATTGATGATCCCACAGAAGGAAATCTGATTGTGTTACTTCGTGACTTCTACTATGGCGAGCATCAAGGAGTTGGGCAGCCAGAACCGAAGACCCACACGGCGTTTAAATGCCTCAGCTGCTTGAAAGTTCTAAAAAATGTCAAGTTTATGAATCACATGAAGCACCATTTGGAACTTGAGAGGTAGAGAGGTGACAGCTGGAAAACCCACACCACCTGCCAGCACTGCCTCCGCCAGCTTCCTACTCCCTTCCAGCTGCAGTGTCACATTGAAAGTGTCCACACGCCCCAGGAGCCCTCCGCAGTCTGTCACATCTGTGAGTTGTCCTTTGAGACAGATCAGGTTCTCTTAGAGCACATGAAAGGCAATCATAAGCCTGGTGAAATGCCCTATGTATGCCAGGTTTGCAGTTACAGATCATCATTTTTTGCAGATGTGGATGCACATTTCAGAGCATACCATGGTAACACCAAGAATTTACTTTGCCCGTTTTGTCTCAAACTTTTTAAAACTGCAACAGCATACAGCCGTCATCATCGAGGGCACTGGGAAAAGAGTTTTCACCAGTGTTCCAAATGTCGGCTACAGTTTTTAACTTCCAAAGAGGAAAGGGAGCACAAGACCCAGTGTCATCAAATGTTTAAGAAGCCTAAGCAGCTAGAAGGATTGTCTCCTGAAACAAAAATTGTTATTCAGGTATCACTGGGACCCCTTCAGCCAGGATTGGTGGAAGTAGCATCCATTACTGTGAACACATCTGACTTTGAAACATCACCCCCCAAATCTAAAAGGAGGAGGTCAAAAAAAGAAAAAAAATAGTTAAGTCTGCCTTCAGTAAGTCTGAAGCCAGTATTTCAGTCAAAGTTAAAAATCCCATTAAAAACAAAAAGATCAACTTATAGCATTATTCAATAATATCAAATATAGGGAAACCGATGGGTAATTTATGTGATTTTGTTTTAAATAGAGGAAGTACAGTTTTGTTTGATCTGCATATTGAGATGTTATTTAAAAATCTATGATCTGTTTTTCGTGTAATTGTCTTAACATGTAAAAAGGATGTGTGCATGTGTCTGTGAGAGAGAGAGAATGAGAGAAGTGGAGAAAGGAAAAGTAAGAACCTATTTTGGTATTTGATGTTACTTGTAAGTTCGAAAGCTCTCCTATACATATAATCTGTAGCGTGTTTTAGCAACGTAATTTTGAAGTGTTTTCATGCCTTGCAGATCTCAGTATCAGCTATATAGCCAGATCTGAATGTCACTCTCTGAAGTGCCTCTTGGGCTGATCTAAGATAACCTGGCTGTGAAAGCGTGCAGTGGAGGTTGATGGAGAAGCTACGATGTGAGTTTGGACCAGACACGGGATTTAATCAGTGAAGAGCTGTGGCTTCTTGTCCCAGCTGAGGAAGAGGCATACATTCACTGCAGGCACAGAGCCAAGGGAGAAGGAACACTGTCTCAGAGTGCTTTCACCTAGCCCAGGGACATCTCAAGGATGCAAGCCGCTAAAATGCCTGTGTTTGGTGAGAGACGCTGGAGGGATGAAGCAGGCCCTGTGTAGCACTGACTGCAGTTGGAGAAGCAGAGATAGTTAATAGAATGAGACCTGGTGCCTGTGGACCTCCTGTTGAGTGAGCAAAAGGGGGATTTGATTCATTCTGTCCCCTTTCCCATTTGGCTGGCCTGTAGTCACAGTGAGGTCGGCATATCTGTGTCAGACACAGTAGCAAAGCAAGTTAAAATTCCCAAAGGAAAAAGAGCCTTGACGTCCACTTTGATTTGCGCTGGACCCATAGATGTAACTGAAAAGGATCAAACACAGGAAATCTGTTCAGCTTTTGAATTGGGCTAAATTGAGTTCTCTTACCCTTAAGCTACAATGGAGTTGTCCAAAAATCGTAAATATATTGGACAAAAATAGTCCAGGGTGATTAAAGCCTTTTTGGAACTCTTCCTTCCATTTTCCAGTTACATGTGTCTTACCCGAGTTGACCATGTGAAGATTTCGGTTCTGTATCTTATTTTGCCTTGGACACAAATGTAGTACAGTTAACAGCTAATTCTTTGCGTCTTTAATTTCCCATTGTATCAAACTTATTGAGTTTCCGTCTTTCTTGACACAGTCTGATGTGCAAGAATTGTCTCATGTATTTCAGTAATTATCAGGTCATAGAGTTACCCTTCCTCTAATGTATCCAACCATCTAATCTGTGATTATACTTGTGGAAACCTTCTTTCTTGCGGTCTCCAAGGGCTCTTTCACAGACCTGTGGGGTACCCTCTAAGTATTGGTGCCTGAACATCAGCGCACTTGGCTGCCTCTGTAGGTTCTTGGAGTTGAGTCTCCTCCTGGAGTTGAATGTCACCCCTTCACTTCTGGCATGGATACCTAGCAATCTCTGTGCACCATTCCAGGAAGCTGGGATCCTGTCTGTAGACCTATGCCAGGAGCAATCTCTCCGTTTCCTCTTCCTTTCTCCTCCTCTTTGTCTCTCCCCACTCTCCCCAGTCCTCAATTTCTTTAAGTCCTCTAAGCTTTCACAAAATGCTGGAAAGAGATCATCACCAAGCGGTTAGCATCCTTCTCAGAACTGAAGAGGAAGGACTACAGATGATGAAGCTGTAGTGAATCTGTTGTCTCCATTTTAGGTAATTTCGTGAGTGTAAATTCAAATTCAAATAAATTGTGTTTATTTATTCAAAGCTTGATTGATTTATTTGCACTTTGAATATTTTACTAGGCCTTTCTGGTTAGTTTACTTGGGCCAAAGCGCTTTGCTAAGTGTCAGCTGAAACCACTTTTAGTTGTATAAAGAGTGTGTGTGTGTTCTGGTCTCAGATGAAAACTCTCTGTATAAATAAATATGCAGACTATTGCATTTGTATCTGCTTTCTTCGATTTCTATAGTAAAAAATACGAAATGTTTTAGTTACATGTTTTTACTGTTGCTTAGTATCATCAACACTGTTGCTGTTAGTTGCTGTGAAGTATGCCCCTAAGGAGTACAAGTTGTATTTATTGCCAAATTAAAAGGTTCCCACAATATGGTCCCTGACTGCTTCCTGTCTTCCATTCTCTGTCTTCTACTCTACTATTTTCCCCACTAATGTACTCTTTTTGACAACACAGGCCTTGGTTTTCCTCCATCAAATTCTGTTTCTTCCCGATCCAGCCTGCAAGTGCTGTTTTTCGGGAAATACTCTTCCTGTAGGCCTGCATGGCTCCCTTGTTTGAGCTTCACCAATGCTGTTCAAATAACACAATCAAATCTCCAACCCCCTGTCTTTCCTCCTCCTCCTTAAAGGCACTTGTAGTCTCTATCCTCTTCTTCCCTCTCCAGCCTAAATTTCCTAAATTTTCACAAGAAAAGAAAAAAAAAAAAGAAAAATGAAAAAGAGAAGAGATAATAACATCAGGGCTTTGCTTCTTAGAATTAACTTGAGTCAGTTTCTGTGCCTGCAAATCAAAGATAGTTAATAGTGAGTTGAATTCTTTCAGGAGCTTCCTCTGTTTTTCTTTTGATACCTCTATATTTTGTTCACACAATGACACTTTGTTTTCTTTACAAATTATTGAAGATGTGTCAAGATTATTATTTTGTTACTGCCCTTTGTGAATTCCCTTGTCTGCCTTGCTTGTTGTTTCAGGTAAAATTTATTATTTTATTAATGTTGCCAAAACATTGTAAGTAAAATTAGTATTTGTAGAAATAATGTTTTAAAAATTATTTCTGCTGTCTTTTTACAAATAACATGGCATATTTTTATTTTTTTTAAATAATCGTATTGTGTTGGCCAGTTCTAAACTTCTAAACAGTGATGTGTAAGTGGGCTTTCTTTTCTGAGTACCATCAAAAGCAATGAGTATCTGGCTTAATAAATTTCCGTTTCTGCTTTTAGATCTTGAAGAGAATTGTTTTATTGGATAGTTTACAACATTTGTTGAGACATTTACTGTTCCTTCCTTCTCCTCTCCTTTCTTTTTCTTGCTTTCTTCCCTTGTCTCTCTTCCTGTTTCTTTCCTTCCCTTTCTTTCCCCAGGTTGTTGCTTGACTGGACCTTTCCTGAAACAAAAGGAATTCCACTCAGAGTTGAATGTTATCCTCTCAGAATCCCATTTCGTTCCTCATTTCTAGTATTGGAATTAACCTGCCTGTCCCCTTATTAGATTTGCCACAGTTGTATCAATGTTTCTGATTTTCTTTTTCCAAGAAGCAGCTCTTGTAGTCTTATCCCAACAAGCTTTATTTTTGTTTTCTATTTTTGTTTCAATTCATAGATACTTTCTACATTCTTTAGGATTATTTTTTCTTTATAACTTTGTATTTTAGAAGTTTCTTCACAATTTTTTTTCCTGTAAATATATTAGATTTACAATGTTGAATTTCAGATGTATATCAGAGTGATTTAGTTATGCAGATACGTATCTATTCTTTTGTAGGTTCTTTTCCATGATAGGTTATTACATGATACTGAGGATTTCTTTTCTCTTTTTTTTTTTTTCCATAGATGGTTTAGGGGTTGACCTATCTTTATTTAGCAATTTTGTCTGAATCCCAAATATTTTTATGTATCCATGTTTTTTAATTAAAATTTCATTGTCTAAGATTTTTGGCAAGTTGATTCCAAAGAGTTCACTATTTTCAGGCTGAATGTTTTCATTTATTGTTTATTGAGAATTAAGTTTTCCTTGGAGCTCTGAGGGTATGTGTGTATATACACTGACATGTCTATATACGCATCCTTTTCAGATTACTACATGTTTTAAGATATGTAAGTGTATTTTCAAAGATATTTTCTGTGTGTATGGTAAAAACATGAAATGTTTTAATTCTAGAAATTTGTTCCCTCAAATGAATATAGTATAAAGAATAAAGATATAAAACTAGATTCCTTTGAGCGTAATCCTTACTAACAGAACTTGGGAATGTTCAAAAAGTATTCATAACAATTCCGAAAGGTGGCAAGAAAAACTTTATTCAAGGTAAGAGTACTACAGTGGCGTATTATAACATGGGAGAGAGATTGAGCTTATGTGTGACTCCAGGAGGGGTGCAGCTGGGATTTATAGCTGAGGAACAGGGTGGGCCCATGGGATTGCAGACAGAGATGGGAGACTGAAAAGCAATGGACAACAATAACAGAATGGGTGTCAGTGGATGGAAACTTATTAAAATGAGGACTATAAGCGTGAGGGTGGACTCTGGCTCAACTGAAAGGATCATTGCTGAGGCTAGGCAAGGCTGATAAGATATTCAGGTGAGTGAAATGATATTTGATCTGATACTGAGGGTGGTCAGATCAAGGGTGGGCTATGTTTTCTAAACTGAAGTAGCAGATTCTGGATTAGATTGGACTAGATGGACAGGCAGCCCTGAATAAAGACATTGCCCAAAGTTGGCAGTGCATTAATGAACTAGTGCTGCATAAGCAGTTAGCCAAAACTAGCAGCTTAAAACAATATTATTTCATACTGCTGCTGAAAGTTGGGAATCCAGGAGTAATTCAGCTGAGTGTTGTGGCTCAGTGTCTCATGAGATTGCCATCCTCTGAAGCCTTGACATGCGCTGGTGGATTTCCTTCCAAGATGGCTTACTCACATAGCTGTTGAAACCAGTTTGCTTGCTGGCTGTTGGGAGAAAGCCTCGGTTCTTTCACATGGGCCTCTCTAAAGGGCTACCTGAGTGTTCTCGAGATATGACTAAGCTGGCTTCTAGAGTGAGTGATCCAAGAGGATGAGCAAGGAGGCTGCAATGCCTTTTATGACCTAGTCTCAGACGCTTCATTGTTCGTTTCTACAGTATTCTAACATGAGAAGTGAGCCACTAAGCCCACCACACATGTGAAGGGGCGGAGGAAGGAACCGTGGACATAATTTAAAACCACGTGGTACACACATGGCCAGAAATTGTTCACATGCGTGTATGTCCAAAATGCCTTTTCCTGCCAATGCTTTTAAACAATTTATCTGTTACAGCATTAACTTGAAGTTCAGGACCTTGTCATCTAAGTCAGGTCCAGCTATGGATCAGGGTCCACGTGTACAGTATCTCAAGTGTTCTGTTGCTCAGTTGTGTCGTATTCTTTGCGACCCCATGGGCTGCAGCGCTGCAGGCATCCCTGTCCATCAACTCCAGGAGCTTGCTCAAACTCAAGTCCATTGAGTCGATGATGTTATCCAACAATCCCATCCTCTGCTGTCCCCTTCTCCTACCTTCATCTTTTTCCGCATCACGGTCTTTTCCAATGAGCCGGTTATTCGCATCACATAGCCCAAGTATTGGAGCTTCAGCTTCAGCATCAGTCCTTCGAATGAATATGCAGGAGAGATTTACTTTAGGATTGACTGGTTTGATCTCCTTGCAGTCCAAGAGCCTCTCAAGTCTGCAACACATCAGTTCAAATTATAGAAGTGTAGTTCCTCTAGACCTGAGGATGTGTGAACAAAAGAGATGAGTTAATCTGCTCCCTTTCACAGCCAACATACAGTGGTGGTTCAGGCATAGATAACCTTCATAGACACTCCTGTTCCAGAAAGGGGAGGGGAGATGGGAGTCAATAGTAGCAGTTCTGAAATCCCATGGGTTCTTGCGGGCAGTCCTTTGATTAGTATTTAAGGCCTGGACACTTCCTAGGCTTCAGTCTCTGATTTTTTCATTCTACCCCCTGACATGATGCCATTGCATGAAAGGTGGCTAGTATATGGTTACATGAAACAGTCTCCCTAGCCTGCTTCCTGCTTGTAGAAGGTAGAAGTCCAGAGCTCCTCTTTTGTACTATTGCTGGTCCTTTCAGTCCGAGCTGAACTTAAATATGTTATCTGAAAACCTTGGTGTGTCTCCTGATACTCTTACTGGTGTTCAAGGCAAAGCACCCCACTCCAAAGCCACAATCACACATGTCTTCATAATAAGGCTTACTCTGTCTTGGTTTTCTGCTGAGATAGCTGAGGGATAACACCCTGAACCTTGGTAGAAGTCTTATTGTGTGACTGAAAGGATCTCTGAGTGACACCCCTAAACTCTTTGGAGGGTATTGGCCTGACTAAATAATGCCATGAGGCATCCCCTTCCAGCTTTCTGAGGCTTAACAAAGAATTTTACAGTCACACTCATCTTTAGAACACCTTTGTTTATAAAAAATAATATGAAGAAGAACTGGCCTATCGGTGGTGTAAAATGTTATATTTAAACCACCTAATCTCAATGCCCTGTATATGATCTTGCTTGAGAGTCATTAATTTTAACATCTTCCATCATCTTAAAAGACTGGAAAATTCCCAAATCAGCAAGTTTTGTCCCCTGTTTTAATAATCTTTATGTTAAACATTAAAAAAAAAAAAATTCCCTTCATGTTTTACTACAAGCAGCAAGAAGAAACCAGGAAGCACTTTTGGCTGTTTGGTTGGAAATCCTCTTAGATAACTCAATTAATTAAGTACAGTTTGTCCTCCCAGCTCATTAGGTACATTTTCTACTTTTCATAAACTGCAGATGTAGTGGACTTTCGTCTTCACACTCCCCAGGCTCTCTCCTCCTGCCTCTCCTTTCTGCCAAGCATCCTAGGTGCACGACTGTGATTCCGCCTAGAACGTGTTTGCTCAGTGAGCAAACGGGGAGCGATTCCCTGGCTTCAGTGCTTCTGCTGGCCAGAGACTCTGTACCGTTCCCTAAGAACTTCATGATTTCGCTGTCCAACTTCTATCACCTGGCTAGGTCAGTTGCAGTAGCTCATACTCACAAGCGAACTGGCAGGGATTTCTATGCGCACATGTGCAGAAACATACATGTGTACACGGTAACATCGCTGAGGGGAAACCTGTCCATATGCAGAAGTACGTCTTTCTTTTCCAGGAACATGAATTTTGGAGAGCACTCAAATTTCTACGCACACGTGTGCGCAAATATATTGGTGAATACAGTTACATCGCTGAGAGGAAACCTGTCCATATGCAGAAGTACAAGCTTTCTTTTCCAGGAACATAAATTTTGGTAAGCACTCAAATTTCTGCACGCACATGTGCACAAACATGCACGTGTACTCAGTAACATCCCTGAGAGGAAACTTGTCCATATGCAGAAGTACAAGCTTTCTTTTCCAGGAACATTAATTTTGGTAAGCACTCAAATTTCTATGTGCACATGTGTGCAAATATATGCGTGTACACAGTAAGATCGCTGAGAGGAAACCTGTCCATATGCAGAAGTACAAGCTTTCTTTTCCAGGAACTTGAATTTTGGTAAGCACTAAAATTTCTGCACGCATATGTGCACAAACACGCTCTTGTACACAGTAACATCCCTGAGAGGAAGCTTCTCCATATGAGGAAGTACAAGCTTTCTTTTCAAGGAACATGAATTTTGGTAAGCACTCAAATTTCTACACACACATGTGCACAAATAGATGGGTGAATACAGTTACATCGCTGAGAGGAAACCTGTCCATATGCAGAAGTACAAGCTTTCCTTCCCAGGACCTTGAATTTTGGTAAGCACTAAAATTTCTACCTGCACATGTACACAAATATATGCGTGTACACAGTAACATCGCTGAGAGGAAACTTGTCTATATGCTGAAGTACAAGCTTTCTTTTTCAGGAACATGAATGAGACCTGGTGACTAGGACCTCCTGTTGAGTGATCTAAAGGGGAATTTGATTCATTCCGTCCCCTTTCCCATTTGGTGTCCCTGAACAATGGAGATCAACGTGGGAAATGGTGGGGATTTTCCCGCTTCCCTAGCATCTGGCCAGCAACAGCCTGTCCTGGTGATGCTGTGCATGGCTGGGACGTTGCAGCCACCAGTGACCACACCAGGCGAAGATGCCGCCCTCTTCAGAGTGGAGGCAGGAGAGGACAGAGAGGCCCAGGTGCGGAGTGGTGGCAGGGATCAGACGGGGTTTTCAGCTGCCTGCAGAGGACATCACTGAGGATGTGGAGGTTGTGCCAGATGAATAACAGAAACAGGGGTCCTCCCTGGAGCTGGAGGAGAAGACATTGGAGGAGCAGTGCCAGGAAAGGCCTGGAGGCCCGAGTGAGCTCCCGGCACTAGATGTGATGCAGGCACTGGCGACCTTGTAAGTGGAACTTAGCTCTAAGCCTGAGAAAACCTGCAGGGCCTACGTTTGGTTCATGTGCAAGAGTCATGAGAGGAGGAAGCGTGACTTGGCTCAGAAGAGTGCCAACATCCAGGGCATCCCTGGCTTCTGGGCCAACGTGGTATCCTTTCTGCTACTCGTTGTGGTCCAGTGCTCAGGAGGAGGGGGAGGAGGCAGGAGCAGGAGGAGGGGTGGAGGCGAGGGGGCAGAATGGTGGACCCTGAAGGAAGTGTGGTACTGGGCAATTGGCAGGCTCCAAAGGCACAGCTGAGTAGAGTCCGGGCAGGGCCACTCCTGTAAGTGTCGCAGCCATGACTCTCTGTGTCTCCTTCAGGCCTGCATCTGAGGAGGATTAGCCTCTAAGTCAGAAATGACCAGAGACAGTACATCAGAGCCACCTTAGCTGACAGTTATTGTTGTAAAGGTGAATGATTCCGAAAATAACTGAGATGTGGGAGTCACACACACGCGTGCACGCGTGCACACACACACATACACAAACCCACAGAACATATGTAGACATATTTTCTGATCCCCGTTATCTCACTGAGTGAGCAAGTTCTGAGTGGAATCACAGTGGTACAGCAAGGATGCCTGGCAGAAAGGAGAGGCAGGAATAAAGTGCCTGGGGGTGACCAGTGAGAGTGCAGAAGATCTGAGACACAGAACAGGTTGCAATTCCAGACACAGAAGCCACTGTGGGTGACCCCACAGCCCTTTGAACACCCTGATACAAAGGCCTTTCCATCCTTCCCAAGTGCCAGGCATACTTTCCCTGACCTTACCATGAGCATGAGCAACCCTTGCCTATTTTGTGTGGTTTCAGTGATGGACCAGAACTGCAGCATAAGCACCTGCTACCTGCAGTCTTCCAGTCTGAATCATCACCCTTTGTACTCCTTGCAGAACACATATATTTGGTATCAGGAATATAGGATGGATGGCTTATCTTGATCCTCTTGCTGCTCCCAGCCACACAGGCTTGGGTGACCGGGCAGGCTTGAATGTGTTCTCACATGGAGAACAGAACCGCTTAGAAAGGGCCTCGATAGGGTAAATTGGCAGCCATGCATGTTTCTGGCACCAGTGTGTCATGGAACTTAATGGGGAGCTGTCCTTACCATCTCCCTGGCAGGTATTCAAATAATGTTCAGGGAGTTCCCTCAGGCCCCAGGCCATGGCCCATTTCTCCATCTGTGCAAAGTGTGGCCAAGCTACCTGAGGCCTTTGCACTATTCACGTCTGTCCAGCGACGGAGGGAGGGTCACACGGCACCTTCTGCAGTTCAGCAGTGACCGCGCACCGTTGACTTTCAAGTTTGAGAAAGCACTCTCCGAATGTGTGGACTAACAAAGTCCTATCTCCCATGGGTGCAACTCACTAAGGAGGAGCAGGGCTTGCCTTCTCATATAAACTTCTCGTATGAGCACTGGTGTGCAGAGAGTGACAGACAGCAAGAGCACCACTGAGAGAAATGGAGACAAACAGACACCAGCCCTTGGTACACACATGGAAGGATTGGCCAAAACAGTGCTATGCCAGAAGCAGAGATGAAGAGACACAGAGCCAGCTCTGTACCCTAAGGCTCTGGTGTCCCTGAACAGTGGAGATCAACTGTAGCCAACAGTGTGGTTTTTCCCTTCTCCCCTAGCATCCGGACAACAGGTTCTGTGTCCCATGGAGAAAAAGTATCCAGCCACGTGGAGTCCCTGTTTATTCTTTGAATCCTCAGGGAAATTTCTCAGTTATTGAGGGTCCTGAGGGACACAGGAGTAAGCTGTTCAGACTGTGAAGCAGGAACCCGTTGTTGGGATTTCCAGAGTCTGGACAATGACAGCGCCTGGAGTATCAGCAGATGCAAAACCCATTATTCTCTGGAGCGGTATATGCCATGTGGGTGCGCTGTAGCCCAGGAACTGTGGAAGATTCCCTACGTTTGAGGGGCGTGTCCAGAAGGGTGCCACCCACCACTCTCTCGGCCATTGGACTAGATTTGGGCCAGCAGCCTACGCGTGGCTCACAGCCTAGGGATCCGCCTATTCGGCTGATTTCCCCAGGGCCTGTTCACCCTGTCCCGTGCTGTCTGCCACCCCTTTCTTCAGCCTCAGGCCACCGGACACATACCAGCCCCCGCTTCCCTACCATCCCCCTCACTCCCCGCCCCCAAAGAGCTAGTGGGTCCCACAGGATTACTGAAACCTGAGCCGCATTTGCACACCACTTGTGCTATTATGTCCCATCCCTTCGCATCTGCCCCAGCCTGGGGTCTCGACCAGGGCCAAGAGGCGTGTGAAAGGCCGTCAGAGGAATGCAGGAGCATCCTGGGACCCCAGACCTTCCTAGTTGTGAGCTCCGGTTTCAGGGCGCTGGGGTTGGTGGCCTGCCATCCTCAGGCTTTTTGAGGCTGGGACCTTGCAGCCACAAGTTGTCATGCCAGGCAAAGGAGCCACGCTATGCAGGGTGGAGGCGGTGGACGACGGTGAGCCCCTGGTGGACGGAGACGTGGTGGGGATTGGGTGGTTGTTCCAGCTGCTTGTGGAAGACGTCATGGAGGAGATGGAGGTTGTGGCAGATGAGGAGCAGCAATAGGGCTTCTTCCAGGAGCTGAGAAGACGGTGGAGGAGCAGGGCCAGGAAAGGCCCGGGAGCACTACTGAGCTTCCAGGGCAAGATGCGCTTCAGGCACTGGCTGCCCTGCTGGTGGAACTGAGCTCTGAGCATAAGAAGAACTGCAGGGCCTACCTCCAGTTCATGTGCAAGAACCATCAGAGGAGGAAGCCTGACTTGGCTTGGAGGATCGCCATCACCTGGGGCATCCCTTGCTTCTGGGCCGTAGCTGTATCCTTTCTGCTGCTCTTTGAAGTCTGCTGCTCAGGAAGAGGAGGCGGCGCAGGAGCCTTTTCCCTGCTCCCTATCCTGACAGGTGCTGTTGCGGAGCCATCCATCGTCCCACTGCAAGTTGATATTTTCCTTTCAGGACCCCCCTACTTCTTGAACACAGTGACCACTAAGTAGAATTACCTTGACATCACTTGTGAAACGTGGTTCCTGGGGTGATGAGTGTGGGTGTGCAAGGTTTTGGAGTGTCCACCTGTGGGATCCACACCCATCTCCCATCTCTCTGTAGGGCATAGGGCACATTGTTCCACTCCTGTCCACTGGTTCTGGGACTTTGAACGGGGAGCATCCAGCCGCAGCGTGGACACCAGGAGCCTTAACTTTCTCGGCTGGTTGTCAGGTCACAACTGCTCAGAGTCGAACAGGATTGCTGAGGTGTGGTTGCTTTGGGCCTGAACACAGTCAGCAATTCACTTTGGGATTCTTGGCTGCTGGCTCACCTTGCTTGTATTGCCAGCGGATTGTCGGCCAAGATGTGTGACGATCATCTGAAGTAGTACCCTGGGCAGGAAGGTTCTTCCATGAGAGTAACTGACAGAAACATGTGTGGAGATGGGGTCTGAAGGTGGGCCCTGAAGGGACACTCGTGTGATACTACAGGGACACTGTCCTTTCCCAAATGGGGATGCTCAGACTCATGCAAGCTGGCTGTGGAGCCTGAGTTTGGGTCATGCTTGTAGCAGGTGACCTCCTGAGACTGTTTATTTGGGGACTTGGTGTGTCCGTGAGTGAAGCAAGTCTCCATCAAATCAGCTGAGGTGGCAGCACCAGAGTCCAGGTGATACTAGAGGCAGTGTGTATTAAGTATCTTTGTCAGAATCATCCTTTGTGGGTCCTTTCATCCCCTGGCCTCCTGCTGCTCACTGAGTTTGAGATTGCCTGGTCACTTCACTCCCACCCCTTACCCAGGGAAGGCCTATCATTGAAAAGCTGTCCTCTCCAGGGTCCCAGTGCACCTGTGTGCTGACTTTGGGATCTTCTGTGAATTTCCACATTCAGCACTCACTGTCTCACAACCACCAAACATGCTGCGCTGGAAGCGGCTTCAGGCTGCCTTGGGAACATACGGAAGAGTTCGTGGAGAAGGTGAACAGGGAGCCCCAAGGGCAGGACATGGTGCCTACTGTCGCCATCTCCGGCATTGCTGGCCTCGGTCGTCTTCACCTCCTGAAACACCTATGCTCGTTGTTTGCATTTGTGTCCCCGTGCTGAGCATGTGTGTGTATACACACATGTGTTTATTTATGCTGGCTGTGATTGTGTGTGTGTGTGTGTGTGTGTGTGTGTGTGTGTGTGTCCGGCCCAGGGCAGAGGCAGAGATGAAGGTGGCAGGAGAGGAGGTGCTGAGCAAACAGAAGAGGAGTCATGAGGCGACCAGGCTGAAGGTGGTTTGTCGCCTTATCTCTGCATTTACCCTGCCCAGGATGGGAACAAGGAAAGGATGGCCAGTGATAACTCCAGACTGTGGCTCCAGATATCTGCAATTAGACCAGATACAAAACACGCTCATCAGTTCTACCGTGTTGTTGTGTGTGCTTGGATCAGGAAGAGGGTTTCATGGTCTAAGGATTCACACAGAGCAAATCACGTGGGGTGGGGCTTTGAAACCACTGCCTGTGGAGCCCTCCGTGTGTGGGGCCACGGGCTGGCCTCTGGAAATGAGGGACGTGGCTATGGCAAGATCTGGGATGGTGAGGCTAAGGTCCTGCCGAGATGGGCAGAGAGCTGAAGGAGAAAGAGTCATAGATTGCCTGCTGCACTGGAGATTGTTCCACACACATGTGAAAAGGAGAACTGGGAAGGTCCTGGACCAGTGCTGCCCCGGATCAGCCCAGTAGCCAGCACACGCCCTCCCTGAGGGTGGCACACACTGGCACGATATGACACAAAACATGAGATGCGCTAAAGTATGCTGTATCTGCCAAACCACAGGCATCCTAGGAGAGACATGGTCTGTAAGCAAGGCATGCCTCCGGGCACTTCCAGCCTGCCTCCCTGGAAGGGCCCAAAGGCGAGGAATGCGCAAGTGGGTTTCCCTGTGTGACCCTATCTTGGATATGCCTGTGAGGGAGGGAACAGAGAAAAGACAAGGGCGGTGGGTAAACTGCATGTCCTAAGGGACCTCAGGGGAGTGGAGACAGAGAAGCCCCTGGGGCAGTTCAGGGCCTGCTGGTCTTCAGTGTCCAGACTCTAGGCAGTAGCAGTCCTGCCAAAGATACCCCATGGTCTGTGCTGAAAGTTCTGATATGAATTCCTCCTTTTCTTTGGGGTCTTGCCCCTGGCTTTGGGGGCCTGAATGTCAAAGGTGCACGTCTGTACCTGAAGGAGGATTCTGGTAGTCTTGCTGGAGCAGAATCTCTGATTGCGTTGTAGGGGATCTGCACCCAGGTGACACAGAGGGATGCTGCCTTCCAGGTGACCGTCTTGGATATCCCTGGGCCCAACCGCGCACTGGCTTCCTTGGCACGGGTGCTGTGTAGGGAAGCAGGGATGCCTGACTGTAGGGAGTCCTACCTGGGCCTAATGAGAGCAACTGAAAGAGAGCCTTGGCATTTAGCAAATCACTGAGGCATGGGTGGTTCAAGCCCTCTTGGTCCATTTGAGATAGTAACGCTGCTTTCTGTCCAACGGAGGCATTAGCTCTGGGCCCAGAACCTGCAGGTTTCCCAGGGCATCATCTGTTGGGGGACTCCCATGTGCATGGGTAGGGTTAAACAGAAAGGAAGACGTGTAGGGATGCCACCTTACTTTTATGGCCTCCGGTTCCATTCTTGCTATCGGAAGAGACCCTTTATCCATGTCTACCTTCTTCACAACCTTGGATCAGAACCAGGCCTGTCACAGTCTCCGGGGGCTTTTGGAGGCTCAGGCGTTTCTGGCCTTTTCCTGCCACATGGAGATAGCACATCGGGGCACAGGTAGATGGTGCACACAGAACGCTCCACAGATAGGAAGAACAGGGGATCTCATTCAGAATGCTGGGGGCTGTAATGGGTGGTAGGCTAGCAAGAGGGGCACAGCATTGACACGGAATGACCTAGACAGGTGCAGCAGTTCTTCAAGTCAGCTGAGCTCAGAGTTCCTTGTTTTCTGGTCCCCGGAAGGAATGCACAGGCAATGGATCAGGCCAACGTGACTGGTACTGTGAAGCTGTCCAAGGTGATGGGAGAATGCAGAAGGCAGGCACATGTTATACAGCTGTTCATGGCAAGAACTTCCAATGCTGCCTGCTGCTCTGCAGGCCTGTCCCTATCAATAGCAAATTCCACGGTTTTGGAACCTTTGAGGATAAGGCACAGAGTTAGAAGTGTAACATGACATAATCGATGAGCAAGTGAAAAAACAAGGACAGAAATGTGGATGCTTACCAAAATTCATGTTCCTGGATAAGAAAACTTGTACTTCGGAATAAGCACAAGTTTCCTCTCAGCGATTTTACTGTGTACATGCATATATTTGTGCACATGTGCACATAGAAATTTGAGTGCTTACCAAAATTAATGTTCCTGGAAAAGAAAGCTTATACTTCTGCATATGGACAAGTTTCCACTCAGGGATGTTACTGAGTACACGTGCATGTTTGTGCACATGTGCGGGCAGAAATTTGAGTGCTTACCAAAATTCAAGTTCCTGGAAAAGAAAGCTTTACTTCTGCATAAGGACAGGTTTCCCCTCAGCGATGTTACTGTGTACACATGTAGGTTTCTGCACATATGCGTGTAGAAATCCCTGCCAGTTCACTTGTGGGTATGAACTACTGCAACTGACCTAGCCAGGTGATAGAAGTTGGACAGCGAAATCATGAAGTTCTTAGGGAACAGTAGAGAGTCTCTGGCCAGCAGAAGCACTGAAGCCAGGGAATCGCTCCCCATTTGCTCACTGAGCAAACATGTTCTAAGCGGAATCACTGTTGTGCACCTAGGATGCTTGGCAGAAAGGAGAGGCAGGGGGAAAGAGCCTGGGGAGTGTGAAGACGAAAGTCCACTACACCTGCAGTTTCATGAAAAGTAGAAAGTGCACCTAATGAGCTGGGAGTACAAACAGTACTTAATTGAGTTATCTAAGAGGATTTCCATCCAAACAGCCAAAAGTGCTTCCTGGTTTCTTCTTGCTGCCTGTAGTAAAACATGAAGGGAATTTTTTTTTTATATGTTTAAGATAAATTTTATTAAAACAGGAGCAAAACTTGCTGATTTGGGAAGTTTCCAGTCTTGTAAGATGACATTAATAAAATAATAAATTTTACCTGAAAGAACAAGCAAGGTAGACAAGGGAATTCACAAAGGACAGAACAAAATAGTAACCTTGACACATTTTCAATATATTTGTAAAGAAAACAAAGTGTCATTGTGTGAACAAAATATAGAGGTATCAAAAGAAAAACAGAGGAAGCTCCTGAAAGAACTCAACTCACTATTAACTATCTTTGATTTGCAGGCATGGAAACTAACTCAAGTTAATTCTAAGAAGCAAAGCCCTGATGTTATTATCTCTTCTTTTTTCCTTTTTTCTTTTTCTTTTTTTGTGAAAATTTAGGAAATTTAGGTTGGAGAGGGAAGAAGCGGATAGAGACTTCAAGTGCCTTTAAGGAGGAGGAGGAAAGAGAGGGGGTTGGAGATTTGATTGTGTTATTTGAACAGCATTGGTGAAGCTCAAACAAGGGAGGTAGCAAGCCATGCGGGCCTGCGGGAAGAGCATTTCCAGAAGAACAGCACTTGCAGTCTTGGGATCGGGAAGAAATGGAATTTGATGGGGGAAAACCAAGGCCAGTGTTGTCAAAAAGAGTACATTAGTGGGGAAAATAGTAGAGTAGAAGACAGAGAATGGAACAGAGAAGCAGTCAGGGACCATATTGTGGGAACCGTTTAATTTGGCAATAAATACAACTTGTACTCCTTAGGAGCATACTTCACAGCAACTAACAGCAACAGTGTTGATAATACTAAGCAACAATAAAAGCACGTAACTAAAACATTTCGTATCTTTTACTATAGAAATCGAAGAAAGCAGATACAAATGCAATAGTCTGCATATTTATTTATACAGAGAGTTTTCACCTGAGACCAGAACACACACACACTCTTTATACACCTAAAAGTGGTTTCAGCTGACACTTAGCAAAGTGCTTTGACCCAAATAAACTAACAAGAAAGGCCTAGTAAAGAATTCAAAGTGCAAAGAAAACAATCATGCTCTGAGTAAATAAACACAATTTATTTGAATTTGAATTTACACTCACAAAATTACCTAAAATGGAGACAACAGATTCACTACAGCTTCATCATCTGTAGTCCTTCCTCTTCAGTTCTGAGAAGGATGCTAACCGCTTGGTGATGATCTCTTTCCAGCATTTTGTGAAAGCTTAGAGGACTTAAAGAAATTGAGGACTGGGGAGAGTGGGGAGAGACAAAGAGGAGGAGAAAGGAAGAGGAAACGGAGAGATTGCTCCTGGCATAGGTCTACAGACAGGATCCCAGCTTCCTGGAATGGTGCACAGAGATTGCTAGGTATCCGTGCCAGAAGTGGAGAAGGGGTGACATTCAACTCCAGGAGGAGACTCAACTCCAGGAACCTACAGAGGCAGCCAAGTGTGCTGATGTTCAGGAACCAATACTTAGAGGGTACCCCAAGGTCTGTGAAAGAGCCCTTGGAGACCGCAAGAAAGAAGGTTTCCACAAGTATAATCACAGATTAGATGGTTGGATAGATTAGAGGAAGGATAACTCTATGACCTGATAATTACTGAAATACATGAGACAATTCTTGCACATCAGACTGTGTCAAGAAAGACGGAAACTCAATTAGTTTGATACAATGGGAAATGACACATGCAAAGAATTCGCAGTTAACTGTACTACATTCGTGTCCAAGGCAAGATACGACAGAACCGAAATCTTCACATGGTCAACTCGGTAAGACACATGTAACTGGAAAATGGAAGGAAGAGTTCCAAAAAGGCTTTAATCACCCCGGACTATTTTTATCCACTATATTTACCATTCTTGGACAACTCCACTGTAGCTTAAGGGTAAGAGAACTCAATTTAGCCCAATTCAAAAGCTGAACAGATTTCCTCTGTTTGATCCTTTTCAGCTACAACTATGGGTCCAGCGCAAATCAAAGTGGACGTCAAGGCTCTTTTTCCTTTGGGAATTTTAACTTGCTTTGCTACTGTGTCTGACACAGATATGCCGACCTCACTGTGACTACAGGCCAGCCAAATGGGAAAGGGGACAGAATGAATCAAATTCCCCTTTTGCTCACTCAACAGGAGGTCCACAGGCACCAGGTCTCATTCTATTAACTATCTCTGCTTCTCCAACTGCAGTCAGTGCTACACAGGGCCTGCTTCATGCTTGCCAGGGTCTCTCACCAAACACAGGCATTTTAACGGCTGGCTTCCTTGAGATGTCCCTGGGCTAGGTAAAAGCACTCTGAGACAGTGTTCCTTCTCCCTTGGCTCTGCGCCTGCAGTGAATGTATGCCTCTTCCTCAGCTGGGACAAGAAGCCACAGCTCTTCACTGATTAAATCCCGTGTCTGGTCCAAACTCACATTGTAGCTTCTCCATCAACCTCCACTGCACGCTTTCAGAGCCAGGTTATCTTAGATCAGCCCAAGAGGCACTTCAGAGAGTGACATTCAAATCTGGCTATATAGCTGATACTGAGATCTTCAAGGCATGAAAACAGTTCAAAATTACGTTGCTAAAACACTCTACAGATTATATGTTTAGGAGAGCTTTCGAACTTACAAGTAACATCAAATACCAAAATAGGTTCTTACTTTTCCTTTCTCCACTTCTCTCATTCTCTCTCTCTCACAGACACATGCACACATCCTTTTTACATGTTAAGACAATTACACGAAAAACAGATCATAGATTTTTAAATAACATCTCAATATGCAGATCAAACAAAACTGTACTTCCTCTATTTAAAACAAAATCACATAAATTACCCATCGGTTTCCCTATATTTGATATTATTGAATAATGCTGTAAGTTGATCTTTTTGTTTTTAATGGGATTTTTAACTTTGACTGAAATACTTGCTTCAGACTTACTGAAGGCAGACTTAACTATTTTTTTTCTTTTTTTGACCTCCTCCTTTTAGATTTGGGCGGTGATGATTCAAAATCAGATGTGTTCACAGTAATGGATGCTACTTCCACCAATCCTGGCTGAAGGGGTTCCAGTGATACATGAATAACAATTTTTGTTTCAGGAGACAATCCTTCTAGCTGCTTAGGCTTCTTAAACATTTGATGACACTGGGTCTTGTGCTCCCTTTCCTCTTTGGAAATTAAAAACTGTAGCCGACATTTGGAACACTGGTGAAAACTCTTTTCCCATTGCCCTCGATGATGACGTCTGTATGCTGTTGCAGTTTTAAAAATTTTGAGACAAAACGGGCAAAGTAAATTCTTGGTGTTACCATGGTATGCTCTGAAATGTGCATCCACATCTGCAAAAATGATGATCTGTAACTGCAAACCTGACATACACAGGGCATTTCACCAGGCTTATGATTGTCTTTCATGTGCTCTAAGAGAACCTGATCTGTCTCAAAGGACAACTCACAGATGTGACAGACTGCAGAGGGCTCCTGGGGCGTGTGGACACTTTCAATGTGACACTGCAGTTGGAAGGGAGTAGGAAACTGGCGGAGGCAGTGCTGGCAGGTGGTGTGGGTTTTCCAATTGTCACCTCTCTGCCTCTCAAGTTCCAAATGGTGCTTCATGTGATTCATAAACTTGACATTTTTTAGAACTTTCAAGCAGCTGAGGCATTTAAACGCCGTGTGGGTCTTCGGTTCTGGCTGCCCAACTCCTTGATGCTCGCCATAGTAGAAGTCACGAAGTAACACAATCAGATTTCCTTCTGTGGGATCACCAATTTTGTTTGGACTTGCCAAACTTGGAAAATCAGTTTTTGTCCGTCCACTTTCCCCTAAAGGTCTTACAGGCTTGCAATGAACACTGTCGTTTGGAAAAGGTGTTGGACAAGGTTCTCCATTCTGAACATGGCTTAGTGAGGTATGGACACGGTCTGGTGTGCTTTGCTGAGTGGTCTCTGTATGAAAAAAACCTGACGGGGAAAAACCTAAAGAATGTTCCCCTACAATGCCATCACTGAGTTTAGGCCTTCTGGGATTTCTGCGATTTGTTTCACAAGGGGAAACTCGCTTTGATACATGAGGACTTTTATTCATATCTCCTGCAGAAACTGCTGTTTCTACTGAATGCTGCAATGAACTTGTGAAGGTAATCAAAGAAGAACATAACTCCTTCGAAAAGCAATCAGGCACTATTTGTGGTGAAAGATTTTTATAATCAGCTTGAGACGGAGGTTCAATAATAGGACTACCTGTTGATCCTGAGTCAGAGTCAGACACTGGCAAGACAGTCTTTGCTTCTGATGTAGGAGTCACATGACTAACAGGCTGTAATCTGTGAGCATTACCTTTCCTGAAGTGACCATACCTTTTTCTCCTTGAATAAGAACCTGGGGTATCTCTGTTCAGTATGTTTGAAACGACTGGTTTTGAAGCTGAGCTCATCCCAACAAAGATCACGTCAGCATCTTCATTTACATGTTCCACTCCAACCAAGATCACTTCATCATCATCATCATCATCTACTTGTTTCGTCTCTCCCTCCCTTTTCCGTACTTCTGGCTCTTGTTCTTCTTCACGTAACATACATGGGAGTTCCCTATTTTTAATACTTTTTTATTCTTAGAGGGTGCGGCCACAAGTCCCAGTGCTTCCTTTATACAAATGCCACCTAAGTGTAAACATACTACAGATTAGTTAAGTACAGAAAAATGGGCTATTTGATTATCTCTAAAACTCTAGAGTACTTATACACACCCTTTTCTTACAGACAAAGACACTGAGTGTCATCCAGACTCAATGACAGCTGAAAAAACTACGACTACAAGTCTACATGGCTCTAGAATCATAGCTTTGTCGCATGTTCACTTTAACCTCTTCTATTTAAAAAAAATAAAGAGGAAAAAATAAACCCACTACTGATCATTAGGTGAAATCACATGTAAAGGAGAGTATTTTTACAAAAGCACTGTTCTACAGCATTTAGAAGCATGGACTTTGGAGTCAAAGGACATTAACTTGGAATTCTAACTTAACCACACACCAGTTGCGTCTTCTTGGGCAAATTTGTAACTTTTAAATGTATTTCTGTATCTTAAAGACAAACATGCTTATTTCTTAGACTTAAGGTTAACAGCTTTTTTAAAAGGCATCAGCCTTCTCTGCATCTATTGAGATAATCATATGGTTTTTATTTTTCAATTTGTTAATGTGGTGAATTACATTGATTGATTTGCGGATATTGAAACTCTCCAGAAAGCAGGAATAGAAGGAACATATCTCAACATAATAAAAGCTATCTATGACAAACCCACAGCAAACATTATCCTCAATGGTGAAAAATTGAAAGCATTTCCCCTAAAGTCAGGAACAAGACAAGGGTGTCCACTTTCACCGCTACTATTCAACATAGTTCTGGAAGTTTTGGCCACAGCAATCAGAGCAGAAAAAGAAATAAAAGGAATCCAAATTGGAAAAGAAGAAGGAAAACTCTCACTGTTTGCAGATGACATGATCCTCTACATGGAAAACCCTAAAGACTCCACCAGAAAATTACTAGAGCTCATCAATGAATATAGTAAAGTTGCAGGATATAAAATCAACACACAGAAATCCCTTGCATTCCTATACACGAATAATGAGAAAGTAGAAAAAGAAATTAAGGAAACAATTCCATTCACCATTGCAACGAAAAGAATAAAATACTTAGGAATATATCTACCTAAAGAAACTAAAGACCTATATATAGAAAACTATAAAACACTGATGAAAGAAATCAAAGAGGACACTAATAGATGGAGAAATATACCATGTTCATGGATTGGAAGAATCAATATAGTGAAAATGAGTATACTACCCAAAGCAATTTACAAATTCAATGCAATCCCTATCAAGCTACCAGCCACATTTTTCACAGAACTAGAACAAATAATTTCAAGCTTTGTATGGAAATACAAAAAACCTCGAATAGCCAAAGCAATCTTGAGAAAGAAGAATGGAGCTGGAGGAATCAACTTGCCTGACTTCAGGCTCTACTACAAAGCCACAGTCATCAAGACAGTATGGTACTGGCACAAAGACAGACATATAGATCAATGGAACAAAATAGAAAGCCCAGAGATAAATCCACACACATATGGACACCTTATCTTTGACAAAGGAGGCAAGAATATACAATGGAGTAAAGACAATCTCTTTAACAAGTGGTGCTGGGAAAACTGGTCAACCACTTGTAAAAGAATGAAACTAGATCACTTTCTAACACCGCACACAAAAATAAACTCAAAATGGATTAAAGATCTAAATGTAAGATCAGAAACTATAAAACTCCTAGAGGAGAACATAGGCAAAACACTCTCAGACATAAATCACAGCAGGATCCTCTATGATCCACCTCCCAGAATTCTGGAAATAAAAGCAAAAATAAACAAATGGGATCTAATTAAAATTAAAAGCTTCTGCACAACAAAGGAAAATATAAGCAAGGTGAAAAGACAGCCATCTGAATGGGAGAAAATAATAGCAAATGAAGCAACTGACAAACAACTAATCTCAAAAATATACAAGCAACTTCTGCAGCTCAACTCCAGAAAAATAAACGACCCAATCAAAAAATGGGCCAAAGAACTAAATAGACATTTCTCCAAAGAAGACATACGGATGGCTAACAAACACATGAAAAGATGCTCAACATCACTCATTATTAGAGAAATGCAAATCAAAACCACAATGAGGTACCACTTCACACCAGTCAGAATGGCTGCGATCCAAAAATCTGCAAGCAATAAATGCTGGAGAGGGTGTGGAGAAAAGGGAACCCTCCTACACTGTTGGTGGGAATGCAAACTAGTACAGCCACTATGGAGAACAGTGTGGAGATTCCTTAAAAAATTGCAAATAGAACTACCTTATGACCCAGCAATCCCACTGCTGGGCATACACACCGAGGAAACCAGAATTGAAAGAGACACATGTACCCCAATGTTCATCGCAGCACTGTTTATAATAGCCCGGACATGGAAACAACCTAGATGTCCATCAGCAGATGAATGGATAAGAAAGCTGTGGTACATATACACAATGGAGTATTACTCAGCCGTTAAAAAGAATTCATTTGAATCAGTTCTGATGAGATGGATGAAACTGGAGCCGATTATACAGAGTGAAGTAAGCCAGAAAGAAAAACACCAATACAGTATACTAACACATATATATGGAATTTAGGAAGATGGCAATGATGACCCTGTATGCAAGACAGGGAAAGAGACACAGATGTGTATAATGGACTTTTGGACTCAGAGGGAGAGGGAGAGGGTGGGATGATTTGGGAGAATGACATTCTAACATGTATACTATCATGTGAATTGAATCGCCAGTCTATGTCTGACGCAGGATGCAGCATGCTTGGGGCTGGTGCATGGGGATGACCCAGAAAGATGTTCTGGGGAGGGAGGTGGGAGGGGGGTTCATGTTTGGGAATGCATGTAAGAATTAAAGATTTTAAAATTTAAAAAATAAAAAACTAAAAATTAAAAAAAAATAAATAAAAGGCATCAGCTATTCAATGGCATCTTGTTTTGTAGTAAAAATGGAAGAAAATGTATCTTAAATGCACATTACAACCGATCCACAAATTCTAATTTCATAAATGTTAACAAACAAAATAGGTAGCAAATTCAAAGCATAATCTATCTATACCTAGTTAACAAACAGCATAATTCAATGTCAAGCACTTAACACAGGCCTAGGAAAAGGAGAATGTGCTCTCTTTGATAATCTCACCCCAATTCCACACTGATATATCCTAAATGTCTCCCTCTAATCCTGGCTAAACTTCAATCCAACAATGCTTCACTCTTTATGCCACATGTCTCTTCCCCACATAGCAGGCAAAGAGATGCCATTCTTTCTCTCATACCAATATCAGACAGAGACATCACTCACACACACACACACACACACACACACACACAGACACACACACACACAGACACACACACACACAACTGATATCCCTCATGAATACAGGTGAAAGAGCCCTCAAAAAAATACTGGCAAACAAAATTCAACAGCATATAAAAAAGACTGTACACCATGATCACATGCGATTTAGGGAGGTATGCAAAGTTGGTTCATTATAGGAAAGTCAATCAACATTATGCCATTTTAAAACAATAAAACAAATAACACATCTGCCTGAAGAAAAGGCATTTCCCTGAATCTAGCACCTTTTCATAACCGGGGTTAAAAGAACACTTAATAATTAAGAACAGAAGAGAACTTTCTCAATCAAAGGGCACCTGTAAAATGACCCACAGCTAACATCATACTTAAGAATGAAAAACTGAAAGCTTTCCCTCTAAGACTGGGAACAACACAAGGAAGTCTATTACACACTTTGGCTCAACATTATACTGGCAGTTTTACAACCAGAGCAATCAGGTAACAAAAGAGAATTGTTGCTCTAGTTTAAAAATATAAAAACACACAATGAAAAAACAAAAAACAGCCTTCAGAATGGAAAGGAGAAACCAAAGTATATTGGAAATAACATACTTTTGTATATAGAAAATCTTGAAGAAAACACAAGTATTAGAATTAATATAAAGCTTGCAGAATAGAAGACAAATATTTTAAAAGTCAACCACATTTTACACTGTAGCAACAAATGTTGTTGAGTAAATACTGGAATCTACACTAGCATTCAAAAAAATACTTAGGAAGTCAGAAAGAGGAAGACAATATATTCTTTCGAATGGCTGAGTAATACTCCATTGTGTATATGTACCACAGCTTTCTGATCCATTTATCTGTTGGTGGACATCTAGGTTGTTCCATGTCCTGGCTATTATAAACAGTGCTGCGGTGAACACCGGGGTACATGTGCCTCTTTCAATTCTGGTGTCCTCAGTGTGTATGCCCAGCGGTGGGATTGCTGGGTCATATGGCAGTTCTATTTGCCATTTTTTAAGGAATCTCCACACTGTTCTCCATAGTGGCTGCACTAGATTGCATTCCCACCAACAGTGTAAGAGGGTTCCCTTTTCTCCACACCCTCTCCAGCATTTATTGCTTCCAGACTTTATAGGAATCAATTCTAATGAGACGGATGAAAATGGAGCCGACTATACACAGTGAAGTAAGCCAGAAAGAAAAACACCAATACAGTATACTAACACATATATACGGAATTTAGAAAGATGGTAATGATAACCCTGCATGAGAGACAGCAGAAGAGACACAGATGTATAGAACAGATTTTTCAACTATTCCATTTTGAGATCATATGTACAACACAAACATTTCAAGTTCTAATACCATTCACATCATACTTACACACAGAACAGTTCTCCTATAAATATACAAAAATCAACACACACACACTCACCAATCCAAAGCACCGAAACACAGGAGTTGCCTGGCAGTCAAGTGGTTTGGTTAGGACTCAGCCCTCTCACTGCCAGGATCCTGTGTTCGATCCCTGGCTGGGGAACTAATATCCTATGAAGCCACATGTTGTGACCAAAACAAAACATGCTCTGAAGTTCAAAGCTGTACCAGCAAGATAAGTATACAACACAGCTGTAGGCACAAGTTGCTGGGCATAGAGCTTCCTATGATCTTGTTTACTCCCATGAAATGAACTCAGATGGTGCCTCACCCCCATCCAGTGGAGTTCACTTACTTAGCGAAGAAAAGCCCTTAAGGGTACAGAAATGAGCAAGTAATCTCACGTGAACATGTTAAATCACAGGATATTTTCTCTGAATGAACCACTGGATTCATTCATTCATTTGGCCATGCTGTTTGGCTTGTGGGGTCCCAGTTCCCTGACCAGAGATTGAATCCAGACCACTGTAGTGAAAGCCCAAAATCCTAATCACCAGGCCATCAGGGAACCCCCACACCTGCATTGCTTTGCTTTCCTAGCTAAAACCTTAGGATATGTGCATTGCCCCATTTTAGCCTCACCAAGTGGTACGAGTCAGCTCTACACAGCTTAAGACCCATGGTGCTCTTACTTTTTTTCTTTCAAGAAGGCAGGGGAAAGCAAGCCACCCTGCCTGTTTTTAAGCTTGCCACTGAGAAAGCTGCAAACCTGAAACCATGATGGCCCTGAAGTCAGCACCCGCAATCAGGGTCAGGTAATCCCCAATCAGGAATACTCTCTCTCAACAGCAACGTGTCAGCCGATGAATGAAAGGAGAAAAACACAAAGTAAGAAAGCCACAACTTTGTCCCTTGTTGTAAAGATGTCTGTCACCTTACCTCAGGGGCCCACTGAAATCCTGAGCGCTTGAGACCTCCCAGGCAGCACACGGTCACATCCTGGGGACAAGCACAGGAAAAGGCCAGGGTGAGTCCCCTGTTCTGGGAACATTCTATCCCCCCAGGCCCTACCTGGTCCTACCCTACGGATGCTGACCAGGCGTCTCACACTCAACCAGACCAAGTGATTGAACTCCTTTGCCCTGAGCTTCTTCCTCCCACCTCCCTTCTCTCAGTAACAAACAAACAAATACCTCATCTGCCAACTTCCTGAACCAAAGGCCTGAATCTCGGGGCCCCCAGGGACGGGGCAGCCCTGGAGGCCGAGGAGAGGCAGAGGAAACAGGAAAACGACTAAAGCACCAGGGCAGTGAAGAGGCTCCTAGATAGATGTTTTTTTGTTTTTTGTTTTTGTTTTTTGAGGGTTTTTTTTTTTTTTTCCTGCTCCTGCCTGACTGTGCCTGGGTACAGAACTGGGTTGGGCCGTGAAGATTTGTGCATCTGTGTTTAAATACATTAGGTTCCACAGGAGAGCTGGGGGTGGTGCCAGGGGCCAAGGGCCTAAGAGGCCCTTTCCCCGAGCTGGCTTGTCCCGACCCTGGGCAGGAAAGCTGCTGGAGAGCAGAGCCCGCCCAGACTAGAGAGGGGAGAGGGCGAAAGGAGCCTGAAGCCTGTGGATCCTGCCAGAAGCTCTCACCGCCCTCACCAGCCGCCCCTCCGAGCAAGGCCTCCTGCGAGCGGGGACCCGAGAAACCCTCCCTTTAGCCGTCAGGCACTGCTTTGGCTGAACCACGCTCCAGTCCTTACCGGTCTCCATTGAGGGAGGGGACAGAACTGCGGGCAACTCACCTGCCCTAGGCAGTTCTAAGATTAACCCTGAGCAGTGGAGCCTGAGGGGATGAGGCCTCCTCAGGTCTGGGACTCCGCCTCAGCTCCCCCTACAGGCCTGCGGGCTGCCTCCGATGATTGGCTGCCAGGGGCCGGCGCCTGCCATCTGATTGGCCGCGAGGCCGAGTTGGGCGCATGCGCGCGCGATGAGCCCTCCCCCCACCCCCTCACCCCGTAAAACACCCACTGTAGGCGTGGTCAGGCTGAATCTGAATCTCAAGGATCTTGGGTCAAGATTGCTCAGCTCACCAAACGCGAAGAAAGAAAAAACAGATGGCACAGTCGCCAGGGCTCAGGGCTGAGAACGGCCTCCGAGTCTACCAGGGGAGTCCAGTGATGGTGTCCGGCACTCACAGCCCTCAGGGGTGACCTCCCTTAAGCCAGTTCTTTGCTTAAGTAACTTGACCTTACAGTGGATCTTGGCGCCCCTCCTCTTCGGATTACATTTCAATCAAGGCAGGGCATCCTGTCCCTGTTTTTGCACTGTCTATTGTGAGCTGAGAATGAGCTTTACTTTTTCTTCTTCTTCTTCTTTTAAATTTTAGAGCCTTGCACTTTTAATGGCTGAGGAAAACGGAAAAGAATTTTATTTTCTGACGTGAAAATTGTGTGTAATTCAGTTTTCGGAGTGCTTAAGGTGGAACAGGGACTTGCCAGCTTCTTTGGTTATCCTCTATGCCTGAAAACTTAATTAGTCGCCAATGATCATATTGGCAAAGCCTAACATATTTCTTTTTTGGCCCTTTACAGAGTGTTATTTAAATGCCCTGTTCTGCTGGAAGTCTCCTAGTAGTCATATGGGAGATTAAAGTTTTGGTTTTGTTACAATATTTTCTTCTCCATTATATTCACTTTTCCTTCTTTACTAATTTCATTCCTTCATATCACTATAAGTTTCCTTTAATGGAAGCAATGAAATAACATCAAAGAAAATACCTCTGTTGGTAGTTTTAACAGGTAACATGTTAGGAGGTATATGCTCAACTAAAAATATGTTGTATTATACAGTAAATACCACTTTAAGTGGCTTCAGAACTTGTATCTGGTTTCAAGTCATTAGGAAGGTATGTTGAACATCCAATATTCTAACCGCCAGCTATTCTCAACTTCAAAAAGATACGACTTTTTCAATAATTTGTTATCTCAAGTTTAAACTCCGTTTTAGCCACATATATGAACATGCTTTCTAGGTCACATGATTGAATCTGACCTATTGCCAAAAAGTGAAAATTTTGGAATACCTTTCTCAAAAGAGAGATGTTGTTTTCTTCTTCCAGAAAGACTGGTAGTGCAGCCGATCTTTGAACAGTTTGTCGGTTTTTGTTAACTCCATAAAGATTAAGCTGTCGAATTAAACTCTTCATGCTCTTGGTTTCAAATTTTCTGAAAGGCTCCTTTCTTTCCAAGACTTCTTTCCTGAAGAGTTCTTCATTGATCACTCTACATGTGCCTGTCTCATCCCACCAAATAGATTCAAACTGATCACTTTCCACTATATTCCAAAGTTTTTGTGGAAATGTGAGTGAAAGAAAATCATTCACATCATCTGTTTCAGAGACAGAATATGTGTAGTGTGGCCTTTTGATCACCAGATCCTCAGACAAAGCCTGAAAAGCATATTCTTCAATCATAGATCTCAAAACTGAGTCCCCAGTTGTATAATCACACCAGTAAGATCTAATGGAGGTTTCTGAACCAGTGGACTCACCTTTAGGAGGTCCATCTTGAATTTCTGAAGAAATATGTGCCATCTCAGGGAAATCTTTCTTCACATAATGTTCTCATTTGTCTGCTTTTACACAATGCAACTTCAAATGATGTTTGGCTGGCCTACAGAGAGAAACTCTCTGGACAATCACAGAGGTCCTCCCAGTCAAACAGCTGTGACATCACAAAATCACTGGTCTCCTAGCAATCGAAGGTTAGTTGTGACATGACCAAGTCACTGGTCTCCTAGCAACTGAAGGGTAATGTTCAACCAAGTGTTTACTTCAGCATCAACTTAAAATACAGACTGCTGGCAGAAATACTAACCAAAACCATGAAGCATGCTAAATCTCATTAGGAAAGTTGGCCTTTTTTTTTTTTTTTGGGTGGGTGGGGGGGTTCCTGTGTTTGGTATGGTCTTTCTCTTTCTGGCAGTTTGTGGTTCCTCTTTATTGTGGAGGTTCCTCCCTGTGGCTGGGGTTTGACGAGTGGCTTGTCAGGTTTCCTGGTTAGGGAAGCTTGTGTCAGTGTTCCGGTGGGTGGAGCTGCATCTCTTCACTCTGGAGGGCAATGAAGTGTCCAGTAGTGAAGTTTGAGATGTCTATGGGTTTGGTGTTTGGGCAACCTGTATATTGAAGCTCTGGGCTCTGTTCCTGTGATGCTGGAGAATTTGCATGGTATGTCTTCCTCTGGAACTTGTTGGCTCTTGGTGGTGCTTGGTTTCGATATAGGTATGGAGCTTTTTGGAAGATTTCTTATTTTTTAATAAATTTATTATTTTAATTGTAGGTTAATTACTTTTCATTATTGTAATGATTTTGCCATACATTAACATATGTCCGCCACAGGTGTACACACGTTCCCTTTCCTGAACCCTTTCCCTTCTGCCAACCCGTACCATCCCTCTGGGTCGTCCCAGTGCACCAGCCCCAAGCATCCAGTATCATGCATTCAACCTGGCCTGGTGACCCATTTCATATATGATATTATACATGTTTCAATGCCATTCTTCCAAAACATCCCACCCTCTCACTCTCCCACAGAGTGCAAAAGACTGTTCTATACATCTGTGTCTCTTTTGCTGTCTCGCATACAGGGTTATCGAAAACTCACATCAATAAATCCACTTTATTTCTGAAATAAAAGTGATTTATCATCCTTCTATGCACACATTCGTAATATTCAGTACTGTTACCCTAGGAGACTTGGTCTACTTGCTTCTGTGCAAACAAATTTATGAAAGACTGTGGGTTTAGCCGGGGGGGGGGGGGGCGGGCGGGAAGTGCTTATTGTCAGACCAAGCAAGGTGTCTTAGCAGCTGGTGCTTCAAAGGCAAAAATCCCCAAATACTTTCAGGGGATATATTTTAATGGCTGAGTGAGGGTGGAACATGGGGTCTGTGATCAATATTGGGACATTCTACTAATGGCCTATTAATGAGGATATTGGGAGTCCACATCATTGACCGTCTAGTTCCAACTATGCACTTACATTTCAGCCTGGTTTGGGCTTTAGCATCTCTAAAATTGTCACAGGATATTGCTCAGAATGTCATCGATGGTCCTTGCTGCTGCTGCTAATTCGCTTCAGTCGTGTCCGACTCTGTGCGACCCCAAAGATGGCAGCCCACCAGGCTCCCCCATCCCTGGGATTCTCCAGGCAGAACACTGGAGTGGATTCCCATTTCCTTCTCCACACTGGCCCTTGAGGAGGGACTAAAGACCCTTGAGTTTGATTAGTGGCTAAATCATTATTATTGTCTATCACTTGATTGTTTTCCTTAGTTTCTGTCTTTTCTAGCTTCTCTAATTAAAATTCCTTTTGAACATGAGGAGGTCTACAATCTCCTACCTCTCTCTCTCGATTTCCATGCTTTTCAATCTTAAGAAGGGACTGCTTAGTGCAATAAAGGAAAACAAGTCTTGGACTTAGAGCTCGATCATAAATATGACAGAAAATCTCAGTGCAGGTTCCTTTTCTTTTTCAGGTTTCCCAGCTCTTGGAGTGATTGAGTCAGCAACAACTTTGGCTCTTTCCTGTTGAGATGGAGCATGGAGTTGGAAATAATTCTAAAATCTAGGCTTGCTATCAATAGTTTATGATATGAAAACATATCTCTCTTTATATATATATATTATATATATATGTCTATATCAGTATTTTGTCATTAAACTGGACAAACATTTGAAAATTGGTCTATATTTATGAAAAGGAGAGAGGTGAGTGATATAAAAGAGTCCTCATATGTTACATGCAGCCAAGGAAACATATTTTGAAGTATTTCAACTTACATAATATTCGACAATCGAGTAGAATTTGAATCATTCTACATTTGGGTTTTATTGTTTTCCCATTTCTGTTACACCTAACATGAATTAAAAGCCATTGCACTTTTTTTTTATACACACACTCATGCATAGACAGGTGTATATATGTCAAAATATAATTTTAGGCAACTTTATTTAGGTGACCACACTCATTGCTAGCTCCCCAGATCTTAATAAACTGTTTGGGAAGCCCTACATTACTTAATATCTTTCTGGCTGAAACATTCATCTCATTGCTGAAAATCTCTCCTTTCATCTAGCTCATTTTCCACTATTCTTTCTGTAATAAGAGTTAGGGCTCATACTTATGGGGCACCTTGAACCCAGAACATTGCAACTCAAGCTTACTTAGTGATATTGTTCCAAACATGCTGTTGTTTTCCTCACGTTGGACGCAATTTGACTTGATTTATTTCTAATATAAATTTGTTTATTTTCATGGTAGTCTAATTGCTTTACAATATTGTATTGGTTTTGCCATACATTGACATGGATCTGCCACGGGTGTACACGTGTTCCCTATCCTGAAAACCCCTGCTACCTCCCTCCTCAAACCATTCCTCATGGTTACCCCTGTGCACCAGCCCCGAGGATCCTGTATCACGCATCGAACTGGTCTGGCGATTCGTTTGACAAATAATATTACACGTTTCAATGCCATTATCCCAAATCATCCCACCCTCGCCCTCTCTCACAGAGTCCAAAAGACTGTTCTATACATCTGTGTTTATTTTGCTGTCTCACGTACTGGTTTATCATGACCATCTTTCTAAATTCCACACATATGCGCTCGTTTACTCTATTGGTATTTTTCTTTCTGGCTAACTTCACTGTGTATAATAGGCTTCAATTTCATCCACCTCACTAGAACGGACTGAAATGTATTCTTTTTAGTAGCTGAGTGATACTCCATCACGTATATGTACCACAGCTTTCTTATCCATTAGTCTACTGATGGGCATCTAGGTTGCATCCGTGCCTTGGCTATTAGAAATAGTGCTGTGATGAACAATGGGGTACACGAGTCTCTTTCAATTCTGGTTTCCTTGGTGTGTACGGACAGCGGTGGGATTGCTGCGTCATATGACAGTCCTATTTACAGTTTGTTTGTTTGTTTGTTTGTTTAAGGAATCTCCACAGTGTTCTCCATAGTGGCTGTACCAGTTTGCAATTCCACTAAGAGTGTCAGAGCGTTCCCTTGTCTCCACACCCTCCCCAGCATTTATTGCTTGTAGACTTTTGGATAGCAGTCATTCTGACTGGCATGAAATGGTACCTCATTATCGTTTTCATTAGCATTTTTCTGATAGTGAGTGATGTTGAGAATCTTTTCATGTGTTTGTTAGCCATGTGTATGTCGTCTTTGGAGAAATGTTTGTTTACTCCTTTCGCCTATTTTATCATGGGGTCGTTTATTTTCCTGGAATTGAGGTTCAGGAGTTGTTCGTATATTTTTGAGCTAAATTCTTTGTCAGTTGCTTCAGTTCAGTTCAGTTCAGTTCAGTCGTGTGTGACTTTTTGAACCCCCATAAATTGCAGCACACCAGGACTCCCTGTCAATCACCAGCTCCCTGAGCTCACGCAAACTCACGTCCATCGAGTCACTGATGCCATCCAGCCATCTCATCCTCTGTCATCCCCTACTCCTGCCTCCAATCCCTCCAAGCTTCAGAGTTTTCCAGTGAGTCACCTCTTCATATGAGGTGACCAAAGTACTGGAGTTTCAGCTTTAGCATCATTTCTTCCAAAGAACACCCAGGAATGATCTTCTTTAGAATGGCCTGGCTGGACCTCCTTGCAGTCCAAGGGACTCTCAAGAGTCTTTTCCAACACTACAGTTCAAAAGCATCAATTCTGCAGTGCTCAGCTTTCTTCATAGTGCAACTCTCATATCCTAACAAGACTACTGGAAAAACCATAGTCTTGACTAGATGGAACTTTGTTGGCAAAATAATGTCTCTGCTTTTGAATATGCTATCTAGGATGGTCATAACTTTCCTGTCATAGGGCAAGCGTCTTTTAATTTCATGGCTGCAGTCACCATCTGCAGGGATTTTGGAGCCCCCCAAAATAAAATCTGACACTGTTTCCCCATCTATTTCCCATGAAGTCATGCGACCAGATGCCATGATCTTAGTTTTCTGGTATTTTGAGTTCAGACAACATTTTCACTCTCCTCATTCAATTCATCAAGAAGCTGTTTAGTTCCTCTTCACTTTCTGCCGTAAGGGTGGTGTCATCTGCATATCTCAGGTGATTGTTATTTCTCCTGGCAGTCTTTGTTCCAGCTTGTGCTTCTTCCACCCCAGTGTTTCTCGTGATATACTCTGCATATAAATTAAAAAGCAGAGTGACAATACATAGCCGTGACAGACTTGTTTTCCTATTTGGAACCACTCTGTAGTTCCATGTCCTGTTCGAACTGCTGCTTCCTGACCTGCATATAGGTTTCTCAAGAGGCAGGTCAGGTGGTCTGGTATCCCCGTCGTTTTCGGAATTTTCCACAGTTTATTGTGATCCACAGAGTCAAAGACTTTGGCATAGTCAATAAGGCAGAAATAGATGTTATTCTGGAACTCTCTTGCTTTGTCAATGATCCAGCTAATGTTGGCATTTTGATCTCTGGTGCCTCAGCCTTTTGTAAAACCAGCTCGAACATCTGGCAGTTCATGGTTCATGTATTACTGAAGCCTGGCTTGGGGAATTTTGAGCAGTACTTTACTAGCGTGTGAGATGGATGCAATTGTGCCGTGATTTGAGCATTCTTTGGCTCTGCCTTTCTTTGGGATTGGAATGAAAACTGACCTTTTCCAGCCCTTTAGCCACTGGGGAGTTTTCCAAATGTGCTGCCATATTGAGTGACGCACTTTCACAGCATCACTAAAAGGGGGCAAAATCCCTAAACAGACGTGTCTTTAAAGAAGACATACAGATGGCTAACAAACACATGAAATATGCTTAAAATCATTCATCATTAGAGAAACAAAAATTAAAATTGAATGTGTCGTCATATCACACGGTTCAGAGTGGCCATCACCAGAAATTCTACAAGCACGAAATCCTGGGGAGGCTGTGGAGAAAAGCTAACCCTAATACACTGCTAGTGGTAACACAAACTGGTACAACCTGTATGCAGAACAGTTTGGTGATTCCTTGAGAAACTTGGACTAGAACTGTCATATGACTGAACAACCCCCCTTCTTGGCGTATACCCAGAGGGGATTACAGTCAAAAGAGACACATGTGCCCCAAAGTTTTTACAATTCTCTTTCCAAAAGCTATGACATGCACGTAATCCAGATGCACATCAGCAGATGAAAATATAAGGAAGTTGTGCTATATATTCAAATATAATATTACTTAGCTACAGAAAAACATATATTTGTGTCACTTTTAGTGGGGCAGTTCAACCTGTAGCCTATTATTCAGAGTAAAAACAAAAAAAGTTAGAAAGAGAAAGGCAAATATTGTTTATTAATGGGTATAAAAGGGATTTAGGCAGACAGTAACAATGATTCTGCATGAAGGCTAGTAAAAAGATCCACATATAAAGAACAGACTCTGAGACTCAATGGGAGAGTTCAAGGATGGGATGATTTGAGAAAACAGTATTGAAACAGGTACATTACCATACATAAAAGAGATGACCAGTGCAAGTTCAATGCATGAAAGATGCATCCAACTCTTGTGCTGTGGACGAACCCAGAAGCATGGGGTAACAAGGGAGGTTTGAGTTGTGCTGAAGATAGGGGGACACATGTATCCATGCGGCTGATTCATGTTGATGTGTATGTCAAAAACCATCACAGTAATACACAGTAATTCTATTCCAATTAAAATAAATCATTTTTTAAAAGAAATATGAAGAAATACAAAAAGAATGCATTCAGAAATAGCAGGGACATGCTCCAGAATACAACCTCAACAGTTGTTTCATATCTATTCAAGAAAGAGGGCTTAGAAGGGGCAGAACATGTGTGCTGGTATAAAAGCTGAAAGTTGAAGAAGATAAGCTTGAGATTGCAACTATGCAGTTGCAGCATTACCTCAGTATCATAGTCTAAATAGTGAAAGACGCATACGGCAGAATGCAAGCTTAGTAGATCGGCATGACTACTGTGGAGCGTAGGTTGAGTTGGAGTTAAATGCATGCACTTGAGCATCCTTTCAGGAGTGACGGTACGTATGTTTTAGAGTGAAGATAAAGAGATGCAGCAAAAGTGTTCTAAAATGGTGGACAAATACTTGTAAGAAGGAAGGTTCAGAGTGGAAGCTCAGTATTTGCTATAGACTTAGACTTAAGTTGAAGACAGTAGGGAAGACCACTCGATGATTCAGGTTTGACCTAAATCAGATCCCTTATGATGGTACAGTGGACATGAGAAAATATTTAAGGGATTAGGTATAATAGAGTGTTTGAAGAACTACATATGGAGGTTCATGACATTGTAGAGGAGGCAGTGATGAAGACCATCCCCAAGAAAATGAATGCATAAAGGCAAAATGGTTGTCTGAGGAGGCCTTACAAATAACTGAGAAAGGAATAGAAACAAAAGGCAAAGGAGAAAAGGGAAGATATACCCATATGAATTCAGTGTACCAAAGAATAGCAAAGAGCGATAAGAAAGCCTTCCTCGGTGATGAGTGCAAAAAATAGAGGAAAGCAACAGAATGGGAAAGAGTAGAGATCTCTTGAAGAAAATTAGAGATACCAAGGGAACATTTCATGCAAAGGTGGACACAATAAAGGACAGAGATTGTATGGACTGAACAGAAGCAGAAGATATTAAGAAGAGGTAGCAAAAATCTATACCACAAAGATTGAAGAACTATGCAGAAAAGATCTCCATGATCCAGATAATCATCATGATCTAATCACTCACCTAGAGCCAAACATCCTGGAATGTGAGGTCAAACGGGCTGCAAGAATCATCAATAAAAACAAAGCTAGCGGAGATAGGGAACTCCACTTGAGTGATTTCAAGTCCTAATAGATAGTGCTATGAAAGTGCTGAACTCAATATGCAAGCAAATTTGAAAAACTCAGCAGTGGCTACAAGACTGGAAAAGATCAGTTGTTCCAGTATATGCATTTTAGAGCTTCTTCTCTGTAGTGGTGAAATGTGTTCCACACAGAGTTAGACAGGACTGAAGCAATCCTGTGCAAATAGTTGCACGATTTTTTTTTTAAACCTGTAGCATCTTTTTTCCAATGAGAGTTAACTGTGAAAGTGGAGCAGCTGCTTGGTTTTGAGGGACGCAGGTGGTGTCAAACGGGAAGGGTGTAGGGACACAGACTGACTACACCACAGGAGTTATGGCCCTATCAGAGCCTTCTTTTTTTTTTTTTTTTTTTTTGAGCTCTTGTATATGGTGATCAGAAGGCCTCTTTGGCCAGTCTTCTCCCTAGCTCCACCTATTCAGCCACTCAGAAGTCTTCCTTGCCTGGGATCCTTCTCTGTCGTTCAATGGGTCAGCACATAGAGCGAATTTCCTGGCTGGGGTCCTCCTGTGTAAATCAGTGCATCTGACACTTAAAGGAGCATCCTGAGTGGGATTCTACTCTAGTATGGTGCATCAGGCACTTAAAGGAGGACCCTGCGTGGTGTCCTGCTCTGCATTTCAGTGTGTTCAGCATTTGATGGGTCAGCCTCACTATTGTAGTAACGGCTGATGCTAGCATGTGGGGAGAGAGAGGCTATGGTGATTGCTCCACCCCCGACATGTGACTCGGTGTTATTGCCTTGCTTTCATGGCTGCCTGGCTTTCCTCCACAGGCATACCCTACCACAGTGTCCTCCTTCAAACCCCCTCTCTCCATCTCTCCCCAGGAAACAGCAGCCCTCCCCATGAATTGCCGCAAAGTCCCTAAACTGCAGCTGCCAGCCACGGGGCCTTTCAGGGGACGGATGTCCTTGTACGGGGTATGTACGGCTGCAGCAAGGACCCTCTGCTTCTCATAGCACCCAGCTTTCCACAGATCAGCTGTTTCACTCTCAGCTTTAAATGTCTAGTCTACAATTCAGACGATTGACCCAATGTGGGATTGGACCTCAGCTTCAGTTCCTTCCCCCACTCAGGGCAGATCCAGTCCTGCTAACACTCCTGATTTTTCCCCCAGTTCTTTCCCCCGACTGAGTTTTGCGTGGTTCTAGTTATTCTTTCCCACTTGTCAGGTACTCCTGTCTATTTTCCGGTAATGTTCTGATTTCTCTTCTGTGTCTGAAGGTGTATGCCTGATGTATCCATGGAGAGATGTACTCCACATCCACTTATAGCTCACCATCTTGTTCTCTCATCTCACGAGAGTTTTAGAGCACAGGGTCCACCATGGTAGTAGGTGTGCTATAAAATGTGAGTTCAGATATACTCTTGAGGGCAAGCTCAGTGATTTTAGCACAGCTGATCTAAAGCGTGGATTTAGTGTTGGCCAGACATATGCTTCAAATGTTAAGAAAATTATGTATGGTGTGCCAATTCTAGAGCACAAGGTCAGTGTTTGTGTACCATTTCCTGTAGAATGCAAGTTCAGTTGTGGAAAGAGGTATGCTCCGCAATGCAACTGAGCAGTTTTAGACATCTTGTGGTAGAGTACATGCTCAATAGTGGCAGGAACTGTGCTCTAGTGTGCATTCCACAGTGGCTGGACGCATGTTGCCAGTGCCAATGGGATGGCTTCAGACAGCCTGCTCTAAAGTGCAAGCACACTAGTGGCAGAACGTGTGCTCCGGATTGCGAGCTAAGCTGTTTCAGTACTTCCAGGCTAGAGCAGAGACGCAGTAGTGAGGCATGCAGGCTCCAAAGTGTCACACCCGCTCTAGAGCACAGATTTAGTAGTGGGGGGGGGAGAATTGGCAAAAGCACCATCTCAGGAGATGAAGCACGTGTTCTCGAAAGCCAAGATTCAGGATGTGAAGCATGCCTGCTCTAGATCATGGGTCTGTATTAAGAGGGGTATGCCTAAAGTGTGTTTCACTGTTGAGAGGCATGCTGAAGAGCTAAGTTCAGCAGATGCAGCATGCCTGCTCTACATGTGCTTCAGAGTGTTGTCTCAGGAGTTGCAGTGCCCTTGCTCAAGAGTGCAGACTGCAGAGGGACATGTTCTCTTGAAAGCTGGGTTTTTATTTTTGGTTGCATATCCAGAGATCAAATTCAGAAAATGTTATATACCTGCTGTGCCACACAAGCTCAGTAGCGGGAAGACAAGCCCTCAACAGTGCAAGTGCAAGGGTTGTGGCATATGTGTATGGTGACGCACGATCAATTGAGGCAGGACATATGAAGTATACACCAGGTCTGTAGTGGTGGCACGTCATCCACAGATATACAGGTACACTACTCACAGCTTGCACAGTCTAGAGTGCTGGGTGACTAGCAGCAAAATGGCTGGTATAAAATGTCACGGGGGTAATTGTTGCACACACCTTCTCGAGCAATACCTCAAGGAAGTTAATATAACACTTCAGAATTCAAGGTCACTAGTGGTCACACAGTTGATCTAGAATGACGGTTCACTCGTGGAGACCATATGTGTTTTAGAAAGCAGCCTCCTGGAGTAGGTGCTCCAGAGTGCAGGAAGAAGCGTGGAGAAAATATGCAACATAGGGCAAGCCAAGTCATTGGCAATTTTCAGCTGCAGAGTGTAGGCTCACAGGTTTAAGCACCCAGGCCATCGAGCAAGATTAGTAGTAGTGGAACTCATACTCTGTAACGCAGGCTCAGCAGTGATAAAGGAGTGTACCAGGGTGCAAAACCAGTGGCTGAAACATGAATATTTGGGGGCCTGGGCTTACAAGTGGCAAGACACAGGCTTCCGAGTCTAAAATTAGTAATGGCCACACATAGACTCTAGACCACGTGCTCACTAGCTGTGCCATGCCTGCTTAGTGTAAGGACTCAGAAGTGACAAGTGTGCTGTAGTGCTAGGATTTATACTGCTGGGATGCATGATTCAGTGTGCAGTTGTGTAGTTCAGGCATTCTTACTCTACAGCACAGTCTCCGTAGTGTCAGAACATTGGCTCTTGAAGGCACACGCAGTCATGATGGAAGATATGCTTCTGAGTAAGCCTCAGAAGTGCAAAACCCATGATGAAATGCGCTCACTCTGTAGTCATGAGATCTGTACCCCCAGCTGCACGTTCAGTTACTTTGGCATGTGTGCAACTAGAGCATGTTCTCAGCAGAGCCTGGATGCCTGCACTTGAGCTCATGCTCAGGAGAGAAGTACGATGTCCTCCAGTGTTTAAACTCACTCTGTCTACAGGAGTGCTGGCTCAGTTGTGTCCAGAAGGAAACTTCAGAGTGCAAGTTCAGTAACTATTTAGGCACACCTGAACTACAGTGCAGGTCGAGTAGTGGCCTGACTTACCTATAAAGCAACAAGCTAATGATTGTGATGTTCATGCTTCAGAGTGAAAGTTCAGCCGGTGATGAACTCTTGTTCTGGAAGGCAATTTCAGTAGTGCAGGGATGCAGAATCCAGAGCATAATACACAAAAAGTGTATGTGAGTTTACAACAGGCATGTTCTAGGGACAGGCTCAGTAGTGGCAGACCATATCCTAAAGAACCCGGGTTTAGGAGTGATGGGATGTATGCTCTACTGTGCAGTCTCAGTGACAGCAATGCACTTGTTCTGAAGGTTGTTAATACTCTCAATGGTGGCAGAAAGGGTGATCCAGATGGAAACTAAGTAGTTCCTCTGAGCGTTCTCTAGATGGCGGCCTCAGTATCAACAAACGCGTATTCCAGAGGGCAAGCTCAGTGTTTGTAGCATGTGTGGTTTGACATAAGAGAAGGAAATGGCAATCCATCCAAACATTCTTGCCTGGAGAATTCCGTGGACAGAGGGGCGTCGTGGGCTACTGTCCATAGGTTCACACGGAGTCGGATAAGACTAAAGCGACTTAGCATGCATGCATGAATTGGAGAAGGAAGTGGCAACGCACTCCAGTATTCTTGCCCCAAGAATCCCAGGGACAGGGGAGCCTGGTGGGCTGCTATCTATGTGGTCACACAGAGTCGGACACGACTGAAGTGAGTTAGCAGCAGCAGCAGTGGTTTCAAATCAGGGGTCAGTAACTGTGAAAAGCTTCTTGCATTTTCAGTCGTTACCGCATGCCAGGTCCGGAGTGCAGACGCACTTGGTTGTGATACTTATGCTCTAGAGTTGTAATGCATGTGCCAGAGTGCAAGCTAACTAGTGCTCCTGTCCTAATTCAATTCTTAGTAAAAGCAGAATGCAAACTCGTGATTTCAACCTCAGTAGTTGCTGCATGCATCATCAGAAGTAGTGGTGCATACACTCATTTGATCTCTGGTTCCTCTGACCTGTCCAAAACCAGCTTGAACATCTGGAAGTTTATGGTTCGTGTATTGCTGAAGCTTGGCTTGGATATTTTTGTGCACTACTCTACTAGCGTATGAGATGAGTGCAATTGTGCACTAGTTTGAGCATTCTTTGGCATTGCCTTTGTTTGGGATTGGAATGAAAACTGACCTTTCCCAGTCCTGAGCTGCTGCTTAGTTTTTTAAATTTGCTGACATATTGAGTGAAGCACTTCCGCGGCATAATCGTTTAGGATTTCAAATAGCTCAACTGGAATTCTATCACTTCCACTCACTTTGTTCATAGTGATGCTTCTTAAGGCCCACTTGACTTCACATCCCAAGGTATCTGGATGTAGGTGAGTGATCACATCGTCATGATTATTTGGGTTGTGAAGATCTTTGATGTACAGTTCTTCTGTGTGTTCTTTGCCACCTCGTCTTCATGTCTATTGCTTCTGTTAGGTCCTTACCATTTATGTCCTTAATAGTGCCCATCGTTGCATGAAATGCCCCTTTGGTATCTCCGGTTTTCTTGAAGAAATCTTTAGTCTTCCCCATTCTATTGCTTTGCTTTATTGCTTTGCTTTATTTCTTGGCACTGATCACCGAGGAAGGCGTTCTTCTCTCTCCTTGGAACTCTGTGTTCAGATCGGTATATCTTTCCTCCGCTCCTTTGGCTTCGTTTCTCTTCATTTCACAGCTAATTGTAAGGCCTCCTCCGGCAGCCATTTTGCCTTTTTGCGTGTCTTTTTTCTTGGGAATGGTCTTGATCCCTATCTCCTGTACAATGTCATGAACCTTCCTCCATAGTTCATCAGGCATTCTATCAGATCTAGTCCCTTACATTTATTTCTCACTTACACTCTGTAATCATAAGGGATTTGAGATAGGTCATTCCTGAATGGTTTAGTGGTTTTTTCCTCCTTTCTTCAATTTAAGTCTGAATTTGGCAATACTGATTTCATGATCTGAGCTGCAGTAGGCCTCTGGTCTTGTTTTATGCTGTCTAGGAAGAGTAAGCGTCTTTTCATTTCATGGCTGCAGTCACTATCTTCAGTGATTTTGGAACCTTCCCCCGCCCCCCCCCCCCAAAAAAAAACAGTCTGCCACCATTTCCACTGTTTCCATCTATTTGCCATGCAGTGATGGGACAGGATGCCGTCTCAGGTTTCCTAATGTAGAGCTTTAAGCCTACTTCTTCACTTTCCGCTTTCACTTTCATCAAGAGACTCTTCAGTTCCTCTTTAGTTTCTGTTTTAAGGGGGGTGTCATCTACATATCTGAAGTTTTTGACATTTCTCCTGGCAGTCTTGATTCCCGTTTGCATTTCTTCCAGCCACACATTTCTCTGCATGGAAGTTAAATAAGCAGGGTGACAATATATACCCTTGAGGTGCTGCTTTTCCTATTTGGAACCAGTCTGTTATTCAATGTCCAGTTCTAACTGTTGCTTCCTGAACTGTATACAGGCTTCTCAAGAGGCAGATCCGGTGGTGTGGTACTACCGTCTCTTTCAGAATTTTCCACAGTTTATTTTGATCCGTACACTCAAAGGCTTTGGCATACTCAGTAAAGCAGAACTAGAGGTTTTTCTGGAACTTGCTTGCTTTTTTGTGAAGATCCAGCAGATGTTGGGAATTTGATCTTTGGTTCCTCTGTATTTTCTAAAACAAGATTGAATATCTGGAAGTTCATGGTTCACATATTGCTGAAGCCTGGCTTGGAGAATTTTGAGCATTTCTTTGTTAGCATGTGAGATGAGTAAAATTGCATGGTAGTTTGAGCATTCGTTGGCATTGCCTTTTTCGAGACTGGAATGACAACTGACCATTTCCAACTGAGCCACAGGTGAGATTTTCAAATTTCTTGTCTTATTGAGTACATCACTTTCACAGCATCGGGTTTGAGGATTTGAAATAGCTCATCTGGAATCAAAGCCGTAATAGAGCCCGCTAATTCCCTAATGGACACTGCATGGACTCTCAGAAAAAGTGCGATCAACAGCCATCTTCTATAACAACAACAACAAAAAGTTCTCTCAACAAGAAAACTTACACAAGCCACTGGTCCCACCACATTCACTTGGAGGAGACCACCCAATTAATAGCAATGATGGCCCTGCGGTGTGCAGAAAATAGACCTCGAAGACAGTCATCGAAACAACATGAAAAGGCAGAGACATATCCAGCAGATGAAGGAATACAATGAAAATCAACAAACCAGTGAAAGAGGTGGAGGTAGGAAGTCTACAGGAAAAACAGTTCAGCACAATAATAGTCAATGTCTTGGAGACAAATGAATCTACAGATAAATAGACTTCAGGCATGGATTGAGAAAATGAAAGGGATGTTTTAAATGGACCTGGAAGAAATCATGAGTAGTCAATCAATAATGAGCGGTGAAATAACTGAGATAGAAATCACTCTGGACAACAGGAACAGTACTGTAACTGAGGCAGAAGAAAGATTAAGTGAGCTGGAAGATCGGATATGGGAAATAAATGAAGCAGAGCAGAAAAAAAAAAAAAGAAAGAGAGAAATGAAGACAATCACAGAGGCCTATGGGACAATGTCAAATGCCCCCATATTTAAATCATAGGTTTCTCAAAGAAAGAAGACAAAAGGAAAGGGCATGAGAAAATATTTGAGGAGGAAATATTTAGAAACGTCCCTGAAATGGGAAAAAGAACAGACAACTAAAATGAAAAATCCCAGTGTGTCCCATAGGGGGAAAACCAAGACACAACATGTCAAAACACACATTAATCAAAATGAAAACAAACAAATAAATATACACAATGAACAAATATTCAAGGTAACAAAGGAATCACAACAAATAACATAGAAGGGAATCCCCATAAGGATAACAGCTGATCTTAAAATAGAAACTCTTCAGCTTAGAAGGGAATGACAGGATGCACCTAAAGTGCTGAAAGGCAAAAGCCTAAAGCCAAAATTACTCTATCCAACAAGGATAGTATTCTCATTCAAAAGACAAAACAAGAGCTTTACAGACAAACAAAAGCAGTTAGTGTTCAGAACCACCAAACCAGAACTTCAGCAAATGCTGAAGGATCTTCTCTAGATAGGAAACAGAAAAGCTTTTAAAAACAAAGCCACAAAATATATAGTAAATGGTAAGAAGATCATACTTATCAACAACTACCTTAAACAGAAATGGGCTAAATGCTCCAATGAAAAGGCAAAGACTGGGTGAATGCATACAAGAATGTACTGTCTGCAAGAAAACCACCTCATAACTAGGGACACATACAGCCTGAAAGTGATGGCCAGGAAAAAGCTATCGATGAAAATAGAGACAAAGGAGGTAGGAAGGGAGCTCCGTCCTGGGAAGGGAATCCTGTTCCGGGAAGGGAATCTTAAGAAGAGAGGTTTCCAAACACCAAGAAGCATTCTCCGTGCCAAGTCTGTGGCGAGCTTTGGAAGCACAGAGTGCAACGTAGCAGGAAGGAAACATAAATATATAATTAAAACCTACAGATTACAAGCGCAACAGTAACTCCCCCAGCAGAAAAGCAGCACAGACGCCTGCATCCGACACTAGCAAGTGGGGGCAGGGCAGGGAGGCGCAGGAGGTGGGGGTTGCAGTGCTTTTTAAGAATCAGGCAGGAACGCCCCACACATAACCTCAACCAATGAACCTGCACTAGCAAACCAGACTGTGGGATAGCTACCACGTGAAAAGCCCAAACATAAGACACCACCAGGACCGCACAAAGAACCAAGGATGGAACAGAAATAGCCGGTTACAGACCATTCCCCGCCCGTGACAGGCAGCCAGAACCGTATGGGCTGGAAGGGGGTGATCGCAGCCCGGGAGAGACTTTACCTACAAAACTGCAAGCAGGCTTCTTTGCTAAGACTTCTGGGGGTTCTGGACAGTCACCATCCACCTCACAAGGGGCACCAGTGGTACATCCAGAAAACTAGCAGTGGAGACGGTAAAGGCGATAAGTCACAGTGACCGTGCTCACCACACACCTGAGCTACTCGGACGTCAGAAGGACACAAAAGGCAGTCCCAACCGAATCTGTGCCTCTGAGGGCTTACCTGAGCACTGAACCTGAGTTCGGCTTAGACCTGGGAGGTGCGTTCAGCCTAGGGCCGGCCTCAGACCCTGGAGCAACGTAGAGCATGAGCGGTGTGCATCGTGAGCAGGGGCAGGCCCAGTGGGCCTGAGACGCTGAAAGCACACACAGGTGTTATTTGTTTGCAGCATCCCTCCCTCCCCACAGTGCAACTGAACAAGGGAGCCAAAAAAATAAAAATAAAAAGTGTCCACCATGCCCCCCCACCCTTATTAGGATGGAAATCAGACACTGAAGAGATCAGCAAACAGAAGAAATTTAATGGAGGGAACCGCCTTGGAAATAACCCCACACTGCCCACAACACCAGAGAAAGGGCCAGGAATATCTTCACTATTTTTATGACCATTTCTTTTTCTTTTTTTCTTTTTTGCTGATGTTGTTGTGTGGTAGTTTTTTCTTCTTTTCTTTTTCTTCTTCTTCTTTTTTTAACTTTTAGAAATATTTAAGTCCTCTATTTATCCATTAATTTTTATTCTTATAACCTACTATTACTTAAAAAGAAACCTATTTTTAAAAGCAAACACTGTATATAGTCTTTGTGTGGTTGTTGTTGTTGTTTTAATAGTTTTTGTGGCTTTTTTTTTTCTTCTTCTTCTTCTTCTTTTCCTTAATATTGCATTTTTTTAAAATCCAACCTCTATTCTAGATTTTTAATCTTTGCTTTTTGGTATTTGTTGTCAATTTTGTACATTTAAAAACCCAAACTTCACTACCCAATTTTACCTGAGAGCGAGATTACTGGCTTGACCACTCTCTCCTCCTTTGGACACTCCTTTTTCTCCACCAGGTGGCCTCTGTCTCTTCCCTCCCCCTTCTCTTCTCTACCCAATTCTGTGAATCTCCGTGTTCCAGACGGTGGAGAACACTTCAGGAACTGGTTACTGGCTGGATCTGTTTCTCTGCTTTTCATTTCCCTCTTTTATCCTCCTGGCCACCTCTGTCTACTTCCTCCCTCTCCTCTTCCCTGTATAACTCCATGAATACCTCTGAGTGGTGAGACGGTGGAGCACACATAAAGATGTGATTGCTGGCTAGCTTTCTCTCTCCTCTTTTTTTTTCTCTCTCCCCTCTTTTGATCCCACCTCATCTCATTCCAGTCACCTCTAACTACCCCCTCCCTCTTCTCTCCTCCATGTAACTCAGTGAACCTCTCCGGGTGCCCCTCACTGTGGGTAAACCTTTCATCTTTAACCTAGATGTCTTATCATCAGTGCTGTATAGGTGGAGAAGTCTTGAGGCTACTGTAAAAATAAAACGGAAACCCAGAAGCAGGAGGCTTAAGTCCAAACCCTGAGAACATCAGACAAGTCCTGACTCCAGGGAACATTAATTGATAGCAGCTCATCAAATGCCTCCATACCTACACTGAAACCAAGCACCACCCAAGGGCCAACAAGTTCCAGAGTCAGACACATCATGCAAATTCTCCAGCGACACAGGAACACAGCCCTGAGCTTCAATATACAGGCAGCTCAAAGTTACTCCAAAACCATTGGTGTCTCATAACACATTACTGGTCATTCCACTGCACTCCAGAGAGAAGAAATCCAGCCTCACCCACCAGAACTCCAACACAAGCCTCCCGAACCAAGAAATCTTGACAAGCCACTTATACAACCCCACCCACAGTGGAGAAACTCCATAATGAAGAGAACTCCACAAATTCCCAGAATATAGAAAGGCCACCCCAAACACAGCAATACAACCAAGATGAAGAGACAGAGGGATACTCAGCAGGTAAAGAACAGGAGAAATGGCCACCAAATCAAACAAAAGAGGAAGAGATAAGGAATCTACCTGAGAAAGGATTCCAGATATTGATACTGAAAGTGATCCAAAATCTTGAAATCAAAATGGAATCACAGATAAATAGCCTAGAGACAAGGATTGAGAATATGCAAGATAGGTTTAACAAGGACCTAGAAGAATAAAAACGAGTCAATAGATAATGAATGACTCAATAAATGAGATCAGAAACACTCTGGAGGCAACAAATAGGAGAATAACAGGCAGAAGATAGGATTAGTGAAATAGAATGGTAGAAATAAATGAATCAGAGAGGAAACAAGAAAAATGAGTTAAAAGAAATGAGGACAATCTCAGAGACCTCCAGGACAATATGAAACGCTCCAACATTCGAATTATAGGAGTCCCAGAAGAAGAAGACCAAAAGAAAGACCATGAGAAAATCCTCCAGGAGACAATAGTTGAAAACCTCCCTACAGTGGGCATGGAAAGAATCACCCAGTCCCAAGAAAACCAGAGAGTCCCAAACAGGATAAACCCAAGGCAAAACACCCCAAGACACATATTAATCAAATTAACAAAGAGCAAACACGAGAACAAATATGAAAAGCAGCATGGGAAAAACAAGAAATAACACATGAGGGGATTCCCATAACGGTAACAGCTGATCTTTCCAAAGAAACTCTTCAGGCCAGGAAGGAATGGCAAGACATACTTAAAGTGAAGAAAGAGAATAACCTACAGCCCAGATTACTGTACCCAGCAAGGATCTCATTCAAACACGAAGGAGAAATCAAAAGCTTTACAGACAAGCAAAAGCTGAGAGAACTCAGCACCACGAAACCAGCTCTCCAACAAATGCTAAAGGATATTCTGCACACAGGAAACACAAAAAGGGTGTTTAACGCCAAACCCAAAACAATAAAGGAAATGGCAACGGGATCATAATTATCAGTAATTACCTTAAACGTGCTTAGTCACAGCTCCAGAAAGCTATTCTCTTTTCCTTCTAAGGACAGGCTTACCTCTGTGGGGCTTGGTATTTAAGTATTCCCTTTGGTTAGATTCCTTGCCTTCAACCCCAGCTCAGCGCTGACAACCTTCAGGTCTCAAATAGCATACTATGCAACTGGTGCATTTTACATTCTTACCAAAGAAAGTAAGTGTCAGTTGTATCTCCACAGTATTAATTTAGCCACAAGGAATCTTCGGTAAAACTAAACAAAACGTTAGAGAAATGACAGCACTTCTACGAAATATGTTATCAGCATTAAAAACGACCTATAAACTACAAAGTCATCACGAAATAGACATCTACTCAATACACATTTCATTATTAGATTCTTTCTTTGTATATAACCATTTTATACTTTCAGATTTGCAACTGGTACTTTTTCAAATAAAACTGGTGCTTTTTTTTGCTTGTTTTTAAGCCAAGATTTAACTGATGTCTTTAAGATGTTCATTTTAACATTGACATCATTCATAACTCCAAATACATAAAAGATGATGACAAAAAACATCATAAATACAAAAAATAAAAATGTAGTTATATTACTATCGCCTCTGATAAATGATAGCAAAACTGGAACAGAAACATTTTAAAAACATTTAGTGATATTTCAGCATTTTTCTAATCTTTTTTGATTTCATATTTCTCATGTGCTTTAGAATGCATTACAACATCAGTAGAGTATTGGGCTTCCGTGGTGGCTCAGAGGGTAAAAAGTCTGCTTGAAATGGAGCCCTGGGTTCTAATCCTGGGTTAGGAAGATCCCCTGAAGAAGGAAATGGCAACCCATTCCAGTATTCCTGCCTGAGAATCCTATAGATGGAGGAGCCTGTAAGGCTACAGTCCATGGGGTCGCAAAGGGTCCGTCGGGCACGACTGAACGACTCCACTTTCACTTTAGTCGAGTATTGTCATATGTTTAAAAATCTATAAAAATATGGTAAATAATACTGGTACAAATTTCATCATTAAACATACATATTCAGCTGTTTTAATGCATGATGAGAGAACTCTGAAACAACTTGCGTTTTCATTGTTATTGGTGACCATGCCTGACCTGCCTCTTGAGAAATCTATGCGCAGGTCAGGAAGCAACATTTAGAACTGGACATGGAAAAACAGACTGGTTCCAAATAGGAAAAGGAGTACATCAGGCTGTAAAATGTCACCCTGCTTATTTAACTTGTATGCAGAGTACATCATGAGAAATGCTAGACTGGATGAAACACAAGCTGGAATCAAGATTGCTGGGAGAAATTTCAAGAACCTCCGATATGCAGATGACATCACCCTTATGGCAGAAAGTGAAGAGGAACTAAGAAGCCTCTTGATGCAAGTGAAAGAGGAGAGTGAAAAAGTTGGCTTAAAGCTCACCTTTCAGAAAATGAAGATCATGGCTTCCGGTCCCATCACTTCATGGGAAATAGATGGGGAAACAGTGGAAACAGTGTCAGACTTTATTTTTTGGGCTCCAATATCCCTGCAGATGGTAACTGCAGCCATGAAATTAAAAGACGCTTTCTCCTTGAAAGAAAAGTTATGACCAACCTAGATAGCACGTTCAAAAGCAGAAACATTACTTTGCCGACTAAGGTCCGTCTAGTCAAAGCTATGGTGTTTCCTGCGTTCATGTATGGATGTGAGTTACTGTGAAGAAAGCTGAGCACCAAGAATTGATGCTTTTGAACTATGGTGCTGGAGAAGACTCTTGAGAGTGCCTTGGACTGCGAGGAGATCCAACCAGTGCACGGGGTTGACCCAGAGGGATGGTAAGGGGAGGGCGGAGGGAGGGGGTTTAGGATTGCGAACACATCTACACCCGTGGAGGGTTCATGTTGGTGTCTGAACAAAACCAGTGCACTATTGTAAAGTACAATATAAATAAATAAAGTGACTGTAAACAAAGAAACAGAAAAGAGTTTCTCTTCAGAAATAAAATGTTCAGAATTGATTTTCATACTGAGGGAAGACCTTTTCACCTACTAAGTATTAGTGAACATTCTAGCTAGATATAGTTTTGCTTGAACTTTATGCTAGACAGCCTATTTTTGACCTGGGAAACACATATTGTACATCTGCTTTAACCACGGAGGATAGTCACTGGGTATTCACTTGAATGGGAAAGTAAAAATCTGTTGCAGTTGTCTTTCATCAGTGTACCCTCTGGGGAGGTGAGGATATGAAAATGAGATTGTGCATTTCTGTGCTTTGGAGTTATGTGTTCCTAGTTAGTGAAGATAATTAAGAAGTGTAATGATTCCAGATTCTCGCCTAGGAAAACACTAACATCACTCTTGTCAGACCTGTATTTTGTGGTTAACAGGATCCTTTTCCCTCGAGATATGTTTCATTCATGTACTTTCAACTTTAAAGAATTTTCTCTGTGTCCTGGCTCTGCCCCTACAGCTTCAGAACACTCCTCTTTAAACTGTATGGAAGACCATTTCCCAGGCTATGGTCCTTGAGTTTATTTTTATTTTTCTCCTAATTTTAGTATATATAATTTATTGGGTATTTTTATCATTATGGCATAATTTTCTTCAAACTTCGTACTGAAAGTTGTCTCCTATTTAATCATGACATATGATCAGTGAGTCCACATACTAAGGAATGACAATTGGCACTTTTTAGCAGAAACCAGGGCTTCCCTGGGAGGTAACCTGCCTAAGAATCTGATACAATGCAGGAGACCCCAGTTTGATTTCTGGTTTGGGAGGATGCTCTGGAGAAGCAACAGGCCACTCCCTCCAGTGTTCTTTAGGCTTCCCTGGTGGTTTAGATAGCAAACAATCCATCTGCTATGAGAGAGCCACTGGAAGAGTGGCCTAACAACCCACTCCAGTATTCTTGCCTGAAGAACCCCATGGACAGAGGAGCTTGATGGGCTATATTCCAGACACTCACAAAGAACCAGACACGACTGTGAGAATGAGCAGACCAGAAACCAAAATATATTTTTAAGAAATCCTTGAAAACCTTGAAATTTGGAAGTGTTCCTTAGAAAGAGCATGTTAACCCTGAAAAAAAAAAAAAACCATAAAGCAATGAACTTTACTCCTCTCTTTTCCCTATAAGATCAGAAGAGAAATGGAGTGTCATTTCCCTTTTTTGAAGCTAGTTGTTCTCGTAGAAACTATGAAATGATTAAATAAATTATTGAAACCTACTGAAATGCTGCTTTCAAATAAATAAATAAATAAAACCCAATTCAAGACAGACACCAAAGCAAGAACATAATCGAAATCACTTGCTGTTGTGAGACATGGCTTCAAAAGAGAACCAAATTAATGTATATAATGACTGGCTAAATTCTCTGGCAATACATTATAACAATTTACAGTCAACATCGAAAGGGACTTTTACACACAATAAAATAAAAATGCCTTTTACTGATGCATACTTTTAATAATCAAAAGCACTGACTACTTTTCAGACATTCCAGGCCAAGGACATTGAAACAAACTATCTACTTTATCTGCCAAAACAACACGGTGGTGGTGGTCATGATTAGCTGCTAAGTCATTTCCGTCTCTTCATCTCCATGGACCATAGACCACCAGGCTCCTCTGCCAGTGGGATTTCCCAGGCAAGAATACTGAGTCTGGTTTTCATTCTCTCTTCTGGAAGATCTATCTTCCCAACTCAGGGATTTCTCAACCCTGGGTCATCTACATTGGGAAGTGGACTCTTTACCAATGAGCCACCAGGAGAATACCCCAAAGAAAAACAATATCTACTTAAGTACTTCTTGGCTTTCATATGTACGGTATCAACCTTCCAGCCTATATAGTCTGTGTTGAACTACCTTAGTGATCCATCGATTAATAGTCAGCCTCCCAGTGATTCTTGTCTGGGAAGATCCCACATGCTGAAGTGTAACTAAGCTCATGGGCCACAACTGAGGAGCTCATGTGCCGGAACTAGAGCCAGTGTTCTCCAACAAAAGAAACATCACAGTGGGAAGGCGATGCAGCATAGTGAAGTGCACCATACCACTTGCCTCAGCAAGAGAAAGCCCTTGAACATCCATGACTACCTGGCCCCACCAAAATAAATGCAGTTTTAAAAATAACAAATATTCATGTCAATGTATGGGAAAACCAATACAGTATTGTAAAGTAAAATAAAGTAAAAATAAAAATTAAAGAAAAAAATAAATAAAATTGAAAAATAAATAGATAAATAAGACCTTAAGGGAAAAAACAAACAAACAAAAAAAAACCCAAAAAACAGTGAGTTTAGCAGAGAAGTTAGTTACATATATTTAGCAACAAGCAAATATAATTTGCATGTTGAAAGTGCAAAAATACTTATTTTTCAAAACGTGATAGAATGATACTGATTAGAAGAAATCTATCACAGAATAAAAATATTCTAGGCAATAATTCAGCAGGATGAGAGGTAAGGGTATCCCAGCCATCAGAGTTCACATTTGTGGTGTGAATGCCGAAAAGCCTATGAAACATCATGTTGGTCAAATAATTCGAGTATCCATATATCCACTTAAGCTCTTAGCTATCTCTCCTGCACCTTTATATTTCATTCTGAGGCCATTTGGATTTTCTGAAAGAATGTGTAGATTTGTTTTGTTTTGTTTTAGTTTCTGAGGAGACTTCTCATTCTGCCCACATGCTAGGAAACATTTACTATATTTTCCATTAATATAATCCAAGTTTCATCTACTCTAACCTTTCATACCATTAATCCCATATTGATTTCTTTTAGCAGGCTCTAGTGATGTTCTTCAAGCTCTTTTAGCCATTCTTTCACTTGGGTATAATGCTCACTGATTTGAATAGCAAATTAACACTTTTCTAATGTGCTTTTAGAGTGTGGTGAGCTGCTCTGTTTCAGGCTTTTGGTTGGAAAACCCTGCCTTATTGTCAGGGCTGCAGTATCTTCTGATACCAAAGGAAAGACTACAAATATTCCAAACAAATTTGATTATGGTAATTAACATTTTCTAAAGAATTAAAGAGTTCCTCATCAAAATATTTATTCCCATGAGAAAAAATACCTCCAGCTACTTAAGTACATCATGATTTTAGTAAGGGAATCTGTGAGAACTGCCATGTCTCTGTGCATCGTGACTTCATCAACACACCTCTCTGAGGTGAAAAAACAAGTTAGAATTCACATACTTCAGGAAAGCCATATTTAAATATGGAAAAACCTTGTTTCAATAAGAGTAAAAATGGCTGCATGAGAAGTGGATTGATATTGTTTCTCTATTTTTCTCTGAGCATCTTCCTGTAAGTTGCGTCTTCACTTCTTACTGAAATGGTTGATTCTGCTGTTGTTCAGTTGCTCAGGCATAGTAACTCTCTGCAACATAATAAGGTATGTTACGCTCCTTATTATGCAGCACACCACGCCTCACTGTCCATCACTAACTCCCAGAGTTTGCTCAAAGTCATGTGCCTCAAATTAGTTGTACCATCCAACCATATCATCGTCTGCTAGGCCCTTCTCCTTCTGCACTCAAGCTTTCCCAGCATCAGGGTCTTTTCCTATAGTTAGCTCTTTGCATCGGGTGGCGAAAGTACCAGAGTTTCAGCTTCAGCAAAAGTACTTCCAATGAATATTCAGGGCTGATTTCCATCAGGATTGACTGCTTTGATCTCCTTGCAGTCCAAGGGACTCGCAAGAGTATTCTCCAACACCACAGTTCAAAATCATCAATGATTCCATGCGCAACTTCCTGTATAGTCCAACTCTCCCATCCATACATGAGTAATGGAAACTCCATAGGTATGACCTGATAGACCATTAATTGCAAAGTAATGCCTCTGCTTTTGCATATGCTCTTTAGGTGGTTGCAGCTTTTCTTCATAGGATCTAGCACCTTTTATTTCCGCGGCTGCCCTCACCATCTGCAGTGATTTTGGAGCCCGAGAAAATAAAGTCTATCACTGTTTCCACTTTTCCCCGTGATTTCCCTATTTGATGTGAAGTCACAGGGCCAGATGCCATGATCTTCATGGTTTCAACATTGAGTTTTAAGCAAGGTTCTTCACTCACTTCTTTCTTTCCATCAATACGCTCTTTATTTATTCTCCACTTTCTGTCATATATGTGGTGTCAACTGCAAATCTGTGGTTATTGATAGTTCTCCAAGCAATCTTGATTCTAGTTGGGCTTCATCCAGCCTGGCGTTTCACATGACGTGCTGAATATAAGTTAAATAAGCCACATGACAATATACAGCCTTGATGTGCTCCTTTCCCAATTTGAAGCTAGCGCATTGTTCTATGTCCAAGTGTTGCTTCTTGACATGCCTACAGATTTCTCAGCAGGCAGCTAAAGAGGTCTGGTATTTGCATCTTTCCAGGAATTTCCCATAGCTTGTTGTCATCCACACAGTCGAAACCTTTGGCATAGTCCAAATCAGATGTCGATGTTTTTCTTGAACTCCTTTGCTTTTGCTCTGATCCAATGGATGCTGGCAATTTGATCTCTGGTTTCTCTGACTTTTCTAAATCCAGCTTTAACATCTGGAAGTTCTCGGTTCATGTACTGCTGAAGCCTAGCTTGAAGAACTTTGAACATGACTGTGCTTACATGTGAGATGTGTGCAATTGTGTGTTAGTTTAAACAATCTTTGGCCTAGCTTTTCTTGAGGATTGGAGTTTAAACTAACCTGTCCAAGTTCTGCGGCCAGTGCCGAGCTTTTCAAATTTGCTGGCATATTGCGTGCAGGATTGTAATGTCATAATCTGGTAGGACTTGAAATTCCACAACTGGAAACACATTACCTCTAGTAACTTTGTTCATAGTTATGTACTAAGGGCTGCTTGATTTCACATTCCAGGATGTCTGGTTCTGGGTGAGTAAAGACACCTTCACGGTTATGTGGGTCATTAAGATCTTCTTCTTCTTCTTCTTCCCTTTTTTTTTTTTTTTTAAGTTCAGTTCTTCTGTGTATTCTTGCCACCACTTCTTAATATATCTGCTTCTGTTAGGTCCATATATTTTGTCTCCTTTATTGTGCCCATCTTTGCATGAAATGTTCCCTTGGTATCTGTATCATTCTTGAGGTAATCTCTGTTCTTTGCCATCCTATTGTGTTTCTCTGTTTCTTTGCATTGATCCCTGAGGAAGGCTTTTCTTATCTCTCCTTGCTATTCTTAAGAAAACTGCATTCAAATGGATTATCTTTCTTTTTCTCCTATGCCTTTAGCTTCTCTTCTTTTCTAAGTTATTTGTAAGGCCTCCTCAGACAAACCTTTTGCCTTTTTGCATTTCTTTTTCTTGGGTAGGTTTTGTTCATTGTCTCATGCAGAATGTCATGACCCTTGGTCCCTAGTTCTCCAAGCAGTCTGTCTATAAGATCTAATCCCTCAAATCTATTTGTCGCATCCACTGCGTAAACATAAGAGATTGTTTTTGGCCAACCCAAATGGTCTAGCGGTTTTCCATACTTTCTTCAACTTAAGTCTGAGGTTTTCTTTAAGGCATTCCTGATCTGAGCCATGTCACTGCTCAGTCTTGTTTTTTTTTTTTTTTCTGACTGCATAGAGCTTCTCCATCTTCGGCTACAAAGAACAGAATCAATCTGATTTCAGCATTGACCATCTCAAGAGTCATCTCTTGTGTTGTTGGAAGAGGGTGTTTTCTATGAATGGTGAGTTCTCTTAGGGAATTCTGTTAGCCTTTGCCATACTTCTTATGTACTCCAAGGTCCAACTTGCCTGATATTCCAGGTATCTCTTGACTTTCTACTTTCTCTAGGAGGTAATGAACGTGGGCAGTATAAGCCCTCATTCCTCTGCCTTTTCTAAATCCATCGCATATATTTGGAAGTTCTTGGTTCAAATACTTTGAAGCCTAGCACAAAGGATTTTGAGCCTTATCTTGCTTAGTATGTGAAATGAGCACAAGGGTGCAGTACTTTGACAAATTTTCAGCATTACCCTTTGATGTGGGGGTCAGTACGTTGTCATGTGTACACTAGAGCTTGCTCAGTAGTGGCATAAGGTGTATTCCATAGTGCAAACTCAGAAGTTGGAACATGTATGCCATATAATGTTGACTCAGTAGAGGTAGGATGATACTTTCAGAGTGCAAGCTCAGTAGTTGTGCTAAGCCTTCTGTAGAACACTGATTCAGCAATGCTAAGATGCGTGTTCTAGAATTCAGGGTCAATAGTATTGTCACATTTCCTCCAGAGTTTAGCCACTGCAGAAGTGGCATGTGTGCTTAGAATGGGGTCTTAATAGTGGTGAGATGCATGCTCTACATCTCAGTCTCAGTAGAAGAGAGGTATGTTCTCTAGAGTGCAAGCTAGTAGTTACAAGACGCTTGGTGTGATGACCTGTAGTACACAAAGAAGCAGCGGAAGTTGTCACAGCACTGAAACACTGAATGGTGAAAAACTCCTTGGTGTGTTTGACCCACAGTAGACAAAAAAGTGTTCAAGAATGTTTTACCTATGAGTTACAGGATGGTGGTAATTATTGAGTGCATTCCACCTAATGTAGATGGAGATGCGCTTAAGCCATGTCATAAAACTCAACCAGTGATAGTTACAATCTCTTAGTCTTGCCTGAGCTATTTGGATGCAGAAACACTTAAAAAATTCACAGCACTGAAGCACTGGAATTCGACAAATTATTGGCTGTGTCTTCCAAGAATGGATGATGCAGCACTTGAACTGTATCACCTAGCTGAAAGACTGGATGTTGACGAATACTGGGTGTATTTGACCTGGGGTAAGAAGGGGACTCATTTAACCATACGACAGCCCTAAAACACAGGATGGTGATAAACCATCATGTTTAAACATAAACATGTTTAAACATAAACAGCATGTGTTCAGCATGGCGTAGAGGAAGGACTTGAATCATGTCACAGCACTGAAACACCAATGGTCATAAGCTACTGGGTATGTTTCAGCTCAAGTGGATTAGAGAACCATTTGAAGCATGTCGCACAACTGAAACATTTCATGCTTATGAACGACTGCATGTACTTGATATGGAGTGAATAAAGAAAGCACTGAAGCATGTGACATCACTGAAGCACTGGTTGAGAATATGGACTATGTTTGAGCCGGAATGGACACAGAGGCTTCAGAATCATTTCATAGTACTGAACACTAGCACTAGATGGGGAAAAAACCACTGAGTTCGTTTGACACAGGAATGGATGAAGAAGCAGTTGACATTATGTCACAGCAGTGAAACAAGATGGTTATAAATGGTGAGTGTATTGACGTTAGTGGGACCAAGAACATATTTAATCTTATCAAAGTCCTGAAACACTGGAGCATGGCGAACTGCTGGCTGTGTATGCCTCAGTGTGCACAGACAACATTTCAAATCATGTCACAGCACTGAAACGCTTGTATGGAGACGACAGACTGACTGTCTAGATCTGGGGTGGATGAGGAAGCTCTTTAAGCATGTCACTTCATGTATACACTAGATGGCGACAAACTATGGAGTTGGTGTATGGGTGAGCATGAAGAAGCCATTGGGTCGTGCTGCAAAGTAAAACACTGGCCGTTTATAACTACTAGAAATTTTACACCAGGATTAATGTAGAAGCATTTGAAGACTGTCAGTGTACTGAAGCAGTGGATGGTGATAAATGACTATGTTAACCTGGAGTGGGTGAGGAAGTACTCGAATCCAGGGGCAGCCATGGAACACTGTGTATTGATAAACTCCGGGATGTTTTATTTAGTCACTTCGTTAAGGAAGAATTGAACTTGGTCATATGTCACAGCACTGGACACTGGTTGGTACCACTTATTGACTATGACTGACCAGAGTGGGAAAAGAGCCTTTGAATTGTGCCACACCCACTGCACTAAAGAAATAGAGGAAACAATAGAATGGGAAAGACTAGGGATCTCCTCAAAAACTTAGAGACACCAAGCAAACATTTCTTGCAAAGATGGGCTGAATAAAGGACAGAAGTCGTATGGGCCTAACAGAAGCAGAAGATATTAAGAAGAGGTAGCAAAAATACACAGAAGAACTGTACATAAAAGATAGTCATGACGCAGATAATCATGATGATGTGATCATTCACCTAGAACCAGACATCCAGGAATGTAAACTCAAGTGGGTCTTAGGAAGCATCACTACAAAGAAAGCTAGTGGAGGGGATAGAATTCCAGTTGAGCTAGTTCAAATCCCAAAGGACCATGCTATGAAAGGGTTGCACTTAACATGGCACCAAATGTGGAAAATTCAGCACTGGCCACAGGACTGGAAAGGGGCAGTTTTCACTCCCATCCCAAAGAAAGGCAATGCCAAAGAATTCTCCAACTACTACACAGTTGCACTCATCTCATATGCTACTAAATTAATGGGCAAAATTATCCAAGCCATGCTTCAGCAATACAGCAACCAGGAACTTCCAGCTATTCGAGTTGGTTTTCCAAAAGGCAGAGCAACCAAGATCAAATTGCCAACATCTGCTGCATCATTGAAAAACCAGGAGAGTTCCAAAAGAAGATCTACTTCTGTTTTATTGACACTTTGACTATGTGGATCACAATAAACTTTGGGAAATTCTGAAAGAGATGGGACTACCAGACAACCTGACTTGCCTCTTGGTAAACTTGTATGCAGGTCAGGAAGCAACAATTAGAACTGGAAATAGAACAACAGACTGGCTCCAAAAAGGAAAAGGAGTACCCTGAGGCTGTATAATTGCCACCTTGCTTATTTAACTTCTACACAGACTACATAACGAGAAACATTGGGCTGGAGGAATCTCAAGGTGGAAACAAGATTGACAGAGAAATATCAATCATCTGAAATATGCAGATGACACCAGCCTTATGGCAGAAAGTGAAGAACTAAAGAGCCTCTTGATAAAAGTGACACGAGAGAGTGAATAAGTTGGCTTAATGCTCAACATTCAAAAAACAAAGATCATGGCATCGGATGCTGCCACGTTATGGCAAATAGGTGGGGAAACAGTGGAAACAGAAGATGACTTTATACTTCTGGGCTCCAAAATCGCTGCAGATGTTGACTGCAGCCATGAAATTAAGAGACGCTTCGTCCTTAGAAGCAAACTTATGACCAACCTAGATGATTAATTATCATTATTTATTATTGCTGATAATTGATTATTATTGATTATTATATTCATATTGAAAAACAGAGGCTTTACTTTGTCAAGAAAGGTCCATTTAGTCAACGCGACGGTTTTTCCAGTAGTCATATGTGGATGTAAGTTTTGGAATATAAAGAAGGCTGAGCACTGAAGAATTGATGCTTTTGAACTGGGTGTTTAAGAAGACTCTTGAGAGTCCCTTGGACTGCTAGGAGATCCAACCAGTCCATCCTAAAGGAAATCAGTCCTTAGTGTTCATTGGCAGGACTGATGTTGAAGCTGAAACTCCAATAATTTGGCCCCCTGATGTGAAGAGCTGGCTCATTTGAAAGCATCTTGTTGCTGGAAATGATTGAGGGCAGGAGGAGAAGGGGACGTCAGAAGTTGAGATGGATGGATGGTATCACCGACTCAATGGACATGGGTTTGGGTTACCCATGGGAGTTGAAGATGGACAGGGAAGCCTGGCTTGCTGCGGTTCATGGGATAACAAAGAGCTGGACATGAATGAGTGACTCAACTGAACTGATCACCCCTTAAAGAGTGATTTTTTTTTCTTTCTTTTCCTTTTTCTTTTACATAATCTTGGGCACATTTGACTGAAGCATGCCATGCAATGAAACGTTAAATGGTCAGTAACTACCAGCTGGGCTTGACATTGGATGGACAGAGAAGCACTGCAGGCATGTCACTGAACTTCAACACTGTATGGTGATAGCCTAGTGAATGCCTTTAAACGGGGAGAATGAACACACCATTGAAGTGGATCTTGGCATTGGAACTGGAGGTGGTGAATGTTATGGATGTGTTTGACTTGCGATAATGAGGAAGACTTGAGGAATCTCAAACACAGTAAAACATTGGATGGTGTTAATGTTTGAGTGTGTTTGGCCTGGTGAGGATGGAAACGTCCTGGAATCTGCCATAAAATGGAAACACTCAATGGTCATAAGCTACTGCATGTGCTTCACCTAGAGAGGATGAAGAAGCACATGAAGCATGCTACAGGACTGAAACAGTGCATGGTGATAATCCACTGGGTATGTTTTGTCTGGGGTTGTGAAGAAGCACTTGAGGCAAGTCCTCGAACCGAGGCATGGGATGCTGATAAACTGCTGGGTACTTCTGAACAGTGGTGTGTGGCAAAATTCTTGAAATATGTTACAGTACTGAAACATTGGATGTTGCTAAATACTGGTGTGTTTGATCCAGGATAGGCAAGAAGCAATTGATGCATGTCAAAAACCTGAAACAGGTGATAAACAACAGGGTGTGTATGACCCAGAGTGCATGGGGAAGTATCTGAACCTTGTCACCAACATGAAACACTGGATGGTGACAAACTGTTGAGTGTGCTTGATTCAGGGTGGACAGGAAGCACATGATCCATTTCACAGAACTCAAATGTGGACGGGGCAAGAGACTTGGAATGTTTGACCCAGGGAGAAAAAGAAGCTCTGGAAGCATGCTGTAACCCTGAAACACTGGATAGTGAGAAACCACTTGGTGTGATGACCTGAGGGAATGAAGAAACCCAGAAGCATGTTGCAGAACTGAAACATTGGATAACGACACACTACTGGGTGTCTTTGACCCAGTGTACACAAAGGAGCACTTGAAGCATGTCACAGAACTTGAACACTGGATGGTGAAAAACTCCTGGGAGTGTTTGACTGGGTGGATGAAGACGCTCCTCAAGCATGTCTCTGCACTAAGACACTGGATGATGAGTGTGTTTTAGCCTCAGAAAATGAAGCACTTGACCTGTGTAACAGCACTAAAATAGAGTATGGCACTTATACCACTGGGTGATTAGTCCCAGGTGACAAGGAAACACTGGAAAGTGCCGCATGTTAATGCACTGAATACTCCACGGGGATAAAGTACTGAATGTGTTTGATCTGGGGTTGAGAAGAAGCAGGTAAAGCAGGTCCCTGGGGTGACACAAGGGATTCTGATACACCACTGGGAGTGTAGGAATTCAAGTGGAATAAGAAGCACTGGAAGCATGTCACATCCATGAAACAATAAATGTTGCTAAACTACTGAGTGGGAATGAGAGCCTGGGAAAGACTAGAGATCTCTTCAGGAAAATAAGAGGTATCAAGGGAGTATTTCATGCACATATGTGTATAATAAAGGGCCGAAAATGTGTGAATCTAAAAGAAGCGGAAGATATTAAGGAGTGCTGGCATGATTACATAGAAGAACTATCCAAAAAGTTCCCGATGACCTAGATAACCATGATGGGGTGATCACTCGCCTACAGCTAGACATCTTGGAGTGTGAAATCCAGTGGCTCTTAGAAAGCATCACTACCAACAAACATAGTGGAGGTGATGGAACACCAGCTGAGCTATTTCAAATTTTAAAAGATGATATTGTTGAAGTGCTGCACTCAGTATGCCAGAAAACTTGGGAAACTCAGCAGTGGCTGCAGGACTGGAAAAGGTCAGTTTTTCGTTTGAAATCCAAGGAAGGGCAACACCACATGATGTTCCAAATATCACACAACGGCCATTATTTTACACACTAACTCCTTTGAAGACAATTTATGAACAACTGAGATAGCTGGATGACGTCACTGACTCGATGGACGTGAGTCTGAGCGAACTAAGAGAGTTGGTGACGGACAGGGAGGCTTGGCTTGTGGCGATTCACAGGGTCGCAAAGAGTCGGACAGGCTGAACTGAATTGATCTGAGACAGCATATTAAAAAGCAGAGATGTTAATGTGCCAACAAAGCTCCACCTAGTTAAGATTATGATTTTTCCAGTAGGCGTGTATGGATGTACCAGTGGAACTGTAAAGAAAGCTGAGCACCAAAGAAGTGATGCTTTTGAACTGTGTTGTTGGAGGAGATTCTTGAGAGTCCCTTGAACTGCAAGGAGATCCAACCAGTCCATCCGAAAGGAGATCAATCACGAATATTCATTAGAAGGACTGAGGTTAAAGCTGAAACTCCAATACTTTGGCCAACTGATGTGAAGAGCTCACTCATTTGAAAAGACCCTGATATTTGGCAAGATTGAAAGCAGGAGGAGAAGGAGACGACAGAGGATGAGACAGTTAGATGGTATCACCGACTCAAAGGACATGAATTTCAGTAAACTGCGGGAGTTCGTGATGGACAGGAAGGCCTGATTTGCTGTAGTCCATGGGCTCACAAACAGTAATACACAACTGAGCAGCTGAAGTGAATCAAACAAAGATATGCTCACAATTCTCCTGGAAAGACTTTAACAGCACATTAACCTAGAAGTTGCAAATGTTCAAACTGGATTTAGAAAAGACAGAAACCAGAGGTCAAATTGGCAACATCCATTGGATCATGGAAAAAGCAAGAATATTATTAAAAAAAAAAAAACAAGCTATGTCTGCTTTATTAAGTATGATAAAAATCCACTGTGTGGATCACAACAAACTGCAGAAAATTCTTAAAGACATGGAAATACCAGACTACCTACATGCCTCCTGAGAGACCTGTATCCAGGTCAAGAAACAACCAGTGAGAACCAGAAAAGGAGAACAGATGGTTTGAAATTGGAAAAAAAAAAAAAAAAAACTACTACATGTGTCACCCTGTTGATTTAACTTATATGCAGAGCACATCTTGGAAAATGCTGGGCTGGAGGAAACACAAGCTGAAATTAAGAGAAAAATAGAAATATCAATAACTTCAGATATAATAATTTCAGATGACACCACCGATATAGCATCAAGCAAAGAATAACTAAAGAGCCTCTTGATGCAGGTGAAAGAGGAGAGTGAAAAAGCTGGCTTAAGACGCAACATTCAAAACACTAAGATCCTAGCATCGGGTCCTATTATTTCATGGCAAATAGATGGGAAAACAATGGTAACAGTGAGAGACTTCTGTTTCCTTGGACTCCAAAATCATGGCAGGTGATGACTGCAGCTATGAAATTAAATGACACTTGTTTCTTGGAAGAAAAGCAGTGACAAACCTAGACTGCATGTTAAAGAGCAGAGGCATCCCTTTGCCAAGAAGCGTCCATATAGTCAGAGCTATATTTGTGTTTTTTTAAGCAGTCATGTGACGATGTAAGTTAGACCATAAAGGAGGCTGAACATTAAGGAATTGATACTTTTGAACCACAGTCTTGGAGAAGACTCTTGTGAGTCCCTTGGGCTGCAAGGAAATCAATCCAGTCAACTGTAAAGGACATCAATCCTGAAAATTCACTGGAGGGGCTGATGCTGAGGCAGAAGCTCCAATATTATGGCTATCTGATGTGAAGAGCCAACTCGTTGGCAAAGACTCTGATGCCGCAAAAGATTGGAGCAGAAGAAGGGGACGATGGAGGACCAGATACTTGGATGGCATCACCGACCCAGTGGATTTGAGTTTGAACAAGCTCCGGGAGATGGTCAAGGGCAAGAAGGCGTGACATACTGCAGTCCATGGGATTCGAAGAGTTGGAGATGACTGAATGACTGAACAACATATAACAGCCAGCAACAACAAATCTACAGAGTGCCTTTGACCGTGAGTAGTTTCAGGAGCTCTTGAAGCATGTCACAGATCTGAAACCCAAGATAGTGGCAAACCACTGGATGTGTTTGACTTGGAGTTAGTGAAGCAGCCATTAGTATGTGCTACAACATTGAAACAATGAATGTCGATAACCTATATGGTGTATTTGTTGTGGAGTAAGTGAAGAACCACTTGAAGTGGGTTTCATGACTGAAACACTGTATGTTCACACTTCAGATGGCCTGTGTTTGATCTTGTATATAGAAAGAAGCACAAGGAGCCTGTCACAACACTGAAACTGGATCATGGTAAATCATTGTGTATGATGAGCTGTGGTAGTTGAAAAATCAATGAAAGTATGTACTAGCCCTGAATCAATGGATGGTGATCAACTAAGAGTGTGCTCAACCTTGAGTGGACAAAGGACCTTTTGAAGCATATGCCAGAATTAACACTCTGGATTGTGATAAATTATTGGTTATGTATTTTCTGCAGAGAATGACGAAGCAGTTGAGCAGGAAACAGCCTTGAAACACTGGATGATGATAAACTTCGGGGTTTGTTTGATACATGTTGAATGAGGAGAAACTGAAAGCATGGCACAGACGAAAACATGGGACCATCATAAACTTCTGAATGCGTTTTATCTAGAATGGCCTAAAGAAGGACTTTAAACTCAGCACAGAACCGAAACAGGAATTGTGATAAGCTACCTACCATATTTTATATGGAGAGGATAAAGAAGTACATGAGGCATGCCACAGTACTGGAACACTGGATAGTGGTAAACGACAGGGAGTGTTTGACTAAATGAGACAAAGGGACCCTTCAAGCCGGTAATAGCGCAGCATCAACGAATGATGAAATTGTACAGGGTGTGTTTTACCTGGAGGGGTTGGAGGAGGCTCAAAACATGTCACAATACAGAAAAAATGGATGGTGATAGCTGTCACATTAATTTCTTCTGGAGTGGATTAAAAAGCACTTGAAGCATATCTAAACTTACACACTGGATGGGGATATAATATTGTGTGTATTTAATGCCAGTAAGAAATAGAGGGAACAATAGAATAGGAAAGACGAGAAATCTTGCCCAGAAACTGAGAGACTGCAAGGGAATATTTCATGAGACATGGGCACAATCCAGGACAGAAGGGGTATGAACCTAGCAGAAGGAGAAAATATGATGGAGTGCTGGCAAGAGTACACGAGAAGAGCTGTACCAAAGCAAGTTCTTAATCACCTGCTGCCGCTGCTGCTGCTGCTGCTATGTTGCTTCTCTCGTGTCCAGCTCTTCGTGACCCCATGGACAGCTCACTACCAGGCTCCTCTGTCCATGGGATTTTCCAGGCAAGAATATTGGAGTGGGGTGCCATCACCTTCTCTGCTTAATCACCCACATAACCATAATGGTGTGATCACTCACGTAGAGCAGACAACCTGGGGTGTGAAGTCAAGTGGATCTTAGGCAGAAATACCACAAACAATGCTAGTCAAGATGATAGACTTGAAGCTCAGCTATTTCAAATTGTAAAAGATAATGCTGTTAAAATGCTGCACTCAAGGTGCCAGGACATTTGGAAAACTCATCAATGACCACAGGACAGGGAAATGTCAGATTCACTCTGATCCCAAAAAGGGGCATTGTGAAGCCATGCTCAAACTGCTGCCCAGTCGTTCTCACTTCATATGCTGGCTGGGTAATGCTCCAAATGCCTCCATCTAGGTTTCAACAGTATGTGAACTGAGAACTTTCAAATGTACAAATTGGATTACGAAAGGCAGAGAAACCAGAGATCAAATTGCCAACATTCATTGGATCATAGAAAAAGCAGGGAGTTCCAGAAAATGACCTACTTCTGCTTCATTCACTATGCTAAGGCCTTTGACTGTGGGGGTCACAGAAACTGCGGAAAATTCTTAAAGAGGTGGGTATACTAGACCACTTTACCTGGCTCCTGAGAAACCTGTATGCAGGTCACGAAGTAACAGAATCAGACAGGAACAATGGAGTTGTTCAGAATTGGTAACGGAGTAGGTCAAGGCTGTCTTGTTGTCACGCCACTTATTTAACTTACATGCACAGTATATCACGCAAAATGTCAGACTGGATGAAGCACAAAGTGGAATCGAAATTGCTGGGAGAAACATAAATAAACTCAGACATGCCCATGACAGAAAGCAGATGAGGGATTAGAGCTCTTTGCTGAGATGAAAGTGGAGATTTAAAAGGTTGACTTAAAACTCGACATGCAATAAATTAAGATCATGTCGTCCAGTCCCACCTCTTGATAGCAAATAAATCAGGACACAATGGAAACTGTGAAAGAGTTTTATTTTCATGAGTTCCAAAACTACTGTATGTATTTGAAAGAGGATAGTTGAGGGAGCACTTGTGCATTAATCAGCACTGAAAGAACGGATGTGTGTTTTAACCCAGAGCAGTTAAGGAAGCACTGTAGTGTGTCACAGCACTGATAGAATAAATGGCGAAAAAACAGTTGTTGAGTTTCACCTCTGGGGATCAAACAAGCGCCTACTAAATGCCACAAGTTACGGCCCTGAAACCTTGGCTAATGATAAAATGCTGGGAATGTTCAACTGATGTGGACTAGTAAGCACTTGAAGCATATCACTGTACTGAATATTGGATGATGATACACTAATGAGTATGTTTTTCAGGAGAAGATGAAGCACATGAAGCACATTACAGCACTGAAGCACTGAAGGGTGGTAAACTCCAAGGAGTGATGGGCCAGGATTGACAAAGGAGCATGCGCAGTGATTCACAGTACTGAGATACAGATGTTGGAAAACTATTGAGTATTTGACACCAGGTGGACAAAGAAGCATTCGGAGCATGTCCTCTGTCAAGGCACTGAGCACTGCATGGTGATAAACTACAGAGTGTGTTTTTGCAGAGAGTGGATGAATAGGCACTTGAATCACGTCATAGCACTGAAACACTGACTTTAGTAAAGTACCGGATGTATTTTTCCAGTCTGGATGATACAGCAGTTTGTGTCACAGCTTGGAAGTGCTGGATGGTGATAAACTGCTGGTGTGTTTGATAGAGATGCACTTGAACTTGTGACAGCAGTGAAAAGCAGCAAGGGATAAGCTGGTGAGGCTATTTTACCTGGGGTGGAGAAAGATGTGGCTGAACCTCCTCTCTGAAGTGTGGATAATAAGCGACTTAGTATGTTTGACCTGGGTGGATGGAGAAACACTGAAAGCATGTCACAGCAGTGCAACACTGGATAGAGATACACAACAGGATGTGTTTGACCCAGGGTGCATGAAGAATAACTCGAGGTGTCACTGCACTGAAGCAGTAGACGATGATAATCTATTGGATATGTTCAGCCAGTAATCAATGAAGAAGCACATGGAATGGCACTACATTGTGATAAACACCTGCTTATATTTGACCAGTGTGGATGAAGACGTTCCTGAAGCATGTCCAATCTTTGCAACCCTGGATGCTGATATGTTCCCATCAAGCAATGTGTCTCTTTCATATGAGGTGTAAAAGCAGGCACTTAGAGCATGTCACAGGGCCTCTCCTGGTGGTCCAGCGGTTAAGCATCCACCTTGTAGTGTAGGGGATGAAGGTTCAATCCCCGATTGGGAAAGTAACATTCCATATGCTACAGAGTAACTAAAACTGCATAGCTGCAAATACTGTAGAACTCACACTCCTGAGACTTCATGCCATGGTTAGAGTTGGCTTGTCTCAGGGACTATCTTACGTGACACAACTAAGACCCAACACAGCCAACTACATAAATGAAGAAGAATCACGTCTCAGGTGAAACACTGGTGACAAACTGCTGAGTGTGCTTTAACTGGAGGAAATGAAGAAACGCTTGAATCATCTCTCTGCACTGAAACATGGGATAGTGATAAGCTACTGGGTACGTTTGACATGGGGTGCATGAAAAAGACTTGTGGGATGTTCCACAGTTAAAACATTGGATGATGATAATCTACTGAGTGTGTTAGACCTGGAGTGGATAGAAGCCCGTCACAAAATGAAACACTAAGGGTGGTAAACTACTGTTGTGTTTAACTAGGGGAGGATGAAGAAACACTGAACCTGTTACAGCACTGAATACTAGATATGTTTGTCCCGGAGTGAGTTGAACAAGCACTCGAAACAGGTTACAGAACTGAGAGAAACACTGGATGGTGGTAAGCGACACAGAGTGATGACCAGAGATGAAGAAGCAATGGGAACATGTCATGACAGTGAAACACTAGCTGATGATGAACAGTATTATCAGTGGCAAGATGCCTGCTCCAGAGTTCCGGTTCAAGACGCAGCATGTTTGCACTAGAATGCGGGCTTAGTAAGTTTGTGATGCCTCCCCTAAAGTGCAAATTCAGCAGTTACCACAGCCTACCCTGGATCGTGATGTCAGAAGGGGTAAAAGGAGAGCTGGAGGCGGCAAGCTCAGAATGTGCACGGCGTGCACTAGAATGAGGGCTCCTTGGTGGCTGATGCATGCATTAGATTGCAAGTTCAGAAGTTGTGACACGGGTATCCCATATCACCCATGTTGTAAAACCTCACACTGGTCTTCTATTTTTTGCATATGGTACCGTACCCATTTAAATGCGCTTTTCTCAAGGCATCCCACCTTCACCTTCTCCCACTGAGTCAAACGTCTGTTCTTGAGATCCTTGTCTCTTCTCCTTGCCTGCGTAGAGCCCATCTTTCTAAATTCCACATCTGTGCATTAATATACAGTTTTGTCTCTCTCTTTCTTAGTTCCTTCATTCTGTGTAATAGGTTTTATGCTCTTCCCACTCATTAGAACTGACTCAAATGCATGACTTCTTATACCTGAGTAATACTTCATATGTATATGTAGCAAAACTTCCTTAACCATACATCTGCTGATGGACCTCGTGGTCACTTTCACATCCTTGGTATTGCAAACAGTGCTTCAATAAACATTGGAGTACTGTTTCTTACCATTCTCCTTTCCTTGAAGTTCATGCCTAAGAGCGGGATCGCTGGGTCATATGGTATTTCTCTTTCCAACTTTCTAAGGAGTCTCCATAATGGTTGTATCAGTTTGCATTCCCATCCACAGTGTAAAAAGGTTTCTTTTTCTCCACACCCTCTCCAGCAGTTATATTGTAGACATTTTAATGATGGCCAATCTGACCAGTGTGAAATGATACCTCAATGTGGTTTTGATTTGCATTTCTCTTATAATGAGTGATGCTGAGCAACGTTTCTGTGTCTCTTAGTAATCTGTATATCTTCTTTGCAGAGGGCTTTTACCTATGTTTTGATTGGTGGTTTGTTTTACTGAGTAGTATTTGTAGCTGAGTATTGAGATGCGTGAGCAGCTTGCACATTTTGGAGACGAATTTTTTGTTAGCTTTTCAGTTGCTATTCAGTTCAGTTCAGTTCAGTCGCTCAGTCGTGTCCGTCTCTTTGCGACGCCATGAATCGCAGGACGCCAGGCCTCCCTGTCCATCGCCAACTCCCAGAGTTCACTCAGAGTTGCTATTATTTTCTCCCAATTCTGAAGCTACATAGTCACCTTAATTATAGTTTCCTTCATTGTACAAAAGCTATAGAGTTTAATTGGGTTCCTTTTTAAAACTAATTTTTATTTCCTTTAGGCATTGGGCCACAGAGGACCTTGCTGTGACTTATTTTGTGGTGGTTATACCTATATTGTACTCTGAGGGTGGTATATTTTCTGGTCTTACTTTTCCACATATAATCCATTTTGAGTTCATTTTTGAACATGATGTTAGATAGCGTTCTAGCTTCCACACAGAGCTGTCCAGTTTTCCCATAACACTTTTTTGAAGAAAATGTCTTTTTCTGTTGTGCATTTTTGCCTGCATCATCAAAGATAATAGGGGCAGGAATCTATCATTGGACTTCATATTTTTTTTTCCATTGGTCTATATTTCTATGTTTGTGCAAGTTTCATACTCTCTTGATATCTTTGTAGTATAGTCTGAAGCTAGAAAATTTGACTCCTCTCGTTCCATTCTTCTTTCTCAAAACTGCTTTGGCTCTTCAAGGTCTTATGTGTTTCCATGCAAATCGTAAAATAATTTGTTCTAGTTTATGAAAAATACTGTCGGTAGTTTGAGAGGTATTGTATTGAATCTATTGATTGTTTTGGCTGGTATATTGATTTTAACTCTATCAGTTAGTCCAATCTAAGAATATGATATCTGTCTCCATCTATATATGTTTTGATTTCTTTCCTCAGTGCTTTCTTTTATCCTTCTGGGAAAGTGAAAGTTGCTCAGTCACGTCTGACTCTTTGCAATCCCATGGGCGATACAGTGTATGGAATTTGAAATTCTCCACGCCAGAATACTGGAATGGGTAGCTTTCCCTTCTCCAGAGGATCTTCCCAACCCAGTCCTCAAACGCAGGTCTCACACATTGTAGGAGGATTTGTCACCAGCTGGGGCCACAAGGGAAGCCCAAGAACACCATAGTGGCTAGCCTATCCCTTCTTCAGGGGGTCTTCGTGACCCAGGAACCAAACAAGAGTCCCCTGCATTGCAGGCAGCTTCTTTACCAATTGAGCCATCGGGGACGTCCTTTGTCTCTTTATGCAAACTTATTTCTAGTTGTTTTATTCCTTTCATTGCAATGGGGAACAGGATTGTTCCTTAATTTCTCTTTCTGATTTTTCATTGTGAATGTGCAGGACTATAAGGGTTTCTGTGTATTAGTTTTATACCTTGCACGTTTACTGTATTCATTAAACTCCAGGAATTTTCTGGTGGCATCTCTTGGGTTTTCTTTGTAAAGGGTAATAGCATGTGCAAATAGACAGTTATACCTCTTCTTTTCAAATGAGGATTCTGTTCATATCTTTTTCTTCTTTGAAAACTGTGGCTAGAATTCCCAGAACGAGTACTGATGAGTGCGGGCACATTGTCTTCATGCTGACTTTTAAGGAAAATTTTTCAGCTTTTCATTATTGACAATAATGTTTACAATGGTTTTGTCATATTTGGCTTTCATTATGTTGAGGTATGTTCCACCTATGACTACTTTGGCAGAGGTTTGTTTGTTTGTTTGTTTTTTCATAAAAACTCTGGATTTTGTTGAATTCAAATGTGAATTTTGGGGGTTTTAGCCTCCAAATTATTTGTGTTTCCTCTAGTTGTTGTTGTTGTTGTCGTTTTCCTGTGGTTGATATCTGATCAAACAACATTGTGATCAGAAATTATGCTTGCACATATTACAATATCTTGAAGTTTATTAAGGTTAGATGTGATCTAACCTTGGGTGTGATCTGTCCTAAGATAATGTTCCATTTGCACGTGAGAAAAAGGAGGAAAGAAGGAGAAACAGGTGAAATCTGTTCTTTGGCGGTGGGATGACCTGTAGATATCAATTAGCTCAAACTGGTCTAATGTATCTTCTAAAACCTGAGTTTCCCTTACTTCATTTTCTGTCTGGATGATCTGTTCCTGTTATGAGTGAAGTATTAAAATCACCCAATACTATTGGTTAGTGTCTATTTCTGCTCTACTAGTTGTTGGCATTTGCCTCTTGTATTGAGGTGCTCCTACATTGGGTGCATGTAGCTTCTTCTTGGATTGATGCCTTGAATGTTCTGTAATGCAACCTTCTTTGTCTCCTATAGTGGTCTTTAGGTAAAGTCCATTTATCTGATATGAATATCGCTCCTCCCACTTTTGCTCTCCATTTTCACAAGATAGCTTTTTCCTGGCCATCACTTTCAGGCTGTATGTGTCCCTAGGTATGAGGTGGTTTTCTTGCAGACAGTACATTCTTGTATGCGTTCACCCAGTCTTTGCCTTCTCGTTGGAGCATTTAGCCCATTTCTGTTTAAGGTAGTTGTTGATAAGTATGATCTTCTTACCATTTACTATATATTTTGTGGCTTTGTTTTTATAAGCTTTTCTGTTTCCTATCTAGAGAAGACCCTTCAGCGTTTGCTGAAGTGCTGGTTTGGTGGTTCTGAACACTAACTGCTTTTGTTTGTCTGTAAAGCTCTTGTTTTGTCTTTTGAATGAGAATACTATCCTTGTTGGATAGCGTAATTTTGGCTTTAGGCTTTTGCCTTTCAGCACTTTAGGTGCATCCTGCCATTCCCTTCTAAGCTGAAGAGTTTCTATTGTAAGATCAGCTGTTATCCTTATGGGGATTCCCTTCTATGTTATTTGTTGTGATTCATTTGTGACCTTGAATATTTGTTCATTGTGTATATTTATTTGTTTGTTTGTTTTTATTTTGATTAATGTGTGTTTTGACATGTTGTGTCTTGGTTTTCCCCCTATGGGACACACTGGGATTTTTCATCTTAAGTGTCTGTTTTGTTTTTTGTTTTTTTTTTTTCCCATTTCAGGGAAGTTATTAACTATTTCCTCCTCAAATATTTTCTCATGCCCTTTCCTTTTGTCTTCTTTCTCTCATGAACCTATGATTTAAATATGGGGGCATTTAACATTGTCCCATAGGTCTCTGTGATTGTCTTCATTTCTCTCTTTCTTTTTTTTTTTCCTGCTCTGCTTCATTTATTTCCCATATCTGATTTTCCAGCTCACTTAGTCTTTCTTCTGCCTCAGTTACAGTACTGTTCCTGTTGTCCAGAGTGATTTCTATCTCAGTTATTTCATCGCTCATTATTGATTGACTACTCATGATTTCTTCCAGGTCCATTTAAAACACCCCTTTCATCTTCTCAATCCATGCCTGAAATCTATTTATCTGTAGATCCATTTGTTTCCAAGACATTGACTATTATTGTGCTGAACTGTTTTTCCTGTAGACTTCCTACCTCCTCCTCTTTCACTGGTTTGTTGATTTTCATTGTATTCCTTCATCTGCTGGATATGTCTCCGCCTTTTCATGTTGTTTCGATGACTGTCTTCGAGGTCTATTTTCTGCACACTGGAGGGCCATCATTGCTATTAATTGGGTGGTCTCCTCCAAGTGAATGTGGTGGGACCAGTGGCTTGTGTAAGTTTTCTTGTTGAGAGAACTTTTTGTTGTTGTTGTTAAAGAAGATGGCTGTTGATCTCACTTGTTCTGAGAGTCCATGCAGTGTCCATTAGGGAATTAGCGGCTCTATTATGGCTTCGATTCCAGATGAGCTATTTCAAATCCTCAAACCCGATGCTGTGAACGTGATGTACTCAATAAGACAAGAAATTTGAAAATCTCACCTGTGGCTCAGTTGGAAATGGTCAGTTGTCATTCCAGTCTCGAAAAAGGCAATGCCAACGAATGCTCAAACTACCATGCAATTTTACTCATCTCACATGCAAACAAAGAAATGCTCAAAATTCTCCAAGCCAGGCTTCAGCAATATGTGAACCATGAACTTCCAGATATTCAATCTTGTTTTAGAAAATACAGAGGAACCAAAGATCAAATTCCCAACATCTGCTGGATCTTCACAAAAAAGCAAGCAAGTTCCAGAAAAACCTCTAGTTCTGCTTTACTGAGTATGCCAAAGCCTTTGAGTGTACGGATCAAAATAAACTGTGGAAAATTCTGAAAGAGACGGTAGTACCACACCACCGGATCTGCCTCTTGAGAAGCCTGTATGCAGTTCAGGAAGCAACAGAACTGGACATTGAATAACAGACTGGTTCCAAATAGGAAAAGCAGCACCTCAAGGGTACATATTGTCACCCTGCTTATTTAACTTCTATGCAGAGAAATGTTTGGCTGGAAGAAATGCAAACGGGAATCAAGACTGCCAGGAGAAATGTCAAAAACTTCAGATATGTAGATGACACCCCCCTTATGACAGAAACTAAAGAGGAACTGAAGAGTCTCTTGATGAAAGTGAAAGAGGAAAGTGAAGAAGTAGGCTTAAAGCTCTACATTAGGAAACCTGAGATGGCATCCTGTCCCATCACTTCATGACAAATAGATGGGAAAACAGTGGAAATGGTGGCAGACTGTTTTTTTTTTTTTTCTTGGGTGGGGGGAGGCTTAAAATCACTGAAGATAGTGACTGCAGCCATGAAATGAAAAGACGCTTACTCTTCCTAGACAGCATAAAATAAGACCAGAGGCCTACTGCAGCTCAGATCATGAAATCTCTATTGCCAAATTGAGACTTAAATTGAAGAAAGGAGGAAAAAACCACTAAACCATTCAGGAATGACCTATCTCAAATCCCTTATGATTACACAGTGTAAGTGAGAAATAAATGTAAGGGACTAGATCTGATAGAATGCCTGATGAACTATGGACGGAGGTTCATGACATTGTACAGGAGACAGGGATCAAGACCATTCCCAAGAAAAAAAGACACGCAAAAAGGCAAAATGGCTGCTGGAGCGGCCTTACAATTAGCTGTGAAATGAAGAGAAACGAAGCGAAAGGAGAGGAGGAAAGATATACCGATCTGAACACAGAGTTCCAAGGAGAGAGAAGAATGCCTTCCTCGGTGATCAGTGCCAAGAAATAAAGCAAAGCAATAAAGCAAAGCAATAGAATGGGGAAGACTAAAGATTTCTTCAAGAAAACCGGAGATACCAAGGGGGCATTTCATGCAAAGATGGGCACTATTAAGGACATAAATGGTATGGACCTAACAGAAGCAATAGACATGAAGACGAGGTGGCAAAGAACACACAGAAGAACTGTACATCAAAGATCTTCACAACCCAAATAATCATGACGATGTGATCACTCACCTACATCCAGATACCTTGGGATGTGAAGTCAAGTGGGCCTTAAGAAGCATCACTATGAACAAAGTGAGTGGAAGTGATAGAATTCCAGTTGAGCTATTTGAAATCCTAAATGATTATGCTGCGGAAGTGCTTCACTCAATATGTCAGCAAATTTAAAAAACTAAGCAGCAGCTCAGGACTGGGAAAAGTCAGTTTTCATTCCAATCCCAAACAAAGGCAATGCCAAAGAATGCTCAAACTACTGCACAATTGCACTCATCTCACACGCTAGTAGAGTAATGCACAAAAATATCCAAGCCAAGCTTCAGCAATACACGAACCATAAACTTCCAGATGTTCAAGCTGGTTTTGGACAAGTCAGAGGAACCAGAGGTCAAATGAGTGTATGCACCACTACTTCTGATGATGCATGCAGCAACTACTGAGGTTGAAATCACGAGTTTGCATTCTGCTTTTACTAAGAATTGAATTAGGACAGGTGCACTACTTAGCTTGCACTCTGGCACATACATTACAACTCTAGAGCATAAGTATCACAACCAAGTGCGTCTGCACTCCGGACCTGGCATGCGGTAACGACTGAAAATGCAAGAAGCTTTTCACAGTTACTGACCCCTGATTTGAAACCACTGCTGCTGCTGCTAAGTCACTTCAGTCGTGTCTGACTCTGTGTGACCACATAGGTAGCAGCCCACCAGGCTCCCCTGTCCCTGGGATTCTTGGGGCAAGAATACTGGAGTGCGTTGCCACTTCCTTCTCCAATGCATGCATGCATGCTACGTCGCTTTAGTCTTATCCGACTCCGTGCGAACCTATGGACAGTAGCCCAGGACGCCCCTCTGTCCACGGGATTCTCCAGGCAAGAATGTTTGGGTGGATTGCCATTTCCTTCTCTTATGCAAACCACACATGCTACAAACACTGAGCTTGCCCCCTGAAATACGCGCTTGTGGATACTGAGGCCGCCATCTACAGAACGCTCCCAGGAACTACTTAGTTTCCAATCTGGATCACCCTTTCTGCCACCATTGAGAGTATTAACAAGCTTCAGAAATTGCATTCATGCAGGAGACTCCTGTTTGATTCCTGGGTCATGAAGACCCCCTGAAGAAGGGATAGGCTAGCCACTATAGTGTTCTTGGGCTTCCCTTGTGGCCCCAGCTGGCGACAAATCCTCCTGCAATGTGTTATAACTGCGTTTGAGGACTGGGTTGGGAAGATCCTCTGGAGAAGGGAAAGCTACCCATTCCAGTATTCTGGCATGGAGAATTTCAAATTCCATACACTGTATAGCCCATGGGATTGCAAAGAGTCAGACATGACTGAGCAACTTTCACTTTCCCAGAAGGGTAAAAGAAAGCACTGAGGAAAGAAATCAAAACATATATAGATGGAGACAGATATCATGTTCTTGGATTGGACTAACTGATAGAGTTAAAATCAATATACCAGCCAAAACAATCAATAGATTCAATACAATACCTCTCAAACTACCGACAGTATTTTTCATAAACTAGAACAAATTATTTTACGATTTGCATGGAAACCCAAAAGACCTCGAAGAGCCAAAGCAGTCTTGAGAAAGAAGAATGGAACTAGAGGAGTCAAATTTTCTAACTTCAGACTACACTACAAAGATATCAAGAGAGTATGAAACTTGCACAAACATAGAAATATAGACCAATGGAAAAAAAAATGAAGTCCAATGATAGATTCCTGCACCCATTAACTTTGACGATGCAGGCAAAAATGCGCAACAGAAAAAGACATTTTCTTCAAAAAAGTGTTATGGGAAAACTGGACAGCTCTGTGTAGAAGCTAGAACACTATCTAACATCAAGTTCAAAAATAAACTCAAAATGGATTACAGATGGAAAAGTAAGACCAGAAAATATACCACCCTCAGAGTAAAATATAGGTATAACCACCAGAAAATAAGTCACAGCAAGATCCTCTATGGCCCATTGCCTAAAGGAAATAAAAATGTTTTAAAAAAGGAACCTAATTAAACTCTATAGCTTTTGTACAATGAAGGAAACTATAATTAAAGTGAATATGTAGCTCCAGAGTTGGGAGAAAATAATAGCAACTCTTAGTGAACTCCGGGAGTTGGTGATGGACAGGGAGGCTTGGCGTGCTGCAATTCATGGCATCGCAAAGAGTCGGACACGACTGAGAGACTGAACTGAACTGAACTGAATAGCAACTGAAAAGCTAACGAAAAATTTGTCTCCAAAATATGCAAGCTGCTCACACATCTCAATACTCAGCTACAAATACTACTCAGTGAAACAAACCACCAACCAAAACATAGGTAAAAGCCCTCTGCAAAGAAGATATACAGATTACTAAGAGACACAGAAACGTTGCTCAGCATCACTCATTATAAGAGAAATGCAAATCAAAAACACATTGAGGTATCATTTCACACTGGTCAGATTGGCCATCATTAAAATGTCTACAATATAATTGCTGGAGAGGGTGTGGAGAAAAGGGAACCTTTTTACACTGTGGATGGGAATGCAAACTGGTACAACCATTATGGAGAGTCCTTAGAAAGTTGGAAAGAGAAATACCATACGACCCAGCAATCCCACTCTTAGGCATGAACTTCAAGGGAACGAGAATGGTAAGAAACAGTACTCCAATGTTTATTGAAGCACTGTTTGCAATACCTAGGATGTGAAAGTGACCAGGAGGTCCATCAGCAGATGAATGGTTAAGGAAGTTTTGCTACATATACGTATGAAATATTACTCAGGTATAAGAAGTCATGCATTTGAGTCAGTTCTAATGAGTGGGAAGAGCACGAAACCTATTACACAGAGTGAAGAAACTAAGAAAGAGAGAGACAAAACTGTTTATTAACGCACAGATGTGGAATTTAGAAAGATGGGCTCTACGCAGGCAAGGAGAAGAGACAAAGATCTCAAGAACAGACGTTTGACTAGGTGGGAGAAGGTGAAGGTGGGATGATTTGAGAAAAGCGCATTTAAATGGGTACGGTACCATATGTAAAAAATAGACCAGTGTGAGGTTTTACAACATGGATGATATGGGATACCCATGTCACAACTTTTGAACTTGCAATCTAATGCATGCATCAGCCACCAAGGAGCCCTCATTCTAGTGCACGCCGTGCACATTCTGAGCTTGCAGCCTCCAGCTCTCGTTTTACCCCTTCTGACATCACGATCCAGGGTAGGCTGTGGTAACTGCTGAATTTGCACTTTAGGGGAGGCATCACAAACTTACTAAGCCCGCATTCTAGTGCAAACATGCTGTGTCTTGAACCTGAACTCTGGAGCAGACATCTTGCCACTGATAATACTGTTCATCATCAGCTAGTGTTTCACTGTCATGACATGTTCCCATTGCTTCTTCATCTCTGGTCATCACTCTGTGTCGCTTACCACCATCCAGTGTTTCTCTCAGTTCTGTAACCTGTTTCGAGTGCTTGTTCAACTCACTCCGGGACAAACATATCTAGTATTCAGTGCTGTGACAGGTCCAGTGTTTCTTCATCCTCCCCTAGTTAAACACAACAGTAGGTTACCACCCTTAGTGTTTCATTTTGTGACGGGCTTCTATCCACTCCAGGTCTAACACACTCAGTAGATTATCATCATCCAATGTCTTAACTGCGGAACATCCCACAAGTCTTCTTCATGCACCCCATGTCAAACGTACCCAGTAGCTTATCACTATCCCATGTTTCAGTGCAGAGAGATGATTCAAGCGTTTCTTCATTTCCTCCAGGTAAAGCACACTCAGCAGTTTGTCACCAGTGTTTCACCTGAGACGTGATTCTTCTTCATTTATGTAGTTGGCTGTGTTGGGTCTCAGTTGTGTCACGTAAGATAGTCCTTGAGACAAGCCAACTCTAACCATGGCATGAAGTCTCGGGAGTGTGAGAACTTCAGTATTTGCAGCTATGCAGGTTTAGTTACTCTGTAGCATATGGGATGTTACTTCCCCAATCGGGGATTGAACCTTCATCCCCTACACTACAAGGTGGATGCTTAACCGCTGGACCACCAGGAGAGGCCCTGTGACATGCTCTAAGTGCCTGCTTTTACACCTCATATGAAAGAGACACATTGCTTGATGGGAACATATCAGCATCCAGGGTTGCAAAGATTGGACATGCTTCAGGAACGTCTTCATCCACACTGGTCAAATACAAGCAGGTGTTTATCACAATGTAGTGCCATTCCATGTGCTTCTTCATTGATTACTGGCTGAACATATCCAATAGATTATCATCGTCTACTGCTTCAGTGCAGTGACACCTCGAGTTATTCTTCATGCACCCTGGGTCAAACACATCCTGTTGTGTATCTCCATCCAGTGTTGCACTGCTGTGACATGCTTTCAGTGTTTCTCCATCCACCCCAGGTCAAGCATACTAAGTAGCTTATTATCCACACTTCAGAGAGGAGGTTCAGCCACATCTTTCTCCACCCCAGGTAAAATAGCCTCACCAGCTTATCCCTTGCTGCTTTTCACTGCTGTCACAAGTTCAAGTGCATCTCTATCAAACACACCAGCAGTTTATCACCATCCAGCACTTCCAAGCTGTGACACAAACTGCTGTATCATCCAGACTGGAAAAATACATCCGGTACTTTACTAAAGTCAGTGTTTCAGTGCTATGACGTGATTCAAGTGCCTATTCATCCACTCTCTGCAAAAACACACTCTGTACTTTATCACCATGCAGTGCTCAGTGCCTTGACAGAGGACATGCTCCGAATGCTTCTTGGTCCACCTGGTGTCAAATACTCAATAGTTTTCCAACATCTGTATCTCAGTACTGTGAATCACTGCGTATGCTCCTTTGTCAATCGTGGCCCGTCACTCCTTGGAGTTTACCACCCTTCAGTGCTTCAGTGCTGTAATGTGCTTCATGTGCTTCATCTTCTCCTGAAAAACATACTCATTAGTGTATCATCATCCAATATTCAGTACAGTGATATGCTTCAAGTGCTTACTAGTCCACATCAGTTGAACATTCCCAGCATTTTATCATTAGCCAAGGTTTCACGGCCGTAACTTGTGGCATTTAGTAGGCGCTTGTTTGATCCCCAGAGGTGAAACTCAACAACTGTTTTTTCGCCATTTATTCTATCAGTGCTGTGACACACTACAGTGCTTCCTTAACTGCTCTGGGTTAATACACACATCCGTTCTTTCAGTGCTGATTAATGCACAAGTGCTTCCTCAACTATCCTCTTTCAAATACATACAGTAGTTTTGGAACTCAAGAAAATAAAACTCTTTCACAGTTTCCATTGTGTCCTGATTTATTTGCTATCAAGAGGTGGGACTGGATGACATGATCTTAATTTATCGAATGTCGAGGTTTAAGTCAACGTTTTAAATCTCCACTTTCATCTCAGCAAAGAGCTCTAATCCCTCATCTGCTTTCTGTCATGTGCATGTCTGACTTTATCTATGTTTCTCCCAGCAATTTCGATTCCACTTTGTGCTTCATCCAGTCTGACATTTTGCGTGATATACTGTGCATGTAAGGTAAATAAGTGGCGTGACAACAAGACAGCCTTGACCTACTCCGATACCAATTCTGAACAACTCCATTGTTCCTGTCTGATTCTGTTACTTCGTGACCTGCATACAGGTTTCTCAGGAGCCAGGTAAAGTGGTCTAGTATACCCACCTCTTTAAGAATTTTCCGCAGTTTCTGTGACCCCCACAGTCAAAGGCTTTAGCATAGTGAATGAAGCAGAAGTAGGTCATTTTCTGGAACTCCCTGCTTTTTCTATGATCCAATGAATGTTGGCAATTTGATCTCTGGTTCCTCTGCCTTTCGTAATCCAATTTGTACATTTGAAAGTTCTCAGTTCACATACTGTTGAAACCTAGATGGAGGCATTTGGAGCATTACCCAGCCAGCATATGAAGTGAGAACGACTGGGCAGCAGTTTGAGCATGCCTTCACAATGCCCCTTTTTGGGATCAGAGTGAATCTGACCTTTCCCTGTCCTGGGGTCATTGATGAGTTTTCCAAATGTCCTGGCACCTTGAATGCAGCATTTTAACAGCATTATCTTTTACAATTTGAAATAGCTGAGCTTCAAGTCTATCATCTTGACTAGCATTGTTTGTGGTATTTCTGTCTGAGATCCACTTGACTTCACACCCCAGGTTGTCTGCTCTACGTGAGTGATCACACCATTATGGTTATATGGGTGATTAAGCAGAGAAGGTGATGGCACCCCACTCCAATATTCTTGCCTGGAAAATCCCATGGACAGAGGAGCCTGGTAGTGAGCTGTCCATGGGGTCACGAAGAGCTGGACACGAGAGAAGCGACATAGCAGCAGCAGCAGCAGCAGCGGCAGCAGGTGATTAAGACCTTGCTTTGGTACAGCTCTTCTCGTGTACTCTTGCCAGCACTCCATCACATTTTCTCCTTCTGCTAGGTTCATACCCCTTCTGTCCTGGATTGTGCCCATGTCTCATGAAATATTCCCTTGCAGTCTCTCAGTTTCTGGGCAAGATTTCTCGTCTTTCCTATTCTATTGTTCCCTCTATTTCTTACTGGCATTAAATACACACAATATTATATCCCCATCCAGTGTGTAAGTTTAGATATGCTTCAAGTGGTTTTTAATCCACTCCAGAAGAAATTAATGTGAAAGCTATCACCATCCATTTTTTCTGTATTGTGACATGTTTTGAGCCTCCTCCATCCCTTCCAGGTAAAACACACCCTATACATTTTCATCATTCGTTGATGCTGCGCTATTACCGGCTTGAAGGGTCCCTTTGTCTCATTTACTCAAACACTCCCTGTCGTTTACCACTATCCAGTGTTCCAGTACTGTGGCATGCCTCATGTACTTCTTTATCCTCTCCAAATAAAATACGGTAGGTAGCTTATCACAATTCCTGTTTCGGTTCTGTGCTGAGTTTAAAGTCCTTCTTTAGGCCATTCTAGATAAAACGCATTCAGAAGTTTATGATGGTCCCATGTTTTCATCTGTGCCATGCTTTCAGTTTCTCCTCATTCAACATGTATCAAACAAACCCCATAGTTTATCATCATCCAGTGTTTCAATGCTGTTTCCTGCTCAACTGCTTCGTCATTCTCTGCAGAAAATACATAACCAATAATTTATCACAATCCAGTGTGTTAATTCTGGCATATGCTTCAAAAGGTCCTTTGTCCACTCAAGGTTGAGCACACTCTTAGTTTATCACCATCCATTGATTCAGGGCTAGTACATACTTTCATTGATTTTTCAACTACCACAGCTCATCATACACAATGATTTACCATGATCCAGTTTCAGTGTTGTGACAGGCTCCTTGTGCTTCTTTCTATATCCAAGATCAAACACAGACCATCTGAAGTGTGAACATACAGTGTTTCAGTCATGAAACCCACTTCAAGTGGTTCTTCACTTACTCCACAACAAATACACCATACAGGTTATCGACATTCATTGTTTCAATGTTGTAGCACATACTAATGGCTGCTTCGCTAACTCCAAGTCAAATGCATTCAGTGGTTTGCCACTATCTTGGGTTTCAGATCTGTGACATGCTTCAAGAGCTCCTGAAACTACTCACGGTCAAAGGCACTCTGTAGATTTGTTGTTGCTGGCTGTTATATGTTGTTCAGTCATTCAGTCATCTCCAACTCTTCAAATCCCATGGACTGCAGTATGTCACGCCTTCTCGCCCTTGACCATCTCCCGGAGCTTGTTCAAACTCAAATCCACTGGGTCGGTGATGCCATCCAAGTATCTGGTCCTCCATCGTCCCCTTCTTCTGCTCCAATCTTTTGCGGCATCAGAGTCTTTGCCAACGAGTTGGCTCTTCACATCAGATAGCCATAATATTGGAGCTTCTGCCTCAGCATCAGCCCCTCCAGTGAATTTTCAGGATTGATGTCCTTTACAGTTGACTGGATTGATTTCCTTGCAGCCCAAGGGACTCACAAGAGTCTTCTCCAAGGCTGTGGTTCAAAAGTATCAATTCCTTAATGTTCAGCCTCCTTTATGGTCTAACTTACATTGTCACATGACTGCTTAAAAAAACATAAATATAGCTCTGACTATATGGACGCTTCTTGGCAAAGGGATGCCTCTGCTCTTTAACATGCAGTCTAGGTTTGTCACTGCTTTTCTTCCAAGAAACAAGTGTCATTTAATTTCATAGCTGCAGTCATCACCTGCCATGATTTTGGAGTCCAAGAAAACAGAAGTCTCTCACTGTTACCATTGTTTTCCCATCTATTTGCCATGAAATAATAGGACCAGATGCTAGGATCTTAGTGTTTTGAATGTTGCGTCTTAAGCCAGCTTTTTCACTCTCCTCTTTCACCTGCATCAAGAGGCTCTTTAGTTATTCTTTGCTTGATGCTATATTGGTGGTGTCATCTGCATATCTGAAGTTATTGATATTTCTATTTTTCTCTTAATTTCAGCTTGTGTTTCCTCCAGCCCAGCATTTTCTGAGATGTGCTCTGCATATAAGTTAAATCAACAGGGTGACATATGTAGTAGTTTTTTTTTTTTCCCCAATTTCAAACCATCTGTTCTTCTTTATCTGGTTCTCACTGGTTGTTTCTTGACCTGGATACAGGTCTCTCAGGAGGCATGTAGGTAGTCTGGTATTTGCATGTCTTTAAGAATTTTCTGCAGCTTGTTGTGATCCACACAATGGATTTTTATCATACTCAATAAAGCAGAAAAACTTTTTTAAAAAAAATAATATTCTTGCTTTTTCCATGATCCAATGGATGTTGCCAATTTGACCTCTGGTTTCTGTCTTTTCTAAATCCAGTTTGAATATTTGCAACTTCTAGGTTAATGTGCTGTTAAAGTCTTGCCAGGAGAATTGTGAGCATGCCTTTGTTCGATTCACTTCAGGTGCTCAGATGTGTATGACTGTTTGTGAGTCCATGGACTACAGCAAATCAGGCCTTCCTGTCCATCCCTGACTCCCGCAGTTTACTGAAATTCATATTCTTTGAGTCAGTGATACCATCTAACTGTCTCATCCTCTGTCGTCCCCTTCTCCTCCTGCTTTCAATCTTCCCAAACATCAGGGTCTTTTCAAATGAGTCAGCTGTTCACATCAGTTGGCCAAAGTATTGGAGTTTCAGCTTTAACCTCAGTCCTTCTAATGAATATTCGTGATTGATCTCCTTTAGGATGGACTGGTTGGATCTCCTTGCAGTTCAAGGGACTCTCAAGAATCTCCTCCAACAACACAGTTCAAAAGCATCACTTCTTTGGTGCTCAGCTTTCTTTATAGTTCAACTGTCACATCCATACACGCCTACTGGAAAAATCATAATCTTAACTAGGTGGAGCTTTGTTGGCACATTAACATGTCTGCTTTTTAATATGCTGTCTCAGTTCAATTGAGTTCAGTCGTGTCCGACTCTTTGCGACCCCATGAATCGCCACAAGCCAAGCTTCCCTGTCCATCACCAACTCTCTTAGTTCACTCAGACTCAAGTCCATCGAGTCAGTGATGTCATCTAGCCATCTCAGTTGTTCATAAATTGTCTTCAAAGGAGTTAGTGCGTAAAATAATGGCCGTTGTGTGATATTTGGAACATCATGTGGTGTTGCCCTTCCTTGGATTTCAAACGAAAAACTGACCTTTTCCAGTCCTGCAGCCACTGCTGAGTTTCCCAAGTTTTCTGGCACACTGAGTTCAGCACTTCAACAATATCATCTTTTAAAATTTGAAATAGCTCAGCTGGTGTTCCATCACCTCCACTATCTTTGCTGGTAGTGATGCTTTCTAAGAGCCACTGGATTTCACACTCCAAGATGTCTAGCTGTAGGCAAGTGATCACCCCATCATGGTTATCTAGGTCATCGGGAACTTTTTGGATAATTCTTCTATGTAATCATGCCAGCACTCCTTAATATCTTCCACTTCTTTTAGGTTCACACATTTTTGGCCCTTTATTATACACATATGTGCGTGAAATACTCCCTTGATACCTCTTATTTTCCTGAAGAGATCTCTAGTCTTTCCCAGGCTCTCATTCCCACTCAGTAGTTTAGCAACATTTATTGTTTCATGGATGTGACATGCTTCCAGTGCTTCTTATTCCACTTGAATTCCTACACTCCCAGTAGTGTATCAGAATCCCTTGTGTCACCCCAGGGACCTGCTTTACCTGCTTCTTCTCAACCCCAGATCAAACACATTCAGTACTTTATCCCCGTAGAGTATTCAGTGCATTAACATGCGGCACTGTCCAGTGTTTCCTTGTCACCTGGGACTAATCACCCAGTGGTATAAGTGCCATACTCTATTTTAGTGCTGTTACACAGGTCAAGTGCTTCATTTTCTGAAGCTAAAACACACTCATCATCCAGTGTCTTAGTGCAGAGACATGCTTGAGGAGCGTCTTCATCCACCCAGTCAAACACTCCCAGGAGTTTTTCACCATCCAGTGTTCAAGTTCTGTGACATGCTTCAAGTGCCCCTTTGTGTACACTGGGTCAAAGACACCCAGTAGTGTGTCGTTATCCGATGTTTCAGTTATGCAACATGCTTCTGGGTTTCTTCATTCCCTCAGGTCATCACACCAAGTGGTTTCTCACTATCCAGTGTTTCAGGGTTACAGCATGCTTCCAGAGCTTCTTTTTCTCCCTGGGTCAAACATTCCAAGTCTCTTGCCCCGTCCACGTTTGAGTTCTGTGAAATGGATCATGTGCTTCCTGTCCACCCTGAATCAAGCACACTCAACAGTTTGTCACCATCCAGTGTTTCATGTTGGTGACAAGGTTCAGATACTTCCCCATGCACTCTGGGTCATACACACCCTGTTGTTTTTATCACCTGTTTCAATTTTTTTTTCAGTTTTTTATTTTTTTTAATTTTAAAATCTTTAATTCTTACATGTGTTCCCAAACATGAACCCCCATCCCACCTCCCTCCCCATAACATCTCTGTGGGTCATCCCCATGCACCAGCCCCAAGCATGCTGTATCCTGCGTCAGACATAGACTGGAGATTCAATTCTTACATGATAGTATACATGTTAGAATGCCACTCTCCCAAATCATCCCACCCTCTCCCTCTCCCTCTGAGTCCAAAAGTCCATTATACACAGCTGTGTCTTTTTTCCTGTCTTGCATACAGGGTCATCATTGCCATCTTTCTAAATTCCATATATATGTGTTAGTATACTGTATTGGTGTTTTTCTTTCTGGCTTACTTTACTCTGTATAATCGGCTCCAGTTTCATGCATCTCATCAGAACTGATTCAAATGAATTCTTTTTAACGGCTGAGTAATACTCCATTGTGTATATGTACCACAGCTTTCTTATCCATTCATCTGCTGATGGACATCTAGGTTGTTTCCATGTCCTGGCTAGTATAATTTTTGACATGCATCAATTGCTTCTTGCCTATCCTGGATCAAACACACCAATAGTTTAGCAACATCCAATGTTTCAGTACTGAAACATATTTCAAGAATTTTGCCACACACCACCGTTCAGAAGTACCCAACAGTTTATCAGCATCCCATGCCTCAGTTCGAGGACTTGCCTCAAGTGCTTCTTCACAACCCCAGACAAAACATACCCAGTGGATTATCACCATCCACTGTTTCAGTCCTGTAGCATGCTTCATGTGCTTCTTCATCCTCTCTAGGAGAAGCACATGCAGTAGCTTATGACCATTGAGTGTTTCCATTTTATGGCAGATTCCAGGACGTTTCCATCCTCACCAGGCCAAACACACTCAAACATTAACACCATCCGATGTTTTACTGTGTGTGAGATTCCTCAAGTCTTCCTCATTATCGCAAGTCAAACACATCCATAACATTCGCCACCTCCAGTTCCAATGCCAAGATCCACTTCAATGGTGTGTTCATTCTCCCCGTTTAAAGGCATTCACTAGGCTATCACCATACAGTGTTGAAGTTCAGTGACATGCCTGCAGTGCTTCTCCGTCCATCCAATGTCAAGCCCAGCTGGTAGTTACTGACCATTTAACGTTTCATTGCATGGCATGCTTCAGTCAAATGTGCCCAAGATTATTTAAAAGAAAAAGGAAAAGAAAGGGAAAAAAAATCACTCTTTAAGGGGTGATCAGTTCAGTTCAGTCACTCATTCATGTCCAGCTCTTTGTTATCCCATGAACCACAGCAAGCCAGGCCTCCCTGTCCATCATCAACTCCCATGGGTAACCCAAACCCATGTCCACTGAGTCCGTGATACCATCCATCCATCTCATCCTCTGACGTCCCCTTCTCCTCCTGCCCTCAATCGTTTCCAGCAACAAGATGCTTTCAAATGAGCCAGCTCTTCACATCAGGTGGCCAAATTATTGAAGTTTCAGCTTCAAGATCAGTCCTTTCAATGAACACTAAGGACTGATTTCCTTTAGGATGGACTGGTTGGATCTCTTAGCAGTCCAAGGGACTCTCAAGAGTCTTCTTAAACACCCAGATCAAAAGCATCAGTTCTTCAGTGCTCAGCCTTCTTTATATTCCAAAACTTACATCCACACATGACTACTGGAAAAACCGTAGCGTTGACTAGATGGACCTTTCTTGACAAAGTAAAGCCTCTGTTTTTTAATATGAATATAATAATCAATAATAATCAATTATCAACAATAATCAATTATAATAATATAATAATAATAATAATTAATCACCTTCCCATTGTGATGTTTCTTTTGTTGGAGAACACTGGCCCTAGTTTTGGCACATGAGCTCCTGAGTTGTGGCCTATGAGCTTAGTTACACTTCAGCATGTGGGATCTTCCCAGACAAGAATCGTTGGGAAGCTGACTATTAATCAATGTATCACTAGGGTAGTTCAACGCAGACTATATAGGCTGGAAGTTTGATACTGTACATATGAAAGCCAAGAAGTACTTAAGTAGATACTGTTTTTCTTTGGGGTATTGCCCTGGTGGCTCATCGGTAAAGAGTCCACTTCCCAATGCAGATGACCCAGTGTTGAGAAATCCCTGAGTTGGGAAGATAGATCTTCCGGAAGAGAGAATGAAAACCAGACTCAGTATTCTTGCCTGGGAAATCCCACGGGCAGAGGAGCCTGGTGGTCTATGGTCCACGGAGATGAAAAAGAGATGGAAATGACTTAGCAGCTAATCATGACCACCACCACCATGTTGTTTTGGCAGATAAAGTAGATAGTTTGTTTAAATGTCCTTGGCCTGGAATGTCTGAAAAGTAGTCAGTGCTTTTGAATATTAAAGTTATGCATAAGTAAAAGGCATTTTTATTTTATTGTGTGTAAAAATCCTTTACAATGTTGACTGTAAATTGTTATAATGTATTGCCAGAGAATTTAGCCAGTCATTATATACATTAATTTGGTTCTCTTTTGAAGCCATGTCTCACAACAGCAAGTGATTTCGATTATGTTCTTGCTTTGGTATCCGTCTTGAATTGGGTTTTATTTATTTATTTATTTATTTATTTATTTATTTATTTGAAAGCAGCATTTCAGTAGGTTTCAATAATTTATTTAATCATTTCATAGTTTCTACTAGAACAACTAGTTTCTAAAAAGGGAAATGACACTCCGTTTCTCTTCTGATCTTATAGGGAAAAGAGAGCAGTAAAGTTCATTGCTTTATGGTGTTTTGTTTTTTTTTTTTCAGGGTTACAATGCTCTTTCTAAGGAACACTTCCAAATTTCAAGGTTTTCAAGGATTTCTTAAAAATATATTTTGGTTTCTGGTCTGCTCATTCTCACAATCGTGTCTGGTTCTTTGTGAGCTTCTGGAATATAGCCCATCAAGCTCCTCTGTCCATGGGGGTTCTTCAGGCAAGAATACTGGAGTGGGTTGTTAGGCCACTCTTCCAGTGGCTCTCTCATAGCAGATGGATTGTTTGCTATCTAAACCACCAGGGAAGCCTAAAGAACACTAGAGTGAGTGGCCTATTGCTTCTCCAGAGCATCCTCCCAAACCAGAAATCAAACTGGGGTCTCCTGCATTGCATCAGATTCTTAAGCAGGTTACCTCCCAGGGAAGCCCTGGTTTCTGCTAAAAAGTGCCAATTGTCATTCCGTAGTATGTGGACTCACTGATCATATGTCATGATTAAATAGGAGACAACTTTCAGTACGAAGTTTGAAGAAAATTATGCCATAATGATAAAAATACCCAATAAATTATATATACTAAAATTAGGAAAAAAAATAAAAACAAACTCAAGGACCATAGCCTGGGAAATGGTCTTCCGTACAGTTTAAAGAGGAGTGTTCTGAAGCTGTAGGGGCAGAGCCAGGACACAGAGAAAATTCTTTAAAGTTGAACGTACATGAATGAAACATATATCGTGGTAAAAGGATCCTGTTAACCACAAAATACAGGTCTGACAAGAGTGATGTTAGTGTTTTCCTAGGCGAGAATCTGGAATCATTACACTTCTTAATTATCTTCACTAACTAGGAACACATAACTCCAAAGCACAGAAATGTGCAATCTCATTTTCATATCCTGACTTCCCCAGAGGGTACACTGATGAAAGACAACTGCAACAGATTTTTACTTTCCCGTTCAAGTGAATACCCAGTGACTATCCTCCATGGTTAAAGCAGATGTACAATATGTGTTTCCCAGGTCAAAAATAGGCTGTCTAGCATAAAGTTCAAGCAAAACTATATCTAGCCAGAATGTTCACTAATACTTAGTAGGTGAAAAGGTCTTCCCTCAGTATGAAAATCGATTCTGAACATTTTATTTCTGAAGAGAAACTCTTTTCTGTTTCTTTGTTTACAGTCACTTTATTTATTTCTATTGTACTTTACAATAGTGCATTGGTTTTGTCAGACACCAACATGAACCCTCCACGGGTGTAGACGTGTTCCCAATCCTAAACCCCCTCCCTCCGCCCTCCCCATACCATCCCTCTGGGTCAACCCTGTGCAACAGTCCCAAGCATCCTCTCCTGCACTGAAGCTAGACTGGCGATTCTTTTCTTATATGACATTACACATGTTTCAATGCCATTCTCGCAAATCATCCCACCCTCTCCCTTTCCCACAGAGTCCAAACGACTGTTCTATTCATCTGTGTCTCTTTTGCTGTCTCTCATACAGGGTTATCGTTACCATCTTTCTAAATTCCCTATGTTTACAGTCACTTTAAACTGTATTCCATCACTCCAACTTTGGATACACAGACTAGGGCCTCTACCTCTGCCACCAACAGTCCCTAGCTTCAGTTCCATTCAGTTCAGTTCCGTTCAGTCACTCAGTTGTGTCTGACTCTTTGTGACCCCATGAAATGCAGCACGCCAGGCCTCCCTGTCCATCACCAACTCCCGAAGTTCACTCAGACTCACATCCATCGAGTCGGTGATGCCATCCAGCCATCTCATCCTCTGTCGTCTCCTTCTCCTCCTGCCCCCAATCCCTCCCAGCATCAGAGTCTTTTCCAATGAGTCAACTCTTCACATGAGGTGGCCAAACTACTGGAGTTTCCGCTTTAGCATCACTCCTTCTAAAGAAGTCCCAGGGCTGATCTCCTTCAGAATGGACTGGTTGGATCTCCTCGCAGTCCAAGGCACTCTCAAGAGTCTTCTCCAGCACCATAGTTCAAAAGCATCAATTCTTCGGTGCTCAGCTTTCTTCACAGTCCATCTCACATCCATACATGACCACAGGAAACACCATAGCCTTGACTAGACGGACCTTAGTCGGCAAAGTAATGTTTCTGCTTTTGAATGTGCTATCTAGGTTGGTCATAACTTTTCTTTCAAGGAGTAAGCATCTTTTAATTTCATGGCTGCAGTCACCATCTGCAGGGATTTTGGAGCCCAAAAAATAAAGTCTGACACTGTTTCCACTGTTTCCTCATCTATTTCCCATGAAGTGATGGGACCGGAAGCCATGATCTTCATTTTCTGAAAGGTGAGCTTTAAGCCAACTTTTTCACTGTCCTCTTTCACTTGCATCAAGAGGCTTTTTAGTTCCTCTTCACTTTCTGCCATAAGGGTGGTGTCATCTGCATATTGGAGGTTCTTGAAATTTTCCCAGCAATCTTGATTCCAGCTTGTGTTTCTTCCAGTCCAGCATTTCTCATGATGTACTCTGCATAGAAGTTAAATAAGCAAGGTGACATTTTACAGCCTGATGTACTCCTTTTCCTATTTGGAACCAGTCTGTTTTTCCATGTCCAGTTCTAAATGTTGCTTCCTGACCTGCGCATAGATTTCTCAAGAGGCAGGTCAGGCATGGTCACCAATAACCATGAAAACGCAAGTTGTTTCAGAGTTCTCTCATCATGCATTAAAACAGCTGAATATGTATGTTTAATGATGAAATTTGTACCACTATTATTTACCATATTTTTATAGATTTTTAAACATGACAATACTCTACTAAAGTGAAAGTGAAGTCGTTCAGTCATGTCCGACCCTTTGTGACCCCATGGACTGTAGCCTTACAGGCTCCTCCATCTATAGGATTCTCAGGCAGGAATACTGGAATGGGTTGCCATTTCCTTCTTCAGGGGATCTTCCTAACCCAGGATTGGAACCCAGGTCTCCATTTCAAGCAGACATTTTACCCTCTGAGCCACCACGGAAGCCCAATACTCTACTGATGTTGTAATGCATTCTAAAGCATATGAGAAATATGAAATCAAAAAAGATTAGAAAAATGTTGAAATATCACCAAGTGTTTTTAAAATGTTTCTGTTCCAGTTTTGCTATCATTTATCAGAGGCTATAATAATATAACTACATTTTTATTTTTTGTATTTATGATGTTTTTGTCATCATCTTTTATGTATTTGGAGTTATGAATGATGCCAATGTTAAAATGAACATCTTAAAGACATCAGTTAAATCTTGGCTTAAAAACAAGCAAAAGAATGCACCAGTATTATTTGAAAAAGTATCAGTTGCAAATCTGAAAGTATAAAATGATTATATACAAAGAAAGAATCTAATAATGAAATGTGTATTAAGTAAATGTCTATTTCGTGATGACTTTGTAGTTTATAGGTAGTTTGAAAAGCTGACAACATATTTCGTAGAAGTGCTGTCATCTCTCTAACGTTTTGTTTAGTTTTGCCGAAGATTCCTTGTGGCTAAATTAATACTGTGGAGATACAACTGACACTTACTTTCTTTGGTAAGAATGTAAAATGCACCAGTTGCATAGTATGCTATTTGAGACCTGAAGGTTGTCAGCGCTGAGCTGGGGTTGAAGGCAAGGAATCTAACCAAAGGGAATACTTAAATACCAAGCCCCACAGAGGTAAGCCTGTCCTTAGAAGGAAAAGAGAATAGCTTTCTGGAGCTGTGACTAAGCACGTTTAAGGTAATTACTGATAATTATGATCCCGTTGCCATTTCCTTTATTGTTTTGGGTTTGGCTTTAAACACCCTTTTTGTGTTTCCTGTGTGCAGAATATCCTTTAGCATTTGTTGGAGAGCTGGTTTCGTGGTGCTGAGTTCTCTCAGCTTTTGCTTGTCTGTAAAGCTTTTGATTTCTCCTTCGTGTTTGAATGAGATCCTTGCTGGGTACAGTAATCTGGGCTGTAGGTTATTCTCTTTCTTCACTTTAAGTATGTCTTGCCATTCCTTCCTGGCCTGAAGAGTTTCTTTGGAAAGATCAGCTGTTACCGTTATGGGAATCCCCTCATGTGTTATTTCTTGTTTTTCCCATGCTGCTTTTCATATTTGTTCTCGTGTTTGCTCTTTGTTAATTTGATTAATATGTGTCTTGGGGTGTTTTGCCTTGGGTTTATCCTGTTTGGGACTCTCTGGTTTTCTTGGGACTGGGTGATTCTTTCCATGCCCACTGTAGGGAGGTTTTCAACTATTGTCTCCTGGAGGATTTTCTCATGGTCTTTCTTTTGGTCTTCTTCTTCTGGGACTCCTATAATTCGAATGTTGGAGCGTTTCATATTGTCCTGGAGGTCTCTGAGATTGTCCTCATTTCTTTTAATTCGTTTTTCTTGTTTCCTCTCTGATTCATTTGTTTCTACCATTCTATTTCACTAATCCTATCTTCTGCCTCTGTTATTCTACTATTTGTTGCCTCCAGAGTGTTTCTGATCTCATTTATTGAGTCATTCATTATCTATTGACTCGTTTTTATTCTTCTAGGTCCTTGTTAAACCTTTCTTGCATCTTCTCAATCCTTGTCTCCAGGCTATTTATCTGTGATTCCATTTTGATTTCAAGATTTTGGATCCTTTTCAGTATCAATATTTGGAATCCTTTCTCAGGTAGATTCCCTATCTCTTCCTCTTTTGTTTGATTTGGTGGGCATTTCTCCTGTTCTTTACCTGCTGAGTATCCCTCTGTCTCTTCATCTTGGTTCTATTGCTGCGTTTGGGGTGGCCTTTCTATATTCTGGGAATTTGTGGAGTTCTCTTCATTATGGAGTTTCTCCACTGTGGGTGGGGTTGTATCAGTGGCTTGTCAAGATTTCTTGGTTCGGGAGGCTTGTGTTGGAGTTCTGGTGGGTGAGGCTGGATTTCTTCTCTCTGGAGTGCAATGGAGTGACCAGTAATGTGTTATGAGACGCCAATGGTTTTGGAGTAACTTTGAGCTGCCTGTATATTGAAGCTCAGGGCTGTGTTCGTGTGTTGCTGGAGAATTTGCATGGTGTGTCTGACTCTGGAACTTGTTGGCCCTTGGGTGGTGCTTGGTTTCAGTGTAGGTATGGAGGCATTTGATGAGCTGCTATCAATTAATGTTCCCTGGAGTCAGGACTTCTCTGATGTTCTCAGGATTTGGACTTAAGCCTCCTGCTTCTGGTTTTCAGTTTTATTTTTACAGTAGCTTCAAGACTTCTCCACGTATACAGCACTGATGATAAAACATCTAGGTTAAAGATGAAAGGTTTACCCACAGTGAGGGGCACCCGGAGAGGTTCACTGTGTTACATGGAGGAGAGAAGAGGGAGGGGGTAGTTAGAAGTGACTGGAATGAGATGAGGTGGGATCAAAAGAGGAGAGAGAGAGAAAAAAAAAAAGAGGAGAGAGCAAGCTAGCCAGCAATCACATCCTTATGTGTGCTCCACCGTCTGGGCCACTCAGAGGTATTCACGGAGTTATACAGGGAAGAGGAGAGGGAGGAAGTAGACAGAGGTGGCCAGGAGGATAAAAGAGGGAAATGAAAAGCGGAGAGACAGATCCAGCCAGTAACCTATTCCTTAAGTGTTCTCCACCGTCTGGAACACAGAGATTCACAGAATTGGGTAGAGAAGAGAAGGGGGAGGGAAGAGACAGAGGCCACCTGGTGGAGAAAAAGGAGAGTCCAAAGGAGGAGAGAGTGGTCAAGCCAGTAATCTCACTCAGGTAAAATTGGGTAGTGAAGTTTGGGTTTTTAAATGTACAAAATTCACAACAAATACCAAAAAGCAAAGATTAAAAATCTAGAGTAGAAGTCGGATTTTTAAAAATGCAATATTAAGGAAAAGAAGAAGAAGAAGAAAAGCCACAAGAATTATTAAAACAACAACCACACAAAGACTATATACAGCATTTGCTTTAAAAAATAGTTTTTTTAAAAGTAATAGTAGGTTATAAAAATAAAAATTAAAAGGATAAATAGAGGACTTAAATATTTCTAAAAGTTAAAAAAAGAAGAAGAAGAAAAAGAAAAGAAGAAAAAAATACCACACAACAACATCAACAAAAAAGAAAAAAGAAAAATAAATAAAAATAGTAAAGATATAACTGACCCTTTCTCTGGTGTTGTGGGCAGTGTGGGGTTACTTCCAAGGCGGTTCCCTCCATTTAATTTCTTCTGTTTGCTGGTCTCTTCAGTGTCTGATTTCCATCCTAATGGGGGGGGGTGGGCAATGGTGGACACTTTTTATTTTTATTTTTTGGCTCCCTTGTTCAGTTGTGCTGTGGGGAGGGAGGGATGCTGCAAACAAATAACACCTGCGTGTGCTTTCAGTGTCTCAGGCCCACTGGGCCTGCCCCTGCTCATGGCGCACACCACTCAGGCTCTACGTTGCTCCAGGGTCTGAGGCCGGCCCTAGGCTGCACGCACCTCCCAGGTCTAAGCCACTCAGGTTCGGTGCTCAGGAAGCCCTCAGAGGCGCAGATTCAGTTGGGACTGCCTTTTGTGTCCTTCCGACGTCCGAGTAGCTCAGGTGTGTGGTGAGCGCGGTCACTGTGACTTATCGCCTTTCCCGTCTCTGCTGCTAGTTATCTGGATGTACCACTGGTGCCCCTTGTGAGGTGAATTGTGACTGTCCAGAACCCCCAGAAGTCTTAGCAAAGAAGCCTGCTTGCAGTTTTGTAGGTAAAGTCTCTCCGGGGCTGCGATCGCCCCCTTCTAGCCCATACGGTTCTGGCTGCCTGTCACTGGCGGGGGATGGTCTGTAACCGGCTATTTCTGTTCCATCCTTTGTTCTGTGTGCGGTCCTGGTGGTGTCTTATGTTCGGGCTTTTCACGAGGTAGCTATCCCACAGTCTGGTGTGCTAGCCCAGGTTCGTTCCTTGTGGTTATGTGCGGGGCGTTCCTGCCTGATTCTTAAAAGGCTCTGCAGCCCAAGCTTCCTGCGCCTCCCTGCCCTGCCCCCACTTGCTAGTGTCGGATGCAGGCGTCTGTGCTGCTTTTCCGCTGGGGGAGTTACTGTTGGGCTTGTAATCTGTTGGTTTTAATTATGTATTTATGTTTCCTTCCTGCTACGTTGCCCTCTGTGCTTCCAAAGCTCGCCACAGAATCGGCAGGGAGAATGTTTCTTGGTGTTTGGAAACCTCTCTTCTTAAGATTCCCTCCCCAGAACGGGATTCCCTTTCCGGGACGGAGCTCCCTTCCTACCTCCTTTGTCTCTTTTTTCATCTTTTATATTTTTTCCTACCTGTTTTTGAAGACAATGATCGGCTTTTCCGGGTGCCTGATGTCCTCTGCCAGCATTCAGAAGTTGGTTTTTGGAATTTGCTCATCGCTGAAATGTTCTTTTGATGAATTAATGTTCCTGGAAAAGAAAGCTTGTACTTCTGCATATGGACAAGCTTCCTCTCAGGGATGTTACTGAGTACACGTGCATGTTTGTGCACATGTGCGTGCAGAAATTTGAGTGCTTACCAAAATTTATGTTCCTGGAAAAGAAAGCTTGTACTTCTGCATATGGACAGGTTTCCTCTCAGCGATGTAACTGTATTCACCAATATATTTGACACATGTGTGCGTAGAAATTGGAGTGCTTACCAAAATTCATGTTCCTGGAAAAGAAAGCTGTACGCTGCATATGGACAGGTTTCCCCTCAGCGATGTTACCGTGTACACATGTATGTTTCTGCACATGTGCGTGTAGAAATCCCTGCCAGTTCGCTTGTGAGTATGAGCTACTGCAACTGACCTAGCCAGGTGATACAAGTTGGACAGCGAAACCATGAATTTCTTAGGGAACGGTACAGCGTCTCTGGCCAGCAGAAGCACTGATGCCAGGGAATCGCTCCCCGTTTTCTCACTGAGCAAACACGTTCTAGGCGGAATCACAGTCGTGCACCTAGGATGCTTGGCAGAAAGGAGAGGCAGGAGGAGACAGCCTGGGGAGTGTGAAGACGAAAGTCCACTACATCTGCAGTTTATGAAAAGTAGAAAATGTACCTAATGAGCTGGGAGGACAAACTGTACTTAATTAATTGAGTTATCTAAGAGGAGTTCCATCCAAACAGCCAAAAGTGCTTCCTGGTTTCCTCTTGCTGCCTATAGTAAAACATGAAGGGAATTTTTTTTTTTAATGTTTAAGATAAAGATTATTAAAACAGGGGACAAAACTTGCTGATTTGGGAATTTTCCAACTTTTTTTTTTACTCTGAATAATAGGCTGCAGGTTGAACTGCCTTAGCAAAAGTGACACAAATATGTGTTTTCTGTAGCTAAGTAATATTCTATTTGAATATATAGCGCAACTTCCTTATATTTTCATCTGCTGATGTGCATCTAGATTACGTGCATGTCATAGCTTTTGGAAAGAGAATTGTAATAAACATTGGGGCACATGTGTCTCTTTTGACTGTAATCCCCTCTGGGTATACGCCAAGAAGGGGGGTTGTTCAGTCATATGACAGTTGTAGTCCAACTTTCTCAAGGAATCACCAAACTGTTCTGCATACAGGTTGTAACAGTTTGTGTTACCACTAGCAGTGTATTAGGGTTAGCTTTTCTCCACAGCCTCCCCAGGATTTCGTGCTTGTAGAATTTCTGGTGATGGCCACTCTGAACCGTGTGATATGACGACACATTCAATTTTAATTTTTGTTTCTCTAATGATGAATGATTTTAAGCATATTTCATGTGTTTGTTAGCCATCTGTATGTCTTCTTTAAAGACACGTCTGTTTAGGGATTTTGCCCCCTTTTAGTGATGCTGTGAAAGTGCGTCACTCAATATGGCAGCACATTTGGAAAACTCACCAGCGGCTAAAGGGCTGGAAAAGGTCAGTTTTCATTCCAATCCCAAAGAAAGGCAGAACCAAAGAATGCTCAAATCACGGCACAATTGCATCCATCTCACACGCTAGTAAAGTACTGCTCAAAATTCCCCAAGCCAGGCTTCAGTAATACATGAACCATGAACTGCCAGATGTTTGAGCTGGTTTTACAAAAGGCTGAGGCACCAGAGATCAAAATGCCAACATTAGCTGGATCATTGACAAAGCAAGAGAGTTCCAGAATAACATCTATTTCTGCCTTATTGACTATGCCAAAGTCTTTGACTGTGTGGATCACAATAAACTGTGGAAAATTCGGAAAGCGATGGGGATAGCAGATCACCCGACCTGCCTCTTGAGAAACCTATATGCAGGTCAGGAAGCAGCAGTTCGAACAGGACATGGAACTACAGAGTGGTTCCAAGTAAGAAAAGGAGTCCATCAAGACTATGTATTGTCACTCTGCTTGTTTAATTTATATGCAGAGTATATCATGAGAAATACTGGGCTGGGAAAAGCACAAGCTGGAACAAAGACTGCCAGGAGAAATATCAATCACCTGAGATATGCAGATGACACCACCCTTATGGCAGAAAGTGAAGAGGAACTAAAAAGCTTCTTGATGAAACTGAAAGAGGAGAGTGAAAATGTTGGCTGAAAGCTCAAAATTCAGAAAACTAAGACCATGGCATCTGGTCGCATGACTTCATGGGAAATAGATGCGGAAACAGTGTCAGATATATTTGGGAGGGGGCTCCAAAATCCCTGCAGATGTTGACTGCAGCCATGAAATTAAAAGACGCTTGCCCTATGACAGGAAAGTTATGACCATCCTAGACAGCATATTCAAAAGCAGAGACATTATTTTTTCCACCAAGGTTCCATCTAGTCAAGACTATGGTTTTTCCAGTAGTCTTGTTAGGATATGAGAGTTGCACTATGAAGAAAGCTGAGCACTGCATAATTGATGCTTTTGAACTGCAGTGTTGGAAAAGACTCTTGAGAGTCCCTTGGACTGCAAGGAGGTCCAGCCAGTCTATTCTAAAGGAGATCACTCCTGGGTGTTCTTTGGAAGAAATGATGCTAAAGCTGAAACTCCAGTATTTTGGTCACCTCATATGAAGAGGTGACTCACTGGAAAACTCTGAAGCTTGGAGGGATTGGAGGCAGGAGAAGGGGATGACAGCGGATGAGATGGCTGGATGGCATCACTGACTCGATGGATGTGAGTTTGCGTGAGCTCAGGGAGCTGGTGATGGACTGGGAGTCCTGGTTTGCTGCAATTTATGGGGTTTCAAAAAGTCACACACGACTGAACTGAACTGAACTGAACTGAACTGAAGCAACTGACAAAGAATTTATCTCAAATATATACGAACAACTCCTGAACCTCAATTCCAGGAAAATAAACGACCCCATGATAAAATAGGCGAAAGGAGTAAACAAACATTTCTCCAAAGACAACATACAGATGGCTAACAAACACATGAAAAGATTTTCAACATCACTCACTATCAGAAAAATGCTAATCAAAACGATAATGAGGTACCATTTCATGCCACTCAGAATGACAGCTATCCAAAAGTCTACAAGCAATAAATGCTGGGGAGGGTATGGAGAAAAGGGAACACTCTTACACTGTTAGTGGAATTGCAAACTAGTACAGACACTATGGAGAACACTGTGGAGGTTCCTTAAAAAACAAACAAACAAACAAACAAACTGTAAATAGAACTGTCATACGACCCAGCAATCCCACTGCCGGCCATACACACCAAGGAAACCAGAACTGAAAGAGACACGTGTACGCCAATGTTCATCACAGCACTATTTCTAATAGCCAGGGCATGGATGCAACCTAGATGTCCATCAGCAGACTAATAGATAAGATAGCTGTGGTACATATACACAATGGAGTATTATTCAGCCAGTAAAAAGAATACATTTCAATCGTTCTAGTGAGGTGGATGAAACTGAAGCCTATTATACAGAGTGAAGTTAGCCAGAAAGAAAAATACCAATAGAATAAACTAGCGCATATGTGTGGAATTTAGAAAGATGGTTATGATAAACCTGTACGTGAGACAGCAAAATAGACACAAATATATAGAACAGTCTTTTGGACTCTGTGAGAGAGGGTGAAGGTAGGATTATTTGGGAGAATGGCATTGAAACATGTATAACATCATATATGAAACGGGTCGCCAGCCCAGGTTCAATGCATGATACTGGATGCTTGGGGCTGGTGCACTGGGACGACCCAGAGGGATGGTACGGGTTGGCAGAAGGGAAGGGGTTCAGGAAAGGGAACATGTGTACACCTGTGGCGGACATACGTTAATGTATGGCAAAATCAACACAATAATGTAAAGTAATTAACCTACAATTAAAATAAATAAATTTATTTTTTTAAAAAGAAATCATCCAAAAAGCTCCATACCTACATTGAAACAAACACCACCAAGAGCCAATAAGTTCCAGAGGAAGACATACCATGCAAATTCTCCAGCAACACAGGAACAGAGCCCGGAGCTTCAATATACAGGTTGCCCAAACAGCAGACCCATAGACATCTCAAACCTCACTACTGGACACTTCATTGCCCTCCAGAGAGAAGAGATGCAGCTCCACCCACCGGAACACTGACACAAGCTTCCCTAACCAGGAAACCTGACAAGCCCCTCGTCCAACCCCAGCCACAGGGAGGAACCTCCACAATAAAGAGGAACCACAAACTGCCAGAAAGAGAAAGACCATCCCAAACACAGGAACCCCCCCCACACCCAAAAAAAAGAAGGCCAACTTTCCTAATGAGATTTTGCATGCTTCATGGTTTTGGTTAGTATTTCTGCCAGCAGTCTGTATTTTAAGTTGATGCTGAAGTAAACACTTGGTTGAACATTACCCTTCAGTTGCTAGGAGACCAGTGACTTTGTCATGTCACAACTAACCTTCGATTGCTAGGAGACCAGTGATTTGGTGATGTCACAGCCGTTTGACTGGGAGGACCTCTGTGATTGTCCAGAGAGTTTCTCTCTGTAGGCCAGCCAAACATCATTTGAAGTTGCATTGTGTAAAAGCAGACAAATAAGAACATTATCTGAAGAAAGATTTCCCTGAGATGGCACATATTTCTTCAGAAATTCAAGATGGACCTCCTAAAGATGAATCCCCTGGTTCAGAAACCTCCATTAGATCTTATTGGTATGATTATACAACTGGGGACTCAGTTTTGAGATCTATGATTGAAGAATATGCTTTTCAGGCTTTGTCTGAGGATCTGGTGATCAAAAGGCCACCCTACACATATTCTGTCTCTGAAACAGATGATGTGAATGATTTTCTTTCACTCACATTTCCACAAAAACTTTGGAATATAGTGGAAAGTGATCAGTTTGAATCTATTTGGTGGGATGAGACAGGCACATGTAGAGTGATCAATGGAGAACTCTTCAGGAAAGAAGTCTTGGAAAGAAAGGAGCCTTTCAGAATATTTGAAACCAAGAGCATGAAGAGTTTAATTCGACAGCTTAATCTTTATGGAGTTAATAAAAACCGACAAACTGTTCAAAGATCGGCTGCACTACCTGTCTTTCTGGAAGAAGAAAACAACATCTCTCTTTTGAGGAAGGTATTCCAAAATTTTCACTTTTTGGCAATATGTCAGATTAAATCATGTGACCTAGAAAGCATGTTCATATATGTGGCTAAAAGGGAGTTTAAACTTGAGATAACAAATTATTGAAAAAGTTTTATCTTTTTGGAGTTGAGAACACCTGGAGGTTAGAATATTGGATGTTCAACAAACCTTCCTAGTGACTTGAAACCAGATACAAGTTCTGAAGCTATACAACATATTTTTAGTTGAGCATATACGTTCTAACATGTTACCTGTTAAAACTACCAACAGAGGTATTTTCTTTGATGTTATTTCATTGTTTCCATTAAAGGAAACTTATAGCGATATGAAGGAATGAAATTAGTAAAGAATGACAAATGAATATAATGGAGAAGAAAATATTGTAACAAAACCAAAACTTTATTCTCCCATATGACTACTAGGAGACTTCCAGCAGAACAGGACATTTAAAAAACACTCTGTAAAGGGCCAAAAAAGAAATATGTTAGGCTTTGCAAATATGATCATTGGCGATTAATTAAGTTTTCAGCCATAGACAATAACCAAAGAAACTGGCAAGTCCCTGTTCCAACTTTAAGGACTCTGAAAACTGAATTTCACACAATTTCCACGTCAGAAAATAAAATTCTTTTCGGTTTTCCTCAGCCATTAAAAGTGTAAAGCTCTAAAATTTAAAAAAAAAAAAAAAAGAAGAAGAAGAAGAAAAAGTAAAGCTCATTCTCAGCTCACCATAGACAGTGCAAAAACAGGGGCAGGCTGCCCTGCCTTGATTGAAATGTAATTCCAAGAGGAGGGGCGCCAAGATTCACTGTAAGGTCAAGTCCTTAAGCAAAGAACTGGCTTAAGGGAGGTCACCCCTGAGGGCTGTGAGTGCCGGACACCATCACTGGACTCCCCTGGTAGACTCGGAGGCCGTTCTCAGCCCTGTGCCCTGGCGACTGTGCCATCTGTTTTTTCTTTCTTCCCGTTTGGTGATCTGAGCAATCTTGCCCCAAGATCCTTGACATTCAGCCTGACCTCGCCCATAGCGGGTGCTTTTACGCGGTGGAGGGGGTGGGTGGGGGAGGGTTCATCACTCGCTCATGCGCCCAACTCGGCCTCGCGGCCAATCAGATGGCAGGCGCCGACACCTGGCAGCCAATCATGGGAGGCAGCCCGCACGCCTGTAGGGGGAGCTGAGGCGGCGCCCCAGACCTGAGGAGGCCTCATCCCATCAGGCTGGCCTCCTCAGGCTTAATCCGGGAACTGCTTAGGGCAGGTGAGCCGCAGCCGGTTCTGTCTCCTCCTCGAACAGGGACCGGTAAGGACTGGAGTGTGGTTCAGCCAAAGCGGTGCCTGAAGGCTAAAGGGAGGGTTTCTCGGGTCCCCACTCGCACCAGGCCTTGGCGTGGCGGCCGGTGCGGGCCCACGGGCCCTCAGGAGGGAGCGAGAGGCAGGACCCACAGGCCTCAGGCTCCTTTCGCCCTCTCCCCTCTCTAGTCTGGGCGAGCTCAGCTCTCCAGCAGCTTTCCGGCCCGGGGGCTGGGTGGGACAAGCCAGCTCGCGGAAAGGGCCTCTTAGGCCCCTGGCCCCGGGCACCACCCCCAGCTCTCCTGTGGAACCTAATGTATTTAAACACACACACACGAATCTTCACGGCCCAACCCGGTTCTGCACCCAGGCACAGTCAGGCGAGCGCAGCAAAAAAAAAAAACAAAAAAAAATCGATCTAGCGGCCTCTTCACTGCCCTGGTGCTTTGGTCGTTTTCCTGTTTCCCCTGCCTCTCCTCGGACTCCAGGGCTGCCCCGTCCCTGGGGGCCCCGAGATTCAGGCCTTTGGTTCGGGAAGTTGGCAGATGAGGTATTTGTTTGTTTGTTACTGAGAGAAGGGAGATGGCAGGAAGAAGCTCAGGGCTCAGTTCAATCACTTGGTCTGGTTGAGTGTGAGACGCCTGGTCAGCATCCGTAGGGTAGGACCAGGTAGGGCCTGGGGGGATAGAATGTTCCCGGAACAGGTGACTCACCCTGACCTTCCCCTCTACTCGTCCCCAGGATGTGACCGTTTGCTGTCTGGTAGGTCTCTTGCGCTCAGGATTTCAGTGGGCCCCTGAGGTAAGGTGACAGACATCTTTACAATAAGGGACAAAGTTGTGGCTTTCTTACTTTCCGTTTTTCTCCTTTCATTCGTGGGCTGACACCTGCTGTTGAGAGAGAGTATTCCTGATTGGGGATTACCTGTCCCTGATTGCGGGTGCTGACTTCAGGGCCATCATGGTTTCAGGTTTGCAGCTTTCTGAGTGGCAAGCTTAAAATCAGGCAGGGTGGCTTGCTTTCTCCTGCCTTCTTGAAAGAAAAAAAGTAAGAGCACCATGGGTCTTAAGCTGTGTAGAGCTGACTCCTACCACTTGGTGAGGCTAAAATGGGGCAATGCACATATCCTAAGGTTTTAGCTAGGAAAGCAAAGCAATGCAGGTGTGGGGGTTCCCTGGTGGCCTGGTGATTAGGATTCTGGGCTTTCACTGCAGTGGTCTGGATTCAATCTCTGGTCAGGGAACTGGGACCCCACAAGCCAAGCAGCACGGCCAAATGAATAAATGAATCAAGTGGTTCATTCAGAGAAAATGTGTTGTGATTTAACATGTGCACGTGGGATTACTTGCTCATTTCTGTACCCTTAAGGGCTTTATTTCATTAAGTAAGTGAACTCCACTGGATGGGGGCGAGGGACCATCTGAGTTCATTTCATGCGAGTAAATAAGATCATAGATAGCTCTATGCCCAGCAACTTGTGCCTACAGCTGTGTTGTATACTTATCTTGCTGGTACAGCTTTGAATTTCACAGCGTGTTTTGTTTGGTCACAAAGGGATCGAACACAGGATCCTGGCAGTGAGAAGGCTGAGTCCTAACCAAACCACTGGACTGCCAGGCAACTCCTGTGTTTCGGTGCTTTGGTTTGTTTTGTGCGTGTGTGTGTGTTTTAAATTTTTGCTATATTTATAGGAGAACTCTTCTGTGTGTAAGTATGATGTGAGTGGTATGAATAACTTGAAATGTTTGTGTTGTACATATGATCTCAAAATGGAATAGTTTGAAAGAACTTAACACTTGTTATCTCTTGGCCTAGGATCTCTCCTCAGGTAGTAGTCAAGCTTTGTCTGGCTTGGCAACCTCTGAAGACTTAGCTTGTTGAATCTAAGCTCTCTCACTTGTCTGTACTCATGAAGCCTCAGTTCCTCCTTCTGTGGGCCTCTCCAAGAGGCTTCTCTTGTGAAGGCTGCTGTCTTTTCTCAGAATGAGTGATTCAGGAAAGCACTTGCACCCATGATAAAGTGCAGTCTTTTTTTCAGATGTTACACATCTTCACTTGTGTATTTGCTTAGTCTCACAGGTCTACCCTGTGATAGATTGAGAGAGAACTACACAGGGGTGGGAATATCAGGAGATTCCATTCACTTGAAGGCTGGTTACCATACCCATTAATCCACCATGCCAGCCTTTATTTTCATATGATCTCAGTTCTGTTACTGTGAGCAAATTATTTGGCTTGTGTACCCTTCTTGTGTGGTGCTACTGCTGCTGAGACGCTTCAGTCGTGTCCAACTCTGCAATCTCATGGACAGCAGCCCATCACGCTCCCCCATTCCTGGCATTCTCCAGGCAAGAACACTAGAGTGGGTTGCCATTTCTTTTTCCAATGCATGAGAGTGAAAAGTGAAATTGAAGTCTCTCAGTAGTGTCCGACCCTTTGAAACCCCATGGACTGCAGCCTACCAGGCTCCTCCATCTGTGGGATTTTCCAGGCAAGAGTACTGGTTTGGGTTTCCATTGCCTTCTCCAGCTTGTGTGCTCTCTGGCCTGATGTACTCAATTCTTGATCTACTCAGTTCTAGACCTACTCATTTCTTGATATTCTAGCAAGTCTCCTCTTTGTCCTGGATTAAGGTTTCTGTTTCTCTGGATGGTTCCCATCAGCAAACAGACTGACTATAATGTGACCTGTCATTAAAAATCCATCTTTCGGTGACACATTCTGCTTCTGCTGCTTTTATTTCATATTTGCTTATTATAGACTTCTGCAGAGTTGTTCCTAGGCTTTGTTATCTCGAGTTCTCTCATTTTCCTATAAAGCCACTCTTGCCAAGGCCACAGGTGAATTTCAAATGTTTAACTCAGTGGTCAAGTTTTAGTTGTTATTTTATTTAATTTATTGGCATCCTTTATCAGAGTAGTTCATTTCCTCCTCCCTGAAAAAAATGTTTCACTTGGATTACAGAGTGCTTCTCTTTCCTGCTTCTCTTGCACATACAATGTGTGACCTTTGTGTCCGGCTTTATTCAGATATCCTATTTTCTTGTTAAATTCTTATTTATTTAGCTATGTGGCATGTGGGATCTTAGTTCCCAGCCCAGGGATGGCACCTGTGGAGAGTCTTAAACACTGGATCTCCAGGAAAGTCCCCTCGTTTGTGTACTTTCAAGATTCCTCCATTTCATGGCTGTATAGCAGTGAATGTTTTTGGTTTATTTTTATGGCTGAATATAGTATATGAATATGGCAAATGGCTTCCATGCAGTCCATTTTGAGCATATACTACAGTTTGTTTATCCATTCATCAATGAATGGATAATACGTGGATGGTGTACTCCTTGTGGCTATTGTGAGTAATGTTGCTGTGAACACTGATTTTGCATGGACTGAACATTTTCAGTGTTGTGGATATATACAAAAGATGAAATTGCTGTATCATATGGATACTCTATATTTAACTTTTGAGGTACTGACAAACCACTTTTGCAAGAGTGGTTGTACCATTTTACAGCAATTACCTCAACAATATCTGAAGATTCCTTTTCTCCACATCCTCTGCAGCACTTGTTATTATTCGTCCTTTTGATTGGGTGTGAAGTAGTATCTCAGTGAGACTGATTGACATTTTGCTCGGGGCTTCCCTGGTGGCTCAGCAGGGAAAGTGTCTGCCTGCAAGGTAGGAGACCTGGGATCAATTCCTGGTTGGGAAAGATCCCCTTGAGAAGAAAATGGTAATCCACTCCAGCACTCTTGCCTGGAAAATCCCATGAACGGAGGAGCCTGATAGGCTACAGTCCATGGGGTTGCAAATAGTTGGAAATGTCTATTCAAATTCTTTTCCTGGTTGTTAAATGCTTTTTTTTTAATTGTTGTAGAAAACATCCAACTTAAATTTTTACCATTTTAACCATTTTTGCATGCTAAGTATTTCACACAGTTTCATCAGCCTTTTGGAGAAAGAAATGGCAACCCACTCCAGTATTCTTGCCTGGAGAATCCCATGGAGAAGGGAACCTGGTGAGCTTTAGTTCATGGGGAAGCAAAGTTGGGCACAACTGAGTGACTAACACATGTACACACACATAGTCACAGTGTTGTTTTGTTGTTGTCATTGTTTTAGCTGTGCTATGCAGGTTGAATGACAGTTCCCTGGTTGAGGATCATACCCAGGCCCCTGATAGGAAACTGTGGAGTCCTAACCTCTGAACTACTAGGGAATTCCTTATCACATTGTTATGAAACAGATCTCTACACCTTTACATCTTGCAAAATTGAAACTCTATACCCATCACCTGTCCCGTTAAACAACAACTCTTCTTTTCTTGCCTGTTGACCTAGACCATGGACTCTATCGTTCTTTTTTGTTTCCTTTCTATTGCTTGACTATGTTAGCTATTTCATACAAGTAGAAACTTACAGTATTTTTCTTTTTGTATGACTGGCTTATTTCATTTGGCTTGATGTGTGAAATGATCATGCATGTTGTAGCATGTGACAGAATTTTCTTTATATGGCTAAATAATGTTTCATTGTATGTATATATCACATTTGATGGACATTTAGAAGCTTCCACCTCTTAGTTGTTGCGATTAGTGCTGCTGTGAGCATGGCTGTGCAAATATCTCAAGACCCCATGTTAACTTCTTTTGAATTTATATCCTGAAGTGGAATTGCTGAATCATGCGTCAGTTCTATTTTTTAATTTTTGGAGGAGCCTTTAAACTGTTTTTTGTAGCGTTGCACCATTTTAAATCTATTCATAACACACAAGGATCCAGTTACTGTACATGCTTGCCAACAGTTGTCCTTTCCTTTCCTTCCCTTTACGTTTCCTTTCCTTCATATGTAAACACACACACATATGCACACACAATTTTTTTCATATCCTTTTCCATTATTGTTTACCACAAATTATGAATATAGTTCCTTGTGCTATACAGTACGATCTTGTTTGTCTATTGTATATATTATAGTTCACATCTGCTAGTCACCAGCTCCCAATCTATGCCTGCCCAACCTCTCCCCTCTTGGGAATCACACAGTCTGTTCTCTATGTCTGTGAGTCTGTTTCTGTTTCATAGATAAGTTCATTTGTGTCATATTTTAGAGTCCATGTAAGTGATACCATATATTTGTCTTTCTCTTTCTTTTTTTTTAATTTTTATTTTTAGTTTATTTTACTTTATAGTGCTGTATTGGTTTTGCCATACATTGACATAAATCCGCTATGGGTGTACATCAGTTCCCAATCCTGACCCCCCCTCCTGCCTCTCACCGCATATCATCTCTCTGGATCATCCCTGTGCACCAGGCCCAAGCATCCTGTATCCTGCATCGAACATAGGCTGGCGATTCATTTCTTACATGATAGTGTACATGTTTCAGTGCCATTCTCCCAAATCATCCCACCCTCCCCCTCTCCCTCAGAGTCCAAAAGTCCATTCTATACATCTGTATCTCTTTTGCTGTCTTGCATACAGGGTTATCATTACCATCTTTCTAAATTCCATGTATATGTGTTAGTATACTGTATTGGTGTTTTTCTTTCTGGCTTACTTCACTGTGTATAATCGGCTCCAGTTTCATCTATCTCATTAGAATTGATTCATATAAAGTCTGCAAGCAGTAAATGCTGGAGAGGGTGCAGAGAAAAGAGAACCCTCTTACACTGTTGGTGGGAATGCAAACTAGTACAGCCACTATGGAGAACAGTGTGGAGATTCCTTAAAAAATTGCAAATAGAACTGCCATATGACCCAGCAATCCCGCTGCTGCGCATACACACCGAGGAAACCAGAACTGAAAGAGACACATGTACCCCAATGTATATCGCAGCACTGTTTATAATAGCCAGGACATAGAAACAACCTAGATGTCCATCAACAGATGAATGGATAAGAAAGCTATGGTACATATACACAATGGAGTATTACTCAGCCATTATAAAGAATATATTGTCTTTCTCTTTCTGACTTCCTAAGTATTCTTTTTAATGCTAGTGTAGATTCAAGTATATACTTAACTTCATTTTCAAAACATTTGTTGCTACTGTATAGAAATGTGATTGACTTTTAAAATATTTGTCTTCTATTCTGCAAGCTTTATATTAATTCTAATACTTGTGGTTTCTTCAAAATTTTCTATATAAAAAAGTATGTTATCTCCAATATACTTTGACTTTTTCCTTTCCATCCTGAAGGCTGTTTTTTCTTTCTTTTTTTTTTTTAAACAACAGCAACAATTCCTTTTTCTTACATAATTGCTCTGGTTATAGAACTGCCAGTATAATGGTGAGCCGAAGTGTGTAATAGACTTCCTTGTGTTGTTCCCAGTCTTAGAGGGAAAGCTTTCAGTTTTTCATTCTTAAGTATGATGTTAGCTGTGGATCTTTTACAGGTACCCTTTGATTGAGAAAGTTCTCTTCTGTTCTTAATTATTAAGTGTTTTTTTAACCCCTGTTATGAAAAGGTGCTAGATTCAAGGAAATGCTTTTTCTGCAGGCTGATGTGTTTTTTGTTCTATTGTTTTAAAATGGCATAATGTTGATTGACTTTCATATAATGAACCAACTTTGCATACCTCCCTAAATCCCATGTGATCATGGTATACAATCTTTTTTATATGTTGTTAGATTTTGTTTGCCAGTATTTTGTTGAGGACTCTTTCACTTGTATTCATAAGGGATATAAGGTGTGTGTGTGAGATGTCTGTCTGATATTGGTATGAGAGAAAGACTGGCATCACTTTGCCTGCTATGTGGGGAAGAGACCTGTGGAGTGAAGGATGAAGCATTGTTGGATTTAGGTTTAGCCAGGATTAGAGGGATAAATTTAGGATATATCAGTGTGGAATTGGGGTGAGATTATCAAGAGAGTTCATTGTCAATTTCCTAGGCCTGTGTTAAGTGCTTGACATTGAATTATGCTGTTTGTTAACTAGGTATAGCTACTTTATACTTTGAATTTGCTACCTATTTTATTAATGTTTATGAAATTAGAATTTGTAAATCAGTTGTAATGTGCATTTCAGATACATTTTCTTCCAATTTTACTACAAAACAAGATGCCATTGAATAGCTGATGCCTTTTAAAAAGAGCTGTTAACCTTAAGTCTAAGAAATAAGCATGTTTGTCTTTAAAATACAGAAACACATTTGAAAGTTATAAATTTGCCCAAGAAGATGCAGCTGGTGTGCAGTTAACTTAGAATTCCAACTTAATCTTCTTTGACTCCAAAGTCCATGTTTCTCAACACTGTGCAATAATGCTTTTGTAAAATTACTCGTCCTTTACATGTGATTTCACCTAATGATCAGTAGTGTTGGTTTTTTTTTTCTTTATTTTTCTAAATAGGAGATTAAAGTGAACATGGGACAAAGCTATGATTCTAGAGCCATGTAAACTTGTAGTCATAGGTTTTTCACCTGTCATTGAGTCTCTTTGACACTCAGTATCTTTGTAAGATAAAGGTGTTTATAATTACCCTAGAGTTTTGGAGATAATCAAATAGCTCATTTTTCTGTACTTAACTAATCTGTAGTATGTTTACACTTAGGTGGCAGTTTGTATAAAGGAAGCACTGGGACTTGTGGCCGCACCCTCTAAGAATAAAAAAGTATTAAAAATATGGAACTCCCATGTATGTTACGTGAAGAAGAACAAGAGCCAGAAGTACGGAAAAGGGAGGGAGAGACGAAACAAGTAGATGATGATGATGATGATGATGAAGTGATCTTGGTTGGAGTGGAACATGTAAATGAAGATGCTGACGTGATCTTTGTTGGGATGAGCTCAGCTTCAAAACCAGTCGTTTCAAACATACTGAACAGAGATACCCCAGGTTCTTGTTCAAGGAGAAAAAGGTATGGTCACTTCAGGAAAGGTAACGCTCACAGATTACAGCCTGTTAGTCATGTGACTCCTACACTAGAAGCAAAGACTGTCTTGCCAGTTTCTGACTCTGAGTTAAGATCAACAGATAGTCCTGTTACTATTGAGCGTTTGTTTCAAGCTGAGTATAAAAATATTTCACCACAAACAGTGCCTAATAGCTTCTCAAAGGAGTTATGTTCTTCTTTGATTACCTTCACAAGTTCATTGCAGCATCCAGTAGAAACAGCAGTTTCTTCAGGAGATATGAATAAAAGTCCTCATGTATCAAAGCGACTTTCCACTTCTGAAACAAATAGCACAAATCCCAAAAGGCCTAAACTCAGTGATGGCATTATAGGGGAACATTCTTTAGCTTTGTCCCCTTCAGGTATTTTTCATACAGTGACTATTCAGCAAAGCACACCAGACCGTGTCCATACCTCACTAAGCCATGTTCAGAATGGAGAACCTTGTCCAACACCTTTTCCAGAGGACAATGTTCATTGCAAGCCTGTAAGACTTTTAGGGGAAAATGGACTGACAAAAACTGATTTTCCAAGTTTAGCAAGTCCAAACAAGATTGTTGACCCCACAGAAGGAAATCTGATTGTGTTTCTTCGTGACTTCTACTATGGAGGCTTATAGGAGTTGGGTAGCCAGAACCGAAGACCCACACAGGGTTTAAATGCCTCAGCTGCTTGAAAGTTCTAAAAAATGTCAAGTTTATGAATCACATGAAGCACCATTTGGAACTTGAGAGGCAGAGAGGTGACAGCTGGAAAACCCACACCACCTGCCAGCACTGCCTCCGCCAGTTTCCGACTCCCTTCCAGCTGCAGTGTCACATTGAAAGTGTCCACACTCCCCAGGAGCCCTCCGCAGTCTGTCAAATCTGTGAGTTGTCCTTTGAGACAGATCAGGTTCTTTTAACAGCACATGAAAGACAATCATAAGCCTGGTGAAATGCCCTATGTATGCCAGATTTGCAGTTACAGATTATCATTTTTTGCAGATGTGGATGCACATTTCAGAGCATACCATGGTAACACTAAGAATTTGCTTTGCCCATTTTGTCTCAAAATTTTTAAAACTGCAACAGCATACAGACGTCATCATAGAGGGCACTGGGAAAAGAGTTTTCACCAGTGTTCCAAATGTTGGCTGCAGTTTTTAACTTTCGAAGAGGAAAGGGAGCACAAGACCCAGTGTCATCAAATGTTTAAGCCTAAGCACCTAGGAGGATTATCTCCTGAAACAAAAATTGTTATTCAGATATCACTGGAACCCCTTCAACAAGGACTGGTGGAAATAGCATCCGTTACTGTGAACACGTCTGATTTTGAATCATCACCCCCCAAATCTAAAAGTAGGAGGTCAGAAAAAGAAAAAAAAAAGTTAATTCTACTTTCAGTAAGTCTGAAGCAAGTATTTCAGTCAAAGTTGAAAACCCCATTAAAAACAAAAAAATTATAGGGTTATTCAATAATATCAAATATAGGGAAACTGATGGGTAATTTATGTGTTTTTGTTTTAAATACAGAAAGTACAGTTTTGTTTGATCTGCATATTGAGATGTTGTTTAAAAGTCTATTATCTGTTTTTCATATAATTGTCAACATGTAAAAAAGAATGTGTGTGTGAGAGAATTAGAGAAGGGGAGAAAGGAAAAGTAACAACTTATATTGGTATTTCATGTTACTTGTAAGTTCAAAAGCTCTACTATACATATAATCTGTAGTGTTTTAGCAACGTAGTTTTCAACTGTTTCCATGCCTTGAAGATCTCAGTATCAACTATATAGCCAGACTTGAATGTCTTTGTTATGATATGGACCCCTGTACTGCTGAACTCTCTGAAGTGCCTCTTGTGCTGATCTAATATAACCTGGCTCTGAAATCGTGCAGTGAAGAAGTTGATGGAGAAGCTATAATGTGAGTTTGGACCAGACACGGGATTTAATCAGTGAAGAGCTGTGGCTTCTTGTCCCAGCTGAGGAAGAGGCATGCATTCACTCCAGGCATAGAGCCAAGGTAGAAGGAACACTGTCTCAGAGTGTTTTTACCTAGCCCAGGGACATCTCAAGGAAGCCGACCATTAAAATACCTGTGTTTGCATGCATCAAGCAGGCCCTGTGTATCATTGACTGCAGTTGGAGAAGCAGAGATAGTTAATAGAATGAGATCTGGTGCCTGTGGACCTCCTGTTGAGTGATCAAAAGGGGAATTTGATTCATTACATCCCCTTTCCCATTTGACTGGCCTATAATCACAATGAGGTAGGCATATCTGTGTCAGACACAGTAGTAAAGCAAGTTAAAATTCCCAAAGGAAAAAGCCTTGACGTCCCCTTTGATTTGTGCTGGACCCATAGTTTTAACTGAAAAGGATCAAACACAGGAAATCTGTTCAGTTTTCAGTTTTCGAACTGGGCTAAATTGAGTTCTCTTACCCTTAAGCTACAATGGAGTTGTCCAAGAATAGTAAATATAGTGGATAAAAATAGTCTAGGATGATTAAACCCTTTTTAGAACTTTTCCTTACCTTTTCCAGTTACATGTGTCTTACCCTAGTTGAACATGTGAAGATTTCAGTTTTGTATCTTATCTTGCCTTGGACACAAATGTAGCACAGTTAACAGCTAATTCTTTGCATGTGTAATTTCCCATTGTATCAAACTAATTGAGTTTCAGTCTTACTTGACACAGTCTGATGTGCAAGAATTATTTCATTTATTTCAGTAATTATCAGGTCATAGAGTTATCCTTCCTCTAATCTATCCAACTATCTAATCTGTGATTATACGTGTGAAAATCTTTTTTCTTGCGGTCTCCAAGGGCTCTTTCACAGACCTGTGGGGTACCCTCTAAGTATTGGTTCCTGAAATCAGCACACTTGGCTGCCTCCGTAGGTTCTTGGAGTTGAGTCTCCTCCTGGAGTTGAATGTCACCCCTTCTCCACTTCTGGCACAGATAGATACCTAGCAATCTCTGTGCACCATTCAAGGAAGCTGGGATCCTGTCTGTAGACCTGTGCCAGGAGCAATCTCTCTGTTTCCTCTTCCTTTCTCCTCCTCTTTGTCTCTCCCCACTCTCCCCCCTCCTCAATTTATTTAAATCCTCTAAGCTTTCGCAAAATGCTGGAAAGTGATGATCACCAAGGGGTTATCATCCCTCTCAGAACTGAAGAGGAAGGACTACAGATGACTAAGCTGTAGTGAGTCTATTGTCTCTACTTTAGGTAATTTCCTGAGTGTAAATTCAAATGCAAATACATTGTATTTATGTACTCAAAGCTTGATTGGTGTATTTGCACTTTGAATATTTTACTAGGCCTTTCCATTTAGTTTACTTGGGCCAAAGCACTTTGCTAAGTGTCAGCTGAAACCACTTTTAGGTGTATAAAGAAGTGTGTGTGTGTTCTGGTCTCAGGTGAAAACTCTATGTATAAATAAATGTGCAGACTATTGCATTCTTATCTCCTTTCTTGAATTTCTGTAGTAAAAATACGAAATCTTTCAGTTATGTGTTTTTATTGTTACTTAGTATTATCAACACTGTTATTGTTAGTTGCTCTGAAGTATGCTCCTGAGGAGTACAAGTTGTATTTATTGCCAAATAAAAAGGTTCCAGCAATATGGTCCTTGACTGCTTCCTCTCTTCCATTCTCTGTCCTCCTACTCCGCTTTTTTCCCCACTAATGTGCTCTTTTTGACAACACTGGCCTTGGTTTTCCTCCATCAAATTCCATTTCTTCCCGATCCAAAGACTGCAAGTGCTGTTCTTCTGGGAATGCTCTTTCCCTAGGCCTGCATGGCTTGCTACCTCCCTTGTTTGAGCTTCACCAATGCTGTTCAAATAACACAATCAAATCTCCAACCCCCTCTCTTTCCTCCTCCTCCTTAAAGGCACTTTGAGTCTCTATCCTCTTCTTCCCTCTCCAGCCTAAATTTCCTAGATTTTCATTAAAAAAATAAGAAGAGATAATAACATCAGGGCTTTTCTTCTTAGAATTAACTTGAGTCAGTTTTTTTGCCTGCAAATAAAAGATAGTTAATAGTGAGTTGAGTTCTTTCAGGAGCTACTTCTGTTTTTCTATTGATATCTCTGTATTTTTTTCACACAATGACACTTTGGTTTGTTTAGAAATATACTGAATATCTGTCAAGATATTTTGTTACTGCCCTTTGTGAATTTCCTTGTCTGGTTTGCTTGTTCTTTCAGGTAAAATTATTTTATTAATAAAGAGAAGGGGACGACAGAGGATGAGATGGTTGGATGGCATCACGACTCGATGGACATGGGTTTGGGTGAACTCTGGGAGTTGTCGATGGACAGGGAGGCCTGGTGTGCTGCGATTCATGGGGTCGCAGAATCAGACACAACTGAGCGACTGAACTGAACTGATTATAACAAATGAGAGCTGTCTCGAGGTGACGTATATTAATTTTCTCCATGAAAATGAGAAAGCTTTTATTCTCTCAAACAATGTCTATAGTCTCTTCAGCTACATGTATGTATTTACCCCCTTATTTTTAGAGCAAGTAAAAATCAACAAAAGTGAAACTATTAATCCAGAATCACAAATGCTATTTCCAAGAAAGCTATCTGCTACTAGAAATATTTAAGTTATCCATTAATATGAGAAAAACAATTCAGTCTTGGTCTTCATGACGACACGCTCTACCTTTGGACATCAAAGCAGCTCATTTCAAATGGCACGCTAAATGCTGATTTAGCAACATCTCACACTGCGTATTCATCAAATCTTGGCTTTCCTTTCCCTCATGAACTCTACTGATTTTAAAATTAGGTTGATCATTAACAATATTTTGCTTGAGATCACTTTGATGCTTATTCTAAAGTGCTTAAAAGCGTATTTCAAGATAAGGCATGAAATGTTTAAAAACAATTATATCTAAGAATAGTCAAGAGACCACCTAATTCTACTGTCACTTGAAAACACTGACATAAGCATTAGCCAGTATGGGACAATGTCTTCTTGACTTAAATGACAAAAACGGGCATCAAAATAAAGAGAAAGAAACAGATAATTAATATAAAACCAGTACATTACTAAATTTTGTATTAAGGCCTAACATCAAAGTGATAGCCACTGCAGCCATGATTAAAAAGTTCCTGCTCCTTGACCATTAAGATGTGACCTAAATCAAATCCCTGATGATAATACAGTGGAAGTGAGAAATAGATTTAAGGGACTAGATCTGATAGAGTACCTGATGAACTATGGACGGAGGTTTGTGACATTGTACAGGAGACAGGAATCAAGACCATACCCAAGGAAAAATAAAATGGCAAAATAGCAAAATGGCTCTCTGAGGAGGCCTTACAAAACTGTGAAAATAAGGGAATCAAAAGGCAAAGGAGAAAAAGAAAGATAGACCCGTTTGAACGCAGAGTTCCAAAGAACAGCGAGGAGAGAAAAGCAAGCCATCTTCAGGGATTACTGCAAAGAATTAGAGGCAAACAATAGAATGGAAAAGACTAGAGATCTCTTCAAGAAAATTAGAAATACTAAGGGAACATTTCATGCAATGATGTGCACAGTAAAGGATAGAAATTATATGGACCTAAGAGAAGCAGATATTAAGAAGAGGTGGCAATACATAGAAGAACTGTACAAAAATGATCTTCATGACCCAGATAATCACGATAGAAAGTTCACTCACCTAGACCCAGACATCCTGGAATGGGAAGTCAAGTGGGTCTTAGGAAGCATCACTATGAACAAAGGTAGTGGAGGTGATGGAATTCCCGTTAAGCTATTTCAAAACCTAAAAGATGATGCTATGAAAGTGCTGCAGTCTATGCCGGCAAATTTGGAAACCTCAGCAGTGGCCAGGGGACTGGAAAATGTCAGTATTCATTCCAATCCCCAAGAAAGGCAATGTCAAAGAATGCTCAAACTACTGTACAATTGCTCTCATCTCACACACTAGAAAGGTAGTGCTTAAAATTCTCCCAGCCAGGCGTCACTAATACTTAAACCATGAACTTCCTGATGTTCACCATCTGCAGTGATTTTGGAGCCCCCAAAAATAAAGTCTGACACTGTTTCCACTGTTTTCCCCATCTATTTCCCATGAAGTGATGGGACCAGATGCCATGATCTTCATTTTCTGAACAGTGAACTTTAAGCCAACTTTTTCACTCTCCTCTTTCACTCTCATCAAGTGGCTTTTTAGGTCCTCTTCACTTTCTGCCATAAGGGTGGTGTCATCTGCATATCTGAGGTGATTGATATTTCTCCCAGCAATCTTGATTTCAGCTTGTGTTTCTTCCAGTCCAGTGTTTCTCATGATGTACTCTGCATATAAGTTAAATAAGCAGGGTGAAAATAAACAGCCTTGATGTACTGGTTTTCCTATTTGGAACCAGTCTGTTGTTCCATGTCCAGTTCTAGCTTAAGGGGATACCAAATATTGATAGGCTGTGCCATCATAGGCCCCATTAACTCATTGTTTAATATCATAAGAACTGTATGCTTGATTTTCATTTTTTCATGGCATGTTCAAGGCACATTATGAGAAACTGGAATGTCATGATGAGGGACAAGAAAGAACCAAGAGTGCTTTTCTTGGAAAATGATTCAACTAAAATACCTGGGAGTCAAGGTGATCTTAAATGTTCAAGACATATTTCATGCACAGTTGTGAATCAAATTGCCATTGAATATGTTTTGTGTTGTTTGGTTAAAAATGACACCATCCCCCATGAAACAGTCAGCTGACACTCAAGATGTGTGCTGTGCTAAGTTGCTTCAGTTGTGTATGACTTTGTGTGACCCTGTGGACCATTGCCCACTAGGCTCTTCTGTCCATGGGATTCTCCAGGCAAGAATCCTGGAATGAGTTGCTGTGCCATCCTCCAGGGCATCTTCCCAACTCAGGGATCAAACCCATGACTCTTATGTCTCTTATGTCTCCTATATCTCCTGCATTGGCAGGCACGTTCCTTTCAGCTAGTGCCAACCTAGGAAGCCCAGGTCAGCCATAGCAAATTCATTACCCTCTTCTTTCCTGATTGCACTGAAAAAATAATCTGTGAACAGTTCCACCTCTTTAAAAAAATAAATTTTTTTTAAAAGAGTACACTTCAAAATTGTAATAACATGGGCCGTCTTTCTTAAAGATATTTCTAGAGCTGTGGGTCCTTGGAAGAAAAGCTATGACAAACCTAGACAGTGTACTAAAAATAGAGATGTTACTTGACACACAAAGGTTCATCTAGTAAAAGCTATGGTTTTTCCTGTAGTCATGTGTGGATGTAAGAGTTGGACCATGAAGAATGTTGAGCCCTCAAGAATGGATGTATTTGAACTGTGGTGTTGGAGAAGACTCTTGAGAGCATCCCTTGGACTGCAAGGAGATCCAACCAGGACATCCTACAAGAGGTCAGTCCTGAATATTCGTTGGAAGGACCAATGCTGAAGCAGAAACTCAAATACTTTGGCCACATGATGTGAACAGCTGACTCATTGGAAAAGACCTGGATGTTGGGAAAGATTGAAGCCATGAGGAGAAGGGGGTGACAGAGGATGAGATGGTTGCATGGCATCACTGACTCAATGGACATGAGTTTGACCAATCTTTGGGAATTGGTGATGGACAGGGAGGCCTGGCATGCTGAAGTCCATGGGGTGGCAAAGAGTTGGACACAACTGACTCTGTGAACTGAACTGAGAGCTCCTGCAAAGCTTGGGTTACACAGATCAGTGATAAAATACTCCCTGTGATTGTACAGAGACAGAAACTAATGATGAGAGTACATCACTGTATGCATTGGGGTGGAGGTTTTTTATTTTTATTTTTTATTTTTATTGTTTTGACAGGCTTCTCTGTTACCAGAGATGTACTCTCCAAGTACTTTGCAATTGCATCCTCTTTGCAACTGCATCCTCTTTGCATGACTCAGCTCTCTCTTTGGAGACAAGGGAACTCAGAAGAGTGACCACCAGGGAGGTGATATCAAGAATGTCCTGGGTTTGTAGAAGCCTGTGCTATCTTATGCTCTCCTCTGGATGGCTTCCTAGTCATAGCTGATAAGTCATGCGTGTGATTTGTGGCTTTTGAAATCTGATTCTGCACATAAGTTCCTCCTCCTTTTGTTCTGATCTCTGGTGGTTGTGATTTTCCACATCAGTCAAAGCTCAACATCTGAGCTCTACTGAACACCGCTTTCCTGTGTTGACTCCTTGATGTCCATCGAGTATGTCCCTTGACCTGCCTTCCCAGCTCACTTAGTCCTTGTTTACATTCGTATTCCCTGCCCTGTGTTGCTTTGAACCACTGCCAATCTGTGATCTGTTCTGGGTGGGGGAGATGCTTTTACCTGTCTACCTAAAGGATAAGCTGCATTTGCTCACATGATACAGGATCATTCCCCTGCTTCCATATCTGTCCTTCTGGGAGCCCCCCACACCCCACCCACCACTGCCTCCAGGGTATCCTTCAGGTTTCTGAAACTCAAGGCCAAATTCCTCATCTTCCTCTTTCAGTACTTATTTTTAACAGCTCCCCTGCCAGGGCACTGCACTCATCAGGCTGAAATTCTTCATACGGGGCCTGGGTTCGGACCCCTTCTCATGGAATATACACCCCTATTTGTGCCGGGCCTTTCAAGTTGCTGTCCAGGGAAGGTCTTTCATCGCCATCCACAAGCTTTGCCCCTCTTACCCCCACTGCCATGACCCAGTCGCTTCCTAAGTAGGTCCTGACTCATGAGAATTGGGGGTCCCATGGCCTTCATGTGTAAACATCTTTCATCATCTGTAAAGTCCATTGAATGAAATATGAAAGCTTGCTTCCAAAAAGACTTCCAGTGTGTGTTTTTCTTTTTTTTTTTTCCCCTTCCCTCTTGCTGTTTTCAGAATAAATCTTTGCATAAGGACAGCAAAGCAGTATGCTCATTTTGGGGAGGGATGCTGGGAGGGATTGGGGGCAGGAGTAAAAGGGGACAGCAGAGGATGTGATGGCTGGATGGCATCATCAACTCGATGGACGTGAGTTAGTGAGCTCCGGGAGTTGGTGATGGACAGGGAGGCCTGGCGTGCTGTGATTCATGGGGTCAAAAAGAGTTGGACACGACTGACAGATTGAAATGAACTGACTGAACTGGGGACCTCAAGAGGAGTTTTACAAGCCAAATTCCAGTGAATAATCTAAGCCAGAGTATTCAACCTGGTGAGAGAGCTTGGGGCTTTCCTTCTGACTGGTGCATATTACAGGCATTGTGGGTGGGGTGTGGATTCCTTTATCCTTGTCTGCTTGCCTTTTTGTACAGGCTGCTTTGTTGTTGTTGTTGTTTTTGATCTACAGTAAGCGATGCTGAGAACTTTGCCTGGGGGTTGTAGGACAGGATTGCTCCATTTTTGGCTCCTGCAGACAGTACGCTCTGCAACTGGCAGTATCCAGCACTCTCTTGACTCGCGATAAAAGGAATGTACATGTCTGGAATGAATGATGCATTTAAGGCACGACTTATCACATGTAAGATATGATACACTATACAGAGCTGGCAGGCAAAGCCATATTCCTGGGTCCCTAGGTCCAGCTTCAGGTCTGTGCTTCACCAGGTTCAAGCCTAACGACGTTTCCCTCATGGGAGAAGTTTGATGGTGTCAAGATTTCAGACTAGAGGTCTTCAAAGCTGCCTTATTTGCCACTCTCCACCATGAGTGAGAAAAATGTTGAATAAATGCTTTGTTTTGGTGAGGAAGCCAAGGAGGGCAGGGATCCACAGCTACTCTCTCTCAAACCTGGAGCCATTTTTGCTGGGAGTGTAGGTGGAGTGTGGTTTGGGAGAGGCAGATGGGCTGCCTTGGAATGCAGTCTTTGTGGCTGGAGGAGGAGCTGGGAAGTCTTTACAGACGAAGGGAAGCAACACAATATGCTCTGGGCTTCAGGGTGAAGCCAGATGTTCATTCAAAAATATATATATGCATATTTTTGGCCAAGTAAGATCTTCCTCGAAGCTCTTCTGTCTTCACTGTAGCATTTAGAATCTTTAACTGAGTAATACTCCATTGGGTATATTTGAACAGTTCTAATGAGGTAGATGAAACTGGAGCCTATTATACAGAGTGAAGTAAGCCAGAAAGAAAAACACCAATACAGTATACTAACACATATATATGGAATTTAGAAACATGGAAATGATAACCCTGTATGCGAGAGAGCAAAAGAGACACAGATGTATAGAACAGTCTTTTGGACTCTGTGGGAGAGGGTGAGGATGGGATGATTTGGGAGAATGGCATTGAAATATGTATAATATCATATATGAATTGGATTGCCAGTCCAGGTTCAATGCGGGATACAGGATGCTTGGGGTTGGTGCAATGGGATGACTCAGAAGGATGGTATGAAGAGGGAGGTGGAAGGGGGGTTCAGGATGGAGAACACGTATACACATTCATGTTGATGTATGGCAAAACCAAAACAATATTGTAAAGTAATCACTCTCCAATTAAAATAAATTTGTGTTAAAGAAAATAATCTTTAGCTGTGGCATGTGGGATCTAGTTCTCTGACCAGGGATTGAACCCCTCACCCTGCATTAGGGAGCGCAGAGTCTTAGCCACTGGACCACCAGGCGAGTCCCTTAGCCAAACGCTAATGACAGCACTTTGAGAGAGTCTTGTGTGCAAGGATTTGTGGGGATGAGAAAGAAACGCCCACCAGGTCATGGCTGAGTCATTATAGATGATGGGTTGCTGTAGGAAGTGCTACTTTAAGAACCTGTCCTAAAATCCTGCATGTTCCTCCATCATCATGGTTTCACCTAAAGGCTTTCTTGTGATGCTCAAATTCAACAGCTCTGTGTGTGTCTGGTTGTTGTCTCTTTTGGGACACACGCCCCTTCTTTCTCCTCCATGATGTTGAAGCTGAAACTCTAATACTTTCGCCACCTGATGTGGAGAGCTGACTCATTTGAAAAGACCTTGATGCTGGGAAAGATTGAGGGCAGGAATAGAAGGGGACGACAGAGGATGAGACGGTTGAATGGCATCACCGACACAATGGACATGGGTTTGGGTGAACTCCAGGAGTTGGTGATGGACAGGAAGGCATGGCATGCTGCAGTTCATGGGGTCGCAGAGAGTCAGACACAATTTAGTGACTGAACTGAACCTGCTCCTTCATCCTCTTTTTCCAGGAAGCCCAAGGGTTCTGTCCTTTGCTGTTCGTGGGTCTGTTTTCTGTGTGGGCAGCCTCCATCACTGCCTCTCCAGTCTTTAAGTTCCTTCCCCTGTTGTTCATTCCATTTTTTTTTCCTCTGGGACTTCCACCTCCCACCCACCCCAGATAACTGCCCACCAACCCTCTGGCTGGAAACAGCCCCTGGGCCTTCCAGCTGGGGCATGTCAAAATGTAAGCTCTCCACAACGTGTCCATAAGCTTGGCTGCTTCTGGGTGAGTATGTAATCTTGGCCAGGTGGCAGCTTATTAATATTGGTAATCTGTCATTATGTTGGGATGAAAATTGTCTAGAATTTAAAACCAGTTGTTAGCCAAATGAATTGCTCGTGGTTCTGTCAGGGGTAGTCATTTTGTTTGTGGTGTCAGCTTACAATAAATAATTGGCTGTTATCCTAATGTGTTGTTCTCAGGTCCAGGCAGAGAAAGAAGTCCAAGTACCATGTGGTTTCATACATGAGCCTGTCAGTGGCTTCATTTCCAGCTCTGTGACTCCCAGAGGAGGAATGTTTCCTTGCTTTAGTGCCTGATAAGGTTTGGAATTGATTTTCAGGTCAACCCTGTTATATAGTGGGAGCACAGCAAACTTTCAAAACTGTACATAAACATTCATCTTTTTTGCTACTTTTCCTAGCAGTTTGTAAAAAGAATGGCTTTTTGGTGTAGAACAGAGGTTGGCATTTTTTTTATTAGTAACAAACCAAGTAGTAATTATTTTTGGCTTTATGGGCCCCACACTATTCCATTCTCTCCAGTAGCAGTATATAATCAAATAGGTGTAGTTGTATTGCAGTAAAATTTTATTTATCCCACCCCCCCCCAATAAAAAAGACAGGCGCGTAGATATTTTGCAGGGGAAGGATAGGATACACCATCTAGCATGTTGGGTTTTCCTGGACAGGGATGGGACCCAGGCACCCTACATTGGGAGCATGGAGTCTTTTTTGTTTGTTTGTTTGTTTTGAACTCCATTATCTTCATTACATATATATATATATATATATATATATATATATATATATATATTTAACTGGAAGCTAATTACTTTACAATATTGTATTGGTTTTGCCATACATCCACATGAATCCACCATGGGTCAGTGGACCACCAGGAAGTCCTAGCTGGCTGGATTTGATTCATGGGCCATAGGGCTTCTCTGATAGTTTAGCTATTAAGGAATCCACCTGCAGTACAGGAGACCCAGGTTCGATTCCTGGGTTGGAGAGATCTGCTGGAGAAGGGTCTGCCTACCTACTCCAGTATTTTTGGAGTTCCCTGGTGCCTCAAAGTGTAAAGAAACTGCCTGCAATTCAGGGAACCTGGGTTCAATCCTTGGGTTTGGAAGATTCCCCTGGAGGGAGAAAACAGTTACCCACTCCAGTATTTTTGTGTGGAGACCTCCATGACAGAGGAGCCTGGCATAGTGCATTCCATGGGGTCACAAAGTGTCAGAGATGACTGAGAGACTAAGCACAGCATTCAGTTTCCAGGGCACTGGTACTGAAAGTAGGTTGGTTAATTGATGGCTTACTAAATGCTTAGTTGGGTTATTACTGTATAAGAAAAGCTGAGTTAAGGATTTACAGATTGAAAATTCTCAGCATAAAATCATAAAATCCTTTTAAGGAGTCAGCCAATATACTTGTATACATACTGTGTATAACTCTGAGTAGGAAATGTTTTACATACAAGGGTTCAATGCCCTGGTCAGGGAACTAGTTCCCACATTCCAGACCTAAGACTCTATGCCATGACAGGAAATCAGTCTAGCAGTTCATGGAAATGCTTAATCTAGTTGCCACATGACCCTGCCATTCTACTCCTAGTTTTACACCCAAGGGAAATAAGGACGCGTATTCACACACAAACATATGTATACAAGTGTTCATGTGTGCTGATAGCCAAATGTATGGATATGAGAGTTGGACTCTAAAGAAAGCTGAGCACTAAAGAATTGATGCTTTAGACCTGCAAATATTTTGTGTTGGAGAAGGTGTTGGAGAAGGCTCTTAAGAGTCCCTCGGACTGCAAGATCCAACAAGCCCATCCTAAAGAAACTCAGTCCTGAATATTCATTGGAAAGACTGATGTTGAAGCTGAAACTCCAATACTTTGACCACCTGATGCAAAGAACTGACTCACTGGAAAAGACCCTGATACTGAGGAAGAATGAAGGTGGGAGGAGAAGGGGATGCCAGAGGATGAGATGATTGGATGGCATCACTGACTCAATGGACATGAATTTGAGTAAGTTCTGGGCATTGATGATGGACAAGGAGGCTGGTGTGCTGCAGTCTGTGGGGTTACAAAGACTCAGAGATGACTGAGTGACTGAACTGAACTGGCTCAATAGCCAAACAGTAGAAACAATGTAAATATATCCATCCCTGATAAACAGATAAATCAAATGTGGTCAATTGGTATAATGGAATATCACTCAGCCATAAGAAGGAATGGAGTTCCCACACGGAGGTCAACAGGGATGCACCTGGAAAACACATCATGAGTGAAAGAAACCAGACACAAAAGGGCACCTGTTGTATGACTCTGTGTATATCAAGTGCCCATAGGAGGTATATCCAAGACCCACACATGGTTTCCAGGGCCCAGGAGGGCTGGGGAGTGACTGCTGACAGCCATGAGGTTTCTTCTGGACTTAGGAAGCCTGTTCTCAACTGGGTGGGTATTGAAAGTTGGACCACTCGGAGTACAATTCATTCATATGTACATAGGGGATTGGTGTTTACTTGAGTTATAGCTAAGTAAAGCTGTTACAGAAATAAAAAAAATAAAGAAAATATTAAAAGAAAGCTGTTACAGGAAAAGCCCTAGGTGCAGGACCTTTCTAAAATATTTATTTATTTATTTGGCTCTGGTGGGACTTTGTTGGTGCATGTGGGCTTTCTCCAAGTGTGGCGAACAAGGGCCCCTGTCCACTTGCAGTGTGTGACCTTCTCATTGTGATGGCTTCTCTCGTTGTGGAGCATGGGCTCTAGGGCACACAGCCTTCAGTAGTTGCAGCATGTTGGCTCAGTAGTTGCAGCACCTGGACTCTGGAGCCCAGGCTCAGTGGTTGTCGTGCACCGGCTTACTTGCACTGTGGCATGTGGACTCTTCCCTGACCAAGGATATCACCCATGTCTGATGTGCTGGCAGGCAGAGTTTTAACTATGGGATCCCCAGGAAAGCTCTAGGTGCAGGATTGATGAGTGAGAAATAAGTAGTCAATAATTTTATAACACCCGTATTTTTTTCTTTTTTTTTTTAGTGGGGGCGGGGAGGAGATCTAGAAAGCGAAGGGGTCTCCCTGGATCCCCTGTTTCTGGTGTATTTTTGAGTGTTGGTGTATTTTGTTGTCCCTTCCATAAGAGGTAGGCCTTGCAGATACAAACCAGATGAGGGGTACAGACCAGGAAAGGGGTGCATCCCTTGTCTCCCGCAGGGAATCATGGCCCAAGTTGGATATCTTCACTTCTGGGTTATCCTGAAGCCAGTCTGACAACTGGTAGGTGGCACAGAGCTGCCACCGACACGTCCTCCTGTCTGTGTTCTGGGGACTGGTTTGCTCTTTTGGTGTGGGGGAAGGTTCCTGGACCCTCTTTCTGAGTTGCAGGTCAAAGAAAGGAGCAAAGCTGCAGCCATGGACAAACTGCTGGCTGGAGATGAGACTGTGGGCATCAACGACATTGGTCTGTCCAGGTTTAGACAGGAGGCCATCTGCCTGGTGAAGGGGTCACATAAGACCCTGAAGCTGAAGGTGAAAAGGTAAGACTTGGGTGTCAAGACTTGTTTACAGACAGAGATAAGCAGGCCAGCAAAGTGTGCAGTCTCTTGGCTGCCCTGTGTCAACTGTGGCAGTCTCAATGTCAGCATGTATGTGTCTGTGCATACATGTGTGAGCATGTACACTTAGGAAGTACAAGAGTGATTCATCTCTTGGTTAAGGATGAATCCAACATCACAATCTTAAAGGATTACCTCTTATTATTATTTTTATGTAGAAGTATATTTAACTTAGTTAAAGCTCCAATCCTTTGGCCACCTGATGCAAAAGGCTGACTCATTGGAAAACACCCTGATTCCGGGAAAGACTGAAGGTGGGAGAAGGGGACAGCAGCAGATGAGATGGTTGCATGGTATCACCAACTCAGTGGACTCGAGTTTGAGCAAACTCTGGTAGGTAGTGAAGGACTGGGAAGCCTGGCGTGCTGCAGTCCATGGGATCACAAAGAGTCAGACACAACTTGTCAGCTGAACAACATATTTAAGTTAATATTGTGTTAGTTTCAGGTATACGGGAAAGTGAATCAGCTATATATTTATATCCACTCTTTTTTTTTACATTGTTTTCCTGTGCTTGTTTGGTGGCTCAGATGATAAAGCATCTGCCTGCAATGCAGGAGACCCAGGTTCAATCCCCGGATCATGAAGATCCCCTAGAGAAGGAAATGGCAATTCACTCCAGTATTCTTGCCTGGAAAATTCCATAGATGGAGGAGCCTGGTAGGCTTCAGTCCATGGGTTTGCAAAGAGCTGGACATGACTGAGTGAGTTCACTTTTTCCTGGCTTGTCACAGAGTATTGAGTGGAATTCCTGGTTCTGTAAGGTCAGTTTTGAAAAAGACTCCTTCTTTCATTGCTGCTGAGTGTTAATCTTTGACTTATGAAGTGATTTTGATTCCTTAAATCTTATTCCTGGCAACAGCTGATGCTCTGAATGAAGCAAAATATCATGGGCCATTTTTAACCCAAGGTGACAGGGTACCAGATTTTCAGGCCTTATGCTAATATGGAGCGATGTACATGGACATCCACATCCACGCTTTGGGGTGGGCTAGCATACTTGATTCAAAAGCAAATTGTGAATAGGAGTTGGGGTAATTTGAGGTTGTCAGGGAAATTGGGGATGTGATGCTTTTATACACAGGAACTAGAACAGTACTACTGGGCAGCTTGGAGATACTGGTAACTGTTTTTGGCCATGCTGGCTACAAAACTTGCTGGCTTCATTGGCAGCTCAGCCGATAAAGAATCTGCTTGCAATACAGCAGACCCCAGTTCTATTCCTGGGTTGAGAAGATCTGCTAGAGAAGGGATAGCCTACCCACTCCAGTATTCTTGGGCTTCCATTGTGGCTTAGCTGGTAGAGAATCCTCCTGCAACGCAGGAGTGAAGTTAGGCTAAGTGAAGTCGCTCAGTCATGTCCAACTCTTTGTGACCTCATGGACTGTAGCCTACCAAGCTACTCTGTCCATGAGATTTTCCAGGCAATAATATTGGAGCAGATTGCCATTTCCTTCTCTAGTGGATCTTCCCAAACCAGGGATCGAACCCAGATCTCCCACATTGTAGACAGACGCTTTACGTTCTGAGCCACCAGGAAAGGCCATGCAATGTAGGAGACCTGGATTCAATTTCTGGGTTGAGAATATCCCATGGAGATGGGATAGTCTACCCACTGCAGTATTCTCAGGCCTTTCTTGTGGCTCAGGTGGGAAATAATCCACCTGCAATGTGGGAGACCTGGGTTCAATCCCTGGGTTGCAAAGATCCCTGGGAGAAGGGAACCCATTCCAGTGTTCTGGCCTGGAACATTCCATGGAATTCTTGCAAGATCTTAGTACCCTGACCAGAGATCAAACTCATGGTCCCAAAATGATAGCGCCAGAGTCTTAAACACTTCACAGCCAAGAAATACCCATGATTGCTTTTATATACAGAAGTAATCCTCAACTTGGTATTTCAGAGGTGGCTCACTCACAGTGCAGTGTTGACCTGCCCTTTTCAATAGAATTAGTCCAGTCTTCCAAGATTGGCTGTAAATTTTAAAAAGTAAATTGATCCCATGCACTCCTGTGTTTAGTATGGACTTGAAGACATATCCCAAAGGATATACATATACATATATATGAACCAAAATAACATCCAAGAAGGAGGTTTAGAATGGCAAAAAGGAAAAAAAGTTTCATTCTTTGCCGCATTAATGGAGTAGTTTCATTGCTCCATGAAATAGATTATTGTCCTCATAAATGCGAAAACAAGTACCCCCACACAGCCATTTCCAAGCCTTTTAAGGTGGAGGGGATCTGAGAGATAGTGTCGTGATGTATCATTTCTTTGGGGTCACTTTACCAACCTCTGCACTTTTAAAGAGGAGAAGTTTTTGAAGTTTTGTGAGGGGTGTTCACAGGAGTCAGCAGCAGGTTTAAACCCCAAAGGGTTCTAAGAAATACCCCAAAGGATTTGCTTACTACACAGTGGTCAAAACAACTGCTCTTAAGGGGTGGATGCTGGAATGCCAGCTACAGTTTTATCCCAAGGTGTCTTTTTATTCCACATTTCTCAGTACTGAGACTGACATGTGGACATGGGAAAACACTCACTTTTCTTGTCGTTGTTAAGTGTTTCTTATTTTTATTTATTTGGGGGTGCTGGGTCTGAGTTGCAGCACCTGGGATCTAGTTCCCTGGCTAGGGATGGATCCCCAAGCACCCTGCATTCAGAGCACAGATTCCTAGCCACTGAGCCACAAGGCAAGTCCCAATGTTCATTTTCATTGCATGAAATCTGTCAATCTTTCTCCCACTCTCTCTGCATCCCCTCACTTGGCTGTGTCAGTACTATACTCTTAGGTATCCTTTTAGAAACAGATGGGTGCTTGTGTGTTTAAACATGAAAGTGGAATTTATTCCACATTGAGTGCCCTGAGGTCTGACTCACGACTTGTCTTAGCTACTCCATGATGCTCTGTGGTCTGGATGGTCTACTGGGTATGTAACAGATACCATGGATGATATGTTTTTTTTTTTTATGGTGCTTCTAGAGGATTTGTGTAGCAGACAGTGCTGCACTATGACACCTTTGTACCCAAGTTCGCATGTGTGTGTGTGTGTGTGTGTGTGTGTTATGTATGTGTGTAGCTCATCATGCTCCATTCCTTGCCTGGGAGGTTTTGAGTCAGAATGTACATGCCTCATGAAGTTTGTTTTTGCTTCCTTTGTGGATGGTTAGGTGACAGATGCTTTTGTTGTTTGAAATAGACATTTCTGTCTGTGGGAGTGAGGTGGGACATCCTTCCATATCTTCAGAAGCTTGTTCTGAATTCAAGGAACATATGTAAGGGTCTGAAAATAAGACACTCTGATTTCTTTCAGAGCACAAGCCATGAGATCTGATGGTGGGAGAAGCGAGATGAGGCCTAGGGGTCTGCGTGCTGGTGGGGGCAAGCAGGTATCTGGTCAGATTTCAACACTGAAGGGTGGAGGGGAGCCCCCAGTGTAGACTCTCACTTTTGCATTCTGCATTCCTGGGTTCCTTTTAAGTGACAGGTGTGCAGGATGATTATCTAGTTTGGAAGGGCTTAGTAATCTAAGTAACATGGAGAAAGAAACAGCAACCCACTCTAGTATTCCTGCCTGGAAAATCCCATGGGCAGAGGAGCCTGGTGAGCTACACAATCTGTGGGGTTGCAAAGACTCAGAGACAACTGAGAGACTGACCTTAGGAATCTAAGTAACAGGTATCACACATTAGAAAACCAAAACAAGTGGTTGGTTCAAACACTTTAAACACACACACACACGTGTGTGTGTCTTTAGGACTCTGTGGGAAAAGGTGAGGGTGGGATGATTTCAGAGACTAGCATTGAAACATATATGTTGTCATATGTGAAATAGATTGCCAGTCCAGGTTTGATGCATGAGACAGGGTGCTCAGGGCTGGTGCACTGGGATGACACAAAGGGATGGGATGGGGAGGGATGTGGGAAGGGTGTTCAGGATGGGGAACACATGTACACCCATGGCTGATTCATGTCAATGTATGGCAAAACCACAACAATCTTGTAAAGTAATTAGCCCCCAAATAAAATGAATACATTTATAAAAAAATAAAACTATGTTGCAAAAATAAGAGTAAGACAATAAAAATAACAGGGAGAAAAGAAAATGATCCACATTAAAATAATTTTTTTTTAAGAAATAAGAGAAAGTCATTTATATTCAAGGGTTCCTCAGGTGGCAGTAGTGCTAAAGAATCCACCTGCTAATGCAGGAGACATAAGAGACACAGGTTTGATCCCTGGGTCAGGAAGCTCCCCTGAAGGAGGCCATGGCAACCCACTCTGGTATTCCTGCCTGGAGAATCCTGTGGACAGAGGAGCCTGGGATCTATAGGATCACAAAAAGTTGGACACGACTGAGAACACATGTATTTATACTCACAATAGCGTGTGTTCCAGTAGGTAAATGTATGAGCACACAGCCTTGCACCCAAATGTGCCATCACTGAGGATTCAGCCTGGCAAATGCAGGAGGACACAAGTGTGCAGCCTCAGCCATTCACAAAGCCATCGATGTACTGTGGCCATCTGCAGTTTGTGATTGCCACAAACTGCAGAGCAGCCCATGGTTAGGCTCTGAGTAAGAAAAAATATAGACTTCTCCAGTCTACACAATAATTGCAGCCCTGGAAAACTTTTATTAAATATGGTGACAAAGTGCAGATAAAGGTTATTATGAACAACCCAGGTTATTATGAATGGATTTGTACTTATTTAACTATCTGGCAGAACATTTGAAAATCATTCAAGCCTAAGGCATGCGATGAAGCAAGCATCTGCCCCCATGTGTAGTGCCCCCCCCCCATATCATGACAACAGTCAAAAATCACACCCCTAGATTTTTCACAGTCACTCGTTCTTCAAGAACTAGGGTCGCCTAGTGTAGGGTCGCCCTCCCTTAGTGAGCCAGGAGGAGGTAGAGCTGACAGAGATGCCTCTTTATAAACTAAAGTGAAGTGAAGTGGAGTCTCTCAGTTGTGTCTGACTCTTTGTGATCCCATAGATTATACAGTGCGTGGAATTCTCCAGGCCAGAATACTGGAGGGGGTGGCCTTTCCCTTTTCCAGGGAATATTCCCAACCCAGGGTTCAAACCCAGGTCTCCAGCATTGCAGGCAGATTCTTTACCGGCTGAGCCACCAGGGAAGCCCAAGAATCCTGACGTGGGTAGCCTATCCCTTCTCCAGGGGATCTTCCAACGCAGGAATCTTCCCAACCCAGGAACTGGTGTCTCCTGCATTGCAGGTGGATTCTTTATCTACTGAGTTATGAGGAAAGCTGAATACAAGAGTTCTTTTTTATTGATATCTTAGTTCTCCAACCAGAGATTGAACCCATGCCCCCTGCAGTGGAGGCACAGAGTCTTAACCACTGCACCTGCAGGGAAGTCCTGGAGGTGCCTCTTTCAATTTTATGTTTCGGGTGCCTCCCTCAGCTCACCCTACAGCCACCTGGCTCTCCCCAAAACAGGTGACCAGGAGAGCACATTTTGACCTAAATCCCTGCTCTGCCATTGTTGGCTGTGAGGCCTTCAGCCAGTGGCAGCCCTCTCTGAGCTGCCTTTTTAACTGTCACACCTTCAGAGAACAGATCCCAAGGGGAGCAGCAGAAGAACTGTGCAGAGATAGCCCTCAGTAACCCAAAGCCAGTGTGGTTAATACTCCCTGTGACTGTGGGGGATGCGGGGCTGAGGGAGAAAGCTAAATCCATCTTCAGAAGCTCAGAGGAGGGTCTCTCTCCAGGGAAGCCAGCAGAGAAAGAACACAGGAGTCTGAATTTGCACAGAACAAAGGGGAAAGTCTGAATGAGCAAAGAATCTAATTAAAAATAAAGCAAAGAAGAGGGTATTCCCCTGGTGGCTCAGTGGTAAAGAATTCACCTGCTGATGCAGGAGACACTGGTTCGGTCCCTGACCCAGGAGGATCCCACATACCAAGGAGCAGCTGAGCCCATGCATCACAACTATGGAGCCTGTGTTCTAGAACACTGGAGGCTTAACCACTGTGTCCACTTGGCCTGAGTCCATGCTGGACAACAATAGAAGCCACTGCATGATAACCCTGCATGTGATACAGCAAAAGAGACATGGATGTATAGAACAGTATTTTGGACTCCGTGGGAGAAGGCGAGGGTGGAATGATTTGGGAGACTAGCATTGAAACATGTATATTACCATGTGTCAAACAGATCACCAGTCCAGGTTCGATGCATGAAACTGGGTACTCTGGGCTGGTGCACTGGGATGACCCAGAGGGATGGGATGGGGAAGGAGGTAGGAGCAGGGATGAGGATTGGGAGAGATGTATACCCGTGGCTGATTCATGTCAATGTATGGCAAAACCACTACAATATTGTAAAGTAATTTGCCTCCAATTAAAATAAATGAATTTATGTTTACAAAAAAGGAAGTCAGTGCAACGAGAAGCCTGAACACTACAACTAAAGAGTAGCCCCTGCCACCTTCAAGTAGAGAAAAGCCTCATGGCAATGAAGACCAACACAACCAAAGATAAATACATTTTTTTATATGGCAGAGAAGTTATAAAAGAAAACAGGAGAAGTATGATAAATAGAAAACACAAAGTAATCTGATATAAAAATAAAACCAAGTTTCATCACAATATATGGGAATGAAGCAAAATTTCAAAGTCAGTGATTTTCTGACCTTTGATTTTTTTAAGCTGGCTGAATGTGAAAGATTCATAATACATAGAACAGTTGAAAAATACAGAAAAAGTATTTGTGTGTATACTAACAATGAAAGCAGATGCAGCTGTATTAATATCAAGGAAATGGATTTTAAGGTGAAAATCATTACTAAAAATTCAGAAGTATAAAAGTATTCATTTGAGCTAAATTTGCAAGAACCTAATAAAATACCTTAAATAAGGAAAAACAAAACAAAGCAAAACAAAAAAACAAAACCAGCTGCCCACATAATGAAAACTCACCTCAATGTCTTGTAGGGGCAAAGTCCACAGGAGCCTGTATCACTGAATCCAGGCTATGGGAGTGGATGAGGTAGTTCCCAGCAAGGCCAGGTTTTGTGCAGTGGACTTTGTGTTGCCCGAGATCCTGACCAGCAGCTTAAACAATCGAGAGCTGTCTCTGTCTCATTCGCTGCCCATAGAGCTGGGACAGCACCGGGGACCCAGGCCCCTTCTGTCTTTGTTGCTCTTCCAATCCAAGTACTGCTCTTACCACACAGTCTAAGCTGCCCTCTCACCCCCTCAACCTCTGCACTCCCCCTGCACCAGGAAAGTAAAGGGGGAGGGAAGAGGGACCGACTCCTCTTCCCTTTAAGAGCACGGCTGACACGGGTCAACATGACTGCTGCCCAAATCCATCTGGCCAGATTGTTGAGTCAGAAAATCACATCTTGCCACAAAGGGAGCTGGAAGATGTAGACTTTATTCTCAGCCACTCCTGCCTAGCAAGGAAAGAAACAAATATGGGAGCATTTTCTGGGAGAGAATGGAAGAACAAAAGCAGGGAGCCAGCCAGCAGTCTCCATCACAGCCAGCAGGTAGTGGGGCTGTAACTGCCACCTTACCTAATCCCAGGCCTTACCTGATGTCATCATTTTATTTAATCCTTCAACCCCTGCCCCCCACAAAGTGGGTACTATCCCCTCTCATTTTATAGAGGACATGTTTGAGACTCAGAGAGGTTAATTAATTTAGTTAAAGTCACACAACTGGTACATGTAAACTGCTATGTGTTTTGCTGCAAACACCTGGTAGGAAGGAGGTGGACTTAGGAATTTCAAACACTGTTCTGCACCCCTGAGGTGGTAAGAAGAGAGTGTAGTCTACCAAAGAAAACTAGGATACACCACCCCCGTATGCAAAGCTCCCCTGAAAATTCCCACCAGTGTCTGAAGCAGTAGCCTCAGCCCATTAATGAGAAATTCTGGGCTCCAGCATCTCCCCTGGCCTGATGGATGGGCCTCATTAGCCCAGGCTGTGGACACCTGAGCAGTGTGAAATGCCACGACAGGGTGCTTTGGCTGTTCCAGCTGACAGTGTTGTTAATATTTCCATTTTAGCAGGTTATTTGTCTCCACCTCCCCACCATTGATAAATCCACCTGGGCTCTGTAACCACCAGGCCTGGGAGGGAAGCTGCTGAGACAGTTTTTTCTCCTTTGCTCATTTCCTCCCAGAAAAATAAATTACATTGTTTAAACAGGGACTGGATTGGCCAGGCAGCCACCAACATCCATTCTTGCAGAGAATGAAAGGCTCAGCCAGGCTGAGGGGAGGAGAGTGGGGGAGCTGAAAGGCATGAAAGAGACGGCATCTGTTGCCCATGATGGGTAATTTTCTGCTTCGTTTGGGCAAAAGAGAAAAAGCTGTGTCCTCTGAGGACTGCTTTGAGAAACTCACCTTCCCTCTTTTTCTCCCTCCCTTCCTTTTTTCATTCATTGCACAAATATTAAGTGCACACTGTGGGCCAAGAGGCATACTAGGCAGCAGTGAACATGGCTTTCCAAGCTCAAACACTCCTCAGGGCCTTTGCACTTTCTGTGCCTTCACCCTTGACTACCTCCCCCCACATTTGCATGGCCCCTGCCTTCCCATTCTCAGGGGCTTACTTAAATATCACCCCTCCAGAGAGGCCTGCCCTGACCCAGCTATGAAAAGTATAGAGCCCCCAGAGGCAGGAAAGGGTTTTTTGTGCTCCTGGAACCAAAAGGACACTTGTATAGTTTCTACCCTGTAGACGTAGAACCTCACAGGGCAGCAGATATACCACGGAATGCCCCCCAAGTGGAGGCATTCATATATATTCATCAAGCACCCTCTGTTCACTCAGGAAATAATTGAAGGCCAGTGACTGTCTTGAGGAGGCTCTGTATCTTTTAGCTGTAATGAAGACTTAAACACTTGCTCACCTAACAAGATTAGAAGTAGGTGTACCTTAGGTTGTTTCAGTTGGTCCAAAAATTCACCAAGTATCACTTTCCATCATTTTGCTCTACTTTTCTATACATCTTTGGGTTTTCACTACATTGCCTCATGATTTCAAACAGTTCCCACAGCTCCATACATCACATACTAACATGCCAGCATTCAAATGAAAAGGGAAAGTAAGGAGGAAAGAGGTCTCAAGGTACTCCTCTCTAATCATAGAGGAAAATCATTCCCAGACACCCCCAGTCAACTTACTCATTGGCTTCTGTGGCTCACTAGTCAGGAGGTTCAGTTCAGTTCAGTCGCTCAGTCATATCTGACTCTTTGCGACCCCATGAACTGCAGCATGCCTGGCCTCCCTGGTCATCAACTCCCGGAATGCACCCAAACCAATATCCATTGAGTTGGTGGTGCCATCCAACCTTCTCATCCTCTGTCGTCCCCTTCTCCTCCTGCCTTCAATCATTCCCAGCATCAGGGGTTTTCAAATCAGTCAACTCTTCACATGAGGTAGCCAAAGTGTTGGAGTTTCAGCTTTAGCATCAGTCCTTCTAATGAACACCGAGGACTGATTTTCTCTAGGTTGGACTGGTTGGATCTCCTTGCAGTGCAAGGGACTCTCAAGAGTCTTCTCCAACACCACAGTTCTAAAGCATCAATTCTTTGGCACTCAGCCTTCTTTATAGTCCAACTCTCACATCCATACATGACCACTGGAAAAACCAGAGCCTTGACTAGATGGACCTTTGTAGACAAAGTAATGGCTCTGCTTTTTAATATGCTGTCTAGCTTGGTCATAACTTTACCTCCAAGGAGTAAGCGTCTTTTAATTTCATGGCTGCAATCACCATCTGCAGTGATTTTGGAGCCCAGAAAAATAAAGTCAGTCACTAGTTCCACTGTTTCCCCCATCTATTTGCCATGAAATGATGGGACTGGATGCCATGATCTTAGATTTCTGAATGTATATCAGTGCATTGATTTGTGTGTTATTATGCTTGTATTCTGCTGCTTTAGTGTATTCATTGATTAGTGCTACTAATTTTCTGGTGGCACCATTTAAGTTTGCTGCATAAAGGGAAAAAATGTCATCTGCAAACAGAGGGTTTTACTTCTTTTACTATCAGGATTCTGTTTCTTTCTCTTTTCTGATTGCTGTGGCTAGGACTTCCACAACTATGAGGAGTAAGAGTGGTGAGAGTTGACTCCCTTGTCTTGTTCTTGATTTCAGATTAAGTGTTTTAATTTTTCACCATGTTAGCAGTAGGTTTGTTATAAACAGCCTTTAAGTAGGCCTCAGAGTTAACAAAACAGTCTGAAATGCAGTATTTGGCTGCAATTTCATAAGTGATAAAATGATCTCAGTTTAATTACAAGATAAAGTATTCAATATCATAGCAATCCAAGTGTATTCCCCAACTACTAATGACAAAGAAACTGTAGTTGAATGGTCCTATAAAGACCTATGAGACATTCTAGGACTAATACCCTGCCCCTCCCTAAAAAAGAGACATTCTTTTCATCATAGGGGATTGGGATGCAAAAGTAAAAGTCAATAAAAACCTGAAGTAAACAGGGAATTTTGGCCGTGGATTACAAAATGAAGCAGGACAAAAGCTAACAAATTTTTCTCCAAGAGAACACACTGGTCATAGAACCACCCTCATCAAACAACAACACAAGAGATGACTCTACACATTTATATCACCACATGGTCAAAACCAAAATTAGATTGCCTACATTATTTGTTGCCTAAGATGGAGAAGCTCTATACAGTTAACAAAAGAAAATCTGGAACTGATTGTGGTTCAGGTCATGACCATGTTATTGGAAATTTAAGGCTTAAATTGAAGAAAGTAGGGAAAACTGCTAGGCCATGCAGGTAAGATGCTCAAATACCTTTTGACCACACAGTGGAGGTGATTAATCAAGTAATTAGAAATGGTAAACAGAGTGCCAGAGGGACCATGTAAAGAATTTCACGACGTTGTATAGGAAGCATTGACCCAAAACCATCCCTAAGAAAAAGAAACACAAGAAGGCAAAATGGTTGTCTCAGAATACTTTACAAATAGCTTAGGGGAGAAGAGAAATGAACGTTTGGGGAGAAAGGGAAAGATATAGCCAACTGAATGCAGAGTTCCAGAGAAAAGCAAGGAGACATTAGAAAGCCTTCTTAAGTGAACAGTGCAAAGAAATTGAGGGAAACAATAGAATGGGAAAGACTAGAGATCCCTTTAAGAAACTTAGCAATGTCAAGGGAACATTCATCAAGGATGGGCATGATAAAGGGCTGAAATGATAAGAACATAACAGAAGCAGAAGAAATTTAAAAGAGCTGGCAAGAATACAAGGAAGAACTATACAAAAGAGTTCTATCCTAATGATGGTGTGGTCACTCATCTATAGCCAGACATCCTGGAGTGCTAAGTCAAGTGTACCTTAGGAAGCATTACAAAGAACAATATATACTCAAGTTGATGGAATTCCAACTGAGCTATTACAAATCCTAAAAGATGATGCTGTTAGAGTGTTGCACTCAATATGCCATCAAATTGGGAAAACTCAGAAGTAGCCACAGAACTGGAAAATGTCAATTGTCTAATTCCAAAGAAAGGCAATGCCAAAGAATGTTTTAACTACAGTGCACTTGTGCTCATTTGACACACTGGTAAGTTTATGCTCGGAATCCTTCAAGCTAGGCCTCAGCAGAATATGAACTGAGAACTTCCAGACATACAAACTGGGTTTAGAAAAAGCAGAGGAATCAGAGATTGAATTGCCAACATTCCCTGGATCATTAAGAAAGCAAAGAAATTTCAGAAAAAAATCTATTTCTTCTTCATTAACTATGTCAAAGCCTTTGACTGTATCACAACAAAATGTAGAACATTCTTAAAGAGATGGGAATACCAGACCACTTTACCTGTCTCCTGAGAAATGTGGGTGGAGGTCAAGAAGCAGCAGTTAGAACCAGACAGGGAACAGCAGACTGTTTCAAAATTGGAAAATGATACATCAAGGATGTATATTGTCACCTTGCTTATTTAACTTATATGTAGAAAACATCATGTGAAATACTGGGCAAGATGAAGCACAAGTTGGAATCAAGATTATTGGGGAAAATATAAAGAACCTAAAATGCACAGATTATAGGTTTCTAATGCCAGAAAGTTGAGAGGAACTAAAGAACCTCTTGCTGAGGATGAAAGAAGAGAGAGAAAACGCTGGCTTAAATTCAACATTCAAGACCATGTAAGTCCTATCAGTTCATGGCAAGTAGGTGGAGAAAAAGTGGCAACAGTGACAGATTTTATTTTCTTGTGCTTCAAAACCATTGTGTATGGTGACTGAAGCCATGAAATTAAAAGATGTTTTCTCCTTGGAAGAAAAGTTATGAGAAACCTAGACAGTGTATAAAAAGTAGAGACATCACTTTAGGTTCATATAGTCAGAGATAGTTTTTTCAAGTCATGCAGTGATGTAAGAGCTGGGCTATAAAAAGGCTGAGCACTAAAGAACTAATAATTCTGCACTGTGAAGCTAAAGAAGACTCTTGAGAGTCCTTTGGACATCAAGGATATCAAACCAGTCAATCCTAAAGGAAGTAAACCCTAAATATTCATTGGAAGGACTGATGCTAAAACTGAAGCTCCAATACTTTGACTACCTTATATAAAGAAATGATACCTTTGGAAAGACCCTGATGCTGGGAAAGATCAAGGGCAGGAAGAGAAGTGGGTGACAGAGGATGAGATGGTTGGATGGTATCTCTGACTCAATGGACAGGAGTTTGTGCAATTTTCTGTGAGATAGTGAAGGACAGGGAATCCTGGTGTGCTGCACTCCCTGGAGCTGCAAAGAATTGAATAAGACTTAGTAACGGAACAACAACAAATGTTGAATTAGGTTCCCTCTTTGAGAATTATTATCAAAACCGGATGTTGAATTTCACTGAAAGTTTTCTCTGTATCTACTGAGCAGCTCATGTGACTTTTACATTTCAATTTGTTAATACAGTATATTATATCACATTATTTGATATGCATATGTTGAAAAATCCTTGTATCCCTGGAATAAACCCCACTTGATCATAATATATGATCCTTTTATTTATTTATTTATATTTTTACCTTTTGTGTGGGTGATGACATTTATTTATTTTTAATATGAATTTATCTATTTTAATTGGAGGCTAATTACAATATTGTATTGGTTTTGCCATACATCAACATGAATCCACCACGGGTGTACAGGGGTTCCCCATCCTGAACCCCACTCCCACCTCCCTCCCCATACTATCCCTCTGGGTCATCCCAGTGCACCAGCCCTGAGCATCCTGTATCATGCATTGAACCTGGACTGGGGATTCATTTCACATATGATATTATACGTGTTTCAATGCCATTCTCCCAAAGCATCCCACCCTCTCCCTCTCCCGCAGAGTCCACAAGGCTGTTCTATACATCTGTGTCTCTTTTGCTGTCTCATGTATAGGGTTAATGTTATCATCTTTCTAAATTCCATATATATGTGTGTTAGCATACTGTATTGGTGTTTTTCTTTCTGGCTTACTTCACTCTGTATAATAGGGTCCAGTTTCATCCACCTTATTAGGACTGATTCAAATGTATTCTTTTTAATGGCTGAGTGTATATGTACCACAGCTTTCTTATCCATTCGTCTGCTGATGGACATCTAGGTTGCTTCCATGTCCTGGCTATTATAAACAGTGCTGCAATGAACATTGGGACACACATGTCTCTTTCAATTCTGGTTTTCTCGGTGTGTATGCCCAGCAGTGGGATTGCTGGGTCATAAGGCAGTTCTATGTCCAATTTTTAAGGAGTCTCCACACTGTTCTCCATCGTGGCTGTACTAGTTTGCATTCGCACCAGCAGTGTAAGAGGGTTCCCTTTTCCGCCCACCCTCTTCAGCATTTGTTGCTTGTAGACTTTTGGATAGCAGCTATTCTGACTGGCGTGAAATGGTACCTCATTGTGGTTTTGATTTGTATTTCTCTGATAAAGAGTAATGTTGAGCATCTTTTCATGTGTTTGTTAGCCATCTGTATGTCTTCTTTGGAGAAATGTCTGTTTAGTTCTTTGGCCCATTTTTTGACTGGGTCACTTATTTTTCTGAAGTCGAGCTGAAAGAGTTGTATAATTTTTGAGATTAAGTCTTTGTCAGTTGCTTCATTTGCTATTATTTTCTCCCATTCTGAAGGCTGTCTTTACCTTGCTTATAGTTTCCTTTGTTGTGCAGAAACTTTTAATTTTAATTAGGTCCTATTTGTTTATTTTTGTTTTTATTTACAATATTCTGTGAGGTGGGTCATAGAGGATTCTGCTGTAATTTATGTTGGAGAGTGTTTTGACTATGTTCTCCTTAGGAGTTTATAGTTTCTGGTCTTATAGTGTTCTAGTTTCATTCTTTTAAAAGTGGTTGACCACTTTTCCCAGCACCACTTGTTAAAGAGACTGTCTTTTCTCCATTATATATTCTTGCCTTCTTTGTCAAAAATAAGGTGTCCATGGGTGCGTGGATTTATCTCTGGACTTGCTATTGTGTTCCATTCATCTATATTTCTGTCTTTGTGCCAGTATCATACTGCATATGACCCTTTTAATGTGTTGTAGGAGTTTGCTTGCTAGAATTGTTGAGAATTTTTACATCTATATTTATCAGTTGTATTGATATAATTTCCTATTTTGTGATCTTCATCTGGTTTTGATATCAGGGTGATGGTGGCCTTGTAGAATAAATATGAAAATGTTCTTCCCTCCGTGACTGGAAAAGTCTTAGAAAAATAGGTGTTAGTTTTTCTCTGAAAATTTGATAGAATTTGCTAATGAAGCTCTAGTGACCTGAGCTTTTGTGCTTTGGGAGATTTTTACTTACAGCTTAAATCATCACTTGTCATGAATCTCTTTTCCCTTTCTAAAATGTTTCTTCAGTTATGTACTTTTCTTTGACTCTGTCTTTCTTCTTTGTTGTCTATTGTATATGATTACTTGTAATAGCTTTTTATGATTATCTGTATTTATACACTGTCTGCTGTGATTTCTACTTTTCCAATTTGAATTTTATTAGTTTGAAATCTCTACCCCTTTATCTTGAGAAGTTTGGCTAAGTGATTACCAATTTTGTTCATCTCCTCAAAGAACCAACTTTTACTTTTATTGATGTTTTCTACCACATTCTTCATTTCTTGCTCATTTACCTCTGCTCTCTTTTCTATGGTTCCTTTTCTTCTACTGACTTTGAGTTTTCTTGTTCTTTCTGTAGTTGCTTCAGGTGTAGTTTGGATTGTTTATTTGATATTTCACTTGTTTCTTGTAGTAAGGTTGAATTGCTGTAAACTTCCCTCTTAGCACTGTTTTTGCTATTTCCATACATAGGTGTCAGTCATCTAGCAGAATTAAAATTAACCAGATATAATAGTCATAAAAACTAAAATTAAAAATACTTTGGAAGGAATCAATAGCAGAATAACTGAGGTACAAGGATGGATAAATAAGTTGGAGTAGTGTGATGGAAGTAACCAAAGCAAAGCAGAATAAATTTCCCGCCCCTATAAAAACTTACAACCCCAAATCCTGGTGCCTCTCTTGCCTTTTGAGATCGCTCATACTCTGTCTAAGGAGTGTGTTTCTTCCCTGAATAAACCTTATCTCTCTTTCTAAAAAAAATGAATAAAAACTAATGAGGAAAATCTCAAACCTGGGACAATATTAAGCACACCAACATTCAAATTGTAGGGGTACCAGAAGAAGATGAGAAAAAGAAAATATATAAGACAATATGTGAGACAGCTATAGTCAAGAACTTCCCTAACTTGGGAAAGGAAATAGTCATCAAAGTCCAGGAAGCCCAGAGAGTCCCATGCAGGATAAACCAAAGGAGAAACATTCTAAGATACATATTAATCAAGCTAGCAAAACTTAAACACAAAAAAGCAAATATTAAAATCAGCAAGAGAAAAGTTACAAATAACAAAGAAGTGGAACCCCATAAGGATATCAGCTGATCTTTCAACATAAACTCTGCAGGCAAGAAGGGAATGACAGGACGTACTTAAAATGATGAAAAGGAAAAACCTATTACCAAGGTTACCCTAACCAACAAAGATTTCATTCAGATTAGAAGGAGAAATCAAAAGCTTCTCAGACAAGCAAGAGCTGAATGAATTCACTACCAGCAAACAAGCACTTCAACAATGCTAAAGGATCTTCTCTATCAGGAAACACAAGATAAATAAAAGATTTACAAAAAATAAACTCACAACTATAAAGAAAATGGCAATAGTTTCACATATGCCTATAATTACATTAACTGTAAATAGATTAAATGCTCCTACCAAAAGACATGACTGGCTGAATGGATTAACAACAACAACAACATACAAACAAACAAACAAATATATATATTCTCCAATAAAGCCACCTTAGACAAAGGGATACATTCAGTCTGAAAGTGAGGGGCTTTTCCATATGAAAAAGTTATTCCATGAAAATGGAAATCCAAAGAAAGCAGGAGTAGAAATGCTCACACTAAACAAAATAGAGTTGAAAATATAAACCATTGAAAGAGAAATGGAAGGACACTACATAATGATCAAGGGAGAAGTTTAACAGATTATATAGCCATTATAAACATTTATGCATAGTTCAATTCAATTCAAGTCAGTCGTGTCTGACTCTTTGTGACTGCATGGACTGCAGTGCGCCAGGCCTCCCTGTCCATCACCAACTCCTCCCAAGAGTCAGTGATGCCATCCAACCAACTCATCTTCTGTCATCCCCTTCTCCTTCTGCCTTCAATCTTCTCAGCATCAGGGTCTTTCCCAGTGAGTCAGTTCTTTGCATCAGTTGGTCCAAGTATTGGAGTTTCAGCTTTAGCATGAGCCCTTCCTTAGGAGGGATCAAGAATTCTCATTCCAGAGCCATGTGATAGAAAGATATAAGAAAGACAAATTGGAAATAATCAAAGGAACACAGATCTATATAAGAAAACTAGACTTAATTCTACAGATATACACCCACCTATAGATAGAGAAACAGTGGAAACAGTGTCAGATTTTATTTTGGGGGGCTCCAAAATCACTGCAGATGGTGACTGCAGCCGTGAAATTAAAAGATGCTTACTCCTTGGAAAAAAAGTTATGACCAACATAGATAGCATATTGAAAAGCAGAGACATTACTTTGCCAACAAAGGTCCATCTAGTCAAGGCTCTGGTTTTTCCAGTGGTTATGTATGGATGTGAGCATTGGACTGTGAAGAAATCTGAGTGCCAAAGAAATGAGCTTTTGAACTGTGGTGTTGGAGAAAACTCTTGAGAGAGTCCCTTGGACTGCAGGGAGATCCAACCAGTCCATTCTGAAGAAGGTCAGCCCTGGCGTTTCTTTGGAAGGAATGATGCTAAAGCTGAAACTCTAGTACTTTGGCCGCCTCATGCGAAGTGTTGACTCATTGGAAAAGACTGTGGTGCTAGGAGGGATTGGGGGCAGGAGGAGAAGGGGATGACAGAGGATGAGATGGCTGGATGGCATCACTGACTCAACGGACGTGAGCCTGAGTGAAATCCAGGAGTTGGTGATGGACAGGGAGGTCTGGTGTGCTGCGACTCATGGGGTCGCAAAGAGTCGGACATGACTGAGCAACTGAAGTGAACTGAACACCCACCTAACTCTGATCCCTGGTAGCAGATGGTCAAGAATCCAACCGTAATGCAGGAGACCTGAAGCTTCAGTCCCTAAGTTGGCAAGATTCCCTGGAGGAGGAAATGGCAACCCACTCCAGTGGGAAATCCTGCTATGCAGAAGATTTATTGCTTGGAAAATCCCATGGACAGGGGAGCCTGGTGGGCCCCAGAACACGGGGTCAAAAAGAGTCAGACGTCACTGAACAACTCACACTTTCATTTTACTTTCAGACATACCTAAATAAAAACACACAGAAAAAGGCACAATTTGGGGTTTAAATACTAACATAAATTATGTTCACATAGTAATTCAAGAGTAGAAATCTACTTCAAAGGACTGCAGAGGTGTCTTAATGACCTCCACACATATGTCAAAGGATCTAGTAACATTCAGGGACTCTAGACCTGATCAGGACTTAGACAGTCAGCTCAGGTCTCTGATAAAACACTTGAGTGGGCTACTGGCCAACATCGGGTAATTCAGAAATGTCGACTCAGATTACTCCATTATTACCAGATAATACATTTTGAATGCAAAATATCACTCAGGGACCCATATCCCTCTCAGGGTATCAGATTCAGTACAAGAACAGAGATTCAATGCATGAACAGAGATTGGTCAGGGAAACCAGACTCATCAAAGGAAGACAAATCCTCCATTAAAAATCAAGACTCACATTAGCGGACTAAGATTTAACACATTCATCCCAAGAAAACAATGTATGAGGTCTCTTATTATCCCAGGAGCAAAGAGCTCCTTATATTTTGGAATATGTAGTCAGCATCAGTGAGTATTCTTGCCAGCTCACTCCCATATTCTTGCCTGGAGAATCCCATGAACAGAGGAGCCTTGCAGGCTACAGTCCTTGGGATTGCAAAGAGTTGGACACAACTGAGCAACTAAGCATACAGCACAGTCAACTTCTGTTGACTTTTAGTCAACTTCTAGATAAAAGACTGAGTCTTTTCCTACAGAAATCAGACAAACTTCCGGAGATTCTTTACTCATATGAATCACAGAAATGCTTAGGAATCCCCAGAAAATATATAGGTTGACCCCTAAACACTCTTTGGGCTCCTAATACTCAGGCAAAATATCCACACTCAGATCAAGGAATCAAATTCAACTCAAAGAGACTAGACCTTCCTCAGTGACTTAATCATTGCCAGTAAACCTCAGATTGACAACATAGAAATTAGACCAAATTCACTCAATTCTAGAAACAATCAAAAGATTCTGATAAGCCACTTCATAAACCAATATTTTCAGCAGGGATCAAACATTCCCAGGCACAAATTAGACCTTGACAAGTAATCTGGCTCAGTTTAGCAGACTTCAAACTGAACTCCTAGTATCAGATGCTGCTTAGAAATACCCTGAAAACACTCCAAACATTCCTGGTGGAGAAAATACTAGTTCCTCCACAAGGACCCATACTCTGAAGAACCCAGTTTTACCACAGTTGACCTACTATATGTAGTCCCAAGTAGGCTTAGACATTTACAGATAATCTATTTCACTGTACCCCGAATTCACCTCCGTGCCCCAGATCCATTTTGAAGGGTTCTGGTTCACACTAATCTTACTTGGGACAAGTTCACCATAAAATAAAAATTATATATCATGAAACCCCAGACACATCAAAGGGTATTCTAGTCCCACTTAGTAGACCCAAGTCCAATTCAAGTGAGACAAACTGAGTTCAGAAGAACTCATGCAATACTATTAACATAAGATCTAGTCACATCCAGAGACCTTAGACTGACCTTGAAGCAAATACACTCATCTCAAGAGACCTAAGATTTTCTCAGGAATACAACTCAGGACTTTTTAATACAACAACCCAGTGCGATTCAGACCAAAATTCAGGCCACTATATCCAAGCCTAGGAACCCCATATCCATCTTGTGATACAGAGACTGAGTTCAGGAGACTGACAGTCATCTCAGGGAGAGACACAGATCAGGCATCCCCAAGATAACATCTCAAACTTAAGAGTTCCAGATCCAAGACAATGGACCTATACCTATCCTTGGTTGCTGAGCTCTCAGAATGTTTAAAACTTACTAAAGAGGGCTGCACTTAGGCATTCCTAGACAGTACCCCAGATTCACATACAATACCTAATGATCCCCAGTCCAAAAGATAAGTCAGTCTCTCACAACTTAAGTGAACTTGCTCAGAAGACATCAGATCTACCTACTAATCCAATGACAAACTTTTCAGGATTCACATCTAGCTCAAGGAACACATACAACATGCTCAGAACTTCCATAAACACCTCTGATGATCAACAGCCTGCATAGGTGACTCTAACGAACCATAAGAGAATTGATATTCAGCTGTGGAAAACAATATTCAGTTAAAAAATCCCAGATCTATCCAAAACACATTTTAGGGAATGTCACATTATCCTAAGGAGTCCATATACTCTTCTGGTAAAATTAGTCAACTTTATGGGACTAAGATTCAACTGAATCTACCTCCTTTCTGTGGAAACCCTAAGCCCACCTAAGCCTGAGGAATCCTAGACACACCTAAAGGAGTTTTTATTAATTTCAAGGGCTCCTACATTCATATTAGGGTGACTTAAAATAAAATCTGGCAATCCAAAGCCAACTAGGAACCCCAATTCTGTTTGAGATATCCAGGCCACCTGGATCACATCCAATCTCAAAAGATGTCTAACTTAGTTCATGGTACCCATAATCTTCTCTGAAATAAGCATGTAAAATTTGTGAAGATCTAATATTCACCTTGGATTCTTTACTTGGTAGGGAAAGAATCCACCTGCCAATGAAGAAGACATGGGAGATATGGGTTTGAACCGTGAGTTAGAGTGATCCCCTGGAGGAGGAAACAACAACCCTCCCCACTATTCTTGCCTAGGAAATCCCATGGACAGAGGAGCATGGCAGGCTACAGTCCATGGGCTCACGAAGAGTAGTCAGAGCCATCATAGTGACTAAACAAGAAGAAGAAGAAGATCCATGATACACATTCAGCTCAAGAGACCCCAGACTTTCTAAGGAAATTCAGGGTCATCTCAGACCACAGAATTATCTCTGTGGACCCCAGAGTCACCTTGGGAACCAGATTTCAGCTCGGATATCTTTAATAATGTAACAGTGGGCCCAAGAAACAATTTGGGAGCCCCAGTCTCAAATCATGGAACCCCAAAATTATACCATGGTATCTAGCCCCAGTCCAGAAAGCCTCAGACAATTTCTATGAGTACCAGGCACCCTCAGTGCCCTACAAGTATACTGGGACCCTAGACTGCCATCTTGGGGACTACTAAGCTCTGGAGATCATAAAATCACTTTAAGAGATGTCAGAGCCATTTTGGAAAAGCAGTAACTTACTTACGGAAAATCAGCTCAGCTCAGGAAAACCCAGATTCAATTTAGGAAGCCACAGACCTATCTCTCAAGTTTATACCATAGCCAAATCTAGTGCTAAAAGGCCTCATAAAGAGTCTAACATGAATCCAGGACTCCCCAGACAATACTACATGGAATCCTAGCTCCCCATTAGGTTTATGAATGCTACATTCTGGACCTGAGTTCCAGTTTGGTGTAATTAGAAGATGAGAGGCCCACCTCAAAAGATATTCGAGCCTTCTAAGAGGAGCACCAGCATTACTGAAGACAATAAGGCACATTAAGAGGTACCAGACCCACCTCAGAGTGCCTCAAATGCACACTGGCGGACCACTCGTTCAAACTAGAGGATCTAGCTTCAAACTGGGTCAAGAGACATACATTAAACAATGATTAAGGATAGGGAACCCTAGAATATTTTAAATGGATTTCTTAACTAACTCACTGAACCCCAGAACCACAGCAGAAGACACATACTATATTCAGAGATTCTTGGACACACTTTAGGGCCCAGAGCCCAAGATCAAAGGCTAAAAATGAGATATCCACCTCAGAGTGCTCAGTTCCACATCCAGAACTCCAAAGCTACCAAGCCATTTCAGCAGACCAGCTCTCAACTCAAGATAACTGGATTCATTTCATGGTATCCCAGACCATCTTAAAAGACTGCAGCACACCCAGACTCTGATCAGAAGAGAAACATCAGGCCCATCTTAGGTTTCTAACACTGCAGGTATCCACAAATGATGCCCAAGGAGGCCCAGTACAAAATTCAATGCACCCTGATTAAGTTCCCAAACCAATGTCAGGGCACACAGATTTAGCACTTCCTGACAACACTCTAGGGATGACATATCTAATCAAGAGATGAAAATAAAGCTCAAGCCTACTACACAATACACCAGGAGGCCTCAAACCCAATACAGTGGACTAAAATTCAGGACATAGGGACTCAGACCTATTTAATTAGGTCACCAAACTCATACCTATCAGGAGACCTAGATCTCCAGACATTTCCGTCTAACTCAGGAATTCGTATATCAGCAAGACTAAGTTTCCAAATGCAAGATCCATGTATGGGTATTCAGACACAATCAAACATCATAAGACCAGACAATTGGAGGCCTATTCCTTTCCATGGTGCCTCAAATCACACCTAGGAATCTCTGTTCACCTCATAGCATTCAAGACCACCTCCTTAAATTCCAAAACATTATGGTATCCAGACTCGGTTCAGAAGATCTGTGACCAAACTTAGAAGACCGAGACTCATACGAGACCCAAGTTCTGCTTCAGGGGATTCTAGGCACACATCCAGGGTACACAGGGCTACTGTTAAGAACCAGAAAGTTGTGTTAGGGAACCAGCTTATTTCCAGACATATCGAGTAACACATCAGGGATCTCAGATCCTCAGTGGGCCAGACTCAGGTGAGAAGATTCCAGAAGCAATTTACAATTTTGCAGAACCACTTCAGAGGAGCATAAATCCACTTCAGGGGAATCAAACACTGTTCTAGTAACCTCAAACTTAACTCATGGTACACTAGACACTCTACTGGCTCTAGAATCCTATTTAACTTCCGAAGATATCATCCCAATTTAGGAACCCTGTGCTTTGTGCTTAGTTTCTCAGATGTGTTCGACTCTTTGTGACACCATGAACTGTAGCCCATCAGGTTTCTCTGTCCTTGGAATTTCCCAGGAAAGAATACTGGGGTGGCTTTCCACTTCCTGCTCCAAGGGGATCTTCCCAGCCCAAGGATCAAACCTGTACCCCATGTCTCCTTTATTTTAAGCAAAGTCTTTACCTGCGAAGCCATGGGTGGAGCCCTTTAACTCTGAACTGACTTTAGTTGAAACTCACTTCAATTCAGCCCTATGTGCTTAGTTGCTCAGTTGTGTTTGACTCTTCACAACCCCATGGACTGTAGCCCACCAGACTTCCCTGTCCATGGAGATTTTCCAGGCAGGAATACTGGAGTGTGTTGCCATGCTCTCTTCCAGGAGATCTTCCCAACACAGGAATCAAACCCAGGTCTCCCACATTGCATGTGGATTCTTTACAATATGAGCTACAAGGGAAGCCATTCTATCCCTTCTCCAAGGGATCTTACCAACCCAGGAATTGAGCCAGGGTTTCCTGCATTGCAAGTGTATTCTTTACCAGCTGAGCTATTAGGAAAGCCCTAATTAAGAAGTCATTAGCCCACTTCAGCTAACCCAGATTTAACCTGAGATTCCCAGACTCACTTTGGGAAAATGTGAATTATCTTTATACTGTCATCCTCAAAATATTAGGTGTATCATCAGTAGAGCATATTATGGACTAATAATTGTTGATGAAAAGTCTTCTTAGGAATGTAATTAAAAGGACAATTACTTAAGGTCAAAAAGTAATATGAAACCAACAAGTGAGCTTAAAGTGAAACGTACACATGGTTGTCATAAATATTTCTCACTAGGAGTTACCTAGGGTTCATTAAAATGGTTCTCCAAAAGATTCATATTTTAGAGTTCGTATGACCTGTTTTGATGGAAGTAGTATGCTATCCATTTTGGAAAATGAAAGTTCCCAGGTTTTTTATTGCAAGACAATAAAAAGTTCCAAGTAAAGTTTACAATAAATATTTAGGACCATCTCAGTATACTATATTCACACAAGACAAGGAACATGTGCTTTGTGGCAAAGTAGTATAATCAAAAACAGCAAGATCCCTGAAAAACCTTTTGATTATGTTACAGTGGAAGTATACATTACTCATTCTAAAAATTATTGAGGTTCATGCACGTTCCTTTTGAAATCCACAGAGGAAATCTAAATCTACACCATACTAACTTTCAAGACAAATGATGCCCTTTATTCAGCATAGGAATTTCAAGAAAATGTGGTTTTCCAAAGGAAAGTGGATAGAAAAATCAAATAAAGGAGTCAAGCACATTTGGCGTTCCTTGGAGGGACAGAGGAATTCTTACAGAAGAAATGGTTCATGTGCAGAGGTAGATAAAGAGGTAACATATCAAGAGGGAAAGAAAGGAAAAGGGATAAATTAAGAGACTGGGCTGACATATAAACACTACTATATGTATATAACTCATAATGACTTACTAGTGTATATCACAAGGAGCTCTGTTCAATATCCTGTCATGGCTATGGGAAAATGATCTGAAGAAGAGCGGATAGATATATATGTGTAAATGATTCATATTGCTGTACGCCTGAAGTTAACATAACATTGTTATCAAATATACTTTGATAAAAATTAGTTTTAAAACAGCTAATATAACATAAGGCTTGCAATTGACAGCTACTGTTGTAATGGGAAAAGTTTTAAGAACAGCAAAACTGGTGGTGGAGTGGATAGAGATGAAAAATCAGCAAAGAAAGACAATTAAAATGGCAAGGATAAAAAGACAGGGAATTTTCTCAGCTTGAGGGTCTTGTTCTGATATCTTAGGTAGAAGCTGACCATCTCTCCTGATGTCATCTGCTCAGGCCCAAGTTCCAGGAAACAGGAACAACCTATAAAGAACTATCTATCTCATAGTCCTGTCTGCCCTTGGGCACTGAAGGGAATACCTCAGTTTAACTCCCCAAATAGGGTGAAGTAGTTGTACTCAAGAATAATGTTTATATCCTTTGAATTGAGAGATAGGTACCCTGGGTTAGAACCTGTATTTTTTTCTCACTATTATTAGGAGGATAAAGGATGTCAAAACTCATTTGTGTCATAGCACTTGAAAACTGGAAAACAGACATCAGTAAGGAGTTTATTTAAAAAGAGAATTGAGGAGAAAGAAATGACAGTTCATTCTAGTGTTCTTGCCTGCAGAATCCCAGGGACGGAGGAGCCTGGTGGGCTGCTGTCTATGATGTTGCACAGAGTCGGACACGACTGAAGTGACTTAGCAGCAGCAACAGCAGGCTTGCTGTAGGGGGTGGTATTCCCTCCTGTGCAAAATGTTATTGTTGGATCAAAAAAAATCAGTAATCAAGACAAAACTTCTTAAATGCAGTATTTAACAAATATCAAAATTGGTACAAAAATATCACATGATGAAAAATATTACTAAAATTTAAACATAGGTAATTGTGGGGGAAAAAAAGAATTCAATAGAAGAACATTTCCATCTCAGAATCTGCAAATATTTTAAAATCAAAAGGAACTCTTAAAGTAATTTTTTTTAAAGATATGGAATAAGCAATAGGAGAAACTAGTAAGAAGCTTAGTAGTGTTAGGGACCAAATGACGGTCTCTAGGACCTGAGTCATGTTTACCAGAAAGAGACAGGATATGCACTCATCCTGCCTGGCCAATCATGTAACGCCAGCCACTCCTGTAACTGAGACAAAGAACTGCCTGTATATAAGCTGCCATACTCCTTTGTTTGGGGCTCTTGTCAGATTCCCTTGTGTGGGATGAGACTTGGGCCCTAGCGCGCTAGAGATAAACTCCCTTCTTGCCCTTGCAGTACCGTGGTGGGCTTGCTCTCTCTCTCGGTCGGTTCGGAGATATGGGCTCGGAGCATAACATTTGGGGGCTCGTCCGGGATCTCCGTCCCGCTGGGGAGGACAACTCTCCTGGTAGAAGGGAGTAACCTCGTTAGGAGATAAGAGCCCTGAGCACCGGTGCTAACGTTGCAGAAGCCCAGATTAAGTCCGAGGCCCGGTATCATACTGGGGAGGCATCTGGCTGTAAAGTGCAGAGGCAAGTCAGCATAAGGCCGGGGCCTAGTTTTGTGCTGCGGAGGCAGCTGGCTCTGGTAACTGGATTAAGTCAGCGTAAGGCCGGGGCCCAGTTTCGTGCTGGGGAGGCAGCTGGCTCTGTGAACATCCTGCAGGTAAGATTGAGTACATTGTTGGTGGCCACCTTGCGTTTGTTATCTGTTTGTCTATTCGTGGTGTCTGTGTTGCTCTTTGTGTGCTCTGTTGGCTCCCAGTGTACTTTTCTGTGATCATGGGACAAACAGTTTCTACTCCTTTATCTCTTATGATTAACCACTTCTCTGATTTCAAGTCTAGAGCACAGAATCTATCATTGCTGGTGAAAAAAAGCAAGTTAGTAACTTTTCGTTCTGCCCAGTGGCCTGCTTTTGATGTCAGCTGGCCACAAGAAGGCACCTTTGGCCTGCCTACTATTCAAGCGGTCAGAGAGAAGGTGCTCGCCCCCTACCGTTCAGGACACCCAGCCAGACCAAACTCCATACATTTTGGTCTGACAGGACCTGGTGGAAAACCCCCTGGCCTGGCTAAAACCGTTTGTTTTTCAGCCCCTCACTTCCCTTCCCTCTTCCCTGCCCTTGCTTCCACAGGTTCCACAGGTTTCATCGGGAGAAGCCAAAAAGAGAACCAAGCCTTCAGCTCCTCCCAGAAAAAGGGGCCCTGCCTAGGGCACTAAAGGCAAAAAAAAAAAAAAATGGCCGGTGTAGTAAAGAAGACCCGGAAGTTCCCTCCTCCACCATTCATGCGTTTCGGGTCTGGGCGGGGCCAGCCAGAGAGGGTGGAGAACGGACATATCAGTATTGGCCCTTCTCCACTAGTGATTTATACAATTAAAAAACCCAGACTCCCTCCTTCTCTGAAAAACTGCAGGGTCTTATTGATCTTTTAGAGTCTATCCTGTTTACTCACAATCCCACTTGGGATGATTGTCAGCAACTGTTACAGGTACTTTTTACTACAGAGGAGCACTAACGGATCCTGTCAAAAGCCCGGAAAACTGCCAGAGGTAGATGGGAGGCCCACAATACAGCCTCACCTCATTGAGGAGGGGTTCCCCTTGGTGAGACCCAACTGGGACTTCAAACGCGCTGAAGGTAAGGAGCATCTCCGAGTGTACCATCAGACTCTCATGGCTGGCCTTAGAGGGGCCGCCAGAAAGCCAACTAATTTGGCCAAAATAAACCCAGTGAGACAACAGCCAAATGAGAGCCCAGCAGCCTTCCTGAAAAGGATAATAAAAGCTTTTAGACAGTATACCCCTATGGACCCACAGGCAGATGAGTCACGAGCGGCAGTTATGTTAGTATTTGCAAATCAAGCAGCCCCCGATATTAAAAAAAAGTTACAAAAGATAGAGAGACCCCAAAAGAGAGAGAGGACCGCATTAAAAGAAAAAAAGAATATTTAGAGCTGAAGAAAACCGTAAAAATCAAAAAGAGCTGGCCCAGATATTTTTTGCTGGGGTTGAAAACAAAAACAGGTTCCAGAAAGGGAAAAAAAATTGGACTCAAAAACTGAAGAAAAAACGACAAGACGTAAGCTTGAAAAAAAAACCAATGTGCGTTTTGTAAAGAGTTTGGACATTGAAAAGATAAATGCCCCCCAAAAAATGTAAAAGAGGGGCCCAAGAACCCCAAGAACGAGACTCCCTCTCCAGACAGTCATATCCTCTATGCGGGTGAGGATAGCAACTAGGGGGGTCAGGGCTTGAAGCCCCTCCCCGAGTCCTGGGTAACTGTAAATGTGGAGGGGAAACCGGTTGGCTTCATGGTGGACACGGGAGCCCAGTACTCAGTCTTAAACCAAAAAGATGGACCCATGTCTAAAAAAAGTAGCTGGGTGCAAGGAGCAACCAGGACTAAACGATATGGATGGACTACAAAACGGCATGTGAACTTGGGGGCCCACCAGGTAACCCATTCTTTTCTGGTGATACCTGAGTGTCCAGCGCCCTTGTTGGAAAGAGATTTACTCTCTAAAGTAAATGCCCAAATTCATTTTGACCACGGACAAGTGTCAGTTTTAGATGGGACCGGGCATCCTCTTTGGGTCCTGTGTCTGGCATTAAAAGATAAATACAGACTCTACTTGCCAGAGGCCCCAGCAACAATAAGCCCCGAAGTACAACCATGGGTTCAAAGATACCCTCAGGCTGAAACAGCAAAAATGGGACTGGCCAAACAGAGGCCCCCTATCATTGTGAAACTGAAAGCCAGTGCTTCCCCGGTGAGGGTACGACAGTATCCCATGAGTCAAGAGGCTCGACAAGGAATTACTCCTCATATACAACGCCTCATAGATGCTGGGGTCCTGAAAAGGTGCTGGTCCCTATGAAACACTCCCCTGTTGCCTGTAAAAAAAAAGCCTGGGGGAATTGATTTTAGACCGGTTCAAGATCTACGAGAAGTCAACAAACGGGTAAATGATATTCATCCTGTGGTTCCTAACCCTTATACATTGCTAAGCAACTTGCCTCCAAACTACATTTGGTACACTGTTTTAGATTTTAAAAGATGCCTTTTTCAGTTTGCCTCTTGCCCCTGCAAGCCAAGAGATCTTTGCCTTCGAATGGCAGGAAGACGGTGGTCAGACCCCTGTGCAGCTGACATGGACTCGCTTACCACAGGGTTTCAAAAACTTGCCCACGTTATTTAATGAGGCCCTGGATGAAGACCTCTGTGAGTATCGGGTTGAACACCCTACCATTGTTTTATTACAATATGTTGATGACCTTATGCTGGCAGTGGCTATAGAAAAAGAATGCCAAGAGGCAACAGGTGACCTTCTCCAAACCTTGGGGACTTTAGGTTACCTGGCTAGTGCCAAAAAGGCCCAGATTGCCAAGCAAGAGGTTACATACCTCGGTTATAAGATAAAACAGGGCCAGAGGTGGCTAACACAGGCTATGAAAGAAACCATCCTCCAGATCCCTGAGCTGGCTAACCCTAGACAAGTGAGGGAATTTCTGGGAATGGTGGGATATTGCTGGTTATGGATCTTGGGGTTTGCAGAAAAGGCCAGGCCCCTATACGAAGGGACCAAAGAAAACAAGGACTAGAAATGGACTGAGCCAATAAAAGAGGCCTTCCAAGAGCTCAGGCGAGCCTTGCTAAAAGCTCCTGCCCTTGCCCTCCCTGATCCATCTAAGCCTTTCCAATTATTTGTAGATAAAAAGTGGGGGATAAAAAAAGGGGTACTAACACAGAGATGGGGACCATGAAAGCAACCTGTAGCTTACCTTTCCAAGAGACTGGACCCAGTGGCAGCCGGATGGCCACCTTGCCTCCGTATCATCGCGGCCACTGCGCTCTTAGTCCACGATGCTAATAAACTGACTTATGGACAGAGACTCTTGGTCTACACTCCTCATGCCATAGAGAGAGTTTTAAAGCAACCCCCAGGTAAATGGATTTCTAATGCCCGCTTGATGCACTACCAGGCCTTGCTACTTGACACCCCACGGATTCATTTCCAAATGCCCTGCACTCTAAATCCAGCCACTCTTTTGCCCAATCCAGGGGAAAATAGCCCCCTCCATGATTGTGATGAGATACTGGCCGGGGTAACAGCAATGCAAAAGGACTTAACCGATACTCCACTGAATAACAGTGAGCTAAAATGGTTCACAGATGGCAGCAGTTATGTAAAAGATGGACAGAGACGGGCGGGAGCCGCAGTAGTAGATGACTCTGGACAGACGATATGGGCAGAGGCCCTTCCCCCAGATACCTCAGCACAAAAGGCAGAGTTAATTGCCCTGATTCAAGCATTAGAGAGAGACAAAGGAAAAATAATAACTATCTTCACTGACAGTCGCTATGCTTTTGGCACGGTACACATCCAGGGCCCGATATATCGGGAACGGGGGTTTTTGACAGCTAAAGAAAAAAAATTAAAAACTTGCCTAAAATCCGTAGACTTTTAGAGTCTGTACAGATGCCTCAGGCTGTGTCAATAGTACATGTACCTGGACATCAGAAGGGTGACAGCCCCACGGCACGAGGGAATCGTGCCACAGACCTGGCAGCTCGAAAAGTAGCTGATGAAGATTTCATCACCCCTGTGTTGGCGATCAGACTTCCACCTCCAGGTATGGCAACTCTGCCCCCAACCCCTGAGTATTCATCCACAGACTTTGCTTGGATCCAAAAACACACCAACCTTCAAAAAGATAAAGATAGATGGTACCGAGACTCAGACGGCTACTTGATACTCCCTGTTCAGTTGGAACGGCAACTATGTCAACATTTGCACTTGTCTACTCATCTGGGAGAAAAAGACTCTGATGCTCTTTCAAACTGTGCGCCTGCGATTTCCCCGGCACCAGACAACTGTAAAGAACATAGTGCATACTTGTAAGGCGTGTCAACAGATGAGGCCAGGAAAAGGACAACAAGCAGGACTGAGGTATCGGGGAGAAGGACCAGGGCAACACTGGGAAATAGATTTCACCGAGGTAAGGCCAGGCAAGTATGGTTACCAGTACTTGTTAGTGTTGGTAGATACCTTCTCAGGGTGGGTGAAAGCTTTTCCTACAAAGGGAGAAACTGGGATGATAGTGGCAAAAAAGATTTTAGAAAAAATAGTTCCCAGGTTTGGCCTGCCAGTGACCATCGGCTCTGATAATGGACCTGCTTTTGAGTCAAATAGTTCAGAGCCCTGCCCTAGCCCTGGGGACTAAATAAAAGTTACATTGTAAATACAGTCCACAGAGCTCAGGGCAAGTAAAAAAAAAAATCAGACTCTAAAAAATCTTTAACTAAATTGGCTATAGAGACTGGCGGGGACTGGGTGACCCTCCTTCCCTTCGCCCTCTTCCATGCATGTAATACTCCTTATCAACTTAATCTGACCCCATTTGAGATTCTGTATGAGAGACCTCCCCCTGTATGTCCAATATTTGAAGGGAAGAAACTACCACCTCCCACGTTAGGGCAACTCCAAGAGGCCTTGATGGCCTTAAGCAAGGTGCACTCTCGTGTCTGGAAACTGCTCCAGGAAATACATGTGAGTCAAAATAAGGGAACTATTCCCTCACATGACATTGGCCCCGGAGACTGGGTATGGGTCAAAAGGCACCAAACCAAGGCACTAAAACCCAAATAGAAGGGTCCTTATGTTGTTCTTCTTACCACCCCAACTGCCCTAAAGGTCGACGGTATCGGGCCTTGGGTGCCTTGCAACCACGTACGCCCAGCTGCTTCAGCAGAGCAAAAAGACGCTAAAAAAAAAAAAAAAATGGGAAGCATCTCTGCACCCGTCCAACCCCTTGAGGCTAAAGCTTCAAAGGCGCCAACAGGACCAGGACAACTCGGCTGGGCCATCTTGTGGATGACCCAGTTACTCTGCTCCGGAGTTGCCAGGGTGAACCCGCATCAACCCGTCAAAATCACCTGGAAGCTGCAAAATGGACTAACACGAGAGGTGCTAAACTCCACTACCGCAATACATCCACCAAACACATGGTGGCCAGACTTGTACTTTGACCTTAAGCTGATGGTAAATGTGCCTTGGGCTAGGGGTTATCTCCGAGAACAAGGGTTCTGGGCATGCCCAGGCGCACCCAGACATGACTGGAAGACCTGTGAGGGGGCACAAGACTCATTGTAAAACTTGGGATTGTGTTACTTCTAAGGATGGACCTCGGCGCTAGGAAGTAAGAAATCGAGATTTACTTAATTTTTCATTCGCCAAGCCCCTCCCTAGGGTCTTTGGAGATCCAACTTTTAGCTGTGAAAGTTGCAATTATGCACAAGTCAGAATAAGGTTCAATCCAAAAAAAAAAGCAAACAGGAGGGGATTAGATCTGCTCTTTCTGCAACAAGGGGGACTCTGTGCTGCCCTAGGAGAAGAGTGCTCTTTCTATGCGGATCATACAGAAATAGTTAAAAAATCTATGGCCAAAGTAAAAAAAGGACTAGCCCAACGTAAACGAGAACATGAGGCTCAACAGAGATGGTTTAAATCTTGGTTTCAACAATCCCCTTGGCTGACTACCTTAATCTCCACCTTGTTAGGACCCCTGCTAGTACTTTTACTAATGCTTACCTTCGGCCCATGTATTATCAATAGACTTGTAGCCTTTGTAAAGGAACACATAAATACAGTACAGCTGTTTGTGCTTCGACAACAATATCAAACTGTGTCTCAGGACCGAGAGGAAGATTCCTCTATATGATCTAAGGACAGGGGGGAATGTTAGGGACCAAACGACGGTCTCTAGGACCTGAGTCATGTTTACCAGAAAGAGACAGGATATGCGCTCATCCTGCCTGGCCAATCATGTAATGCCAGCTACTCCTGTAACTGAGACAAAGGACTGCCTGTATATAAGCCGCCATACTCCTTTGTTTGGGGCTCTTGTTGGATTCCCTTGTGTGGGATGAGACTTGGGCCCTAGCACACTAGAGACAAACTCCCTTCTTGCCCTTGCAGTACCATGGTGGACTTGGTCTCTCTCTCGGTTGGTTCGGAGATATGGGCTCGGAGCATAACAAGTAGGGCACAAGCAAATGGGTGAGCAGGGAGTAAAATATGGTCTTTCTAATAGAAAATAACTCTTTCTGCCAGCTTATTCTCAGTATAAGCTGTTAGGGAGGATGTTCTGACCTTAGTATGGTACTGCTTGCCAAAAGTTGAGAACAGGTCAAAATTTAGGGCACTGTGAGGAGAAAAACTTGACTAAAGTCTGGTCAAAGTCAGTAGTTAAGAAATGGACAAGAGTAGGCTGTCACATTACTAGAAAACAGACCTATATTAATAATAATTTCTAAATATCATTACACATTAAATGTGTTCAAATTTCCATTCATTTCATCAACAGCAAACTACAAATCGTTTCACTTTCTCATAAATACAATCCAAAAAAGATATGAACTCTGCAATGGGTTCAAATGTTTTAAAATGTTTTCTATAATAATTTTTGCCTTCAACATTTTACTCTTTCAACTTATTGTAAAGCCAGATTAATTATCTTACATCATCTCCTGTAGTCTGAATTGTGCTTCTTGAATCTGTCCATGCCGTCTCATTCAACAGGTTCCTCTACCCACAGTATTTCCTAAAAAATTAAAAGCAAACTGTATTGATCATACATTTGCTTCTGTTTTACCAAGACACATCAAAGTACCACTTGCTCTTTTATTATTATGGACTGATTCTGATTATTACCTTTGCTGTGTGTTCATTAAATCATTTCATTTATCACTGATCTGTAGTTCTCCTTAATATCTAGAAGGGTAGTTTCATAGGAATATCCTATAAATATTTATTAAATATTGATTCTTCTAAACAAACTCTAAAAATCTGATCAAGAATGTATTATTTGTAAAATATATGTAACATACTATAAATTATTGACACGCATATATAAACAGAAATACCTGAATACACACATACAGATATAGATAATAATCTTATGATTTTCCTTCACATTATTATACTATTTACAATATCATTTAAGGTCATATTGAATTGTTACTAGGTCAGCCATCTCCAATTACTCAACTTATTCTTCATGTATTTTGAAGACTTTTAGTATTTCCTTCTTCAAAAATGTCTTGCACATATCTCAGGGAAAACATATTTTTATTCTTTATAATAAGGATCAGAATAAGTCACTTAATGTAATTGTGAAAAATTGTGCCAATAATGAAATGAAACAATTAAATTCATAAGTAGATGAAACACTATATAAAGTTGCTGCTGCTGTTGCTGCTGCTAAGTCGCTTCAGTCGTATCCGACTCTGTGCGACCCCATAGATGGCAGCCCATTGGGCTCCACAATTGCTGGGATTCTCCAGGCAAGAACATTGGAGTGGGTTGCCATTTCCTTCTCCAATGCATGAAAGTGAAAAGTGAAAGGGAAGTCGCTCAGTCGTGTCGGACTCCCAGCGACCCCATGGACTGCAGCCCACCAGGCTTCTCCGTCCATGGGAGTTTCCAGGCCAAGAGTACTGGAGTGGGATGCCATTTGCTAGTGAAACATAAGTTATTTATTAGTATCTTCATTTTTTTTTTCTTTGGCTGGTTGGTGTGCAGTGTTTATTACTTTTAGGGATTATTGCCTGTTTCTAATTCATTAGCATTCGTCAAAGGCTGTATCTGTAAACAGCATTGTCAGACAACTCTCATTATCTGAGTTTTATGAAAGCATCAATAATATGAGAATAGCATTTATTTATATATTTAGATTTACCATTGAGGTAGTGGCTTTGCAGCAAAATTTTCAGACAATCCCTAGAATTCATTATCAAGTATGTTTGTAGTTTCTACTTCATCTTGAATAATTATTGGTAAGCACCTTCTTTTAAATGACTTGCCATTTCATTTTCCAAATTACTATTATAATAGTGTACTAAAGATTTCTTACAATTATTTTTTTATTTATTTCTATTATTAATGCACAGTATAATTGTTTGTGCTTTATCATGTGTTCCCAATTCCTTTTTATGCATACTGTTAATGAATATACAATGGTGATTTACTTTATGCAAAATATCCCAAAAATATAGTTTTGGAAAAAGTTTCATGCTTTTGACTTATTTAAAAAAGGGGGGGTGGTGCTTCCCTTACAGCTCAGTTGGTAAGAATCAGCCTGCAATACAGGAGACCCCAGTTCGATTCCTGGGTGGGAAAGATCCACTGCAGAAGGGATATGCTACCCACTCCAGTATTCTTGGGCTTTGCTTGTGGCTCAGCTTGTAATGAATCTACCTGCAATGTGGGAGACCTGGGTTTGATCCCAGATTTTTTGCTGTTTAGTTGCTCAGTCATGTCTGACTCTGTGACCCCATGGTCTCCAGCACACCAGGCTTTTCTGTCCATTACCAACTCCCGGAATTTACTCAGTCTCATGTCCACTGAAATGGTGATACCATCCAACCATCTCATTCTCTGTCGTCCCCTTCTTCTCCTGCCTTCAATCATTCCCAGCATTAGGGTCTTTTTCAATGAGTCAGCTCTTCACATCAGGTGGCCAAAGTATTGGAGTTTCAGCTTCAACAATCAGTCCTTCCAATGAATATTCAGGACTGATTCCCTTCAGGATGGACTGGTTGGATCTCCTTGCAGTCCAAGGGACTCTCAAGAGTATTCTCCAACACCACAATTCAAAAGCATCAAAATCTTCAGGGCTCAGCTTTCTTTGTTGTCCAAGCCTCACATCCATACATGAGCACTGAAAAAACAAAAACAAAAACATAACCTTGACTAGACAGACCTTTAATGTCTCTGCTTTTCAATATTCTGTCAAGGCTGGCCATAACTTTTCTTCCAAGATGCAAGTGCCTTTTAACTTCATGGTTGCAGTCACCATCTGCATTTATTTTGGAGCTCCCCAAAATAAAGTCTGTTGCTGTTTCCACTGTTTCCTCATCTGTTTGCCATGAAATGATGGGACCAGATGCCATGATCTTAGTTTCCTAATTATTGAGTTTTAAGCCAACTTTTTCACTCTCCTCTTTCACTTTCATCAAGAAGCTCTTTAGTTCTTTTTCACTTTCTTCCATAAGGATGGTGTCATCTCTTTACCTGTGGTGGTTGGTATTTCTCCCTGCTAACTTGATTACAGCTTGTGCTTCATCCAGTCCAGAGTTTCTCATGATGAATTCTGCATATAATTTAAATAAGCATGGGGACAATATACAGCCTTGATGTGCTCCTTTCTCTATTTGGAACCAGTCTGTTGTTCCATGTCCAGTTCTAAGTGCTGCTTCCTGACCTCCATACAGATTTCTCCAGAGGCAGGTCAGGTGCTCTGGCATTCCCATCTCTTTTAGAATTTTCCAGAGTTTGTTGTCATCCACACTGTTGAAGGCTTTGGTATAGTCAATAAAGCAGAAATAGGTGTTTTTCTGGAACTCACTTGCTTTTTCTATGATCCAACAGATTTTGGCAATTTGACCTGTGGTTCTACTGCCTTTTCTAAATCCAGCTTGAACATCTGTAAATTCATGGTTCATGTACTATTGAAGCCTGGCTTGGAGAATTTTGAGCATTACTTTACTAGTGGGCCTTTCTTTGGATTGGAATGAAAACTGACCTTTTTCAGTGCCAAATGGTTTGGCCAATGCTAAGTTTTCAAAATTTGTTGGCAATATATATGCTTATGTATGTGATTCACAGGAAAACAGCAATAACAAAATAAAACAGCTAGCATCACAAATATCTATTCATCCAAGAGTGGTGAAATGTAGGAAGAGGAAGGGGAAGTGGGAGTGGGGAATGACACAGGGAGAAAGAGGATTCAGATCAGTGCTGGTCTGGGGCTGGATGGCAAATACTAGAAAAGGGCTGAGAAAAATCAGTGGTCCTTTCAGACTCTCAAGTGTTTAAAGTCCATGGTGGTGTCAGGAAGATTCTGCCTTACATGCACCTAACATAAAAATCTGGATTCCTCAGATTCTTCAGAGATAAGGGAAACATGGGCAGAGCCCTCAAAGGGTATGCTCCACTTTCTTTGGGGGCAGCAGGTCGAGGGGGAAGTGGTGAACGAGGAAAAGAGTTCCCATGAAGTCTTTCTGTTCCTATCCACCCCCTCCAGATGGCAGATAACTTAGTGGCTGGCAGCAGTTTCAGTCTGGCATTAGATGTGTGTGGTAAGGGAACTTCTTTGCAGAAATAAAGCTACTCAGGAGAGCCCACAGGTAGAGGACAATGGAATTGGAAATGGAAAGCTCGGCTGTTTAAGAAAACCACCAAGAAGAAGACATTCAATTGAAAAGATGTGCTTTGCCAGGTGTCTTTGTTTCACTGGCACTGATAATGAATAAAGGAAAAAGGATAGAGAAGAGGCAGCCACAATGCAGGAGAGCGCATTGCCATCTTACATTGGAAACCCAGGGGTAAACCAAATCCAAAGTAGTAAGGCCAGTTTCTTTCTATGTTGATATCGCTGGTGCATTCCAATTCCTTTACTGAACCAACAATTTTCAAAGCAATATAATGGGTACAGAAGTGAACAGAGAAGAGATGTATGCAGGAGACTAAGCAACTGGCCAAAATGAATGGTAAAAAGGCTGACAAACATATCCTGGAGGAGGAAGAGAGATTACAGTGAAAGGCTAAAGAGGATATCAGCAGTAATTCTGCCGTTAGAGAATGGGTGAGGTTCCCTCCTTGACACCTCAAATGCCAGGTCAGCTAAATCCTGGAACCAAATTATGTTCACAAGATTGATAAGAATGAAGAGGGGGAGCACAGAGAAAGATGAGATAATTGACCTGAAGAATAACTTCAGCCATGACCAAAAATCTCCATGTAGAGATGGATTACCAATAATATGGGCCACTACTGACTGAAACACAGGATTAAAAAGTTCATAAAACAAGAGGAGACTGAATCAGAAAACTCCATCATCACAAGTGCAGCAGTGAAAAGTTCTCCCAACAACCTGTGGCTCACTTTCCTGCTTCCTCTCTGTGCTCTGGTCTTCTCTCTGAGCCAGGATACTGCTCGCCCCTTTTTGATGCTACTCCTCCCTCTTTTGCTGAATTCAAGCATCCAACTTTGAGACAGTACAAATTCTCCAGACAGAGTCTGATTCCCCTTGCAAGGTCCTGCCAAAAGGTTTTGACATTCAGCCATTGCTTCACTATCCAAACTATCAACTACACAAAGTAGAGAAAGAGGTGTTCCCCAATATTTCATCATGAAGGACTCAGTAGCTTCTCTATCTTGGCTCTGGCTCCAGCTGCAACCCTTACCCACCACTGGCCTCTGGCCCCTTTGAGCTGCTCCACTCCTGGCCGCCAGTTCCTACCCAGGCATTCCCAGGGCAGGGGACACTGTGTCTACACTGCAGTGTACATTTTGTATCACAATAAATGGCTGATTTATTCTGATAAGTATACAGAAAGTGACAAATAACTGTCATGTGTATTAATCATTTTTTAAATAATTGGAGCATGTTCTCATGCCTTTTATGGCAGCTATCATAATGCTTTATTTCCAGGAATGCTTTTCCAACGTGTACCCTCATTGGTTAATGTCATAATTCTATATTTGAACTAATTATCATCTATTAGTTGACTGTAATTGCTTACATGTTTTAAGTTTTGTAACATTAGTTACTGCAATATCAGTAAAATTAAGCAATGACATTTACTTTCCAAAAGAGATATTAAATTAAAACAAAGGGCCCATTTTACCTGTTGAAATGAAAAAAGGTAATCGCTAATACTAATAGAGCCATAGGAAAACTTTCAAGTAAGAATGTAGTAATATAGACATATAGTATTAGAATGGTTCTGTAGTAAGACATTAATACTAATAGACTGGTAAGCATTACTCTAAAAATTATTTTCTAAACTATATCTTATACAAATATATTAAGGTGTGTTTACCCTTGGTGCCTGATTTCACTACTGAGTTGTTTACCTACATGTTCTTGACTGCTTAGTTGTCTCTGGCTCTTTGCGACTCCATGGCCTATAACCTGCCAGGCTCCTCATCCGTGAAATTTTCTGGGCAAAAATACTGGAGAGGGTTGCCATTTCCTTCTCCAGGGGATTGTTCTGAGCCAGGTATCAAACTCAGGTCTTCTGTATTGGAGGAAGATTCTTTTCCACTGAGTCATCAAAGAAGCCCCATTTACCTACAGTATGTTCGCTCAGTTCTGTCCCATTTTTTGAGACTGCAGGGATTGGAGCTTGCCAGTGCCCCAGTGCTCTTCTATCCATGGGCTTCTCCAGGCAAGAATACCAAAATGGGTTGCCATTTCCTTCTCCAGGGATTCAACTAAAGAAGATTATTAAAAAGATCAATCACTACTTTAGAAGAACCAGTCTACACTATATTACTTATTTGTAACAGCTTACTAAGAAATACTTACTAAGTATTTCTGTGATTGGGGAAATATAAAGATTAGTAGACATCAGTATTAAAATAAGACATAAGCGCTGAAAAAGGAGCTATAGTATTGCTTTTTAAGAATAGTAAAATTTAATATACTTACATATATATGTATATAAATCTTATATAAGCATAAATATATATATATACATGTATACATATTTATGTATATATATTAAATGGCTATATAAACTACATAGATAAATTCTAGAGAAACCCTTGGAAAATAAGTGTTAGTCCTGTCCTTCATTAAGTCCATTTTTTTCTGTTAGATATGATTTTGCATGTTAATTCCTAGAAGGAAGAATTTTATATTAGGGAAAAATAGTCTGTCAGCAGAGTTTTTTCAGCTATAGACATGTATTAGCTGAAAATTGTATTTATTATACAGAAACTGAGGTGACAGAAATTGCAGAAATTGTCCGTAGTGGATCTCCTCATTTTGTTACTTTTGGGATTTTTAGTGTAAAACATTACCTGTATTTGCTTAATGACAAAGTTCCAAATCTGTTTATGCAAAGACACTAAGGCTTTTAACTCCTAAATATTTTAAATATTCTCATTATTTTTTCTTATTTTTACTTTTCTTTTGTACCAAGGAAAAGGAAAATCACACACAATTAAACAATATGCCACGCAAGAGCGATGATATTGGTGACATTTGAGACGGCAATAAATTATGAAAAACAGGTAATGGTAAAAGTTCTCTTCTGTATTTTATAGTGATTAAGTTAACGCGATTGGTAAATCTAGTAGAATATTTTGCTCTTTTTATTTTTATTTTTTTTAGACTGTCCCTCAAAGGTCTCCATTTGCCCTTCCTCTGCCTCTGTATTTTCTTCCTGCCGTACTGTCTCTGCGGTTCATCTCGCGATACATAAAGGTCCCTTACGCTTGTCTCCTCACGCCATACATCCGGTTCCTTATGCTCTTGACGGAAGAGGCAGGGCTGCGTTTAACATAAGTTTAGCTAGTGGTTGACTGGGAAGGTTCGGAAGAACGAGACAAAAGAAAGGTAACAAAAGAAAGGCATTTGAAGATGGAAAAACAGATTTATACCTTACAAGAACATGTTTATAGGTATAGCGTCAGTATTTTACTGGAGAAAAATGATAACTCAGACTGAATTTTCCTGTCAGGCTTTTCCCCGTAAGAGCTAATAGCTGAGTGTATGTATATACGTGTGTGTGTGTACATTACCCTTAAAAGTCTTATTAGTTTATTTCTTGAAAAGTATCTTTAATTTTTATTCCTTGGAGAATCAGTGCCTGAAGTAACAATGGAAAGCCGGTGAAGTTTGAGGGTTCTTTTGTCTGAATGGAGGGCTGGGGGACAGGAGGGAAGGTGGGAGTGGGGGTGGGGCAAAGAAGGGGGTTTGAAATGTCTGGGTGTTGGCTGTGGGAGGATATACTGGACGTATACTCCTACCCTGGGACTGAGAAAGCTGTTTTTCCTTTGTAGCTTTTCTTTGGTATATAAGGCTGGACTTTTCTCCACAAGCTTATGGCTACTAGGGTGGAATGTTCGTTGCATTCGGTGTGTAATTTTTTTTTTCTTTTTTCCCATTAGTTTGGGGCTGCTAGTGTGGAATGTTGCTTTCGTTTCTCGCCTGGTGTTGCTTTGGTGTGCAAATCGGCTTTTTTTTCCGTTGGTTTGGGGCTGCTAGTCATGTGGGATGATGCGTTAGTTTCTCGCAAAATGTTGCTGTGGTGTGTAATGTGGCTTTTTTCTCTCCACTTGGGGCCGCTGCTGCTGAGTCCCTTCAGTCGTGTCCGACTCTGTGCGACCCCTTGACGGCAGCCCACCAGTCTAGCCCGTCGCTGAGATTCTCTAGTCAAGAAGGCTGGAGTGGGTTGCCATTTCCTTCTCCAATAGGGGCCGCTAGTTGTGCAGAATGTTGCTTTGGTGTGTAATGCGGCTTTTTTTTCCGGTTGGCTGGGGCCTGTTTCAGGTGCGGAATGCTTCTTTGGTCTGTAATACGGTTTTTTTTTTTTTTTTTTTTTTCCCTCCGATAAGGTCTGCTAGTCCGGCTGAATGTTCCTCTGGTGTGTAAACTGGCTTTTTATTTTCCCCGTTGCTGTGGGTCTGCTAGTGCGCCAGACTATTGCTTTACTGTGTAAACCTGCTTTTTTCCCTTGGCTTGGGGCTGCTAGTTGTGTGGAATGCAGCTTTGGTGGGTAACGCGGCTATTCTCCCTCTGCTTGGGGCTGCTGCGCAGGCAGAATGTTGCTTTGGTGTTTAATTCAGCTCCCCCCCCCCCCCCCATTGCTTTGGAGCTGCTAGTGCGCCAGACTATTGCTTTGGTGTGTAAACTGGCTTTTCTCCCTTGGCTTGGGGCTGCTGGTTGCGGGGTCTTAGTCGTGCAGAATGTTGCTGTGGTGTGTAATTTGTTTTTTTTCCCTTGGCTTGGGGCTGCTAGTTGCCGGGTCTTAGTCATGCAGAATGTTGCTCTGGTGTGTAATTCGCCTTTTTTCCTTTGGCTTAGGGCTGCTAGTTGTGTGGAATGCTGCTTTGGTGCCTAACACGGCTTTTTTCCCTCCACTAGGGGCTGCTAGTCAGGCTGAATGTTGTTTTAGTGTGTAATTCGGCCTCCCCCCGCCCCCCCCCCCTCGCCCCGTTGCCTTGGGGCTGCTAGTGAGCCGGACTAGTGCTTTGGTGTGTAACTTGGATTTTCTCCTTAGGCTAGGGGCTGCAAGCTCGGGGGCTTAGTCTTGCAGAATGTTGCTGTGGTGTGTAATTCGGGTTTTCTTTTTTTCGGTTGGCTTGGGGCTGTTTGTTGTGAGGAATGCTGCTTTGGTGAGTAAAGCGGCTTTTCTCCCTCCACTTGGGGCTGCTGCTGCTAAGTCACTTCAGTCGTGTCCGACTCTGTGTGACCCCGTAGACGGCAGCCCACCAGGCTCCCCTGTCCCGGGATTCTCCAGGTAAGAACACTGGAGTGGTTTGCCATTTCTTTCTCCAATGCATGAAAGTGAAAAGTGAAAGGGAAGTCACTCAGTCGTGTCCGACTCTTCGCGACCCCACGGACCGCAGCCTACCAGACTCCTCTGTCCATGGGGTTTTCCAGGCAAGAGTTCTGGAGTGGGGCTGCTAGTTGGCTGAATGTTGCTTAGGTGTGTAACTAGACTTTTTGTTTTTTTCTTCCCGTTGCCTTGGGGCTGCTAGTGCGCTGGGCTATTACTTTGGTGTGTAAACTGGTTTTTCTCCTTTGGCTTGGGGCTGCTAGTTGCGGAGGCTTAGTCATGCAGAATGTTGCTCTGGTGTGTAATTCGGGTTTTTCCCGTTGGCTTGGGGCTGCTAGTTGTGTGGAATGCTGTTTTGGTGGGTAACGCAACTTTTCTTCCTCCACTTGGGGGTGCTAGTTGGGCTGAATGTTGTTTTGGTGTGTAATTCGAATTTTTTTTTCTTTCCGTTGCCTTGGGGCTGCTAGTGCGCCAGACTATTTCTTTGCTGTGTAAACCACCTTATTTCCGTTGGCTTGGGGCTACTAATGCACCGGACTATTGCTTTGGTGTGTAAACTGGCTTTTCTCCCTTGGCTTGGGGCTGCTAGTTATGCAGAATGCTACTTTGGTGGGTAAGATGACTTTTCCTCCTCTACTTGGGGTTGCTAGTCGGGGCTGTTTTGCTCTGGTGTGTAATTTGGCTTTTTTTTCCGTTGGCTTGGGGCTGCTAGTTGCAGGGCCTTAGTCGTGCAGAATGTTGCTGTGGTGTGTAATTTGGATTTTTTCCGTAGGTTTGGGGCTGCTAGTTGGGCTGAAGGTTGTTTTGCTATTTCGACTTTTCCGCCCCTGCCCCCCCCCCGCCCCGACTCAGTTTCCTTGGGGCTGCTAGTGCCCCTTACTACTGCTGTGGTATGTAAACTGGCTTTTTTTTTCCATTGGCTTGGGGCTGCTTGTTGCGGGGTTTAGTCGTGCAGAATGTTGCTCTGGTGTGAATTTCGGCTTTTTTCCGTTGGCTTACGGTTGCTAGTTGTGGGGGCTTAGTCATGCAGCATGTTGCTCTAGTGTGAAATTCAGCTTTTTTCTGTTGGCTTGGGGCTGCTAGTTGCAGGGCCTTAGTCACGTAGAATGTTGCTCTAGTGTGTAATATGGCTTTTTTCGGTTGGTTTGGGGCTGCTAGTTGTGCAGAATGATGCTCTGGTGGCTATCGCTTTTTTTCTTCCTCCCACAAGGAGCTGCTAGAAAGGCTGAAGGTTGCTCTGGTGAGTAATTTGACTTTTTTTTTTTTTCCGTTGCCTTGGGGCTGCTACTGTGCAGAACTATTGTCTCGGCATGTAAACTGGCTTTTCGCCCTTGACTTGGGGTTGCTAGTTGTGGTGGCTTAGTCGTGCATAATGTTGCTCTGGTGTGTAATTCGGCTTTTCTCCCTTGACCTGGGGTTGCCAGTTAGGGGGGTTTAGTCCTGCAGAATGTTGCTCTGGTGTGTAATTCAGGTTTTTTTCTGTTGGCTGGGGGCTGCTTGTTGTGGGGGCTTAGATGTGCAAATTGATGCTTTCGTGTGTAATTTGGCTTTTTTCCGTTGGTTTTGGGCTGCTAGTTGTGTGGAATGATGCTCTGGTGGGTTATCACGTCTTGTCTCCCTCCACAAGAAGCTGCTAGTCGGGCTGAATATTGCTCTGGTGTATAATTCAGTTGTTTTTCTCTTTCGCTTGCTTTGGGGCTGCTAGTGTGCAGAACTATTGTTTTGGCATGTAGACGGGCATTTCTCCCTTGACTTGGGGTTGCTACTTGCGGGACTTAGTTGTGCAGAATATTCCTCTGGTGTGTAATTCATTTTTTTTCCGTTGGCTTGGGGCTGCTAGTTGTGGGGGCTTGGTCTTGGAGAATGTTGCTCTGGTGTGTAATTTGGCTTTTTCCGTTGGTTTGGGGCCTTCTAGTTGTGCGGAATGATGCTCTGGTGGGTTTCGCGGCTTTTCTCTCTCCTCAAGGAGCTGCTAAGTCAGGCTGAATGTTGCTCTGGTGTGTAATTCGTTGTTTTTTTTTTTTTTTTAAACCTTTGGCATTGGAGTCGATAGTGGGGCATATTTTTGCTTTGGTGTGTAAAACAGCTTTTCTCCCATGACTTGGGGCTGCTAGTTGTGGGGCTTAGTCGTGCAGAATGTTGCTCTGGTGTGTAATTCGCCTTTTTTCCATTGGCTTGGGGCTGCTAGTTGTGCTGAATGCTGCTTTGGTGGGTAAGTGGCTTTTCTTCCTCCATTTGTGGGTGCTAGTGGGGCTGAATGTTGGTCTGGTGTGTAAATAGGCTTTTTGTTTGTTTGTTTGTTTCCGATGCCTTGGGCTGCTGGAGCGCCAGACAATAGCTTTGGTGTGTAAACCAGCTTTTCTCCCTCCACTTGGGGCTGCTAGTTGACGGAGCTTAGTCGTGCAGAATGTTGCTCTGGTGTGTAATTCGGCTTTTTTCCATTGGCTTTGAGCTGCTAGTTGTGCAGAATGCTCCTTTGGTGGGTAACGTGGCTTTTCTCCCTCCACTGGGGCTGCTAGTTGCTGGGGCTTAGTTGTGCAGAATGTTGCTGTGGTGTGTAACTTGGCTTTTTTTCCCATTTGCTTGGGGCTGCTAGTGCGGGTACTATTGCTTTGGTGTGTAAACCGGCTTTTCCCCCTTGTCTTGAGGCTGCTAGTTGTGGGGGCTTAGTCGTCCAGAATGTTGCTCTGGTGTGTAATTTGGGGTTTTTTCGTTGTCTTGGGGCTGCTAGTTGTGGGGCCTTGGTCCTGCAGAATGTTGTTGTGGTGTGTAATTCAGCTTTTATCCGTTGGCTTGGGGCTGCTAGTTGTGGGGCCTTAGTTGTGCAGAATGTTGCTGTGGTGTGTAATTTGGCTTTATTTCCATTGGCTTGGGGCTGCTAGTGCACCGGAGTATTGTTTTGGTGTGTAAACCGGCTTTTGTTCCTTGGCTTGGGGCTGGTAGTGGTGTGGGATGCTGGTTTGGTGGGTAACAAGGCCTATCTCCCTCCACTTGGATGTTCTAGTCTGGCTGAATGTTGTTGTGGTGTTTAATTCGTTTTTTTTTTTTTTTTTTTTGTCCCGTTGCCTTGGGGCTGCTAGTGCGCTGGACAGTTGATTTGGTGTGTAAACAGGCTTTTCTGCTTTGGCTTGGGGTTGCAGGTGGCGGGGGCTTAATCGCGCAGAATGTTCCTGTGGTGTGTAATTCGACTTTTTCAATTGGCTTGGGGCTGCTAGTTGTGTGGAATGCTGCTTTGGCGCGTGACGTGTCTTTACGCCCTCCAAGTGGGGTTCCTAGTCGGGCTGAATGCTACTTTGCTGTGTAATTCTGCTTTTTAAAGTTTTTCCCGATCCATTGGGGCTGCTTGTGCGCCGTGCTATTCCTTTTGTGTGTAAAGGGCTTTTCTCCTTCAGCTTGGGGCTGCTAGTTGCAGGGGCTGAGTGGTCCAGAATGTCGCTCTAGTTTGTAATTCGGGGTTTTTTTTTTTGTTTGTTTGTTTTCCGTTGGCTTGGGGCAGCTAGTTGTGGGGCTGAGTCGGGGAGAATGTTGCTCTGGTGTATAATTCGTTGGCTTGTGGCTGATAGTTGCGGGGGCTTAGACGTGAAATATGTAGCTCTGGTGTGTAATTCGGGTGTTCTCCATGGGCTTGGGGCTGCTAGTTGAGGTGGCTTAGTCCTGAAGAATGTTGCTCTGGTGCGTAATTCGGCTTTTTTCCATTGGCTTGGGGCTGCCAGTTGTGTGGGATGCTGGTTTGATGGGTAACACGGGTTTTCTCCCTCCACTTGCATGTTCTAGTCAGGCTGAATTTTGTTTTGGTGTTTAATTCGGTTTTCTTTTCCGTTGTTTTGGGGCTGCTAGTGCATTGTACTATTGCTTTGGTGTGTAAGGCTCTTCTCTGTTTGCTCAGGGCTGCAGGTTGCGAGGGCTTAATTGTGCAGAATGTTGCTCTGACGAGTAATCCGGCTTTTCTCTGTGGGCTTGGGGCTGCTAGTTGTGCGGAGTGTTCCTTTGCTGGGTAACGTGGCTTTTCTCCCTCCACTTGGGGTTGCTAGTCAGGCTGAATGTTGCTTTGGTGTGTAATTCAGCTTTTTAAATTATTTTTCCCTGTTGCCTTTGGGCTGCTTGTGCTCCATTCTATTGCTTTGGTGTGTAAAGCAGCTTTTCTCCCTTTGTTTGGGGCTGCTAGTTGCGGGAGCTGAGTCGCGTAGAATGTTGCTCTGGTGTGTACCTCTAGTTTTCTCCATGGGCTTGGGGCTGCTACTTGGGGCAGCTTAATCATGAAGAATGTTGTTCTGGTGTGTAGTTTGTCTTTTTTCCTTTGGTTTTGGGCTGCTGGTAGTGCGGAATGATGCTTGTGTGTGTAAAGTGGCTTTTTCCCCTCCATTTGAAGCTACTAGTAGGGTTGAATGTTGTTTTGATGTTTAATTCAGCATTTTTTTTTCCCGTTGCATTGGGGCTGCTTGTGTGCTATTATATTGCTTTGGTGTGTCAAGCGGCTTTTCTCCCTTTGCTTGGGGCTGCTAGTTGGTGGGGCTAAGTCATGCAGAATGTTGCTCTGGTGTGTAATTTGGTTTTCTGTTGGCTTTTGGCTGCTAGTTGTGTGGTTTAGGTGTGCCGAATGTTCTAGTGTGTAGTTCTCCTTTTTTCCTTTGGCTAGGGGCTCGAAGTTGTGCGAAATGCTGCTTTGGTGGGTAACGCGGCTTTTCTCCCTCCACTTGGGGCTGCTAATAGGATTTTGTTGTTTTGGTGTTTAATTTCGCATTTTTCCCCCCATTCCTTTGGGGCTGCTGGTGCGCTGGATTATTGCTTTGGTGTGTAAACCGTCTTTTCTCCCTTGGCTTGGGGCTGCATTTTGCAGGGCCTTAGTCGTGCAGAATGTTGCTCTGGTGTATAATTCTTTATTTATTTATTTATTTTCCATTGGCTTGGAGCAGCTAGTTGCGGGGCTGAGTCGTGGAGAATGTTGCTCTGGTGTGTAATTCGTTGGCTTGTGTCTGATATTTTCAGGGGCTTAGACGTGAAATATGTTGCTCTGGTGTGTAATTCGGGTTTTCTCCATGGGCTTGGCTGCTATTTGAGGCGGCTTAGTCCTGAGGAATGTTGCCCTGGTGTGTAATTCAGCTTTTTTCTGTTGGCTTGGGTTTGCTAGTTGTGTGGGATGCTGTTTTTTTGGGTAACACGGCTTTTCTCCCTCCACTTGGGGCTGCTAGTAGGGTTGAATATTGTTTTGGTGTTTAATTTGACGTTTTTTCCCCCCATTCCTTTGGGGCTGCTGGTGTGCTGGATTATTGCTTTGGTGTGAAAACCGGCTTTTCTCCCTTGGTTTGGGGCTGCTATTTGCAGGGCCTTAGTAGTGCAGAATGTTGCTCTGGTGTGTAACTTTTTTTTTGTTTCCATTGGCTTGGGGCTGCGTGTTGTGCGGAATGCTGCATTGGTGGGTAACGCGGCTTTTCTCCCTTGGCTTCGGGTGGCTAGTTGCGGGGCTGAGTCATGGAGAATGTTGGTCTGGTGTGTAATTCGTTGGCTTGTGGCTGATAGTTGCGGGGGCTTAGATGTGAAATATGTTGCTCTGGTGTGTAATTCGGGTTTTCTCCATGGGCTTGGGGCTGCTAGTTGAGGCGGCTTAGTCCTGAAGAATGTTGCTCTGGTGTGTAATTCGGCTTATTTTCGTTGGCTTGGGGCTGCTAGTTGTGGGGGATGCTGGTTTGTTGGTTAACAGGGCTTTTCTCCCTCCACTTGTGTGTTCTAGTCAGGCTGAATGTTGTTTTGGTGTTTTATTTGTTTTTTTTTTTTTTTCCGTTGCTTTCGGGTTGCTGGTGTGCTGGGCTATTGCTTTGGTGTGTAAACAGGCTTTTCTTCCTTTGGGCCACAGGTTGCAGGTTGCAGCGGAGAAGGCAATGGCACCCCACTCCAGTACTCTTGCCTGGGAAATCCCATGGACAGAGGAGCCTCGTAGGCTGCAGTCCATGGGGTCGCTACTAGTCGGACTCGACTAAGTGACTTCACTTTCACTTTTCACTTGCATGCATTGGAGAAGGAAATGGCAACCCACTCCAGTGTTATTGGCTGGAGAATTCCACGGCTGGGGAGCCTGGTGGGTGGCGGTCTGTGGGGTCACACAGAGTCGGACATGACTGAAGTGAATTAGCAGCAGCAGCAGCAGCAGCAGCAGCAGCAGCAGGTTGCGGGGTCTTAATCATGCAGAATGTTGCTCTGACGAGTAATTCGGCTTTTCTCTGTTGGCTTGGGGCTGCTAGTTGTGCGGAATGGTCCTTTGCTGGGTAATGTGGCTTTTCTCCCTCCACTTGGGGTTGCTAGTCGGGCTGAATGTTGCTTTGGTGTGTAATTCGGCTTTTTAAATTATTTTTCCCCGTTGCCTTGGGGCTGCTTGTGCACCGTCCTATTGCTTTGGTGTGTAAACAGGCTTTTCTCCCTTTGCTTGGGGCTGCTTGTTGCGGGCGCTGAGTCATGCAGAATGTTCCTCTGGTGTTAACTCAGGTTTTCTCCACGGACTTGGGGCTGCTACTTGGGGTGGCTTAATCCTGAACAATGTGTTCTGGTGTGTAATTTGTCTTTTTTCCTTTGGCTTGGGTCTGCTAGTTGTTCAGAATAATACTTTGGTGGGTAAAGTGGCTTTTTTCCCTCCACTTGGAGCTGGTATGGTTGAATGTTGTTCTGGTATTTAATTCAGCATTTTTTTTTCCCCCGTTGCATTGGGGCTGCTTGTGCGCTGTCCTATTGTTTTGGTGTGTCAAGTGGCTTTTCTCCCTTTCCTTGGGGGAGCTAGTTGGCGGGGCTGAGTTGTGCAGAATGCTGCTCTGGTGTGTAATTCGGGTGTTTTCCGTTGGCTTGGGGCTGCTTTTTGCGGCGGCCTAGTCCTGAAGAATGTTGTTCTGGTGTGTAATTCACGTTTTCTCCTTTGGCTTGTGGGTGCTAGTTGTACGGAGTACTGCTTGGTGTGTAATGAGGCTTTTCTCCCTCCACTTGGGGCTCCTGGTAGGGTTGAATGTTGTTTTGGTGTTTAATTCGGCATTTTTGTTTTCTTTTTCCCCATTGCCTTGGGGCTGCCTGTGCGCCTCCCTGTTGCTTTGGTGTGTAAAGCGGCTTTCTCCCTTTGCTTGGGGCTGCTAGTTTGTCGGGCTGAGTCGTGCAGAATGTTGCTCTGGTGTGTAATTCGGGTGTTATCCGTTGGCTTTTGGCTGCTAGTTGTGGGGTTTGGGTGTGCCGAATTTTCTGGTTTGTAATTCTCCTTTTTTCCTTTGGTTTGGCGCTGGAAGTTGTGTGGAATGCTGCTTTGATGGGTCATGTGGCTTTTCTTCTTCCACTTGGGGATGCTAGTAGGGTTGAATGTTGTTGTGGTGTTTAATTTTGCAATTTTTTCCCCCATTCCTTTGGGGCTGCTGGTGCACTGGATTATTGCTTTGGTGTGAAAACCAGCTTTTCTCCCTTGGCTTCGCGCTGCAGTTTGCAGGGCCTTAGTCGTGCAGAATGTTGCTCTGATATGTAATTCTTTTTTTTCCCATTAGCTTGGGGCTGCCAGTTGTGTGGAATGCTGCTTTGGTGGGTAATGCGGCTTTTCTCCCTTGTCTTGGGGCGGCTAGTTGGGGGGCTGAGTCATGGAGAATGTTGGTCTGGTGTGTAATTGGTTGGCTTGTGGCTGATAGTTTCAGGGGCTTAGACGTGAAATATGTAGCTCTGGTGTGTAATTCGGGTTTTCTCCATGGGCTTGGGGCTGCTAGTTGAGGCGGCTTAGTCCTGAAGAATGTTGCTCTGGTGTGTAATTCGGCTTTTTTCCGTTGACTTGGGACTGCTAGTTGTGGGGGATGCTGGTTTGTTGGTTAACAGGGCTTTTCTCCCTCCACTTGTGTGTTCTAGTCAGGCTGAATGTTGTTTTGGTGTTTAATTCGGATTTTTATTTTTTTTAATTTTTCCGTTGCTTTCGGGTTGCTGGTGTGCTGGGCTATTGCTTTGGTGTGTAAACAGGCTTTTCTCCCTTTGCTTGGGGCTGTAGGTTGTGGGGGCTTAATCGTGCAGAATGTTGCTCTGGCGTGCAATTCGGATTTTTCCCGTTGACTTGGGGCTGCTAGTTGTGTGGAATGCTGCTTTGGTGGGTAACGTGGCTTTTCTCACTGCACTTGGGGCTGGAGCTCACTCAGCTTGGAGCTGAATGTTGTCTTGATGTTTAATTTGGCATTTCCCCCCGCCCCCCCCATTCCTTTGAGGCTCCTGGTGCGCTGGACTGTTGGTTTGGTGTGAAAAACGGCTTTTCTCCCTTGACTTGGGGCTGCTATTTGCGGGACTTTAGTCGTGCATAATGTTGCTCTGGTGTGTAAATGCTTTTTTTTTTTTTTTTCCATTGGCTTGGGGCTGCTACTTTTTTGGAATACTGCTTTTGGTGGGTTTCGCGGCTTTACTCCCATGGCTTCGGGCTGCTAGTTGCGGGGGCTGAGTCATGCAGAATGTGCTTTGGTGTGTAAACTGGCTTTTTCACTTGACTTCAGGGCTTAGTGGTTCAGAATTTTACTCTGGTGTGTAATTCACCTTTTCTTGCTTGATTGGGGCTGCTTGTTGCAGAACCTTAGTAGTGCAGAATGTTCCTCTTGTGTGTAATTGAGTTTTTTGCTTTGGCTTGGGGCTGCTGTTTGTGAGGCCTTAGTCATGCAGAATATTGCTCTGGTGTGTAATTCAGTCTTTTCCGTTGGCTTGGGGCTGCTAGTTGCGTGGAATGATGCTCTGGTTGGTATTGCGTCTTTTCTTCCTCCACAAGGAGCTGCTAGTCGGGCTGAAGAATGCTCTGGTGACTAATTCGATTTTTTCTTACTCCGTTGCCTTGGGGCTGCTAACGTGCAGAACTATTCTTTCGGCATGTAAACCGGCTTTTCTCCCTTGAGTTGGGGTTGCTAGTTGCGGGGGCTTAGTTGTGCAGAATGTTGCTCTGGTGTGTAATTCGCCTTTTTTCCTTTGGCTTAGGGCTGCTAGTTGTGCAGAATGATGCTCTGGTGGGTAACGTGGTTTTTTTTTTCCTCCACCTGGTGGTGCTAGTATGGCAGAATGTTGTTTTGGTGTTTAATTCATTGTTCCCCCCCCCCCCCCGTTGCCTTGGGGCTACTGGTGAGCCGGACTAGTGCTTTGGTGTGTAAACTGCCTTTTCTCCCTTGGCTTGGGGCTGCAGGTTGCAAGGGCTTAATCGTGCAGAATGTTGCTGTGGTGTGTAATTCGCCTTTTTCCATTTACTTGGGGCTGCTAATTGTGTGGAATGCTGCTTTGGTGGGTAAGGCGACCTTTCTCCCTCCACTTGGGGCTGCTGCTGCTAAGTCACTTCAGTCGTGTCCGACTCTGTGTGATCCCGTAGACGGCAGCCCACCAGGCTCCCCATCCCTGGGATTCTCCAGGCAAAAACTGGAGTGGTTTGCCATTTCTTTCTCCAATGAATGAAAATGAAAAGTGAAAGGGAAGTCGCTTAGTCGTGTCTGACTCTTCGCGACCTCATGGACCGCAGCCTACAAGACTCCTCTGTCCTTGAGATTTTCCAGGCAAGAGTACTGGAGTGGGGCTGCTAGTCGGGCTGAATGTTGTTTTGGTATGTAATTCGACAGTTTTGTTTTGTTTTGCTTTGTTTTCCCCATTGCCTTGGGGCTGCTAGTGCGCCAGACTACTTCTTTGCTGTGTAATTGGGATTTTCTCCGTTGGCTTGGGGCTGCTTGTTGCAAGGGCTTGGTCATGTAGAATGTTGCTCTGGTGTGTAATTCGGCTTTTTTCCGTTGGCTCGGGACTGCTAGTTGTGGGGCCTTAGTCATGTAGAATGTTGCTGTGGTGTGTAATTTGGATTTTTTCCGTAGGTTTCGGGCTGCTAGTTGTGTGGAATCCTGCTTTGTTGGGTAACGCGGCTTTTCTCCCTCCACTTGGGGCTGCTAGTCGGACTGAAGGTTGTTTGTTGTTTATTCTGACTCCCCGCCCCCCTCCCCCATTTCCTTGGGGCTGCTAGTGCACCTTATTACTGCTGTGGCATGTAAACTGACTTTTTTTTCCATTGACTAGGGGCTGCTTCTTGCGGGGGCTTAGTCGTGCAGAATGTTGCTCTGGTGTGAAATTCGGCTTTTTTCCATTGGCTTGGGGCTGCCAGTTGCAGGGGCTTAGTCATCAGAATGTTGCTGTGTTGTGTAATTCTTTTTTTTTTTTTTTCCGTTGGCTTGGGGCTGCTATTTGCAGGAGTTTAATTGTGCAAAATGTTGCTCTGGTGTGTAATTTGGCTTTTTTCTGTTGGTTTGGGGCTGCTAGTTGTGTGGAATGATGTTTTGGTGGGTATTGTGTCTTTTCTCCCTCCACAAGAAGCTGCTAGTCGGGGTGAATGTTGCTCTGGTGTGTAATTCGTTTTTTTTTTTTTTTCCGTTGGCTTGGGCCTGCTAGTTGCGTGGGCTTGGTCATGAAGAATGTTGCTCTAATGTGTAATTTGGCTTTTTCCGTTGGTTTGGAGCTTCTACTTGTGCGGAATGATGCTCTGATGGGTATTGTGGCTTTTCTCTCTCCTCAAGAAGCTGCTAACTTGGGCTGAATGTTACTCTGGTGTGTAATTAGTTTTTTTTTTTTTTTTCCGTTGCCTTGTGGCTCCTTGTGAAGCTTATTGCTTTGGTGTGTAAACCAGATTTTATCCCCTTGGCTTGGGGCTGCAAGTTGTGCGGAGTGATGCTCTGGTGGGTACTGCAACTTGTCTCCCTCCACAAGGAACTGTTATTTGGGCTGAATGTTGCTCTGGTTTGTAATTCAGGTTTTTTGTTTGTTTGTTGAACCTCTGGCATTGGGGTTGCTAGTGGGGCATATTATTGCTTTCCTGTGTAAGCTGGCTTTTCTTCCTTGGCTTGGGGCTGCTAGTTGTGGGGCTTAATCGTGCAGAATGTTGCTCTGGTGTGTAATTCACCTTTTTTCCGTTAGCTTGGGACTGCTAGTTGTGCTGGATGCTGCTTCGGTGGGTAAGGCGGCTTTTCTTCCTCCACATGTGGGTGCTAGTGGGGCTAAATGTTGGTCAGGTGTGTAAACAGCCTTTTTTGTTTGTTTCGGTTGCCTTGGGCTGCTAGAGTGCCAGACTATAGTTATGGTGTGTAAACCGGCTTTTCTCCCTCCACTTGGGGCTGCTAGTTGGTGGAGCTGAGTCGTACAGATTGTTGCTCTGGTGTGTTATTAGGCTTTTTTCTGTTGGCTTTGAGCTGGTAGTTGTGCGGAATGCTCCTTTGGTGGGTAACGCAGTTTTTCTCCCTCCACTTGGGGCTGCTAGTTGCGGGGGCTTAGGTGTGCAGAATGTTGCTGTGGTGTGTAATTTGGCTTCTTTCCATTGGCTTGGGGCTGCTAGTGCACCCTGCTATTCCTTTGGTGTGTAAACCGGCTTTTCTTCCTTGGCTTAAGGCTGCAGGTTGCAGGGGCTTAGTCATGCAAAAAGTTGCCCTGGTGTGTAATTCGGGTTTTTCCCATTGTTTTGGAGCTGCTAGTTGTGGGGGCTTGTTCGTGCAGAATGATGTGTGTAATTCAGCTTTTTTCCGTTGGATTGGGGCTGCTAGTTGCGGGGGCTTAGTTGTGCAGAATGTTGCTGTGGTGTGTAATTTGGCTTTTTTTCCATTGGCTTTGGGATACTAGTTCGCTGGAGCATTGCTTTGGTGTGTAAACTGGCTTGTGTCCCTTGGCTTGGGGCTGGTAGTGGTGTAGAATGCTGGTTTGGTGGGTAACACGGCCTTTCCTCCTCCACTTGGGTGTTCTAGTCCGGCTGAATGTTGTTGTGGTGTTTAATTAGGCTTTTTGTTGTTGTTGTTGTCCCGTTGCCTTGGGGCTGCTAGTGCGCTGGACTGTTGCTTTGGTGTGTAAACTGGCTTTTCTCCTTTGGCTTGGGGCTGCAGGTTGCGGGGGCTTAATCATGAAGAATGTTCCTGTGGTGTGTAATTCGCCTTTTTCCATTGGCTAGGGGCTGCTAGTTGTGTGGAATGCTGCTTTGGTGGGTAACGCAGCTTTACTCCCTCCAACTGGGGTTGCTAATTGGGCTGAATGTTGCTTTGCTGTGTAATTCAGCTTTTTAAATTTTTTCCCTTTCCTTTGGGACTGCTTGTGCGCTGTCCTATTTCCTTGGTGTGTAAAGGGGCTTTTCTCCTTTGGCTTGGGGCGGCTAGTTGCAGGGGCTGAGTGGTCTAGAATTTTGCTCTGGTGTGTAATTTAGTTTTTTTCCGTTAGCTTGGGGCGGCTAGATGTGGGGCTGAGTCGTGGAGAATGCTGCTCTGGTGTGTAATTCAGCTTTTTTCCGTTGGCTTGGGGTTGCTAGTTGTGTGGGATGCTGGTTTGTTGGTTAGCATGGCTTTTCTCCCTCCACTTGCGTGTTTTAGTCCAGCTGAATGCTGTTTTGGTATTTCTTTCTTTCTTTTCTTTTTTTTTAGGTTGCTTTGTGTCTGTTAGTGCATTGTACTATTGCTTTGGTGTGTAAACAGGCTTTTCTCTCTTTGCTTGGGACTGCAGGTTGCGGAGGCTTAATCGTGCAGAATGTTGCTCTGGCGTGTAATTCAGCTTTTCTCTATTGGCTTGGGGCTGCTAGTTGTGCAGAATGTTCCTTTTGTGGGTAATGCAGCTTTTCTCCCTCCATTTGGGGTTGCTAGTTGGGCTATATGTTGCTTTGGTGTATAATTAGGTTAAAAAAAATTTTTTTTCCCATTGTCTTGGGGCTGGTTGTGCTCCGTTCTATTGCTTTGGTGTGTAAAGCGGCTTTTCTCCCTTCGCTTGGGGCTGCTAGTTTCGGGGGTTGAGTCGTGCAGAATGTTGCTCTGGTGTTAACTCGGGTTTTCTCCATGGTCTTGGGGCTGCTACTTGGGGTGGCTGAATCCTGAAGAATGTTGTTCTCATGTGTAATTTGCCTTTTTTCCTTCGGCTTGGGGCTGCTAGTTGTGCGGAGTGCTGCTTTGGTGGGTAAAGTGGCTTTTCTCTCTCCACTTGGAGCTGCTAGTTTGGTTGAATGTTTTGGTGTTTAATTCGGCATTTTTTTCCCCCGTTGCCTTGGGGCTGCTTGTGCGCCTCCCTATTGCTTTGGCATGTAAAGCGGCTTTTCTCCCTTTGCTTGGGGCTGCTAGTTTGTCGGGCTGAGTTGTGCAGTGTTGTTCTGGTGTGTAATTCGGGTGTTATCTGTTGGCTCTTGGCTGCTAGTTGCGGGGTTTAGGTGTGCGGAATGTTCTGGTATGTAATTCGCCTTTTTTCCTTTGGCTTGGCGCTGGAAATTGGGCGGAATGCTTCTTTTGTGGGTAACACGGTTTTTCTCCCTCCACTTGGGGCTTCTAGTAGGGTTGAATGTTGTTTTGGTGTTCAGTTCGGGTGTTTCTTCTTTTTTCCAGTTGTCTTGGGCCTACTGGTGTGCTGGACTAATGCTTTGGTGTGTAAACTGCCTTTTCTCCCTTGGCTTGGGGCTGCTAGTTGCGGGGTCTTAGTGTTGCTAATGTTGCTCTGGTGTGTAATTCGGCTTTTTTCCGTTGGCTTCGGGCTGCCAATTGTGTGGAGTGCTCCTTTGGTGGGTAAGGCGGCTTTTCTCCCTCTGCTTGGGTTTGCTATTTGGGCTGAATGCTTTTGGTGTTTAATTTGGCTGTTTTTTCTCCCCCTCCCTTTGCCTAGTGGCTGCTAGTGCTCTGGAGTATTGCTTTTGTGTGTAACTAGCTTTTGTCCCTTGGCTTGGGGCTGCTAGTTGTGTGGGATGCTGGTTTGGTGGGTACAAGGCCCTTCTCCTTCCACTTGAGTGTTTTAGTCCGGCTGAATGTTGTTTTCGTGTTTCATTCGGCTTTTTTTTTTTTTTCTTTAAATTTTTTTCCCTTCCGTTGCCTTGGGGCTGCTAGTGCGTTGGAATATTGAATTGGTGTGTAAACCGGCTTTTCTTCCTTGGCTTGGGGCTGCTAGTTGTGGGGCTTAGTCATGCAGAATGTTGCTCTGGTGTGAAACTCGCCTTTTTTCCATTGGCTTGGGGCTGCTAGTTGTGCTGAATGCTGCTTTGGTGGGTAAGGCGGCTTTTCTTCCTCCACTTGTGGATGCAGGTGCAGCTGAATGTTGGTCTGGTGCGTAAATAGGCTTTTTTGTTTGTTTGTTTCCATTGCCTTGGGCTGCTATAGCGCCAGACTATAGTTTTGGTGTGTAGACCAGCTTTCTCTGTCCACTTGGGGCTGCTAGTTGGTGGAGCTGAGTCGTACAGATTGTTGCTCTGGTGTGTAATTCGGGTTTTTTCCATTGGCTTTGAGCTGGTCATTGTGCGGAATGCTCCTTTGGTGGGTAATGCGGTTTTTCTCCCTCCACTTGGGGCTGCTAGTTGCGGGGGCTTAGGTGTGCAGAATATTGCTGTGGTGTGTAATTTGGCTTCTTTCCATTGGCTTGGGGCTGGTAGTGCCCTGTACTATTCCTTTGGTGTCTAAACCGGCTTTTCTCCCTTGGCGTAAGGCTGCAGGTTGCGGGGGCTTAGTCGTGCAGAATGTTGCCCTGGTGTGTAATTCGGGTTTTCCCCATTGTCTTGGGGCTGCTAGATTTGGAAGCTTGTTTGTGCAGAATGATGTTGTGTGTAACTAAGCTTTTTTCCATTGGTTTGGGGCTGCTAGTTGCGGGGCCTTAGTTGTGCAGAATGTTGCTGTGGTGTGTAATTTGGGGCTGCTAGTGTGCTCGAATAATGCTTTGGTGTGTAAAGTGGCTTTTGTCCCTTGACTTGGGGCTGGTAGTGGTGTGGGATGCTGGTTTGGTGGGTAACACGGCCTTTCTCCCTCCACTTGGGTGTTCTAGTCCGGCTAAATGTTGTTGTGGTGTTAAATTCGGCCTTTTCTTTGTCCTGTTGCCTTGGGGCTGCTAGTGTCCTGGACTGTTCTATTGCTTTGGTGTGTAAACAGGCTTTTCTCCCTTGACTTCGGGCTGCAGTTTGCAGGGGCTTAATCGTGCAGAATGTTGCTATGGTGTGTAATTCAGCTTTTTCCATTGACTTGGGGCTGCTAGTTGTGTGGAAAGCTGCTTTGGAGGTTAACGCGGCTTTTCTCCGTCCACTTGGGATTGCTAGTCGGGCTAATATTGCTTTGGTGTGTGAATCGGCATTTTAAGGTTTTTTTTTTTTTTTTTTTTGTTCCCTTAGGGCAGCTTGTGGGCCGTCCCGTTGCTTTCGTGTCTAAAGCGGGTTTTCTGCCTTTGCTTGGTGCTGGTAGTTGGTGGGACTGAGCCGTGCAGAATGTTGCTCTGGTGTGTAAATTGGATTTTTTTCCGTTGGCTTGGGGCTGCTACTTGGGGCAGCTTAGCCGTGAAGAATGCTGTTCTGTTGTGTAATTCGCCTTTTTTCCTTTGGCCTGGGGCTCCTAGTTGTGCGGAATGCTGCTTTGGTGTGTTACGTGGCTTTTCTCCCTCCACTTTGGGCTTCTAGTAGGGTTGAATGTTGTTTTGGTGTTTAATTCGACATTTTTGTTTTTTCCCCTTGCCTTGGGTTGCTTGTGTGCAGTGCTATTGCTTTGGTATTTAAAGGGACTTTTCTCCTTTGCTTGGGGCTGCTAGTTGGCGCAGCTGAGTCATGCAGAATGTTGCTCTGGTGTGTAATTAGGGTGTTTTCTGTTGGCTTGTGGCTGCTAGTTGCGGGGTTTAGTTGTGCCGAATGTTCTAGTGTGTAATACGCCTTTTTTTCTTTTTGTTTGCGGCCGCTAGTTGGCGCAGTGCTGCTTTGGTGGGTAACCTGGATTTTCTCCCTCCACTTGGGGCTGCTAGTTGGGCTGTATGTTTTTTTTGGTGTTGAATTACGGTTTTGTTTTTTGTTGTTGTTGTTGTTTTTTTTTTTTAGTTGCCTTGAGGCTGCTAGTGCACTGGACTATTGCTTTGGTGTGTAAACCGTCTTTTCTCCCTTGGCTTGGGCCTGCTAGTTGCCTAGGCTAAGTCTTGCAGACGGACAAGGCAATGGCACCCCACTCCAGTACTTTCGCTGAGGGTCGGACGCGGGTGAGCTACTTCGCTTTCACTTTTCACTTTCATGCATTGGAGAAGGAAATGGCAGCCCACTCCAGAGTTCTTGCCTGGAGAATCCTAGGGAAGGGGGAGCTTGGTGGGCTGCCGTCTATGGGGTCGCACAGAGTCGGATGTACTGACACGACCTAGCATCAGTGGCAGCAGCAGTCTTGCAGAATGTATGGGCTTTTTTCCCATTGGCTTGGGCTGCTGCTTGTGCCGAATGCTGCTTTGGTGTGTAATGCGGCTTTTCTGCCTCCACTGGGGGTGCTAGTGAGGCTGAAAGTTGGTCTGGTGTGTAATTCGACTTTTTTTTTTTTCCTTCTGGTTGTCTTGAGGCTGCTAATGTGCGGGACTGTTGCTTTGGTGTGTAAACCGGCTTTCCTCTCTTGGCTTGGTGCTGCTAGTTCGCAGGACTATTGCTTTGATGTGTAAACTGGCTTTCCTCCCTTGGCTTGTGGCAGGTGTTTGTAGGGGCTTAGTCGTGCAGAATGTTTCCCTGGTGTGTAATTCGTCTTTTTTTCCATTGGCTTGGGGCTGCTAGTCTTGGGGCTTTAGTCATGCAAAATTTTGGTGTGGTATGTAATTCGGCTGTTTTTCGTTGGCTGCTGGTTGCGTGGAATGCTGCTTTCTCTGGCTTTTGGTGTGTAAACTGGCTTTTCTCCCTTGGCATGGGGCTGCTAGTTGTGGGGGCTTAGTCGTGCAGAATGTTGCTTTGATGTGTGAACCGGCTCCCCCGCCCCCGCCCCCATTGCTTTGGAGGTGCTAGTGCAGCGGACTGTTGCTTTGGTTTGTAATTCGGCTTTTTACAATTGGATTGGGGCTGCTAGTTGCGGCGGTTTAGTCGTGCAGAATGCTGCTTTGGTGTGTAAACCGGCTTTTCTCCCTTGACCTGGAGCTGCTAGTTGTTGGGGCTTAGTCATGCAGAATTTTGCTCTAGTGTGGAATCCAGCTCTTTTCCATTGGTTTGGGGCTGCTAGTTGTGCGGAATGCTGCTCTGGTGGGTAACGTGGATCTTTCCCTCCGCTTGGGGCTCCTAGTTGGGCTGAATGTTGCTCTGGTGTGTAGTTAGGCATTTTTTTTCCCTGTTGCCTTGGGGCTGTTAGTGCAGCAGACTATTGCTTTGGTGTGTAAACCGGCTTTTCTCTCTTGGCTTGGGACTGCTTGTTGCCGGGTCTGTTGGTTTGGTGCGTAATCCAGCTTTTCTCTCTTGGCTTCTGGCTACTAGTCATGGGATATTGCTTTGGTGTATAATACCGATTTTCTCCCTTGGCTTGTGTGGGCTAGTTGGGCATGGGGATGTAACACCCGAGGCTCCGTTTTGTTTCATGTGCACTTCTGTTTTTAAAAGTTTTTCTCCGAGATAGTGACAGTAGCTGAAAAACTTACCCATTATACTGAACCGTTTTACTTACATTACTTAAAACTAAAGTTTTCAAATGTTGAACTGCTGATTAAGTTAACAAAAATGGTCAAATTTTAATGTTCATAAAAGTTAACATTGTTTGGTTTAGAGCGATGATTCTTAGTCTACCAAAATAAGTAACCACGGGTTAAATTTCCCTCAACAAAGTATTTTATTTTCCTGTGGCTTTTAAGACTTAGTATTGTAGAAGTTTTTAAATGGAAGTATATTGTATAGATTATTCGTTGTGTAATCAATGTAAATGTGAGAAAATGGAGGAAATTTGAAAATGTGTTTAGTGTATTTTATGTACATATTATAAAACTTAGATACTGTGTTTAGGTTTTAATGAGTGAGGTCTTTAAACACTGCAGCTCAAAAGAGTTTTATGGCAGCCTTTTAATGTAATTTAAACTTACAGGCTTTGTCATCTGTAAAAAACAGCATTCATTAGGTCAGGGATTGTTTTCCTTTTTGTGTTACAAGTTTCTTTGTATTTTAAGTAAACATTTTTAAAAGTTGTTTTTTTAAAATGATATTTGAACATTTTGGCTCAATTTGTTCTTTGGTATATCTTTTGCCACCGAACAGTAAAATGATGGCAACAGATCGGCCTGGAAAACTGTTAATAGGAGGCCTCAGTGCTGAAACAACAGAGAAGTCTCTTGAAGCTGAATTTGGGAAATATGGTCACATTGTGGAAGGTAACTCTAGGATCGGATACGACTGAGCAACTGAACCGAATCGAACTCTAGAATCAACATAAGTCTCTTTAAAGCAAATGTATACCTAATATATATCCATGGACAACTATGAATAGTTTAAGGTTTTTGTTTTTTTAATTGGGCAAGTACTTGGCCATCAGTGAAAGGGTCTCCTCTTAGAGAAAAGGGAAGTAAACAGTGCTTTTAAAATGTACTACTGGTACTGGAATGTGAAATAGAATAAGACATGGTAATTATAGAATTATTGAGATTATTACAGAATTATTGAGATTATTAGAATTATTGAGATTTATGTTCATTTTAAAAAATACTAGAAATAATATATAAAAAATTATATGGTATTTTTATATCATGTATAAAATAATATAATAGATTTTTGTTTTTAAGTATCTTTCAAAAGTTTGTACTATGCTCTATTGATAACATTCAAGTACATTAAAGGGGTCTAATGAGAAATTGTCAAAGGAGTGATAATTTTGAAATTAGTAAAGTTCAATTTTATGTGACATTTTAAAAGATTTATGTGTATTACAGTTCTCTTGATAAAGGATCGGAACACAAACAAGTCGAGAGGCTTTGCTTTCATCACTTTTGAGAGCCCTGAAGATGCAAAGGATGCTGCCAAAAAAATGAATGGAAAGGTAAGTCTTAATAATGTATAGTCTTCATTTAGTACTATTTCTAGATTTCTTTATTGTTACAGTAGTATAATGCTTTGTAAGGCTTCACTCTCCTTTTTGTCACATACTAGTGTCAAATAGTTCCTCTGGTTGGGAAGAGATTGAAGTTAATACCAGCATTAACAAAATAGATTAAATCTATCTTCTATTAACATTCAAGTGTAAATACAAATAGGTCTTAACCTTCAGCACTCTCCCATACTCTTCCATACTGTATTTTAAGTCTTGGTGTATTCTATTTAAGTCACCCTTCACTGTATCAGTCTTATGGATAATAATTTTTCCCTTAGAAGCTGAACTTTTTAAAAAAGTTGGAGTATTGCTTTACAATATTGTGTTGGTTTCTGCCATATATCAGCCCCATCCCACTTCTTTAGCTAGCTACAGGGCACTGTTTGCTACAGGACGTCCTGCCTCTGTGGACTGTTATAGTGAAAAACAAAGTCTGTATCTCCCCCATTTTGTATTGTGGGTAATAGGCTTTTGTACTCATGATATCCTGTTAATTGTTAAATTCTCTCTGGAACTTCTACATTCCCTTAGTATGAATACATTAGTTTCCTATTATCTATAGTTATGGTTCTAGTATATTTCACACATGTAGCATATGTTGACTCTTGTACTTTCATTTTTCAGATATGGTAATACCTAAAAGTTAAGTTTGACTCAGCTTTGGGTCACAGAGATAAATTTTCCTTGAGAATACTTGATGGTAACTAATTCCTCTTTTTTATTTGTTCTAGTTGTCAAGCACTGAAACATTTAATCTGAAATTACACTTGAGTAATTCTTTATTCAATAGGTGTTACATTGCAAGGCATTCATTGAATTTAGTTAGATGATTAATGGTTGTGGATGAGACAAAATATTTTTTCTTAAGCACTGATGTTCTAGGGTGAAGAGAAAAAATGTACAAGTAGAAACATTAATTATACATGCAAAAATGTTAAGGAAAATAAAGTACTAATTTTGGTAGAGCTTATTGGGTGGTGGGTACTATTTTTAGGTATATCTAGGAATGTTTGCTAAATCCTCAGTTGGGAAGGAGACAGTGCATGAATTTGTGGAAAATATTTTGAATCAAGAAATAGAAAATGAGACCCTAAGATGGGGGAAAAATGGCTTTTGAGGATGACTGTATTGGTATAGAGCCCATTTCAGCCAGAAGTCTTGGTAGGAATTTAGGATTTAAAATTGTTTTCCAAAAATAATATGAAATAACAAGAGTCTGTATAGTATGATTCCTATTAGGTTTTCAAAACTCCCTTTGGTCTCTGTAAAAGATTAAGGCAGATACTGAAAGATTAAATATAAGCATTTCTGAAAAATATGAAGTAGCATTACGGTCAGTAACTACTTGGTAACAGAAAATAAAACAGTTGTATAAGGCAAGAAATGTTAATGACCAAATAAGGGTTCTATTTTTTAAAAAGAAAAATGAAAATTACTACAACTAAATATAAAGCAGCAGTTATATTGAGAAAATTTATGTTTGTGTCTAATAGAACAAATGCTAAAATATGATAGGAACAATAATTTTGAATACTTTAAGTAATATGCATGCTTTTATGTACCCTTGGGAAACTAAAATTTTAAATGGAAAGTTACTAAAATGAAACACATTATAGAAAATAAAAATGTGTGCTTTTTTCATTGTAAAGAAGAGATACTCATCTTTTAATACCAGGGAACTGTTCAGGAATTTCTAATAGTAAATACATGTGCTTTGTGTTGGATGACTTATGAAAGGCAATTGCCAATTAAGTCATGTTCATCATGTCGAAGGGTACAGTCATTTCAGAGAAAAAAATGTTTGCTTTGGGGAAAAAATACTGATTTAATTCATTGCAATAATAAGTTAAATTTTATGCCACATTACTGATGCTATACTCAATCTTTAGTGTTTGGATGGAAAGACAATTAAAGTAGAACAAGCCAATAAACCATCTTTTGAAAGTGGTGGTAGCCAGAGACTGCAACCTCCTGCAAGAAACAGGGGCCATCCAAGAAATCTAAGATGGGAAAGAGGAAGAACTGGTGGAGCAAGAGGGCATGTGTCTCGTGGAGGAGACTTTGGTAATGTATTAAAATATAAGGATGCCATAGCACTGAAAAACAGTTAAGTTTGAACATCTAGTAAATCTCAAGTTTTATTGCATTGCTAATGAGAATAATCTACAAGAATATGTTAAATGAAAAATTACCATTATTGATAATCAGAATTATTTCTAAGTTGTAAAGAATTGTTCTAGTTATAAAATTGCTGCTGCTGCTAAGTCGCATCAGTCATGTCCGACTGTGTGTGACCCCATAGATGGCAGCCCACCAGGCTCCCCCATCCCTGGGATTCTCCAGGCAAGAATACTGGAATGGGTTGCCATGTCCTTTTCCAGTGCATGAAAGTGAAAAGTGAAAGTTAAGTCGCTCAGTCGTGTCCCACTCTGTGTGACCCCATGGACTGCAGCCCACCAGGCTCCTCCATCCACGGGATTTTTCAGGCAAGAGTACTGGAGTGGGGTGCCATTTACTTATGTGCAAAAAAATGTTTATCATCTTACAGGGAAATGGCTTAAATTTTATTAAGTCTTTTTTACCATTGTTATTGATGCTTCTTTAACAGTCTTTCTACAGAATTCATTGCTATAGATCATACATTAGAATTTTCCAATTTATGGCAAATAACTTTATTTAAACTATTAAAAAGACATTTATGTACTCTGAGTAGTCCTACTGTATTGTAAAAAATACAGGAGAACGTTGAAGATTATGTAACAGATAACCACAGTTTAGGGGTGAACATTGTGTATTTTTGGACTGACCTTATAGTATTTGTCTTGAGCATGTATGTGCAGACAAATCTAGGCAATTCTCCACTGACATTTTGATAGGGTGCTTCTGTTCCTGGGTTCTGTGGTAATAAAATTTGCATTTTGGAAAAGTTTTCTTTGATACAGATGTAAAAGCCTCTGTTTTGTATGTATAATTACATATATGTAATACATATGTATGTGTGTGTATGTATTAGAGAACAGTGAGTTACTGAAAATGGTATTATGAAATATTTTCAAAGTTTTTACTTGGTAAGAAAGAAGGGAGGCACTTTCCATTCATAAACTTCCATATATCTAACAAACTTTGTCTCTACTAATGATAACCAATCTTGAAAAATAAAACATTTCACTACTGTCTTTGACAACCAGATGCGTGATTTTTTAGAAAATGTTTTTAAAAGTTCAGTTACAGGGTGTGTTCATTATAAGATCACACAGTTGTATTGTTTTCTCAGATGAGGAGAAAAGTTTACCAGCTCATACTCTGCCAAATGTAACTGAAACATATCTGTAAACATTTTTCTAGTGAGATAAAAAGATGATTTTTCATTACTTACCATGCATTCTAAATACTATTAAAGTTGAACAAAATATAGCCCTTTCCGTGAAAAATGAACAATAAAGGTTGATCCTTGAACAAAACAGACTTGATCTGTGTGGATTCACTTACAAGCAGGATTTTTTTTTTTTCTCCAAGTAAGTATGTACTACGTTACTAAATGATTCAAGGTTGTTTGAGAAGCTGCATTTTTTTTCCTATAAAAGGAGCTTTTTGTATTTTTAGGTGCATATTTTTTATTGTTTTGACATAACACCTATTGTATTAGATTAAGTTTTTTGACACCAGAATTGTATGAATTATTTTCCTCCCTGTGTGTTCAAAAATTTATTTTATCCTGGTTTTACTCCACCTCCTTTAGTCTCTTCAGACTACTGTCACAGCAGTGGTTCTTGAATCATTTCATAAATTTTTCAAACTGATTGAATTGTACTAATTGATGTATCACATGAGGAAATAGTTTTATTGGTTTAGACAAATACAAATGCTGAGGGCCATGGAAGTTCTTTGGTAAAGATCTATAAACAGTAAGCAAAACTTAAAGAATGTTTACTTAAAAGATTTCATTGAAATACAGGTGATAATGGATATAATCTCAACATGAGCTCTTCAAGAGGACCCTATCCAGTTAAAAGAGGACCATCTTCAAGACGTGAAGGTCCTTCTCCGAAAAGATCTGCTCCTTCTGCTCAAGGGCGAAGCAGTAGTGGGATGAGAGAACGAGGTAAATGCTATATAATACAGAGACTGTTGTTTCCGAGTAGTTAGTAAAAGTGAGCTTTTTAAAAATGAATCCTTAACTTTAAGAAGCCAAATGAAAAGAGAATTACATGGACATGTTTATTGATCACTAGTTTATTTGTTAATTTGTGGCTGAAAAATAATTCTTTAGCATCTAATTATAGTGTTATGTAGGTGATTAACATAGAAGTGGGGAAGACATTTCCTTTAAATCTATGCTTGCTAGAGAATTCCTCAGGTTTTTTTGGAATTTGCTAACATTTGCTGCTTAGGATTTTTCACGTGGTTTCAAGATCAAGTATTTTTATGAAAACTAATATCGTATGAGTTAGTGATTTGGAATGTAGAGTAGTTTAGCTCTGTTATGTTGCCTACCTGGTTCATGTAATTATAAAAAGTAACTGCAACTTGCCATATTAACTTTAGTTTGGATTCTTACCATATTTTTACATTGTTTGCTCTTGATAGAGCTAAAAACTTTGAGTCATTATCAAATTGTCATTTTATGTATAGGATATTAGTGAAGCCAAGTGTAATATGGTACTGATTTCAAAATACAAAAGAAGCTGAGAAACCTAAAGTTTCATTAGACTATTAGCCTAGTAAGCAAACAAAACAAGGGAATTCTGACCACCAGGAATTAATAAGACACAAGAAGTGAACATTATTTATGGAAAATAGTTTTCCGTTTTGGAAGAGGTAGAATTTTTCAAATGAGCCCTTTATTGCTAATAAGTAGTTGAACTCAATAGTACTGTCATTTGGAAAGGTCAGTAATTCAAGTTGTGGTTTATGTTAAATTTATCAACATTAGGAAAGAATCAACAACTTTGTGATTGAACGTGTAAAAATAGTTTCCAAAAATTAATTAGACTTTGCTCAAGTTTTGAGAGATTCTATTACTTGTAATTTAAACATTATGCAAAATGTACAGGGAGCAGTTGTTGTCAGGAAATAAAATGTTCAGAAATTACATTTATAAAGCAAACTAAAGGCATTAATGGGATATTATAAGTAGTTTTTTAAAAATTGTTTTGGAGAGAGGAGAGACACCAGTTCAGAAATTACATTTATAAAGCAAACTAAAGGCATTAATGGGATTTTATAAGTAGTTTTTAAAAAATTGTTTTGGAGAGAGGAGAGACACCAGTCTTTTGAAATTTTCTTTGAAATATTATTTTCAATTCTGAGATACTTACATTAAAGGTCCAGTATTGCGAAGAGAAAATTACAGAGGAAGTCCTCGTAGAGAGCCAGTGTCTTCTCGGAGAGATAGCTATGTGTCACCAAGAGATGATGGTTATGCTACTAAAGACAGGTAAAGAAAAATAAAATACATGAATTTTTAAGTCATAGTTAATTTTGTTGAGGTAAAATTTAACATTGTTAAATTGGTAAAACTTGACAATTCTATCAAAACTTTAAAAGTGAACAATTTCATAGCATTTAAAATACTCAGAATTCTCCAACCACTCTCTCTATTCAGTTCCAAAATATTTTATCACCCCAAAACAAAATCCATAAGCAGTATCCCCCATGTCCCCAAGAAACCACCACCTATGTCATGTGTCTGTAAATTTACCTAATCCTGAATATATTATATGTTCACTGTAGCCTGCCAGGCTCCACTCTGTGGAATTCTCCAGGCCAGAATACTGTAGTGGGTAGCCATTCCCTTCTCCAGAAGATCTTCCTGAGGTATTGAGCCCTGGTCTTCCACATTGCAGTCAGATTCTTTACCAACTGAGCCACCAGGGAAGCCCTAACAATATGTGAGCTTTAATATGTGGCTTTTACATTAGTGTGAGTGTTTTCAAAGATAATCCTTGCTGAAGCATGAATTAGTACTTCAGTTTGTGAGTGGGGGTTATCTACCGTTATATGTAAAGTTAACATGGTTTGTTTATCCATCTTTGTGGTTAATGTGTACAAACACTGGAGTACCTGCTTTCAATTCAGAGTGTAAACTCTGAATTGGAATTCCTGGGTCATACAGTATTTTCAGTATTTTAAGGAAACATTCATCTTCTCCATAACTGCTCTGGTGGTGCAGTGCTAAGAGCCCACCTGCCAATGCAAGAGACTCAGATTTAATCCCAAGGTGGGGAAGATCCCCTGGATGAGAAAACAGCAATTTACTCCATATTCTTGCTTAGAAAATCCCATCAATAGAGGGGCCTGGTGGGCTGCAGTCCACAAGGTCACTAAAAGTCTGACATAGCTTTCTATTTACTATGCACACATAGGATTTCAGTTTCTCTGCATGCTCACCAACACTTGATGTCTTATATATATAGCCTGTCTACTAGGTGCAGAGTAGGTATCTCATTCAAATTGAGACACTTTTTTTTTCCTAAAAAAATATTATGTTAAGCAGTGTTTTATATTCTTGTTCATCATTATATATCTTCCATGAAGAAAAGTATATTGAAGTCCTTTGCACATTTAAAACTTCTTTCTGTATGAATTCTTTTCATTTATTTTTGTTTTAAGTTACTCAGGCAGAGATTATCCAAGTCCGAGAGACACCAAGGATTATGCTCCACCGTCTAGAGAGTATGCATACCAGAATTATGGCCATTCAGGTTCTCGGGATGATCGTGCCTCTAGAGGACATAGGTACTATAAACAATTCTGTTTCTAATTAAATAACTTAAGGACATTTTTTCTTATAACATTAATTCTCTTAAATTTAGTGATCGTGATGGCTATGGTGGAAACCGTGATAGAGATTATTCTGAACATCGAACTGGAGGCTCTTACAGGGATTCATATAAGAGTTATGGTAAGAGGACAGTTACAACTTAAAAAGGACAGAATTAGAACTGACATGCTCAATCTACATCATTTACTCAAGTTTACTTCTAATTTCTCAAAAGTAATTTCTACCTAATTGATTGGCGTGAAGGTCTTTGAATTGTTTTTGATCAGTCTTTTAAAATGATAATTGGGCAGCTCACATTTTTTACTCACAAAAATTATTTAACATTTTTAAAACAAAAGTGCTACTAAGAGTAGGAAGCATAGGAACATTAAGAAGTTCAAAATTTTAGTCTTTTCCAAAAAATTAACATTGACTTTAAACTGCTAAATCACTTCAGTCACATCTGACTCTGCAATCCCATAGACAGCAGCCCACCAGGCTCCCCCATCCCTGGGATTCTCCAGGCAAGAACACTGGGGTGAGTTGCCATTGCCTTCTCAACTACTGGAGGTAAAAAAATACTGCTCTTTTAAATAAATGTGAAAGCCCCATCACCATTGGTACTAACTCATCTTCACCGTAGAGGTAGATAAAGGCTATCCTTTGAAAGACTTAGTACTTTACAGTCATGTTATAATAGTAATGGGAAAAGTTTTGTAATTTTATCAATTATTAATTTCACAGGGGGCTCCCATGGTGCTCTCTCAGGAAGAGGTCCACCTCTGAGTTATGGCAGAAGAAGTCGCTATGATGATTATAGCAGTAGAAGAGATAGATATGGAGGAGGGCAGAAAAGTTACTCAAGCAGCCAAAGTTATACATACTTAAGTAGTCGTGACCATGGTGGAAGACAAGAACGAGGATTTCCATCCTTGAAGGATAGGGTGTACCGTGCTCCTCGTGAGTCATACAGTAGCTGAGGTTGTGAAGTTTCCAGGGGAGGTCATGGGGGAAGCAGATCTGAAAGAGTAGGCCGAAACAGATACTAAAAATAATATTCACTTACCATGTTTTCTTGGCATGGGAAAAATTTTTGTGAGTTTCTCTTTTAATTCATACTTGAGTACTGCTGAAGAAAAAACGTTGGCTTTGGAGGGAAGAGCTATAAACTTTACCCTCCATGAGTTTTCAGATAAATTGAAACAGAGAATTATTCAGATAAATTGAAAAATAGTTACTCAAAGTAATTTCATAGTTGTCTGCTAATTGAAAAATAGAAGTTAAAAAATTTTAATTTAATGTCTAAATTTTCAGAGTATGTTTTGTGAAATGCTACTGTTTATTTTACTGGTGAGTTAAACGAGCATAAAAACACTTGTTTGGAAGGTGAATTGTGCTGTTTGCTTAAAGTTTCCCTTTGGGTCTTCGCACGTGAATGCATTCAGACTTAAGCAATATGGTATTTCTCCATTGCAAGCTGTACCTGCTTTCTGTTTAGGTTAACAACGTTATATGCTGTTTTTGAAGGCAGTGTATAAAAGGTCTGACAAGTCTATAAAAAACCTGAAAGTGATGTTTCCATCTTTACTGAAATGTTGTGTAAAACTTTTTTTTTTAAAATAGTATAAATCAGAAGAAAATTTAGATATATAACTGAAATGTTTAAGTCTAAAGTTAAGTATCAATTTTCTTAGCCATTCAAGTGGCAAATGACAAAAGTGCCATGATTAAGAAGAAAACAATTTGCACCTAAGTTGAGATTGAACTAGTTAAGTATTCTGAATATGTATCTTAATGAAAGTAAAAAGTTCTAGATTTGTTGGAAAGGCAATGTTTTAAGTAATGATTTTAACTTCATTTTGGAGTACTTGATATAACTCAAAAGTATAGGCTTATCTATAAGGAAAGTTAAGGGTATTTTTAGGTAAATTTAGGTATCAGTAATAATACATCAACTTTTTATTAAGACACAAGTATAAGAGCTGCAGGAAAAATTGGAATTTGCAAAATTAGTGGAGAAATTTGCAATTTATTTTAATATAACAGCAGATTAGGGGAAATGTACTTGTTAAAGGTTCAATGAACAATGTTTGAGTCAAACTCAGAAGACAGATTAAGAAATTTATTAGGATTGTTACACATGTTAGAAGTCAAAGGCATAGTTAAATACATTTTCAAGACAGAGCACAGTGCATAAAAGTAACACTGATATTTTACATGAAGTTCACCAGGCAATACTGTCCAGGTAAGCAGATACAAAATAAGCAGTAAATTACTGATCCTAGTGCAAAGCTGAGAAAGAACAGGATATTTTTTAAGCAGTTACATTGGTAGCTTCTGAAATTACAACCAAATCTGCAACTGCTATTTTGATACTAGACATTATGAAGGAAGGCATAACTTTCATTTAGTTGTGCTATAGTATTTGTGAAGACTGAGTAAGAATATAAACTTTCTAGCATAATTTCTGATTATTTCCTGTGACTCCGTTATGATAGTGTCTGTATTACCTACCCTGGAAACTTTGAGCAACAGAAACATCCTTGACAGGATATCTTGTTATAATAGTGACAACATTTGGGAGAATATGAGAATGGCAATCTAGAAAATAATTTCTCCCCAACATTGCTACAAGGATTCTGTATTTGAGCATGTTAAACAGTAAACTCTGAAAATTATAACCAAAGTTAAAGGCCTATCCTGTTAAAATGTTCATGAGAATATAATGAATTTGTTTTCTGTAGTACAGAGAGAAAGTAAATTTCAATTATAACTAAATTTCTCTATAGTTGATGTATAAGGAGTTACTGTTTTTAAAATCAGTTTGACCTGAAGTTTCCTGTAGTTGGCTTAATTTGAAAATGGCAGTTAACCCAGAAATGTAAAATTCCCTGTTGAAAAAGCTTGTGATGTGAGAATATTGTACCTTTCTGTGGACCCTAGCCACTAAACTGGTTTGTAGTAATAAAAAATATAAAGTTGCTTTAGAAACTGTGGTAAAAAACATACACAATTAAGTTTTCTTCATCTGTATATTGATATAGAACTCTGTATCCCAGGCTTTGCTGTATATGCTGAATATAAAGGCATTTATTTAGTGTTTAGCAACTATGAATTTTAAATCATCTAAAACTGAAAAGTGGAAAAAAGTCCTTGAAAATGTCTTGGCTTAAAGGTGTTATCTTCTTGTTTTTATTTGATGTTTTTGTGTCAGAGAAAACTTTTCACTTGTGATTTTTCATTAGTTCTGTATGTGTTGTAAACTTTTAGTAATTTCTGTTAAACATTTTTATCTTGAAATTAAAGTGTTGCATAACTTTCTAAAAGTGTTAGTTTGGCTTTTTATACCTAATCTATTATTTTTTTATTACTGTGTTATATGATAGAATTATTTTCATTTCTTAGTGAAACCGATTTTTTCCATGAAAATTAGCATAAAAGTTTGAAAGTATGCATATCTTTTTCTCATCTCTTTATTCTACTTCTCTTAATGAAAATTTCTGCTGTGTATTGCCATGTACCACATTACTTCAGAAGTAACTCTATTATTGTTCAAATTTATCTTTTATTTTTCTGGCTGTTTCCTTTATATAGTTCCATAAGACACTGGAGTTTTGACTGACATTGCTTTACATTTATCACTGAATTAGGGCAAAAGTGATTTTAATGTTTCAAAATTTCCCACCCGTCTTTCATTATATTCAGACTTTATTTAGAACCTGACAGATTTTCAGTAAAGGCCCTTATTACATCAGTTGTTAATGATATTCTCCTATTTACTTGTTTTTTGGTTATGCTGGATTTTTTTTGGCTGCATGGGGTTTTCTCTAGTTGTAGCAAGTGGTGGTTGCTTCTAGTTTCCATACACAAGCTCACAAGCTTCTCACTGCAGTGAGTGGCTTCGGTTGTTGCAGAGCACAGGCTCTAAGGCATGTGGGTGTGGTAGTAGTGGTTCTTAGACTTCTGGATTACTGGCTCAGTAGTTGTGGCTCACAGGCTTAGTTGCCTCTTGGCATGTGGGATCTTCCTAGACCAGGGATTAAACCCATGTCTCCAACACTGGTGGCAGATTATTTAAGAGTGAGCCACCCAGGAAGCCCTGTTAGCTGCATTCCTAAAGTAATTTTTAATGCTTAGGTTTTGAATGAAATTTTATGTGTATTGTAATTAATGAATGGATGTTCTTTTTGTTTAAAGTTATTTTATTCAAGTGATATTTTATTAAAAATAACTTCTTATATTATTTAATTTCCTGCATAAGCTGGCCATCATTTAAAGACAAACTTTAATTATTTGGTCTGTATCCCTGTTTTCTTCTTCCATTCAGAGGAATTAAACTTTCAATTCAGTTCAGTTGCTGAGTCATGTTTGACTCTGCAACCCTATGAACTGCAGCACACCAGGCTTTCCTATCTATCACCCACTTCCAGAGGTTGCTCAAACTCTGTTGTCCCCTTCTCCTCCTGCCCTCAATATCTCCTAGCATCAGTCTTTTCAAATGAGTCAGCTCTTTGCATCAGGTGGCCAAAGTACTGGAGTGTCAGGTTCATCATCAGTCCTTCCATTGAACACCCAGGACTGATGTGGTTTAGGATGGACTGGTTGCATGTCCTTGCAATCCAAGGGATTCTCAAGAGTCTTCTCCAACACCATAGCTCAAAAGTATCAATTCTTTGGCACTCAACTTTCTTTATGGTCTTACTCTCACATCCATACATGACTATTGGAAAAGTAACTTTGACTAGATGGACCTTTCTCAACAAAGTAACGTCCCTTCTTTTTAGTATACTGTCAAGTTTTATCATATCTTTCCTTCCAAAGAGCAACTGGAATAATTTCATGGATACAGTCACCATCTGCAGTTGTTCTTGGAGCTCAGGAAAGTTAAGCTTGTCACTGTTTCCATATTTTCCTCATCTATTTGCCATTAAGCTGTGGGACCAGATGCCATGATCTTTGCTTTTTGAATGTTGAGTGTTAGGCCAGCTTTTTCACTTTCCTATTTCATGATCATTACAAGGCTCTTGAATTCCTCTTTGCTTTCTGCCATAAGCGTGGTGTCATCTGAGATTATTGATACTTCTCTCAGCAATCTTTTGATTCCAGCTTATCTGACATTTCGTATGGTGTACTCAGTATATAAGTTAAATAAGCAGAATGACAGTATACAGCCTTGACATACTCTTTTCCCGATTTGGAACCAGTCTGTTCCTTGTCTAGTCCTGTTAACTTCTTAGCCTGCATACAGATGAAACTTTGAATTTTAGTAATTTCTGCTAAGTTGTTAAAGATATTTTTGCTTTTACCTCTAAAAATACTCTCAATTTGGTGACTTCTAAGGAAAGTCAGTCTCTCCTATTAATGGAAAAAAAAAGTCTACTAGTTGTTAAGCTATATTTATTCCTTATTCATGAATAGTCATTTTCCCAGTGAGTTTAATATTCTTGCCTTACTGCAGAGAGAATTTCAAGATAAGAAAGGAAGTTAAGAAGTAAAATGAGTGTTTTAGTTAAGCAAGGGTTTGTCCTTAGAGGGAGAACAGGCAGATAGGTTAGGTGATGAAGTGCTCACTGCACTTCTTTGGTACGCCAGCTATGAAGAACATACAAATAGGGTGGAATATTCATAGGCGAAGGATTTTGGAGGTCCTTTCCCTGATTTTCATCCCAGCTCCAGTTTCCTGAGGGGAGGAGGGACTGTTGTCTTTATTTAGCTTAAATCAGAAGTGTCATGGTGTTGATGCATGATCTGGTATTTCATTTTTGCAAGGCTAAACTTTTTGTAATGAAAGCAAAATAAGGAATAGGTTACATGTGAATACAGGAGATTCCTTCCATTCCCCACATTTCTTTGCCGGCTTTGGGGACACTTATCATTGAAAATGTATGATTTCCTGTCAGTCTGACATTCCTGCTTTTGTCTACATATGGACCCCTGCTGTTAACAAGAAGACTTAACTTCCTGCCACATGGCCACTGTCACCATTTCTGTTCTCATAGCTATCTGGCTGTTGTAACAGGTAAAACTGCCTTACTTTTAAGGTCATTTAATTACATGGTTCAGTTCACTCACTCTGTCATATCCTACTCTTTGCGACCCCATGAATCACAGCACACCAGACCTCCCTGTCCATCACCAACTCCCAGAGTTCACCCAAACCCACGTCCATCGAGTCAGTGATACCATACAGCCATCTTATCCTCTGCCATCCCCTTCTCCTCCTGTCTCTAATGCCTCCCAGCATCGGAGTCTTTTCCAATGAGTCCGCTCTTTGCATGAGATGGCCAAAGTACTGGAGTTTCAGCTTTAGCATCGTTCCTTCCAAAGAACACCCAGGACTGATCTTTAGAATGGACTGGTTGAATCTCCTTGCAGTCGAAGGGACTCTCAAGAGTCTTCTCAAGCACCACAGTTCTAAAGCATCAATTCTTTGGGGCACAGCTTTCTTCACAGTCCAGCTCTCACATCCATACATGGCTACTGGAAAAACTCAGCAGTGGCCACAGGACTGGGAAAGGTCAGTTTTAATTCCAATCCCAAAGAAAGGCAATGCCAAAGAATGCTTAAACTACTGCACCATTGCACTTATCTCACATGCTAGTAAAGTAATGCTCAAAATTCTCCAAGCCAGGCTTCAACAATATGTGAATCATGAACTTCCTGATGTTCAAGCTGGTTTTACAAAAGGCAGAGGAACCAGAAATCAAATTGCCAGTTCCAAAGTTTTTAGCAATTCTGTGCCAGTAACTTGGAATTAAAAAAACCTAATACATATTAAACGTATTTATACATATTTTATGTGGGATTCCTGGATAGCTCTGCTGGTAAAGAATCAGTTTGCAATGTAGGAGACCTTGGTTCAATTCCTGGTTGGTGAAGTTCCACTGGAGAAGGGATAGGCTACCCACTCCAGTATTCCTGGGCTGCCCTGCTGCCTCAGATGGTAAAGAATCCACGAGTCCTGGGTACCATCCCTGGGTTGTAAAGATCCTGTGATGGAGGGCATGGCAACCCACTCTAGTATTCATACCTGGAGAATCCCTATGGACACAGGAGCCTGGTGGACTACAGTCCATGGGGTCACAGAGTTGGACATGACTAAGCACAGCACAGCACATACATATTTTATATGTTTTATATATGCATATTATTTATATAAATTCAATTCCATGCACACATATATGTATGTGTGCACATGCACACACATATGTGCAAAATGAACCACAAGTCCGTGTGTTACAGGAAAGGGGATCCCTTCCAGGCCCCCAAGAGTGGTTACCTGACACTCAGAAATGAATTGTCTGAGAAAATGCTTATGCTAACAAAGCAAATGACTTTATTGGGAAAGGGTACCCAGACGGAGAGCAGAAGGATAAAAGAATCCAGGAGAACTGCTCTGCCAGGTGGCTGGAAGCCTCGAGTTTTATGGTGATGGGATTAGTTTCCATCTCACTAGCATGTGAGATGAGTGCAATGGTGCAGTAGTTTGAGCATTCTTTGGCATTGCCTTTCTTTGGGATTGGAATAAAAACTGACCTTTCCCAGTCCTGTGGCCACTGCTGAATTTTCCAAATTTGCTGGCATATTGAGTTCAGCACTTTGACAGTATCATCTTTCGGGATTTGAAATAGCTCAATAGGAATTCCATCAGCTCCACTAGCTTTCTTTGTAGTGATGCTTTCTAAGGCTCACTTGACTACATATTTCAAGATGTCTGGCTCTAGATGAGTGATCACACCATTGTGATTTTCCTTGTCGTGAAGATCTTTTTTGTACAGTTCTTCTGTGTATTCTGGCCCCCTCTTCTTAATATCTTCTGCTTCTGTTAGGTCCATACCATATCTGTCCTTTATCGAACCCATCTTTGGATGAAGATATCATGCAAATTGGTATCTCTAATTTTCTTGAAGAAATCTCTAGTCTTTCCCATTCTGTTCGTTTCCTCTTATTTCTTTGCTTTGATTGCTGAAGAAGGCTTTCTTATCTCTTTTTGCTATTCTTTGGAACTCTGCATTCAGATGCCTTTATCTTTCCTTTTCTCCTTTGCTTTTCGCTTCTCTTCTTTTCACAGCCATTTTGCTTTTTTGCATTTCTTTTCCATGGGGATGGTCTTGATCCCTGTCTCCTGTACAGTGTCACAAACCTCATTCCATAGTTCATCAGGCACTCTATCTATCAGATCTATGCCCTTAAATCTATTTCTCACTTCCACTGTATAATCATAAGGGATTTGAATTAGCTCATACCTTAATGGTCTAGTGATTTCCCCTACTTTCTTCAAAGTCTGAATTTGGTAATCAGGAGTTCATGATCTGAGCCACAGTCAGCTCCTGGTCTTGTTTTTGTTGATTGTATAGAGCTTCTCCATCTTTTGCTGCAAAGAATATAATCAGTATGATTTCGGTGTTGACCATCTGGTGATGTCCATGTGTAGAGTCTTCTCTTGTGTTGTTGGAAGAGGGTGTTTGCTATGACCAATGGCATTTTCTTGGCAAAACTCTATTAGTCTTTGCCCTGCTTCATTCTGCAATCCAAGGCCAAATTTGCCTGCTACTCCAGGTGTTTCTTGACTTCTTACTTTTGCATTCCAGTCCCCTATAATGAAAAGTACATGTTTTTTGGGTGTTAGTTCTAAAAGGTCTTGTAGGTCTTCATAGAATCTTTGAACTTCAGCTTCTTCAGCACTGCTGGTTGGGCATAGACTTGGATTACTGTGATATTGAATGGTTTGCCTTGGAAACGAACAGGGATCATTCTATCATTTTTGAGATTGCATCCAAGTACTGCATTTCAGACCCTTTTGTTGACCATGATGGCTACTCCATTCTGAGGGATTCCTGCCCACAGTAGTAGATATAATGGTCATCTGAGTTAAATTCACCCATTCCAGTCCATTTTAGTTTGCTGATTCCTAGAGAGTTGACGTTCACTCTTGCCATCTCTTGTTTAACCGCTTGAAATAAGTTAAAGTTAATAATCAATTTGCCTTGATTCATGGACCTGACATTCCAGGTTCCTATGCAATATTGCTCTTTACAGCATTGGACCTTGCTTCTATCACCAGTCACATCCACAGCTGGGTATTGTTTTTGCTTTGGCTCCATCCCTTCATTCTTTGTGGAGTTATTTGTTGGGCACCTACTGACCTGGGGAGTTCCTCTTTCAGTATACTATCATTTTGCCTTTTCATAGTGTTCATGGGGTTCTCAAGGCCAGACTACTGAAGTGGTTTGCCAGTCCCTTCTCTAGTGGACCATATTAGGACAACCTTAAGAACAATCACAAAGAAATTAGATGGCATTAAACTTCCTGACCTCATCTAAACTGTTAAAAGAAATCTTAGAATTAAGCATGCATATACAAGTATAGAATATAAATGTAAACACAGGCATAACTTTGTAAAATATAAAAGTTTTTGAGAATAATACATACATGTAGTTTAAAAAAAATTACAGCTAAAACGGCATAGACTGAGAAGTAGTGAATTTCCTGCACTGACCCTAACTGTTCTCTCCCAGAAGTAAACTTTGATAATTCTTTAATGTATCCTTCTAAGGAAATTCTATGCATAATAAAAGTGTATGCAATAATGATAACCTTGACACTGATACTACAACTACTACTAAAAACATTTATTGAATAGGTACCATGCATATATTCTAACCTCTTTGCATGCAGTAACTCATTTAGTCATTATTGTCACCATTTAATAGATGTGAAAACTGAGGCATAGGAATGTAACGTCATCAAGGTCACACAGCTGATAAAGGACATAGTTTGGATGTGAACCAAAGCAATCTTATACTTAGAATCACTGTTTCTATACCAGCTCTGCAACATATTCTTAAACAAAAGTTAGTAAATGACATACTGCTCTTCAGTCTCTTTTTCTATATATCTTATTCATGTCAATGTATGGCAAAACCAATACAGTATTGTAAAGTAAAATAAAGTAAAAATAAAAACAAAAACTAATTCAAAATTTATATTTAAAAATTATTTTTCAAAGTTTATGAATCTAGTTCCATATGTATATATATGCTTTATTATCAAGAAATAAGTAATTGAAAATGATTCTTCTTTAACATTTGGAGGATTGGCATCAAAGATTTTTTTCATGTGAATAAGGGAAAAAAGTCTTTAAATTATTTTGACCAAAACCCAGGCTTAAAAATTTTAAGCTACAATTTATAATATATTTAAAATGTACATTAAAATTTAAAGTCCTTAAAATGTGAAAACATTAAGATGTTTGATCTTAGAGAATATAGATTTAGAGAACATCTTAGAGAATATTGATTTTACTTTCAGAGGATCTAGAAATTCCAACTGGATAAAGAGGTCCAACTGGACAAGTATTCGTTCCTGATACAAAATGGACTTTTCAATTGCTCTTTTTCTCTGCCTGGCTTTTCCTCTTCAGTGCTGTGTCTTTAATCACCTGCTAATCAGCATTTTAACAAGGAAGGCAAGCCTTCAGCCAGGGCAGTCTGCCAGCAACAGAAGATCTGGGCTGGAGCTGCCACAGGGTGCAGGAGGTGACCAGGGCCACATCCAGGGCAAGATGGACTCCTACACTCTCTAGTCTCAGGAATTCTTATAATATTTAATTCTAAGTAGTCCTATGGAGGAGATGGAAATGGCAGCCCACTCTACTACTGTTGCCTGGAAAATCCCATGACAGAGGAGCCTGGCAGGCTACGGTCCATGGGGTCGTAAACAGCAGCACACGACTGAGCACAGCACAGCAGTAGTATGAAGTTCAAATATTGATTAAATGAAGTATTTTTCATCATGCTATATAATTTACAAATAAAGGAACCATAATTGGTCAATATTTTAACCATCTTTTACCATTTTAAGTACCTCACTTACATTATTTTTGGTGCTCAAGTGTCCTTTAAATAGGCATGATGGATCAAATGTGGGAAGGAGGTTGCTCTGACTTCTAACAAAAAAACCCCATGATTTAGGACAAATGAAACAAAATCATAAGCTTTTCTTTACCAAAACTTTAAAATTTATTCAATCAATTCAATTACTAACAGCAATAATATATCACATAAAAATCCTGCTGCCATAGATAAAATACTTTCTTTTTTAAGAAAATAAGTTATTTTTTAAAAAGTTCTGCCTTGTGACTTAAGTTTCACCAGGTAAAATGATAAATGCATCAATTACATTACTTGAGGATGTACTGACTTTATTCCATAAATCACTGACCTATTCGTTTTTAAATGATTTTGAGACACAATAATAAGATTTTGAATTAATATATGTATATTATCTATTTTAGTTAATCATAGGCTGGTCTGTCCTTAAAAATAATTTTAAGAAAGTAATCCTCTCACAGAGTAATTTAGTAACATAAAATTATATACTATAAAATTATTACATAAAAGTAGATAAAAATGTCAGAACTTAATGATTAAAGATGTCTTAAGCTTCATCTAGTCCAATCCACTTACCCTCCTGCTTGGATTCTGTCTAAACTTCTTATATTGAATTTTTAATTTATATTTATTTTATATCTTTATTTATATTTTAATTGAATGATAATTGCTATACAGAATTGTAAATTGTCAAACATTAACGTGAATCATACAATTGTTTTATACAATTGTAAACTGCCAAACATTAACATGAATCAGCCATAGGTATACACTTGTGAACCTCCCCATTCCAACCCTCTAGGTTGTTACAGAGCTCTGGTTTGAGTTCCTTGAGTCATACAGCAAATTCCCATTGGCTATCTATTTCACATATGGTAATGCACGTCTGCACGTCACTCTCTTCATACATCCCACCCTCTCCTTCCTCCCCCAACCAGCCATGTCAAGTCTGTTCTCTGTATCTGTGTCTCCACTGCTTCCCTGCAAACAATTTCATCAATACCATCTTTCTAGATTCTATATATATACATTAGTATACAAAAATTTGTTTTCCTGATTTACTGCACTCTGTGTAACAAGCTCTAGTTTCATCCACCTCATTAGAATCGACTCAAATGTGTTCCTTTTTATGGCTGAATAATATTCCATTGTGTATATGTACCACAGCTTCTTTATCCATTCATCTGTCAGTGGACATCTAGGTGGCTTCCATGTCCTAGCTATTGCAAATAGTGCTGTAATGAACACTGGGGTACAGAAAACTAATATCTCCCCTAACATCAGTGTCTCACCTTTCAGACAAGATGGGCTGTCAGAAAACTGTATATATACTTCATCACAAAAGAACTTCTGAGCCCCCGAAAGCGATTGTGTTTTGAGGGGTAATCTCCAAGATAGGAAGGCTGAGTCACAGAGTTTAATGGAATTCAACAAGCAAATATAGTGCATTCCAAGACATGTTTTAAATGGGTAAATGGGCAGTCTGCTTTATAAACTATAAAGGTGTGGGGACAAAAAAGTCAGTCTGAAAGAAATATGGATGTTTGAAAACAGAAAAAGAGGTATCAAGTCAGTAGAATGAAAATCCAGGATGAGAGAAAAAATCCTGCTAGAACACAGTGAAACAAACAAACAAAAACCACCTGAGATAATCCAGGAAGCTCCATCTACATCATAAGTCAGAGATCAAGAAGGAAAAACATTAACTTATTTAGGACAAGAGAAGTCAAGGTGGTAACACTTGAGTTGGTAGTAAGGACAGTCATGAAGGAGAACATAGAAATATAAAAGAAAACTAACCACCAAACTCAAACAAATCTTACTTCTCCAGAGGAAAAAAGTGCTGACTTTTTGCCTATTCAGAATCCAGTGCCCCTTTCAGGAAAACAGGACCTCAACTTGCTTGAGGAACCACTCCTCCCTTCTCTTAGCCTAGTTGGTTCAGGAGGATCCCACTATTGGAGGTGCACATATCATCCCAAACTGGCCAGTTATGTTGACTAAATCAGCAAAGACTATGTGACCCAAGTCCAGGCCATGAGACAGTCCTGGGACTTTTACTGGAACTATTAGGAAATCCCTAGAACATAAACAGGCCTGACACTACTGGTGGCCATCTTGCCCCACACAATGGGAACCTGTTTGGGAAGGAAATTTACACAGAGTTAAGTGGAACCAAGACCAAAGAAGATCACTGGTAACATTGCTTGAGTACTGGGATATAACCATGTTTGAAGCACTACCCTCCCTAGACCTTTCTCCACAGGAGCTCAAAAATTCCCACTTTTGCTTAAACCAATTTGACTTGGATTTCTTCACTTGTATTCACTTACTGAATATTGCTAAGCATACCTGGCAACCTTTTAACCACTTTGTAGCTAGAAACTCAGTCCTTAAAACAGTCCTATCAGATTGGTACTATCATTATTCACACTGCATAGAAGAGGCACAAAGAGGTAAGATATGTCATTTGCCCAAGACCTCAGCAGTCTGGCTTCTGAGTCTTAACCATTACATTGTCCTGATCAATATAAATCACTTAGTACTCAAATCATGCTCCATGCTACTATTATATCATATGAAACAGGCTAAGAAGTATGTAGTTTATTCCTTGTATGCAGTTTATTCCTTCCATGTTCCTAATGAATGTGTGTTTCCCTACAGTTCACAGAAAAAGAAAAAGCAGGTATATACAGAGAAGTGAGAGAGCACAATGTCAGAGGCCATAAATGACAAAAGATAAATAACTTTAGATGTCTTAGTACCCTGTGCTCTTAAAATCATCAGAGGTAATGAAATCTAATCAATTTAAAAGGTGCAGTTTCATGTTCAGTCAATAAATTGTGTCCAACTCTTTGTGACCCCATGGACTGCAGCATATCAGCCTTTTCTATCCCTCACTATCTTCTGGAGCTTGCTCAAACTCATGTCCATTGAGTTGGTGATGCCATCCTACCATCTCATCATCTATTGCCTCCTTCTGCTTTTGCTTTCCTTCCTTCCTTCCCAGCTCTTTGCATCAGGTGGCCAAAGTATTGGAACTTCAGCATCAGTCCTTCCAATAATATTCAGGGTTGATTTCCTTTATGATTGATTGGCTTGATCTTGCAGACCAAGGGACTCTCAAGTCTTCT